>NC_045477.1:7261805-7904294 GCF_009650955.1 Corvus moneduloides | reverse complement strand
TCAGTAAGAACAAACATGAGCAGAAATATAAAAGGCAAAAGAGAGTTTCAAGTTATTTCCACAACCCAAATCTACCAGGTGTGGATGTAGATGAATTTGGAACCTTCTGTAAGAGGATCTTGCATGTTTGAAGTCTTATGAGCCTTGCCAAGCTTCTGTTGTTGGCTTCTATTAAATCTACTAAATACTCAAATTAGCTCAAAGTAAAACAGTGTCAGAGCCTGAAAGTAAATTGTGCTAGTTCAAAGGGCCACAGACTGGCATGTTACCCAAATCAGCATGATGATTCAATTTTTTTAATTACTTAATGAAATTCTTGTCCTCAAATTTCAATGAGGGATTCATACACTGTCTTCAAAATGTGCAAAATGAAAATGACCTACGTGACACAAATCATTTAGCTGAAAAAAGGACATAGCATAAAACCTACTGTTGGCTCCTGCAGTTGATAAATTAGATTATTTTGATCTTCAGACCCCTGAGAGTTTCTTCCTCTTTTTAATAAAAGCATAACCACTTGGAAAGGAATAAAACCAAAATCTCTATGAATTTCCAACATGAATATGAATGAAGCATTCTCCTGCTCTCTCCTCCATCTCCCAATGCAGGGTTGCAATAGCAAGAATACTAGGCAAGAGACAATCACAGTCTCTTGATATAAAATATTAACCATAACCACTGTACTCAATAGAGCATGCCATGGAACTGCATCCACAAGTATGCTATACATTGGTCTCAACCAAGCTTGGATTTTTATAGGATCTGGCATCCACAACAACTGTGAAATCAAAATAACTTCATGACAGAGGTGTTCATTTATTTTTCATTCCCATCTGTTTTAAAACACAAAATATAGCAAATTAGTCAGTAAGCAGCTAGACAAGTCTCATGAGATGGGAGTTACAAGTAATCTCCTACATCTATTACAAAGATGAACAGAATAGGTCAGTGAAAGTAATCTTTAAAAAAACCAAATATTGATAAAAGCTTTTTTACAAATAACACTGTGCAAAAGGCTAAGAATAATCTGATTGCATTAGTTCTTAGTCTCTAAGAATTCAAAGATTGCATTAAATTTCTCTATCAATATGTAGAATTTTCAAGAAAAATGCTTTACTTTTTAAATTTTCCTAAAGAAATCTTCTCTAAAGAGCAATAGATATCTTAAATGCTTTATACCTATAGAATTATGGCTAAGAAAAGGAAAAACACATTTCTAAAACTTACAGTCCTGGAAATGTGCTGCAAGTGAACTAACATTTGACTAGAAGGAAAATCCTAAGTAATCAGAGTTGTATCTTTGCATGAGTATGGCATTTCTACATTCATTAGAGTAATAAAATAAAACATAAGTTCAGCTAAAATTTCTTGCTTGTATATTCTTTAAGAGAAATGCTGATGTATATAATGTTTTTTGGGTTGTTTGAAAGTTAATTCCTAATTTAATTTCCTACCTAGTTGCAAATATTGTTCAGCTCAATAACCTTTTCCCTGTCTCTACTAGCACCTCATAGAGCTGTAGACTCTACTCCTTTCACTTTGTTAGGACAAGCTTGTTAGAACCTCAAAAAAATGTTCGAGACCCTTAAGATCCTGGTGATGTTTTCTAAAGCTGTTCAGATTTATCCATTTTCCCAGATGAAGGCTGACACGACTGGTCTTGTACATTAACGTGTTTAATCTAATAAAATACAGAATATATTAATCCAGTGATTAAACGAAGACAAAAATTATCCCTGTCCTGGAATTACTCCCCAGGTATAGAGATCAAAGGATGGCTTTTCCTTTCCATATCTACACTTCTCCTACAAGCAGTGGTTATGATATCTCTTTCTTCCTTTTTTTTTTTCTCCCTTAAGTAAAAGGTGCAAAAGTAACCCTCAGACAGGTAAAGAGACAAATTAGATAAAAAAGAAAAAAAAAAGAAGACAGGGAAAGGACTGGCATCCTTATTTGATAACCTGTGATCACACTAAAAGCAAGAGTGCACTTGTGTGCAGAACATGTAAATAAGAATATTTCAAAAACAGCCTCAAGGTACTTCAAATGGTGTGAAGTTTAAAGAACTCTTTGATAAAGGTTATGGGTGAATATGTAAAGCTATGTAGGCAAAAATATGAGCACGCATCTTCACTGTTCAGTTAAGAAGAAATCTTGTATCACATGGCATATATTGGAAGTCTAGAGAGACCTTCTATAATGTGAGCAAGAGATATTGCATAGATTTAGGAAATTAAGACCCATTCATGAAAGAGCCTCCTTTGAAAGTCAGCTAAATACTCTAAACTTGAGAGCTGTTTGTCCTTACTGATTTTTCCTGTATACTGAAAGAATTTCTTCAACATTCATCAAATCTGAGAACTCTCAGAGGACATCCACAGAGTGCTGTACAGCAGGACAGGGTAGAGTCACTAACATGTGGCCCCTTTTTTGTGCCCTCAGGATCTCAAAGATACAAAAACCCCCCTTACCCCGTGGTCCCCAGGTGATCCCTCCTCTGCCTCCTGCTCTGCCTTGCTGCAGGTGAACACCTCAGTGCTGTAATCCAGGATTGAGCATGAAATTCCATCCTGTACAGGCTTCACCTGCAGTAAATCCCTGGGCATCAGTTCAGCAACTCCTTGTTCCTCTGCACAACACTAAATTAAAGGCAAGTTGGGGCACAGGCATCACTATGCAGAGATCTGCTTCTCCCTTCTAGAGGTGTTGCAGAGGGGGAATTAAAATTCCCCCTCCACTTCAATCCTATAAAGGAGTGCATCGTTTTCATATGAAAGAGAGAAGTCCAAGTAATTTTTATTTCAATTATGTAAATTGAAGATCAAATTTTATGTGTGTTTTCCTACCACAGCAAAAAGTGATTCCCAGTCATGAAGAACAGACTGAAGTAATTGAGAAAAGAAGAGGTTTAAAAAAAGTTTAGGTTACTATGTTTACCTCATAAATAAAAACCAGCTTAAATGAGCAAACGTGCCATTGTTAGGAATGAAGTAATACTGATTCTCCTTTTCTGTAGTTACCTAAAGTTTAAATTACTCAATTTCTGATATACGCCATGACAGCTTTCCTTTAAGGATCAATTTAGTCAGGAGTTATATGAGTGTTGGGTAGTTTTAACTTGGAGTATTCTGTCGTATTAAAATCACATGGGTAATGAGGAAAGTGCTTGCCATATAACATGTTCTCTGAAAATAAAATTGTCCTCAGTGAGATGAAATTAAAACATTGGGATAGAGCATAGCAGTAGTTGAACTTCACTGTGCTTTATTAGCCAACTGCTCCTGCTATTTTGAGCACTGTATATGTCCTGTAGGAAAAAATTTTCCAGTTTGGTTTATCTTTTTCTTGGAACTGATAAATGGTACAAAGCAGATTCACATCTAAGAGAAAAATAAATCACACGTTTCTGTTAGGTTGACAATGTTGCATAGATTTCATACAATAAGGTCTTTCTAAAATTAAAGCTCATTTTACATTTCAAATAAATGACGTGATGTGTATGAGTGGTGTGTGCATATATAAGCATCTAGCATTTATCAGCAGGCATATGAAATTGAACTGTGGTTAAGTGGCAAACATGCATTGTGATCCAAACAATTCTGAGAGCACAACGAGGGAAGAACTTTCAGCTCATTTGCCAGACTATTGTATTTATTTCTACTTCTGACACAGTGTTTTCTGGCAGGGGATGGAAAAGTAAGTGATACTAAATTGGATGAGTAGTTTCAAACCAATAATGGAAAATAATGCCAGTTTACTGTTTGTGTCATGTCCACTGTTAAGCCTATTTAGTCCTCTTCGTAAATCAATTTGGTTTTCAGTGTAGGTGGAATCATTACAAAAGGGTCATCTCCCTAGCATCTGAATGCAGTAACCATCTGGTTCACAGCCATACATTGCTTATTCACACTGAGAGCCATTTATCTATGAGCAGAGGCTGACATGAGAAGGCTGACTTTTTATTAAAGCTGAGTGAACAATGTGAAATTTGTTATTGAATGCACATTTTGGGGGTTTAGTCCTAATTAATTAATCCAGTACCGCTATAATCAGGGAAGAGGATGAAGGAGGACAGGAAACAGACACATTGTGGAATGGACAACATCTGTTTAAGGACTTCAGCTGTGAATGGATCTTAAAATTCTGCTGTCTTCAATATTTGAAAACTACCTGCAGGTTTTACCTGCAGGTTTCTTCACTGAACAATTATCAGGCTGCAAAGTATTCACACACAAATTCATAGGAAAAAGTATTGCTTTTGCTATATTAAGAAAGACTTGACTCTCTGCTATGGCTACTGTTTTCATTCTATAGTTGCATTGTTGTTAGTAACACTGGTAAATAGAATTTTTTTCTCTTTAAAACTGGTTCATGACTAATTCTTACCATTGACTGAACCATTGGTTTCCCTCCTTCCCACAATGAAGAACTTAAATGCACACTGGAACTACTGCAAACTGCAGCAGAATTAATAGTTATTTCATGTTCTTCACTGCTCCCCCTCCCTTATTATCCACAGGTTAATTATGTTGGCTACCATGCTGCTTTGGGACTCACCAGCACCTGGATGCAAAGCAAATACTGAGTTTCTGTTCCCAATCCAATGGAAAATGAGCTGTCTTCTCCCTAGTACCCACTGAATGACTACCAGAAGTTGTCCCTTTCTGAACATCTTTGTGATCTTTGTCTCTGAGGTTTTGTCCCTTGATGTCCATCTTTTGTGAACAAAAGCTCCAAATAACAGCAGCTGAATGCAGATCAGCAGCACTGCTATCTGTACAGTCCATACTGGTGCAACACCAAGTACAAAATTATTTACAGCACTTCTAGGAAGGACTTCAGTAATTAATTAAATGGAAGTTGCTGAATTGCACTGCTTCCTGCAGTGAAGGTGCACACATGCAGAAATAATAATCACTAATATGGCATGTGGGGCTTTCAAACAAACAGGATCTGGCTGCTCTGATGTCAAGAAAATTAAAACAGAGGTATTTCTCTAAGACCATTTCACTCGATAAAAGACAGGACAATGCAATTTCTCCTTCATTAGTTTTCTGGAATGAAAAATTGCTTTTTACTGACCAGCCTTATACAGCTCCTCACCAATCAATGTATTCCTAAGCTCATCCCTCAAAATTAAAGCCATCTAACTCATCAACGGATGCTTCAGTTAACACCAAAACTAGCAGCTGTTTTACAAGGGCTGCTGGGTTTTTGTGCAGCAGATACCACATGGATTCCAGCCCAGTCCATTATAGATATCCCATTTGAGCAGCATCCCTTAGGTAATTATGCAAAAATGAAGAAGACTGCATGAAAATTTATAAATCCTATGACATAGAATCTGGGTCTAACAACTAACAAATCTGTCCTCTGATTCAGGCATCTATCAAGGAAAACCACACTTCTAATCCACGTGCCTATTCTTTGGGACAGAGGTTGCACGTTGATCTGCACATCAGCCAGTCCTCGCAAATTTATGTTTCCCCCAGAGGCTCTTAATCAGCTCAAATAGTTGCTGTAAGCTCAGGAGGTGTCCTCACATAAGGGTCATTTAGGCACTGTGAAACTTATGAGAACACCTGCTCATGCTGTTTTGAAAGCAGCCATTCTACCTGGTCAAAAATATTCCAACTTTTGGCATTTACTAAGACCAATGTGCTTTATTACAAGGTTTGAGAATCAGAAGAAAAGACAGACTTTTCTAGTCCAAGGGGTAAAGGACTGGCTTGGCCTACAAGAGACTCAGGTCCAGTTTTTGTGAATAATTCAGTGGAATCTGTATCCACCCCACTGTTTTGGATCAGTTCAGCAAGACTCAGATCTTTACTTCCGACATCCCAGACCAGTGTCCTAATTATCTGTGGACATACAGACACCTAGGTTTTAGTCCAAAGCATCCTATATCAAGTCCGTGCCTACCAACTGTTCTTGCTTTTTATTGAAAACAAAAACATTAACTCAAAGTAAGATTGTCATTAAATGGAATTGGCCTGTGTTAAATTTGTATTCCGATGGTTATTGATTTCTTTCAAGTAAAAGAGCATCAGAACATCTACAGTAGGAAAGGATTATAACTTCAATATAAGAAATAAAACTCACTTTGTATTCCTTTTTCATCTTGCTCATGAATGCAGCCAAATTTCACACTAATCAGCCCAAACAGTTAGCATGCTATATGACAATTTAAAATGTCTGCTGACTGTAGCAAAAAGAGGAGGAAAAAAAAAACAACAAAAAATCAGCTATCTGTAGTAATTACTCAAGATACAAACACTGCACTAAAACATGCAGTTCATACAAGTTTTCATGAGGATGACAAAAGAGATCACTGTAACACCAAAAAAATATTTCCAAGTAACTTTTTTGTAGAACTCACTCACTAGAGACCCATAGCAGTTTTTTCCTCTTTGGCTCCCTAGCTTTAGTCACTAGGCATTATAAATGTGATACAAATACACGAAATGCTAAGGAAAAAAAAAATTAAAAAGTGTTAGGGTAAACAAACGAAAACATGCAAAGGGCACAAAAACATGCAAAAGCCCAGGTGCCAACAGAATTAATCAGAGGCTGTCTGAAGAATTCCACACGCAAAAGTAATTTGCAAAAAACCTCGTGCTAGGAACGTTTTTATTCTGCATTTAGAGAGAATTTTGATCAAATTATTAATATGTATGTAGACAAAATTTTTCCTTAACCTCACTAAAAATACACATGTATTTCTGTGTGTATGTTCTCCCCACCCCAGTAAAAGAGTGTAAAGAAATTACAGCACAATTTCCCTCAACTGCTTTGTAGTTAGCAAAATAAAGGGTCATGTTTCCACTTTGCAGCATTTTCCTTTTCAGAATTAGCTATTATAGTCAACTTTGATTAGGGGACTCCTGTTATCAAGTTAACACTTCTGTGAACTTTGAATTAATAGCATCATTATCTGCATTGTGCTAAACACTCCAGGCTAGGATACTGCTAAGATTAGAGTCAGAAGGGATGAGAATGGAGCCCAACAAAACTTTGCAGCCACTCCCAACTTACACGTATAATTACACAATATTAGCTAAATTCCTATAATTCTCCAATGCCACTTTCTTACTCCTATCACCTGACATTTGTAATAAGTTCTCCAAATAAGTCACCATCACTCCTTTTCCTAAGTTAGTGACTCCAAAGCGATGAAAGCTGATTTATTGGTACTATTAAGGCTGTTTTAAAGTTCAAGCAGGAAGGTGAACAGCTGCAGCAGTAGCAAGCATGCTACAGAAAAATGGAGCAATATTTGTGTATGGTCTATGTTATAACCTTTCCCTTTATTAGAGAAAACAGCTACTGCAAAAAGAATCCTGGCAACACACGGTTTAGAAGGCACAGATCAGCAAACCAATTATCAATCCATCAATTGATCAGAACTAGTCTTGGGAGTAGTTTGCTCTTGGAAATGAAGGCCTATGCAGATGGCATGCATGTTCATGACTTGCAGAGCATCTGCACAGA
Organism: Corvus moneduloides; assembly: GCF_009650955.1. Taxonomy (NCBI): domain Eukaryota; kingdom Metazoa; phylum Chordata; class Aves; order Passeriformes; family Corvidae; genus Corvus; species Corvus moneduloides. The sequence continues at coordinate 7,896,803 of NC_045477.1, read as the reverse complement.
ATAGATAACTACAAAGTAGAAGACAAGAATAAGAGAACAAACTTAAAGAAAACTAGAATCAGTAAATGCATACAGAAATTAAATTATTTACTGTTTTACTGCTAGATGAACTGAAATATTAAGTGATGTATATATAGGCTGCATTTGGTTTACACTTATACTGTAAGAATATTATGAGGGTATAAACAGTTGTCTGCCTCTATTCCTCAGGCAGACTCAGCACTGAAAACAATTTTGAATTAGAACAGTAAATGTAAATTAGAAACTCCGTGTATCGATGCTGCTTTAAATAGCCATCAGTTTGGTTTGGCTCTGAATAGAAGACATCTCTTAAATTTACTATAGAATGATGGTTCAATTGTTCTACGCTTTTTCTTGGGAGAAGGTCTTATGAAATTCAAAACTTGGACTAAGAGAAAATTCAAGTTAAGGTATAAAAAATAGGTAAAAGAGCAGAGTTACCTGTCTCAAACGCTGCCAAGGCCACAGAAGGATCTTGCCATAAGATAAGCCACCACTGTTGGAACTTGAGATAACTACAAAAGGGAGGAATTTGTGACAGGAAGGCACTAATTCCAGGCCTGGCAGAGCTGAGGTTTGGTTAGTGCATCCTGGTTAACACATCTGGACAGACATTCCCACCGTGGCAAACAGTGGGAAAGGAAGCAACTGCTCATACACACCCTGTGGATACCTGGAACCTCTCCCTCTCTCTCCCTCTCTTTCTCTGTCTAGCCCACCTTTGCCCTATACTGCATGTTACACACATAAACACAGCCTAGTGGTTTGAATGTTTTTCAGCCTGTACTACAAGAATTTATATTTAAAATACTTTCTCCCTTAATTCATACTGCTATAATATCCTCTCCTATATGGAACACAGAAGTTGAATTTTTTTCTAAAAATTACTTTACATCTCAGATTAGTTCTAATGATTGTCTGTGGTATAACTGTATCATCGTGGTATTTAAGCACTGAAAATAATCCAATTTAGGCAGTTTTGGTCTGGCCATTTAATTAGCTGGGTAGAAGTTAAAAACATCCTTGAACAGGGCTCTCCCAGAAGGTGGCATTTCCAGACAGATGGTTCATTCTTAAGCAGGCTCAAGATGCTGCCCTCCCAGACTGGAAAGGAGATAACCCCATCCTTTGGTTTTGTCCCTGCTAAACTGGGACAGTCTTCATCTGGTAACAGGTACCAAGAAGTCAAACCAGGACCTGTACTATTTACATCTGCCCCTTAATTTGCAACAGGCTTACAGCATGGTAAAATATGATTTGTTGTTTTGGGGTTGCTTTGAGCAGAGAGAGAAATACAAGACAAGAAAACCTTCAGGAGGAGACTTGAAGATATTGCCCACTTGCTTCAGTATTCAGCAGGGCCGTGACAGAAAGGTTTTTCCCATCCCTTTTGCCAAGAATGTTTGCATCCACACACACGTGAGGAAAGGGCAGGCTGTGCAGTTTCCTGCCATCCCAGGCACACAGTTACACACAGACTGCCCACTGACTCACTGCTACCACCACAGCTGGGGCACATAAAGTCTGTGGATAAACACCAACCTGGCAGAGCTGGCCACAAAAGACCCACTTTAAACATAATAAAGGTGTTGTTTTCACCTTTCCATAGCCTATATAAATCTTCCACAATTAAATGCAATTGAAAATAAATCACCCTGGTTAGCAAATTATGCTTTCCATTGTAGTCTATTCACAAGATTTTAACTTCATCCACATAGGAAGTGCAAAGGGTCTTATTAATCCATTAGGAAAATCATACCGGACAAAGAAGAAACTGATACACATGCTAGAGTTTCATAAACACTGCATTTTTAGATTAATTTCTACTCAGAATAATTAACAGATTTACTTACAAATCACTATAAAATTCATCACACATCCAGTATAAGTTTTCCAAGTAGTTTGTAACATTTTTCTTACACAATTGTTCTTTGCAGAAATGCCTAAAATTTATGGAATGTGTCCTTTCTCGATTTAAAACCCTGAAAAACCCTCTAAAAGAGCCCATTCATGACCTAATTTCTTCCTATATTCATATTTTCTTTTGTAATATGACATCAAAAGTGTTTTCTGATATATATACCCTTTAAAAACAAGCTAATTAAGTCTGCAGCCATTCCCTAATCATGGCTGTAATTTGTTTTCTGCTAAATTTACCCTTTCTGTTATAACAATTTGAAAAGATGTTTAACTCTCTTGGACATGACTGCCTTTTTTATGACTTCCTTACACCCAGTTCCTAACAAAGGTTATTACGCATGCTTGCTTATCTTTGAGCACTTCATTAGGCAATTAAAGGGCCATTGGGACCCTCATGTTGCTAAAATTAAGCATAGTCATAGGTCTTTTCAGGATCAGAGCCTGAATATTTAGATGACAATGTGATTTTTTTCTTTTTAACACACCATTCATAGATCATACACACAGCTAAGGCAGAGACAAGGTCAGGCAGACTAATTTTTTCAGGGCTCCATTTTGTCAATTTAATTTTAACACAAAATCTGCTGAATTGTGGGAGCTTTTATAATAAATTGTGAAGACTAGATGATATATTTTATTTTTAATAAAGAATTGAAATGCTATTTGATTTTGCACTCTAAGTAAGCTACTTGTACTGTGAAACACTACAAATTATCAGATAAGCACAAATTTATACATTTCTCAGTGTTTCTGCACAAAGATTTGTTTGCTATTTTGTTTCTCTTGTTCAATATTTTGGAAGCATTTTCTCTTATGCCCTTTGAAGGAGTAATAAATACTTGAAAATTAATCTTCAGAGTGTTAATATTCAGAAATAGAGCAAATCACTGACAACATTCCTATAACATTAATTATTTACACATATCTTCCACCTCAGATGTAATCACAAATGACACAATTTTTCCCATGCCTTAATTGATTATACAAAACACTCCATGTCTATGTGCAATACATAATTAATGTAATTCCAACATATACCTTCTACTCACAGCTCTGAAATAAACACCAATTGCCCTAATTAAAACCATCCAGTCATTAATATTTACTTATTAATGTGAGAAAATGTCACTGGTAGATTGGAGGCACTACAACGCACACCGAGCATGACAATGAAAATGTGCTCACATGTAAAAAAAAACCCTAATAAGTAAATGCATTCCTTCCTGGGAAAAGGACTAAATGAGGGTTTGTACCATTCACCAGACATACTTAATCTGAAAAGGCCAAGGTCAAGATAATTAAAAAATGGAACTGAATGTCAGGAGAGAAATCTTCTCATGATAGTTTTAGTCACAAAGTGCTTCAGAGTTCAAGAATACTTTGTGCTTTATTGGTACAACTGACTCATGCACTAGGCTCAGGTCACCACTCCTGAACTCACGTGAACTTCTGGGAAAAGAAAATACTTTGTAAACACAATTACTTATAGATGTAGTATAGAATATTATACTGATTTAGAAAAAAGGGGAAAGAGACTGGGTGATAGTGTAATCTACAGATTATGTTATTCTGTATCCACAGCCAACAGCAGAATAAATCATGCTTGTTCAAGTAATTTCAATGTTTGAAACTTAATAGAAGGTGAACAAAATAACTTTTACGGTAAACTCTACAGAGAAGACAAAAGTAACTGAAAAGTAAGTCTGGAGTAAATTTATAATATTATGCTAAAAGCACTCTTTGGTTCAAAATCAGTTTTCTTAGCTTGTGTTCATTATTAACATTTACCAGTATAATAGCTGTTTAAACTGTAGCAGATCTTGAGTACTAATAGTAGACAGAACATTTCTAGAAACCCTGTGCTGAAGACAATACCCTTTCTATCTCTTGGTATTTGTTTTTTTTCCTTCCTCCTCCTCTCACACTTTCCCACATTTCAGCCTGGAAGACACATTTTTGTAGGCAAGAGCAACCCATCAATTCCATTTGTGATCCTACTGGAGAAACTGCCATAACTGTGAGCATATATTGGCAAAGCATACAACTCTAATTTAGTGAGAGAAAATATGAGTGCACTTAGTGAACATTACTGCCTCAAACACTTTTTTAGCTTTGCCCTCTGTGTTGGCTCCTACTAATTTTCTAACAGTGCAGAGGATACAATATATAAAACCATTCTAAAACCTGGGCACCCAAAGCTTTTATGCTCATCCCTTGCTATCTACACTCTTAATTAAGTTTCCCTCAAGGCAGTTTTAGACCTTTTTTCTTTTAAAACAAGTCTGTTAATCCCCGCTCTGTGAAAATTTTCAGTCTTACAATTAATAAATGTATTTTCCATTTAATCCCATTAAGTTGTCTCAAAGATCAATAGAGTGTGCATATCAGATCAATGTATAAGCCATTTCCCAGTAAAATTGTCACATACATTTCTTTTGCAACACTAGCAAAGTAGTCCTGTGGCAACTCTCTGCCTTTTCCAGGAAATAGGCTATACATATTGCTAATACATATATTTGTTAACTAAGCATTCAAAAGTGGATTTACGAATTACCAAGATATTTCTTTGACACCAGCACTAAATTAGCAGTACCAACAGGGATAAAAAACATTACTTCTTCCTTCCAAGTGCTTGCTTCAGCTGAGTTACACTTCGATTATGTTTGGTTTTGCGTGACTGAATTTTACTGGCTTTTCCCTGGGTTTTATCAGGATATTTGAACACTGCAGCAGCAGCTACAGTTTGACCAGGAGATTACAATCAATATTGCCTGTATGTTTGTCTAATCTGAGAATAGAAACAACATGATATATTACAATACATCCAACCCCATTTCAGGTGGAGAATTCTGAAACTGCATACTTAGGAAACAAGTACCCCTCAATGAGGTTTTATAAATTTTATGAAAAGCAGAAGGAACATCCTCAAAACATACAAAGATCACAAGGGTCACTGGGAATATACTATACCCAGGAGCAGAAGTCCACCTGTTAAATTAGCAATTCCTGGAGTAAAATAATAAATTATTAATCCATCTAGACTGAAAATCAGATGTTTTTCAGTCATTTCCCTCCTCCTGCCACAACCCCAGGACAACCTAGGACTAAAGTGAAGCATTTTAGATTATTGAAGTTTCTTTCTCAACAACAAGGATATAAGTTACTGTGCACAAGGCTTGCTGCTGGAACCCAACAATGGCCGTGATTTCAAGAGCAGACAGCCATCCCACAGTATAGTAATTTCTCATCACAGTTTTATGCATACAAGCTAACTACTTTAATTAGGTAAGTACATGGAAATAATGGTGTGCAATTAAATACAATGCCTAATTACAGCTATATAACTAATAACTGTGATTCTGGATAAATATGATGTTTGGCATAAATACTTAGAAAACATGAGAGAAACAAAGGTCAGTCACTCATCTTGCATCCTGTAGTCATGGATTTCATTTTCAGAAGATCTGACTATTAATCTTAGTTATTTTACGTGCTTTTGCATGTATAGTGGCTTATACCTAATGAGGTTTTACTGTTGGAAGTAGTATTTTAAAGGCAGTGAACTTGATCTGATGAAGAATCTACTGAAACTGAATAATATTACCTCTGCCCCATTTCTCTGTCATAGAAAACCTACAGAGGTGAACTATTTTGTTGCCCTGTGCAACAATTAGCAAAACACCATTTCATTTAAGAGGAGGGTATAATCATGGTCCTATTATAAATCATGGTCCTGAAATAAATTTTAGCTCATCCCTTTGTGGCCATCTACTTCCTTGACCATTTTCAGTTTTGGTGTACTGACTATTCAGTCCTAGAAAATAATTCTTAATTATTGCCATTATAAAAACAGATTTAAAAAGGAATGGTGATTGCACACCATCTGGAAATGTACTCAAGCTGTCAAAAGAATCTGTGGATAGCTCCAGTATACAGTATTCAAATTTCAGCAGGAAATCATACTTGGTCAAGCGCAAAGAATTCATTCAGATTCATGCATTTTTAAAAATGTATTTGGCATATCAAATAAAGTTCAAAGATACAGTTAAAGAATTTCAGTTTAAGGGATTTTAATAGGATGCATGTTAAATTTATACACTGCATACATTAACAGACAATAGAAATAAATTAATCACTCCTGAAAGAGCATTCACAAAATGCCAGGACAAGTGCAGTACAGATACAAAAGAATAAGGGAGAAAGGAAAGAAAAGGAACTTTAAAAGAAAACAAGGGAAAAAAAACCCAAGAAAAATGAAAAGCCACCTTTCTCCTTACTTCCTAAGTCACTGATGAAAAAGGAAACTGAGAGTATCACCAACTTCTCTGAGCAATTACAGATCATGACAGCTCCCCTGCAAACATTCAGCCCCTGCTGGTGCCCGCTGAGGAACCCTGGCCTCGGCGTATCCAGGCAACAGGGTCTGCAGAGACCCTTGGTGGGGACAAAGTTGGCTTTAAGCAGTCTTCCATGTCTAACAACCTGGCACAGCTTTATTAGCTCAGATAAAAACACAATTAAGCACATTTACTTGCTCACTAATGTACAGTGAGGAACGAGAAAATGAGGTTTGTCCTTGCTGCTGGTATTTGGTGCATGCAAGCTGTAAATAACAGGCAATCACACAACCATCATCCCAGAGAGGGGAGAAAATGAAAAAGGAAAAAAATTTCTACTTAAGAGCATCATTAGAAGAGCACATTGTGTACAGAAGCCTTTAAGTAACGAAGGATGCAAGTGCAATAGAAGATATGGAATCAAGCTATGACAGGGAGGACAATGATCTATGCAGGAGGCACTGTGGACTACAGGGCAGGGAAGCCAAAATGAGGTGAGTGAGATCTGGCTGGGCTGCTGAAACTTGAGTATCAGTAGGATTACACCACTGTGAGACAGGGCAACCAGCAACAATTATGCTGGTCTGTCATTCTGGGTGCAGTGGTGGCTAGAGAAGCAGATTTGTCAGCCATTGTCCATTATTACTCCTTATTTCAATAAAACTGTGCTTTTAAGGAAAGAAAACAGTGATGAAAGATCATAAAATATCACCAGCTTACTCACAACAGTTATATATCTGTTTATGTTATGACCCCTAAGTGTTCATCTGAGCTTATTCAGCCATCCTAAAGAACCCAGACACAGATTTGTTTGGTTTAGCAGTACGTTCATAAAGTTGGATGAAAGTTGAAACCAGTTATAGCAAAATAAATTCTACATCTCCATTCTTAGGAAACAGGTATCAATCAATGAGATTTTATAAATTTTACGAGAAACAGAAGAGAAAGCATCAATAACTACAAAGATTACAAGGTTCACTTGTATATACTGTACTTTTTTTTTTCCCAATAACTTATTGATGTAACTAAAAGAAACATGAAATGCCAGAACAGCACTCTGTCAGTTCTCAGTAGTGCCAGATTTACCAATAATTATTTAAATATCTTCTCATTTACTTATTAAAAATTTTCCAAAATAAGAAGGCTAACCAGCATGGAAATAATCAAAATTTTGACTATATATGTAATGTCTAGAAACCTAATTTCAGATAAATACAATAAATAGAAACCTTACAATGGTCTGCTCTGAATAAAATACATGTCATAAAATAGTGCAAGCCTATTGGCTTTGTAAACAATTCTTCTCAGGTGAAACAAGCTGGCCATTTTCATGGCAGTGCTTTCTAAATCAAAGTATTTGTAGCAGAATTTGTGCTGAAATTTTAAAACTCAGTGCTTTGGTTTGGGGATAAATATACACTGCTTAAATAAACTCACAAAAATACTCTGCCAAAGGCTACCACAACCATAACCACATTTCCAAATTCATGTCAACATCTCTACAGCATTGCTGGATTCAAGGAGGGTATGCTGGAAAACTCGCCCTCTCTTCCTTTCTTGATCTCGTACTTTTCACTAGACAGCTGCTAATAAAGCATCAGAGAAAGGATAGAACATTGCCAGCAGGTCAAGGGAGGTGATCCAGCCCCTCTGGTGAGGCCTCTCCTGGAGTGCTGTGCCTAGATCTGAACTCCTCAGTACAAGAGAGACACAGAGCTCCTGGACCAGATCCAGCAGTGGGCTACAAAGATGTTTAAGGGACTGGAGCATCTTTCTTAAGTGGGAAGGCTGAGGGACCTGGGCCTGTTCAACCTCGAAAAAAACACCTGAGAGGGGACCTTATCAATATGGTCCACCTGAGAGGGGACCTTATCAAAATGACAGATCAATATCTGTCAGTGTCTGAAGGGAGGTGTCAGGAGGATGGAGCCAGGCTCTGCTCGGTGGTGCTGAGCAATAAGAGAAGACCAGAAACAGATGCACAGGAAGTTCCACCTGAACATGAGGAAGAACTTCTTTACTGGTGCACTGGAACAGGTTTCCCAGAGAGGGTGTGGAATCTCCCATACTGGAGATATTAAAGAACTGTCTGGACACAATCCTGTGCCATGTGCTCTGGGATGATCCTGCTTGAGGAGGGAGGTTGGACCAGATGACCCTCTGTGGTCCCTTCCAACCTTGCCCTTCCAGTGATTCTGTAACAATATCTGCCTGTGGTGTGCCCATATAGTATGACAGTTGTTATGAATTTCATTTCTCCTAAGGTCATTATTATTTCATAAGGACAGAGCAATTTTTTTTCTCAGGGGCATATTTTTGTGTAGTAGGTACTTTGAAAACTAGCACAAAGATTTTCCCTGCTATGAATAACATACTCATTGCAGACACTCAGACTTTTAAAAGCAGTTTGAATGCATTCTAAGTCACAAAGATGCTACACAGCACTTTACAGCTGGGCAGTGATGTCCCAACAGCCTTTGTCTTTAGAGGTCACACAAGTGGACATAAGCAAGAATTAGTTTCACAGCCATATTTAACAGAAGCATAATTTCTTACAGGGTCAGAGGGAGGAAGTCAGTCTCACCAGTTCTCCTTGATATTGCTGTACAAGAGGAAGCTGTGAGTTTCTAGAACAATGTGATAAATGTAGAAGGAAATAAAAAGAGAGGCAGAGTCCAGGCGGAAAGAAAGGACCGTAAAGTGGTACACAAGAAAGGAGAAGAGCCGTAAAATGATGAGCTAGAAGTCTCTGTAGAGAACCCTCCCTGATGACCAACAAACACCTCTGAGGCCACATAGCAAATAAATTTTGACAGCTGATGCCCACAGTCATAAATTCTTGTGTATTGTATCAGGCAGTGCATATTGTGCTGTTTATCTAAAGAAACTCATCTTACTGATTACCTGAATAGGGAAGTGGTGCAATGACACCTGAAAAGGAAACATTGGGCACCTCAAACTACAACATAAAATAATGGCTGGTTTACTTAAGCCATAAACTATCTGTGCTTAAATTCACTTTTGTAAGACAAAAGGCAAAACAGTTGCTTAAATTAACACACTATTGTTTAGCTAATTTCATAAAATACTGCGAATTCTTCAGATCTTGGTGATAAACACAAAAGAAACCCCATGAGGGAAATTAATAATTCTGTATAAAGTGCAGCAATTCGATGGTGTGTAAAAAAATACAGCACAACTACTTAATGATGAGCATAATGAAAAATCATTTAGTAGTTCCCCATTTAGTAAGTGCTTTCTCCTCTGTGCAGTGGTGAGTGCTAAGATGTCATAGAGAGGGTTACAGTAAATTATTATGTAATTAATGGCCATGGCAATGAATAACAAAGATGACACCACAAGAGAGATGAATGGCGACTTTAATTATGGCTTCTTTCTAACTTCAGTGTTTGACTTAAAAACCTGAAGGTTCTTGTTCTAGGACTTTACATGTAAATGTTAAATCAATTATTTAAAATATTTGGCCTAGCACTAATAACAAGCCCAGAGAGCATATACATATTTTGGATTAATGTACATATTTCTAGCATACTTGTACTGTATTCAGTTTTACACAGCAGAGAAAATTAGTTAGAACTTAACTGAGCTTAAGAGGAAAAATATGCTTTAAGGATTGTACTTACTATCATAAACTCTTCAGTCAGTAAATGACCTTTAAGTGTTTTATTTTTTTTTTCCTTTAGAGAAAACTTTCAGATGGCATAACCATGTCTTGAATAAAAACATTTAATAGCTATATTTTTTTCCTTAGGTATCCCCACTAGGCCCAGAAATAAACTTTGTGTAAAGAGCATACACCAGCCCTTCTTCTGTAATTTATGGGCTCTCAATGTGTTTCAGTTTGATGGGGAACCCAGTGGTGAAAACAGACCAGGGGCATGGGTTAATACCACATAAGAGTGCAGGCAGATTGTGAGAAAAATATCACATATGAGGTATGTGAAAGCAGCAACTGAGATGAGTATCTAGAACATTTGTGCACCATAAAATAAAATATATATATATATATATATATTTTTTTTTTTTTTTTTTTTTTTTTTTTTTTAAGGATCACAAGTTTTTTGTTTGATTGGGTTTGGTTGGATGTTTTTCCCTCTGCAATAAAACTCCCTGTGCATGTGTTGATCAGAAAAGTAGATGGCCAGTCAATTGTGCTGACAGGGTTACTACTTCTTACAGTTCTTCCCATTAACTTTTTTTCAGAGTCCTGTGGGAACACCCATACAAGACGTGGAGTTATCAAAGGTTTTCAGAGAAAACATATTAGCCTACTTTAAAGTATCTTATATACAGAAATGATTTAACAAGATCCCAACACTTGGAGGTCACTTTCTGACTGAAGTTTCTATGATAACGAGTTATATACATTAATATAAAATTCATTGTTTTACATTAATTCCCACTTTGCTTATTGTCCTTTGGTTTAGAAGTAAAGACAAGGAAAACAAGTTAAAAACTAAACTGCATTTTATTCTTTTTCCTACTTAAATTGAATATTGTCAATTTTCTTCTAATTCTCATATTTGATCTTCCAATTTATAGAACTTTCTCATAAAATTTAAGGTAGGGTTTTTTTTGGAGGAATATTTTTGGTTGGTGTAATTCCTCTTTAAATCTAAATTTTCCAGCTCACTACACAGATTGTACTGAATATCCCAAACATCTGAAGAAGGAATAAGCTGTCTTACCTCTATCCAACTTTTTTTTTTTTTTTAATAAAAAAACTGCCTCCACATGTACACAACCAAAAAGCAGTCTAGTTTGGAAATCAGTTTTCTTAACTCCTCTTTTCTGTCTCTTATTTACCATAAAACAGTCTAGGGTGAAAGTGACCTCAAAAAATCATCTGGTCCAACCTCATTAGAAAAGGAATGTAAATGAGATTATCTGCCCGTCTGCAGCTTGGAAACCTTCAGAAACGAGGACTCATCCATGTCACTGAAGTCGTTGCTCCAGGGGATGAGTTCTTACTGCAAAAATTTTATTTCTTGTATTGAGAGAAAAGCTCTCCTTGGTGCAACTTGTACACATCGCTGCTTGTCTTCTCCATGAAGACTCCATCAGCTTTGTATCTGCCTTTAAGTACTAGAAAATCGTGATGAGGTACTCCCAAATCTTCTCCTCTCCAGGGACAACAAACCTAAGACCTTCAGTCTTTCCTCATTGTTCATGTCACCTAAATTATTTGTTTATACATTTTAAAATTTAAATACCTGTTTTGTTTAGAGTAATCTGATTTTAGACATCCATCTGCAAACTTAAACCACACGTTGCTACGAAAAAGTAATAACCATTGGCTACTTTTTCCCATGCAATATAAGAACAGTTTCCTTTGCTATTGTACACTATATATCCTTGCTAGCTGAGCTGCTGTTAGCACCACACAGATCTATAACTTCACTCAGGATTTATGGAGGGAATAAGACAATGAAACACCAGCAAATTATCAAATGCAAGTGTCCATTGAAATGAAACTGAAAAACCTGACAAAAGGAAAAATGTTTCCTTGTTAAAAATGTCTTTTCATCAAGCAGCAGTCTCAAATGCAAACTCTTCAGCTGACACTTGTCACTACAGAATCATCCATCAAAAACATCCATCTTTGACTGAAGAGAACTAAGAGAACTCTGTCTTCATCAAGCAGATAAATCCATCCTATTTCACTTTTTTTTCCCCCATTAAATAAAACATTTGGTCTAAAATGGATTATTTTCCCCCCAAAGATAGGAGGATTATTAATCAGCTGGTAGTAAATCATGAGACTTCCTTTATTTTTTTTTTTTTTTTTTTGGGAGCAATTTTACATTTTATAGACCTAGAAATATATGAAGAGGAAATATATCAATGTGGTGAACTAGAATCAGCTATATATGTTCAGTCGTAACACATTCACACCCAAATTTGTATTCTTATTCACTGACAGTTACAGACATTGGCACAAACTGACCTGAAGTTAGAACAAATCTGAACAGACAGAAAACTTTGGAAAAATGAAGTCCAAGACCAGGAGCAAGGGTAGAGAAAAAGCAAAGCAAGGCCTTCCTTCTCCAGACATCTGCTGGTAGAAGAACCATGGAGAAAACAACAAATTGAGATGTTTGATCATGAGCTCTGCAGGAAAAAACAACTGGTTATGGAATATACACTGACCTTAAATATACACATAAATACAAAAGTAGTTTTTAGACATACCAGCCTGATTTTATTTCTAAGATATTGATGCATTATTTAAGGTTATTATTTTTGACATTATCTAAAAATTTGGAGAAATGAACATTACATTCCTACAGCTAAGGGTATGAGCATTCAAGCAGTTTGCACTCTGTGAGATGGTTGTTATGGGTGTTACAGTTTGCCCTCATTTGTTTTTGTGAACCCTCCAAGTGCAGCAAAATTTCCTGGACTGTTTTATGTAATTACAGATTAATTTATGAAGTTCTTCCATTATAGCAGCCAGACAAACACTTAAATACTATAAATCGCTTTCATAATCCAATATTCCTCAGTTTTTCTATTTTCCTATCCCCAAGGAAAAGGTTTCTGATGCAAAGGAGTTTTGTCTATCGTGCTTCCACCATGTATTTTTACCACAGGAAGCAATAGCTAATTTTCCTCCATGAATTAAGACCTCCAGTACTGACCTGTCACTATGGAGGCACTTGATTAATGCTTAACAGCTTAAGCTGCTCTATTTTGGAATAGTTTTCTATTTGGCATAGAAATCCCCTGCCAATTTTCAACATGCTAAATATTGCATGCTTTTTTCACACCTGTACTGAATATCAGGTGCATTGACCTGTTGTTTGCTTTGTACACAAATACCACTTTCATAGAAACCCTTTAGATTTACTAAAAACCTCAATAATTTGAAGACTATTAAGAGACTTTTATTTTGTATCTTTATTAAGAACTTCTTTCTTAACTTTGGAATAGTAAATTACATGTGAACACAGAACTGGAAAAGTAAAATAAAGCATATGTAAAAAATAGTTCTGAAAATAGTATTTCCTTTGGAATAACAACTTCAATGTGAAATAATATTCTAATCATGTATATTCCATGACATGTATCAGGAAAAAGTTTGGCACTTTAATTTTGTGGTGGTGAAGCTCTTAGAAATACCTGAAATGTATATATTTAATGTGGTAGATGTGGAGGAGTAGGAAATGCTGCACATAGCACAGGCACTCTTCCATTAACAGCGGTGAGTTTTTTCATTTTTAATTTTTCATTTTGTGAGGCACAAGCCCTTTAGAATTTGTTCCTAATAAGATTTGACATCTGTGCAACCTGCAATATTAATTTGTATGTTTAGATATGTACTAAAAATCCATTTAAACATTTCATTTCAGACAAAAGATCCAGCATTAAGGAGTCACTAGGGCTTACAAACTTCTTAAATTGGGAAAGATTTATTTTCAGTATTTATTGAGAGATTTACTGTCCTTTACAAGCAAGACTGTGATATGTTTTCTGGATGAAAATATGAACCAAAGCAATGGACAGAATGTACCTCAGCAGAAGAATGCAAAATTCTGCCTATAGCTGTATAAGTACCTAAGAATTAACCACATTTGGACATTACTGTAAAAAAAAAAACCAAATAATAATTTAAAAAAACAAAAAAAACCCAACAAATAAAACCACAAAAAAATGCCCCTAAAACCAAACAAAAGAAAAACAGAACACACACACCCCCACTCACCCACCCACAAATCAAACCCCCTCAGATTAAACTTTATTAAGGAACACTCCTATTAAGATCACTTTCTTGAAAATATCCCCCCTGATTTGTGGAAAAAACGAGTATCTAGGCTTATTCTGAAGTGAATATCTGGAGTCAGCTGGGAGTGAATTCGGCAAGTGCCTCACCCACCTACTTAAAATTTCATTGTTCACTAAAACTACTGTGAGAAATCTGAAGAAGCAATTTTTGAGCATAAAGAATAGAAATTGTGAGGTAAGAAAAAGTGATGAGTTTAGACCAAGTAGGTGTTCTTTATATGTAGACATTATGCACTGTCAAAATTCAAAACTTCACAAAGGGGAGAGAATGACTGATATATAGAACTACTGCCTTCTATCCAAACATACCCACTCCTAAAGAAACCCTGCCTTGAGCCCTGCACAGCTGAGAGCTTGTTTATTAATGCAATCTTTATATGACAAATTAGGTCAGCTGCATGAATTATTGAACTACCTCATATTAGTTGAAGTGTTAAGAGTTTGCAATAAGCAGCTGCAAGTATTTTTTTTTTTCCACGTGTTTAAGATTTTTGTACCTTCCCTGGTAAGTGGCTAACATTTGTATTCACTTCACATAACTTGTAAGATGACATGTATAAAATATCCTGAATTTCCATCTGAAATCTACTAAACTGTCCAACAGTTTATCATCGTTACAGCTGAAATAATTCCTGTAGATATCAGCCTTGCCTCTTCTGCGGTTGGTGTACAGCAACAGTAACTGTAGTGCCCCTATTATCAAACTGCTTTCACTATTCTTTTTAACTTAAAAAACCCCGAAACATCAATTCAGTGATCTGCAGCCAATATCTACATACATTTTATGACAGTCATACTGCAAAAAACATTCACACAACAAAAAATATGTTAATAAGACCATAAGTAGTTGGTTAAATTATTGGGACTTCCCAGAGGGGTTCATTTTCTTTAAAAAGAAAAACTTCTTCTTCAGTTCCTTGAATACCAGTACTGACAGTCATAGTTTTAAATTTCAGTTTTCTCTTTCAATCTCCCTCTTGGAGAAAGAGCACACAGATACCAAGATCTTAGAACTTTTTTAATAGATAACTGACCTGTAACTAACACCAAAGCAGCTTTCTTCTCCAGAAGAGAAAATAATGGCTGTAAAACTGGAATGACATGTTTACATCATGATAAAGGTGTTGTGTGACACGTTTTTGTTGCAATGTCTAATAGATCACGTAAAAGTTTTTGATTGGTAGCACCTAGCAGAAAAAGCAAAAGGAACTTAAGAGCTTAGTAACTCACCTCCAACAGAGACTGGTGGCAGATGATTAGAGAACTTATAAAAACAAAAACAGAGATATCCTTCAACCAGTACAAGAGCGAATTCACCTCAGCTGCAAGAGAACAATTAAAAGAAAGAAAATTTAAGCAAAAATCAAGCTCAACACAAGCATACAGGCAAGGATGAGCATCGAGTGTCTCTGCTTACTTGACTGAGCTGACCAACTTTGACCAGCACTCATCCACACAACAGGATTCACAATCATTTTTGGCAAAGAGCAAAACCACAAAGAATTCCAAATCCCAAACCTAAACAGGAGAAATAAGTCAGTTAAGAGATATCTGCATGCAGGTATTTTGGCAGCAGGTTCTCATCAGTAACAAGAAGTGAATTCAGTGTTCTGAGGGGTCCTCTTAGAACTGATCTCCCTGGGTAGGGGTACGCTCAAAGCTGAAAGGATAAGCCCTGGAGATATGTGTGAAAAGGAGGCATAGAAAAACCACCAAAGCAAAACAAAGAAGAGATCTTTCCATGTTTACATCTGGTCTCTGCATAAAACAATTCCCTCCTTCCCCAGGAATGAGCATTCAAAACCAACTCAAACATTTGTGTGATTAATAATGAGTATAGTTGACTTTATGCCTATTTCAAGCAGACTACGAGCACTGTTCAAATCACTACCCAGTGGACCTCTGTTGGGAAGTTGTTCTCATTACAGCTGGGAAGGTTCTATAGTTCCACAGCTGATTTCTCAGTGTATGTGAACCAAGTGAGCACTCAGAATACTAAATCACAGGCTGATAACTTTATCTCCTAGAGCCCTTCTTGATCTCCAGCTCCCCTGCAAGTGTACATGTGGAGCTGTAATCACAGGACAACACTGACACACACAAAGTAGCAATATGATGTTCTCTGGAGTTTCAGGGCTGACATTTCAGTGACACTGGGCCAGGTTTGGCCAGATTCTCTTTGTACATTGGTAAATCTATGCAAAACAATGTTGTCCCCTGTTGCTGTTTCTCACTGCTGAGCTTGGAGCAGCAGTAGAGACATACAACAGCTCATGAAAAATCCACTAATGAAAACTGCAGTGATATTCCAAGAGGCGTTCAGGAAGAATAATCCAGGCAAGTCTGTATCATGGGTTGCTATTCAATAACAAATACTTTGAACACAGCAGTTAAAGCAAAACAAGATCTTCTTTTAAAACTTTTAAAAAATCTAAGTAACAGATCCACTAGTTAGAATAAACTCAACAGAATGAGATCAGCAGAAATAAGTTCACTAAGAGGTGGGACCTCATTCTACCATTTCTAACCATTTCCCATCAGGAATATGCTTTCAGGTATACATGCATTGCATACAGGAACTTTGTAAGAAAATACCATGCTTGAATTTGTGTTACCACAGAACACAGAAAGGTTGGGTCCCTGGAAAATGTATATAGTTTCACTGTGTTCATCCTAATAATTCTGTTTTTCAGAAAGCTCTCATCCCTCAGACATGTGCTGCACTGTCGATGTACCCAAAAACTCAGAGAAAGAACTTCAGTTCTATTCTGAGCCAATAGCTGAGACTACACCAATTTCAATTGTTAAATCAATGCTCCTACTGCCCAAAGGGAAAATGTATTCAAATGTGTCTGAAATTACAAATCAGAGCTTCATTTTGTGAGGTAAACTTGTAATTGTCTTCCCCCTCTTTTGAGGTGCTTCAAATGGAAAGCTAAGGTATCAATCCATACCTTTCATTTCTGTTTCTATTATACAATAGCTTTTTACAGAAGTTTGACATCCATTTTTAACTGATGTGCCCATTTACCTTTCAAATTTATATGGAAAAGGAAAAATATACCCCAAACCGTACATGTACTCTTTTTAAGAGTGGTTGTATGTTTTCTAACTTTTCTTTGTTTCTTTTTTTTTTTTTTAGTTTTAACTGGTTTTCAGTGTTTAGTATTAACAGCGCTACTGGGAAAAGAAACTACTTCCATTCAAAATGAACTCATTTCTTCAACTTAGATAAAATTTCTATACAGTTTATCATGTACACCTTATTATATTTTGGGCTTGTTCTCGACACCTTCCCCCCCTTTAAAACAAACAAAAAACCAAACAAAAGAGTAAACAATAAAAATCAAACCAGAGTTTACCACAGATATACAAGAAATAGTCCCCTTCATCTCCCTCCTACATCTAAAGTTCAGAAAGTATGCTCTTTCATTTCAGAGCTCAAAGTAGATTTCTCTACTTCAAGGTCCAAACTTTTTATTCTTCCTTTGGTCACATCAGTAAATCCCAGATATCATCAATCCTTTATATCACCAAGATGGCAAGAACAGGCAAAAAATGGAAGACTGCACTGAGGTTTTGAATTTATATTAGAACAAGGCATTGAGCAAAAGATCTCCCATTTCAGTGTTTTTTCAGGGATTTTTTTGTAATGCGATTCAATTCTCTGCATTTTAAATAAAGCAAAAGCGCCCTTGTTTGATATCAATTAATTCAATTTGCCATTCATTCAAGTCAACAACAGGATTATATCAATTCCTTCACCAATTTTAAATTCACAGCTGTTAAAATATAACTATACTTAAATATATATCACTATTTGGGAGTCTTTAGGGAGTTTTTGTTTCATAGAATAGGAAGCTGAAGCCATCCTCAAAGTGAAGCTGGCTTTTCCTTAAAAAAAGGTTGGACTTGATGATCTTAAAGGTCTTTTTCAACATTAACGATTCTATGATTCTGTGGTTCTGTGATTAACATAAGCAAATGCTATTTATATGAGCTAATTATAAAGTCTGACCTTCAGACTTCTACTTGGCTGTAGTATTCACTGTACAACACTATCTGTACAGAAAAGAAGCAGAAGTTACAGGCAACTTTAGGCATGTTCCTGTTAATATGTAACTACTCAGGAACACTAGGAGAGGCTGGAAATTTTGCTGGAGCTAAACAGAGCTGAGGGAAAGGGCGTGATTCTTTTAGACAGCCTCACTGGGACTGGAAAACATTGCTATACATTTATCACAAGACTAAGAATAAAACCTCTGGTAGTTCTGGCACAACAAACTGACCAACATGGACACCAATAATGCACAACCCTTCCAGGGCCCACAGGGCTTTGGGTGAGAAGAAGGCCTGACTGCGCCACTTGGGGAGGAAGAGTCTGCCTGTACACCACACACCCATATTTATGGTTTGAGGTTAAGGATGACTTGCCTTTTAATGTTCCCTTCCCAATAAATCTGAAATATATGCAACAGCTGACATGCCCTGTAGCAAAACAAAGCTAAATCAGTGGCAAAAGCAGGGCAAAATATTACAACATTTTTTAGTGTATTTCAGTACTAGCTGCTTTGGCTTTTTATGACATAACTTTTTATAAAATATAAAATAGCAGAGGCACAATACTAAAGAACCACGGGGGGGGGGGGGGGGGGGGGGGGAAGGAAAACACAAACAAACACCAAAACCAAAAAGCCCCATCAGTAAAGCCTTCACTAAGAACTTGATCAAAACCTGGAGGCTCATACTATCCTTACAGCTCCTCTACCTGCCCGTTCCCCATCCTGCTGATTGATAGCGCTTCCAGCAGTTCATTAGCATAACATGGAGTTAATCAATGCTGCTTCAGAAGGAAAATGCCACCTAATGAATCCCCAGTGCCACTTTCCTGTGCACCAGGTGCTTTTGCTGCAGGCGTACCAGCCTGGAACAGATCAAGACTACCTGTTCAATTTGTGAAGTCCGACATGCCCCAAGCTGTGAGGTGTTAGGAATGATGAATTCAGGTGCAGTAATGAACCATATACTCTCCTTCTTTGAAGACATTCTGATGCCAAGTCAGACTCTAACATAGGTGCTATGTGAATGGCACTCCAAGTAGTTCCACTTTTAAATTTCTTACTACAGAGAACGGATAAACTTGAACATCTTCTAGATGAGCTCAGGTGATTATTAAATCTTACAAAATTATAACCAGCATAGATCTGTCTCCTTGTGTATGGTTATGGCATAGACATCCACATAACTGGCAGATTTATTTCTGAACCAGTATTATAGCCTGACACCTTATGGAGCAAGTCTTACAAGTATATCTCAGCTAAAGAAAAGCAGATTTGTAGAAGAAATCAGTTTCAATTACAGCAGGGAAATTCAAAATTTGCAGAAAAAAAAAAATAAGAGAAATAGAAAAACACTTTGTAAAATCCCTAAAGAACTTCATATATTTTTCTGCATTTTTGCTGATTTTAATGTCAAGATTTCTCTAAACTTATCAGCTTTCCTCAAATCCAGGGACTTAAAGTTTTCATTGTATCTCCTGCTGGAACAATAGCTACAGAGAGCTAATGGACCATATGGTTCTTTATGTGCAGTGCTGGGCACACCTGAAGGGTGGTGAAGGCTGACTACACCAATGAAGGCGCATGCCTTGCATCCTCAAAGGACCTGACCAAATTCTTCACTGATGCAAAGCAAATGAGCTGTAGGGAAGTCTGCAGCAAATTTATGTCACTGATTAGGGTGTTTTTAAAAAAATAAATTTAAAAGTCAGAGTATCAAGACCTTGTTGTAGGTTGCTACTTCCAAGTGGTGTCTATATTTAAAAGGCTTAGTTTATGGCTTTGAAAGCTTAAAACATAATCTCTTAAAATAAAAATGCCAAGGTCAGAAACAGCTGTTTTTCACAGTATTAAACCACAAGAGCAGGACTCCTTCACTAACACCTTGGAGGAACAGAGTGAGAAGCCACATTTTAGCATCCTTTTAAACAGCAATTCTCTTCTATCTTCACTGTCACTCAAACACAGCACCTCTAGTAAATTGGGAGGCAGAACAACATCCCTATAACAGTATGGTTATAACTAATACAAAATAGTATTATAACATTAATTTATGTTATTCCTTACTTCAAGCAGTTTAAGGACCAAATCCATTATTAAACTAGTTTTATTGTCATTGTTCTATTTCCTCATCATAAATATGCGCTGCTTAAAATTCAAGGTAACATTTCAATTCCCTATTTGGGAGGCTTCAGAAATCTATTTTAAATGTCATTGAGACAGTCATACTGTTTGTAGGTTCTCAGTATTTTGTTCCTTTTAGTCTTTCTCATTTTCTATTCCTTCTGTAGAAGGCTACATACTGATTTGTTTCTTTCACCTTATTGTGAGCCTTCTCTCTTCCCTTCTGGGATCTCTCTCAATAGAGAAACCAGCATGTTTCAGAAATTTCTGCTGAATTTTCTTCCACTCTTATTTTCTATTTAACATAACAAGGCATAACTTTGGCAGAAAACAAGTAACTGAATCCCAGATAAAGAGTTAGTACTGCAATAGTTCATGAAACAATTACATCTATTGCTATAAATGCAATATATTTTCATGCTTGAGAGAGGAATTTTTCTCTGAAGTAAATGTTATTATGGTTTAAATTAAATTTGAAAAAAACCAATGAAAACAAATCTGAATAATAGCTAGCAAACGTAATAAAACCTCATGATGGAGTTCTAGATACCTCACATTCTTGTGAATGACAGAAGGTTGCACTAGGTTTAGAAAAAAAAGAAAAGAGAAAGTGAATAAAGCTTTCACAAAGATAGATGGCATCAGGAGAAAAGCTGATATTAGGTATATCCTAGAGAAATGTTACTTAAATGAGGACAGCTTAATGATATTCCAACAAAAAAATGCCACAGTACATTATGAGAAGGAAATAGTAGAACCATTTGAAGAAAATAAAGATGTCTGTCTCATATGAGTAAAAAAAGTTGTTTACAAAACAGTTACCATGACTAACTACGGAAAAGTTAAGGTCAAACAATTTCAAATCCCTGGACCTGAATCTCTTGGCACCCAGCTAGTGTTTGACAACAAAAAGGAAGCTCCTGTTCTGTTAATGCTTCAATGGTAAACAGAGTGATCCAGATAACTGGAAAACTTGGCAGCCTGACATAAACCACAGACAAATCCAACACAGGAGGATTAAAGATACAAGAAATTAACAAATTGTTAAGGACTGATATTATAATTAATGTCGATCAGCACGAACAAGTGGAATGTAGGTCTTAGGAAAGGAAAATGGGGTAATTTTTGGTGAGATTACAAGATCTTTTGGGGTTTTTTGTTTGGTTGGCTCTTCTGGTTTTTTTTTGTTTTGTTTTTTTATGGAATATTGGTACAATGCAGGCATTTAACTTGTCACTTCGTATCTTCAGAGGTACAACAGGGTATTGGAACTCTATCTCACAAATTAGGTAGATTAAAAACAGGTAAACATACAGGTTTCATACATAACTAACAGAGAGAATGGATAATCCATGGATTTGTACAGCCTGTCTCTGAATATTTTTTTGCAAATAACTCAGAATGGGGGATGTCTAAACAAAAGCATTTCTCAAATTTTATAAGGACTGGGAGGGATCTGGCAAGTTGTATTTTAATTACTGAAAACTTTTAGCATTCATACAGTGATATATTTCCTCAAAAAGCCCAATTGTACTCGTCCTGCTTTCTCTGTATCAGTTACAAGTGAAAAAGACCCCAAACCCAATATTACTGATTTTCCTTTCAATTCTCCAGGCTAAAGAGTTCTTGCGTATTTGATCATATCTCATGTGAACCTTCTCTTCAACTTTAACTTTTTTTTATTTTTATTTTTTAAAGTTTGCACACAGGAACAGAAATTAGAGATACCTGAAAAATTTTCAAAAATAATTTGCTAGAAGTCAAAACAAAAAAAAAGAAAAAAAAGGCAAATTAAAATTAATTATTATATATACTGACATCAACTAAAAATACATAATGGTGGTTTTTATGAAGATTTTAAGAAGTGGAATTAAAGAGGTTTTTCTAAATGTGCATATTAGTGTGAAAGTTGTTGGAAGATGTCAATTAGACATGCACGGAACACCTCTGGTCTTTCTTCCAAAAGTGGCCACATGAAAACCTCAAAGATTAACTTCTGAAAAAGTTATTTAGAGGGAAAAAAAAAACCCTTATTTTGAAGAAAATGGAAAGGGAAGAGAAGAGATCTGTTTAAGATTCAGACCTCACATCAGGATCCCCGTGCTTGTGGTGTGGTTCCTGAGGACACTAAGCCACATTCTCACCATGGTGAAAGGTGGGAGCAGGAGACACAAGGGGCAGATGCTGAAACAAGAGAGGTTCAGACAAGAGAAGAAGAAGCTTTTCCTCCAAGCAGGACAGGTGGGCAGTGGCCCAGGCTGCCCAGAGAGACTGTGTAATCTCAGTCCTCACAGGTTTAGAACTCAGCCAGAAAAGGGCCTGAACAACCTTGTCTGACCTTGTAGCTCTCTTTGTTTTGAGCTAGAGTTTGGTCTCAGGATCTCTCAAGGTCTGTTCCGACCTGAGTTGTTCTCTGATACAACAAATATATGGCAAGCAGCTTAGAAACAAGCAAAACAAAGAAAACCTAGATGTTTTGAGTTTTCTGTGAAAAGCGAGAGCACAATCAGAAAGAATGTGCACTTACATTTAGACAATGGTGAAAATTATCAAGTTAACAAACGGAATATTTTGCTTGCATAACGTAGCAGGCTTAAAATTGCCATAGTTCAGTGATAATCAAGAAATTGATTTTTAGTTCTGTGGGAACAGACGAACATTGAGAACAGTCTGTTTCAAAAGCAGAACACCAAAGGAACCCTTCCCCCGACACTCCCTGTGAAGTGAATTTTAAGGAAAAGGGAGAATACCAGACGATCAAAAACTGGTTTTTTTCATAAACTTTTCATTTTGACATACATGCATATTTAATATAATACAGAAATCTGCCTGTGATGCTTATTTTTAAAATGTCATTGAAGCTGACATGAGGCTTATTTTGTCCTCTTTTCCACAGAGAAATTCTCGCTAGGATGAAAAGATTCACATTGAACAAATGTGGACCATGCCTCAGAGAGCTGTGCAAGCTCTGCAGCAGCTGCAGTGGGAGGCAGGCACTCCAAGGTAGGTGCCCCATGCAAGCAAGTGGAGCAGAAAACAGCAAACATCCAGTAAGCCACAGCAGAAATACCGCAACAGTAACTAAAACACAGAATTCCCTTTCCCCTCAAGTTTCAGTGGAGCAAGTGAGATGAGCATTAGTGTAAAGAGTGGACTGGCAGACTATGTGTTTCCAACCCCCCTGGTGTTACAGACACAGCCTATAACACACACCACACTCGTGCTGTGCTGCTCCTGGAGTGTGACAACAGCGATGAGCCGAGGGGCTACACAGCCAGCAGTGCATCAGGGACATGTCACTGCTATATATAGAGGCATCTCTAAATGCAACTTACATGTTTCACTAGGAGGACAAAAGTGTAATGTATTGATCTAACACAGGCTCTTCTGGAACTGAGAAGGTTAAACACTGTTGTTTTCCTAGACTTTTTTTAGTAACATTTTATTTCCTGTGTTTTCTTCTGCCCTCCTGTTTGTCGCTGAGAGCTTTGAAATTTTTTCCCTGACCCTATTTCCATTCAATGGAAATTTAGTGCCAATGAATTCCCAAAGTGTTCTAGTAGTCCATTTATAAAAGACAATTTTGATAGAGTTTTTCTCTGCCTTGGCCTTCTATTACCATCTTTCCTTCCCACCTTACCTACATATATGTCAAAGCAGGTTCTCTTTAGGAAAATAAAATCAAGATAAAGACAGATTACTTGTTTTCAAAGTTGTGTAGAGTAAGACAGTTACTGAGTTAGTATTTATCACCAAGAAATATAACCTGTTTATCACCAGTCCAAATTACCCATGCCCCGAGAATCTAACAGGGGAACAAATGAAGCAACAAGATAAGAAACCCTGGAATACTGGTGCTGGTGGATTACAGGAATTAAAACAAAACTTAAAATAATGAATGTCTGATTTTGAAAGCAACACGTAAGAGCAAAAGAGCTGCAAAGCAGAATTATGTCCCAAGTGACTCCAAGAGCCAAACAGAGACCCTTCTATCAACTTCACTGTCACACAGTGCCTGATCTGGTGTCTTTACAGATTTTGTATACCTGAATAACACCAAATAGAAGAAATAACTCTTTAAAAGAGTGACCAGTTTTCAGATCAGTTGCAGACATTTATGAATTTGTATTATTTTCCAAGTCCTTCTTCTCAACCAAAATAAGTTGTTGTTTAAATCAAAATAGAAGGAATATATATAAAACAAACAAGCAAACAAATGGTGGCGGTACATGACACACACACGAGAGTCTAATAAAAACTAAAGCTTGTTTAAAAGACTGGTTTGAATTGTTCTAGAGAGAAATTTGGTGTTATAATAATCTAAGCCTGGAATAAAATACTTTTGAAATACTTTTGCTAACATTTTTGCCACTTGCAATAAGAAAACAGAAAGCAGATGACCTAGAAGTCAGCATTGGTCTGCTTCCTTTCTTTAAACTCATCGTTACTTTATCACTTAAGATCACGTTGCTTTTAGCTCCTTAATTTTTATCACTAGCCACGAAAGAAGCAGAAGTTCAAACATCAACTTTGAAAGTTTCACTGAGAGTTGAAGGAAACTTGGGATACAAACTTTAATGCCAAAGTTTCAGTTGTAAGGAGATTTCAATATTAAGAATAATTAATAACAGACAAAAACTCTGTAAGATGTTGGACATCTAATAGCTTCTTTGTTTTAGTTTGCTTTTTTCTTCAGGGGGGAAGAAGGGGAAGCTTTATAGAGGGCTTTTTGGTGTTTTTTTTTTTTTTGTTCTTTTTAAGCCTAAAAGTAGAAGTTACTCATCAAGAAGCCTCATCAAGGAGAACATTTCAGCCACAAGTGAAATTAATTATGCAGCCATGCTGGTAGAGCAAGGTTCCATTTAAAGTAATTATAATCCCAATTAGAAATCAAAGAGAATTAATGTCAGGATTTTATTTGCATCAGGTAACTTTTGTAAAGGTGTTTAGATCCCATTATAAGTTTTAATTTGTAGGGAAAAAATTCAGCCTGTTTTTACAATATTTATATGTAAAGAACCCCACAAACAACAAACAAAATCCCTACACCTATGCAAATTAAAGGGAAACCTGTTCCTATTTTTGTTCTCAACCTTTTTGATTACTCCCCACCTCCTACAATGCTCAGTATAAAATGCTTTGAGAGAAGACCTATGAGGCTCTTAAATCACTCCATCCTCTGAAAGATTCACCAACCCCATTTAGTCAGTCAAGGTGATTATTACAATCCTTCCATGCCCTACTGGTGCACCTACTGCAACAAAAGGGGTTTTGCAGCCCTGCAGATACAGAAGTCTTAAATAGGATTACTTATTTCTGCCAAGCTAACCCTTCTTCCAATTAATCTTCTCCAAACTTTTTCCCACTCTGGCATTTTGCTACCTGTAACCACCTCATCATTTTAGTAGCCAGCAGTTTTTAAGGCCTTGACTATAATATTATTTTCATGTACAAATCAACAGCCAAATTCAACCAGCATACTTACTTATCTTGAAGAACTGCCAGATGCTGCTTAAGCTCACCTTATAACCTGAATTTTCCTGTCAGAGAGCAAGCAGGGGACACAGATGATGGATGTGCCTTTAGTTGGTAAGATTAGTTATTTGTAAAACCACACAACGTGCTCTTAAATTATCTCCTTTTGGTACTTAGGATAGAAAAAATACTGAGCTAAAAGATAATGCCTCTGTCATAATGTTAACAGAGATAATTGCTAACTGATTTTTGGTTATGTGCCTGAGTTTCTTCAGTTCTGCTCAAAGGTGTCAAGGGATATTTGCTGCTGTGCATTTGATAAAGTTGATTACTCAGTAATGCATTTTTAGTTATGCTCTGTTCTTTCCTTACGTTATTTTTCTATAAATAAGTATTAGACATTCTCTCTCTGAAGTCCTGTTTTAATCTGGATTAGCCCTCATTCCAAATCAAAATGTGTTTGTAGCACTACGGTCAGATCAAGCAATTCTGGTTTAATATTGTCCATCCCCATATATCTAACAGCTTGGTAATTTAAATATAAGAGATTATTAGGGGTGGTTACAATTAAATACTTTCCCATTCTATTTTTAAGCAATTTATAATTCTACCAAACAAACTATTTTTTATCAGTCTGTTTTGGTGGATATGTTAGAATTTTCTTTACTGGAGGAGCTCAGTTAAAATAAGCTCATCTTCCCAAGACTGAGTGACAATATCAAAACAATATTTTAATATGTTTTGAAGGTTAAAAATGCAAGTCCATTGCCCCCTGTATGCTTCAGAATTTTCATTGTGGTGTAGTAACTGATTTCAAATAAGAACATAATTTTTGCTAGGGTTGGAAAAGAAGTTAGCATTGTTGTTACCCAATAGATCTGCACTTACAACTATTTTTATTGTTCACGTTGCTTTTATTTACTTTAACCTGTGATTAATTAGTATTGGGTGACCTGCTTGTTTTGACAGGAATTTCATTTCATTGACAGGATCTACTCCATGTAAAAAAAATCTAATAGATGATCCAAAATTGGAAGTGGAGTTACAGGCACCACAAAGGTCTGAAAAGTGAAAGGAGAAAGGCAACTATAATATGCTGTAGAGATGAAGTATGTTAGAACCTCAATATTTCAGCACATACTTCAAAGGCTACTGTCTCAGAGTAATACGGAGCTGTTTTCTTCACATTATAAGAGTACAGAATGAATTTATTTTGAAACTTTGATGTCTTTTTTTTAAGCTGGGAAACCAGAAATTTCTATTTTAGGTTTTTTTTTTTTTTAATTTCTTATTCATACTTAAAATAATATTCACCACTTGATACAATAATTCAGCATTGTTTTAAATAACATGCCATCTTCCTTGTCTTTAATCTGCTGCCTGTATCCTTCAAAGACCCTTCTTTCTCTAATACAATATGTTTATTTCTTCCTCAGGAACAAATGTATTGGAGTGTAGCAGCAGGCTCTGAAAACATTCAACATCCACAACCATGTAAATCTATTTTTAAATGGGATGGGTTTGGGGTTTTTTTTATTTTTTTTAAGAAACAGAGAATAAACTACTTGTATTTTTTGTGAGAATGATTCTTAAATTGACAGAGAAATAAAAGCTATAATGTAACATAGACAACATAGCTTCGACATTGTATTCAGTGATTCTTTTCACATTATTAAAAAAACCTTGAATTCCCTGTTTCCCACTTATTTTCTGTATTTAGTAAGCTACCAACCAACAGGAAAATTTACTGCTCTATATGGTACCAAAAGACTGACAGAATAATGCCTTAAACTTTTGGGTTTGGGTATTTTTTTTTTCAGATTTTAGCACATACACCTGGACTGTTAGCTTTCATTTCTGGCAATATGGCCTTAGGAGTGGAAAGCCAAGGAACACAGTGACAGACAAACAGGCTGTCCCATGGTGATAAAGGAAACAAGTGACAATCTGCTGGGAAAAAAACAAATAAACAAACACAAACTCCCTAAAAACCTGTGCTATTCCAAGGTAAACCAGGGTTCAGAGTGACTTGACATTGGAAATATGTGCTCTGGTCAGCCTTAAATACAACATTTACTTTGTTCCCTACCTTTCGACTTCATTCAGTTTCCCCATTTATTATTTCCCTTTTTTTTTAATGTTAGCTTCTCAATTGCTCCAGAATTCTATATATTCTGCTAGAAACCTACAAGATCAGTGTAAGGCTAGGTTTCTTCCAAACATTTTATTTTGGCAAGATTCAGAAGGAGGCCTTTCACTAAGTTCAAGGATTGTCAGAAAGGAGTATAGGTGATGTGCCACAATCTATGGCTCTCATATTTTAAACCGGTGTTTTACAGATGCTCTTAAACTTTGTGGGTTTGATGCTTCAACTTGTTCAGTCTGCTTTTTTAGAAATTTAGCACTTTCTAGACATGAAAAAAGATATATTTTTGAGTCAAGCTGGTATTTAGTCTGCAAAATAAATCCATTCTTGTCTAAAACAGAATAGTTGGCAGTTCTGACAAAAGAAATAGACATTTAAAAGAAGACAGGAGTGAATTGAGTCCCTTAACTCTTCAGGCAGAGTAGTTATATGTTGAATTGTTACTCAAAAGCATTGTCCTTTTCTATCATATGTACAAACAATATATGTTTGTAAGGCAGACACAGGGGTCAAATCAAATATATGATTCCTTTTTCTTCCTTTACAAAAAGATTTTGGATCTGTTTGATGGGTGGTTTGATTGTTTTTGTTGTTGTTTTTTGTTGATTTGTGTCTGGGATTTTTTTCTGTTCATCAACTCAATCAAGAAAACAAGTCATTTTCACAGCCCTGTAAAGGTATCCCAAATCAATTGCATAAAAAAAAAAAAAAAAAAAAAAAAAAAAAAAAAAGTTTTAAATTAGAAGTTTTAAATTAAAATAAACCCTTAGACCAAGACATATTCTTTTTTTCAGGGATAAAGGGTAAAGGTGACCACACTTCTGTTCTACAACTTGTCAACAGCATTAGGTCATTCTGAAGTACTTACAAATATTGGAAAAGGGGAGACTGCTCTTAAGGGTGTAAGATTCAACACGGAAATGTCTATTAAAAAAACCTGATCTTTTAGGAATTGGAAATAGGTCTCGGCTACTCTTGGTTATGTCAGTTGACAATTTTGATAATGAAAAGTCTAACAAGGTGATTTTATATTTCTGGGAGAACCACAACCAGCCATTTCCGATAAGAAAACAAAAGCATGGGAAGCACAAAACAAATTAATTCAGTTTGAAGCTAAATCACACTTTCAGAAATCACCTTTTTTATAGATATATGGAAAGATGCTGAAACATTGTGTGAAACTCTTTTAAGTCCTGGATTTTTTATATATTTTTGTCACCTAATCTGAGATAAGTGATGTTTGCCAACAGTCAGTAGGAATCAGCAAGATGCTGCTTTTACCGAGTTATTTCAGGTTTTCAAGGATGTAGCAGCAGATATGGAGAGCTAAGACATTTTCTTGATCCAGAGGAATGGAAGTCTAGATGCACTGATAGACAGATGTGGATTTTTTTTTTTTTTTTACTGGCAGGTTTGTGGAGTGGAACAGCTGGTGCTTACACTCCCAGGATAGAGGCTTTAAGGGAGGTTTATTTCAAAGTGCCTCTTGCCAGGTGCCACTGCCAGGACACTCAGCAGCAGCTGGAGCTGCTCTCTGTGCACGCCCGGAGCTCATCACCTGCCACACCTAAATCAGGAAGGAGCCACAGGACAGCACGGGACAACAAGGGGGTGATTTGCTTCCAAAGGCTCATGGCTGATCTGTGCAAGCAGGCACTTTAGAGGCAGAGGTGGGTATGGTTCGTCTGAGTTAAAAGACCGACTCCCTAGGCCTGGGAGGGCTCTGCTGAAATGAGTTAGTTGCACGTCCAAGGAAAATGTAAAAAGAGGAGGTACTTCATGTCTCCTGAATTCCTTCCTGCAGATCCTATAAATTTATATGCATTCGATGAGACGCTGAAAATATTAATAAGAAATCCAATATATTTCTAAATACAGAGAAACGTACAGATTGAGAGGGTCTCTGTGAGCAGGAAACAGCAGGGCTGGAGAGACAGAACAGATCACTCTTTGGCTAGACCTGCTAAGGCCACTCATCTTGTGTGTTGCCATTTTCATTATAGATTCTTCCCAGTGAAAAAGGAAATATCAGGTTAAAAATATAGAAAAATGTAGAAAATACAGAAATAAAAATCTTGCTACAAGCCTAATGAAAGTCTAAAGTGCAGCCAGTGTGGGATAATACTTTCAGACATGAACATGCTTAACAGGTACTTCTGAAAACAAATGTGTGAAGACTACAACAAAAAATACCAGAAGTGAACGAGTCTGCTGCTTTTCCCAAAGCAAACAGGACACTTTCTTGAATTTGGATGAAAAGAAGCAGATATCTGTGTTTGCTTCAATTAGAACAAAAGCTAAGTTTAATTCATTTCTTGCTCTAGCAAACCTGTTTGACTTTCATTTCTTCAGTGTGATTGCCCAGAAGATCTGGGAACAGGTAACTCATCTCAATCTACTCTGATAGTCAGCAAGAAACCAGTTCAGAAGTTAAACACTTATAGCTGTGAAGGCCTACACATATACAACAAAGACAAGATTTTTAATAAGGCAAATTGATAGATGTGGGGCAAAAAAAGGTGAGCTTTCCAATGTGGAAGGTTTTTTGGGGGGGGTAGAAAGAAATCTCTTTGCATGAAAAAAGTCTTCACTGCTGAGAAATATGCTGTTTTTCAAAAGTCAAACATATTAGTCTAGTAAATGCCACAGGGAGTTGGCTTTTTTCCCCTCCCAAGATATGTATGTCAGTCTAACAGTGGCACTTACAACTAACTGTCTTCCTCTACAATATTAACTGTATAAAAGTAAGTAATTTTAAATTAAACTTGTCAAATAGTGGACAAGTAAGAAAATCAGTTATTCTAGTTACGGTTAGATGTAGGGAGGTGACAGTTTTATGTCAGGTATGAAAGACTATATTGAGAATTCTGCAGATATTTAACAACTAAACAGCACTCCCCAAGAACTATATAATAAAAATAAAATAAAAAGTGACACTGAGTACAGACAGACTCATTGCAAACATCAAAGACAGACTTCACCACTCTGACATACCAAATTCAGTGCTGCAAGTCATTAGTGCTGCAAGTCACTGCAAGTGGTTGTCAAGTTTTAAAATAACTTTGGCCGTTTAGAATTTCACTTGGCCTACAAGTTATTTTTCCATATTGCAGTTAGCGTTTTTTCTTGTTACTTTCCAGTTAAGACACTAAGAAAAGTAATTTACAATAACTAGAAAAGTAATTTTCTATGCGATAATGTAAAAATAAAACTAAAAAATAGGGACATGGTAAAGCAGTTACCTAGAAGCTGCTCAAAGTGATCTATAATAGGAAAGACTTGACCTGTTTAAAACAGAAAAAAATACCAAGATTTAAGAAGGAAGGAGCAAAGGTCTGTCACAGAAGACACTGAAAGAGGGATGTATTGAAAATATGACAGCTAAATCCTTTTTTTACAATAAAGTGTTATCACTTTCACTGCAAGATGCTTAGAAAAAGTGATTCATTTAAAATAAATACACATATGGCAAATTTTTCCTAGTGTATCCATAAAAATAATACAAGAAATATGATTAAATTGCGTTTCTTAAATATTATGATAGTGATGATTTCACCCCATACATGGGGTTCATTCTCTGTAATCCACTGGAATTCCTTAGTATCACCTTTTCTTGGACCTTCATACTGTATTTCTTCCAGGAGTTTGTTTAATTTCAGTCATTCCATATTGACCAACATACACCTGTCACTTTAATTATAGTGTCACTTTGAAACATTTTTTTCTAGACATTTTTCAGAACATAATTTGGAGGGCAAAATAAGGCAGAAATTATATTTTTACCTCATACTGTTTGAGTTACTCTTCATGGGCTCTATTTTTTATTGAAACAAAATTTTAATATCAGTGTACATGAAAACATGGTACACATTCAGTTTAGGTGTTTGCACAGACTCCTTCTGACATAAGTGTTCCTACAGCTAACTGAAGGTGAAAAAGTCTGTGTAATGTCTGCATAAATAATTGCAGGTGCAAAAAGAAGTCCTGTTTAAGCACAGGTGTTAAAAAGAACTGTAAAATACTGACAATAAAGAGCCAAGAAAGATTAATCATGTGTTAAGAAGCACCATCAAAATTCAAATCAAATCTTTTCTTTGAAGTCTTGATTTTACCTTAAGGTAATTGCAGCAAGGTTAAATCAGACTAATTCAAGCTTATCTTATTTTCTATAGAAAAATCTATGTATTGTCTCTGTTCCTTGATAAATACATAACAGCAAACATTTATTCCTTATTCATGAAGGTTAAATATACTTGTAAATGTTCAGAGAAACACAAAACATTAAAGGTGGATTTTTTTTTTTTTTTTTTAAAATGTGGAATTTAGCTGTGGAAACCTGCTGAAAAGATTTTCTTTTTAAAATTTTTATTTGGAAAGAATACTCCCCCAAAACTTCAAACGTCTCAGGCAAGGTCTAATTAGGAACACAAGATCTTGTGTCCAAGGCTAGAAATAAAGAAAATTCAGCCTTTGAACTTACATTCTGATGCACTTTTAAAAATCCTACATTCAGTGCATGTCAAAAAAAAAGTATTAAACAAAAGTGACTTTTTATTCCATATGCTACCATACGTGGGTCTTTGCCTTACATTCCTGTCTCTGTATCTTTCTAGGTCTTTAGTGTCAAATATATCAGGATTTCTGGTCACTGTCAAAAAGCTGCCATTTACCCTACATTTTCTAGCTTTTCAATTAGCTACAAGCCTGTAAACCACAGGAAACAGTGCTAATAACACCATGAAAGAAATGTATGCAGGACTTGAGCAGCTGTGCCTTCCACAGAACTGAAAGCCTTGCTGTGGAATTGTTTAAAATGCATCCTGACAGGGAGAAAAAAGGCAAGTAGGATTTTGTTAGGGGACATCATTGATCTGTACGTGTGTATATCCATATAGTGCCTTTTGGGAAGGGCAATAGAACTGTTCTTGCATTTGTTAAACTGTTCCCAACCAGCCATCAAGGCAAAAGCCTTATCCAAGCAACAGACACACCCCCAAACTCAAACCTCAGTGAAAAAAACAGCCGCAACCAAACTCATCACAAAGGAAACTGGGATGCACCCGCGGTTCATGGGACAGATGGAACTGTGGGAAGGAAGCTTTAATGACTGGAACCACAGAGACTGAATCCAGGAATTGTGAACGAGCGCTGGCAATTATGTGCCTGAAGATTTCCTCCAGTTTCTCTCAAAATAAAAGGTAAAAATGTAACCAAAGCATTATTCTTAGGGCAGCAAGGTGCTTATTAAGATTGCAAGATGACCACATCCAATACAGCTCTCATTGCTGATTCCATTAGGGGAGCACAGTCCTCTGCAGTATTTCCATCTTCTGAAATCCCTGCATCCAGCTCCTCTCCCCTACCTCCACCCCACAGGATACCCCCATCAAATCTACATCAAAGCCTCCTGTTTCTGTGGTTTTGTAGTCCAGTTCAGCATGGTGGCTCACTTCCATTTCTTTCCACAGAATTTAGAGCCTCCTCCTTGCCAGCATATTAAACTAATTCTTTCCATCCGTTACATGCTGACTGCTTGACTTCTGCTTCTATTGTTCAAATTTGGAATCTTTGGTCTTTTTATTGCCATTCATCCCATGCTTTATTACCTTATTTTACCTTCCCTGCATATGGCTTTATTTCAACTGCTTCGCTTGTAACATCTCCCTCCTGCCAATAAATCTCATTTTTCTCAATACCAGACTGACTTTTAACTATTTTTGTAAGTTTCATTTTCCCTCTTCATAGCAGACATGCAAAAATATGAAGACAGAAGCACGAACAGGCCAATTAGGGTGGATAAAAGCCAAATAGAGTTTAAAATCGTTTTCCATTTCCTTCAGTAAGCCTGAAAAAAATTCTTTTTAAAACAGTTCTTTTAACTTCATCTTCCCCTTCAAATTTGGGTTGACCCAAAACCCCCAGAAAATGTACAAGATTTCTTTTTTATTTTACTTGAGGGCACAGATTTAGGTGACAAACAGCATGTACCATCCCACTATAAACCACATCCTGGTAAATACTATTTGATCCAGATGAGTGCATGTATCTATGCCTACTGTCACATGCTCCTATTTTCTATGTCTGTGAGTAAAAGTACTCCCATATTTAGTTTATCCTGGATATTAAAGTTATTGTATAAAGTTTCCAGCCCTGGTCAGCTGATCCCACCAAAAACCCAGTACCACCACTGAAATCTGGTTAGAGACTATGATTTTGCTCTCATCATTCTTCACAAATTCATCAAATAATGAAAGTCACAGTAGTTATTTAAGAGATTATTCAGAAACCCAATTATGTAATTCAGTAGTATAACTTCATTTACTCAAAACTTTTTTCTTTAATTTTAATAACTGCATCATAAAACAAAAATAGAAATGCTAATTTTAAATGCTTTAGAATTTGATTAATTAGTATACTGTTTTAAATGAAAGCAGTGAACAAAAATACAGGGGAAAAATTATATGTGTTAACAGCTCCCCATAAATTACTTTCAGCATAATTCAACTGCCTTACCACAGAAAAAGTTATAAAATGGATTCCTAATTATTTTATTTCCCTAGTCATTTCATGAAGGATCACACAAAATGACAGGAAAATAAATACCAAATTAATGCATAAAATAGTGAATGAGACTTCTGTCATTAACTAGTTATAGTTATGTTTCAGAATTCTTACACAGTTCTCATTCCAAAGTGCATTTGGAAGAACACTTGAGAAAAGGTTTGTAAACTGAAAGAAAGTAACTCTTTTTCAGTTATTCAGTTGGTTTTGTCTGCTTCCATTACCCACTTTGCTTTCAACTAATCCTTAAGTGGGGAGAGATGGTTCTGGGAGGGATGAAGCTTTTTGTGTTTGTGGAGTTTTGAAGAGAAGGGGTGTGTATTGGGGATGAAGGACAAGGGGACGAATATGAGATGCTTGTTAGGGCACATCTCAGAGCAGAATTTGGCCCACTACTTTTAAAAACTCTGGAGATTTCAATGAAAAGGTGTTTGCACAGCATGGTGCAGCACAATGATTTGATCTGAGAAAAACTGCAAGCTCAACAAGACTTTCTGACTACTGAGCTAGTTGATTATGGTGTGTAAGCAATGGGTAAAAAACATAATAAAAAAAATCTATGGATCCTTTCAGTCCAATTTTCAAAGAGGCTGTTTGCAGCCTCCTGCATTTGTTTGTTTAAAGATAGAGGAATGTTCCAGATCTAAAAACTGCACAGAAAAGAAAGTGTTTAAGATCATTCTTCCTTTCAGACCTTCTTCAGCTCTGTTTTGTTATAACTGGTTGAATATGTACAGTGAAATAATTGCTAATCTTCAGGTCTGTGCTTTGAAAGAAATGCTAGCACAGAGCTTGCTCTGTGAATCTACTCAGCAGCCATTTATTAAGCAAAGTAACTGCAGTCTTTCCAGCTCATTTACCTTTGTATGACACACTTGCAACATAGAAAACATACAGGAAAAAAATGTAGGAGAATAAGTTACTCTCAGCAGTCTATCAACATAATTTACCTGCTAGAAGCAGGACAGGGAAATGCCATGCAACTCAGTGTAATACACCAATAGTTTCCAGAGGAACAGAATCCCCCACACAGGTCAATTTTTCAAGAATATTATATCAGATTTGGAGCACTGATGCAGGTGGTATTGAGATGAGTTTATTGTCTACCAAAACTGCTAAAGTCCTGAAGTATCTCTAAATCATTGCAGAAGAGTAACACGGAACAAGAAAGAGCTGCCTATTTTGCTTGTGATGTGACATTTATCACAATGTCCTTATTATCTAGACAGTTGTTTCACCAAAAAAAATGGACAATAGGAAAAAATAACTGCCAACTGCTGATACTCTAGATATCATTTTATAAAATTCCCTCCTAAATGTACTTGGTACAAACTTTTAAATGGCAAAGGCTATTCTTTTTCTAGTTAGAGAAGGAAAATGCAAATATATCACTGAGCTTCATCAATATTTTCATTCACTCTCTTTCAAAAGTGAGTGGAGTAGTATAAGGCTTTTCTCTGTAGCTTTTA
The DNA here is from genome assembly GCF_009650955.1 of Corvus moneduloides. NCBI lineage: Eukaryota > Metazoa > Chordata > Aves > Passeriformes > Corvidae > Corvus > Corvus moneduloides. The sequence continues at coordinate 7,860,886 of NC_045477.1, read as the reverse complement.
AAAAAAGAGTTGACTGAAGTTTTTTCAAGCTTTAACCCTGGTTTCAAACTGTGCTTTGTCTGAACTAAGAAAGGCATCCTTACTTTGCACTACCTTTGCTTTACATCTTCAGTATAATTATAGAACCTGTGAGTTACTTAAAATACACTAGTCATAAACCATCACCCAACTTACAGTTGTTATTGAGATGGTATTGTAATATTTGCACTTCAGAATTCAAGTATGATAATTAATATTTTCATTTACATAAAAGCAGACCAACTCTTTTAATAGCATCCTAAGTGTGACTTGAACAGCTCACTTAGGTTCACCAGAAGGTAAAATGTGAAACATAGTTTCATTTTCATTCCTCTCTTACTAAGGTGACCTGTCAAAAGCCAATAGTTCCTTTAAAAAAAACAGGAATAAAAAACCTGAACTCTCTCCCTCCCCCATATTTTGCATTTCTTGTACTTCCACTCTTCTTTAAAGTATTAAAATCTTCCAGGAGATATACCCCACCCCCCTTCCCATTCACCAGCAAGGGAGGAATGCTGACACAGGAGCATGATCAGATGTGTTAGTGAGGTTGCTCCTGTTCCAGCATGCACAAACAATTTGTTCTAAATCAGCTTTACAGATACCATGCATCAAAACTCCTCTCCCTGAGAAAACCTTTTCGTTTGAAGCATATCCAAATAGTTGTAATATGATTATTCCACTCTGTGTTTATCTCTAGGTCTCCAGCTGGAGGACCAGGCCCACAGTGGTCATAGCCAACATTAGGCTGCAGACAGCTGATGGAGCATCCTCTGTGCCTGCTGCCTAATGAGCATTCCCCCCCTCATTTCAAGGAAAAGCAGTGTGATATAAATATTTGGGTGCATTAGACAATACTTCTTACTTAGGCTGATGTAAATACTCATAGGCCAGAACTGCCCAGGGATTATATGTAAAGGTAAAATCATTTAAATTTTAAATTAAATCTTGATTTTATCCATTTCAAGAGGGATAAAGAGTTTGTTATATTTGCTAACCTATACAACTGCACAAAACTTTTCTATTAGCTTCTCAGGGAACTGGTTGTCCTTATCCAAGAGATCATCTTTGTGACACCTTAGCAGAGACAGGATTAATAGATTAAATAAACATCTTTGAATTTTATGAAAGCTGTCAATAACTTGTCTTCCAACCGCTGTTTAATAAAGCTAAATAAAAAATATAGCAGTTATTCTGAGAATTGAGTTAATTCTAAGGTGGTTTCATTTCTTGTTAAAGCCCAGAAGCTGCTTTGTCTTGAATGCTATTAAAGAGACTTTTGAAAGGCAGGAGAGGAGAAAGCTGCATCTCCACAAGGCAGCGTGTCAGACAAGTACAGTGGGTTGGTATTAAACCACCTCTAGAATAACATTTCCTGTGCACTTCCTCAGACCTAAGGCTTGGCTGGCAAGCAAATTAAGAGAACTCATCTCTTGTAGGCAGCTTAAGTTGAGCAGAAACACCATTATTCCATTGATAATTATAACAATAACCACATTCAGACAATATGAGGAAGACCATAACAACTGGCTGCAAAATTACCTCACCTTACCTTTTACACAGTGAAAAAATTAATTGTTCTAAAACTATTTGTTAGTCTTCACAACTTGCACTCATCAAGAAGTTTTATAAGCTACACAAATAATGCAAAGTACAGAGTGTACCTTTTTGTTTTAATCTTAACTGGACTCAGGAAAACACTACATCCCTGAGTTCCACAGCAGTTCACAAACACATTGTTTGTGTACTAACAGAGAACCCAAATCTTCCAGGTTTGTTCTGGGCTTTTTGTTGTTTGTTTGTTTAGGAGTGTGGTTTTTTGTCCAGGTAGACCGCTGACACTGAATCACCTTATTTTATTACAAGTCTACACAAGTTTAGTCTGTGGCACAACTCCATAGAAAACCACCTTTCAAAACAAGTTATGATCATCTGAAATAAAGAGATCTACAGAGTAATCTGTATTAGAGGTCACAAAGAGAGAAAACTACTGGATCAAATAGTAGCATTGTCTTTTTTACTGCATAGCTCATTTTCCTTTAATTTGCTGATTTGATTAAAATTGCTAGGCAATATATTTTATTGTAGAACATTTCCTCATGCAGACAGCCTGAAAGCAATGTGGTGCCAGATACATGCATTGGCCTCCTTCCCACAAACTTCTCCTCCCCCAGAAAATTCAGCTCTTTGCAAAAGCCACTGAAATCAAAAATTGACATCTGTCCTTCTCACCCCTTGTCCTAGCACAATTAGAAAAGAAATTAATTGAAAATTGTTTATTATAGATGAGCAATGAATAGCAAAAGCTGTTCTCCATCTAGCTCATTTCATATTGAAGATGAACACAGAAGAACTGAGACAAGTCACTCAACTATTCTTATTTAGTGTACATTACAAAAACAGAGTGGAACTATTTTCCCCTGCCTACAATTGGAAGCAATGATGAAAGATGAGAGGAATACCCTGTAAGACTCCTAAGCAATCAATTTCAATTCCTTGCAGGATAAGTATCAGTGCTCTTGTCTGTGTTCTAGAAGTATGTATGGAAAGTATTACAAGCCATCTATACTTTTGTTTTTATTTGTTTCCAACTTCAGAGCTTTATTTGTGCTTCACTTCTGGAATTTAACCTCAGAGCTCCTTAGAAGAAAGAATTTGCATTTCCCTTTTAGGTCTCATGTTTTTGTCCCAACTGGGAGACCCAACAGATGTAGAATTTTTCTTTTTAATGCATTCTCTAATGACTCATTTTTAAAGTGACTGAAACACTATCTCTAATTATAGCCGCAATATGTTCCTCAGCGAATTTCACATCCTGTCTAAGCATCACATTATGTTCTTCCAATAATTATAGCCTTTCTTCCATCCTTTTTGCTTTTATTTCAAGCCAGTCAAAACTTAAATTTAGTCTTTAACTTCATAACCTAAAGCTTCTCCGCCATACTAGATGTTCTTCGGATGTTCAGAACTAGTTGCTGTTTAAGACCACCTTATAAACATTTCATCACATCAATTCTTTCCCTGATGGATACACGTTGTAATTCAGTTGGAACTTTCAAAGTTTAAACTTGATTCTGAAGGCTGTCCTCACCAGGAACCTAGTTTACATGCATCTCCATGAAAGGATTAAATAAGTAGGTATGAACAAATTCGTTGCATTTCTTTGTCATAAATATCCTTTTCTCTCATAGAGAGAAAAGAAAGATGACTGGGTCAAGACAGATCACTGATAATAATTTAAGATCTTATAATAAATAAGTTGGTTTTATTAACAGCAGTAACTGTTCACAGTGTGTTCCTTTGCTTGGTCCCCCACACATGAATACACACACTTCTCAGTGTTGGAGAGACAGCTGGGAGTCCGACCCCGGCTATTTATTCAGAAGTGGAACATCACAGGGATGCACCACTGATTTTTAAGACAGAAATTCCTTCAAGGAATTTTTTTTTTTTTTTTTTTTTTTTATTGCTTCAAGACCTCTGTAACTAAGCCTGTTGATTTTGTCTGCATATAACAGCCACTGTGCTCTTGGATGTGGTCTGAATTACACACCTGCCTTTGACACCAGTATGTGCCAATGGTCTTGCACATTTTCAGCTGACTGAAATTTAACAATTCTTGTGGATCCAATAAGGTCACTATTCTACAGAGCTGATGGATTCTTGGGAGCCTCTCATGTGTTCTCCCTCAGCACATAACTCCCTTCTCTTTGGCCTTGTTTCCCAACGTTTCTCTTTTCAGATACGTAGGTATCAATAAAAGATATGACATGAACTGCCACAGAGGGCACTTGCACATTTTCCTCTTAAGAGGATCTCAAAACTCTGAGCTAACTGCATCTTGTTTTGATATATTTTTTCACTGTGATGCCAGTGCATCTAAAGACTCCTTTAAAATGAACAGACATTGAAATAGTGAAAATATAGAAGTGGGCATATTAGTTTGCAGATGATATATTGATTCTCTCCAAAGCATTATGTTCTTTCCAGTAAACTTCAAAGAACAAGAATTTTATCTTTAATTTTTTTCCAATTTCTTATTTCCTATTTTTTTTCCCATTAAGTAAGGGAGTAGAATAGATGCAGAAAGCCCCAATAATTACATTGTTGGAATATCTCCCACTTCCTAACTGCAAGGAAAACAGTCAAGAAAAGCATCTTGGGGGTTGGACATGATAACCTGAAAGGTCCCTTTCAAACCAAACATAGATCTATGATTCTATGATCTTCACTCATTGCACACTTAGGTGTACATACTATAACTAAGATTACTAAATACTGTTGGAGTTCAGCAGTCTGCACCTCAAAATGCCAATATCAATCTCAGATATCCTAAGATTCCTCCAGTAATATTTTTTATTTTTTTTTTGTCATTTTAGTTCAGATGCTTTCAGGGAATACAAACAAATTCCTGAACTTTTGAAGTCAGTTAAACACATTTTAATACTTTTTCTCCAGGGCAAGAAAAATAAGGTGGTGACTAGATTTCAGCCTGGGCTCAACTAATTCAGCCAGAAAATAAATACATCCTTCTTGTAAGTATTAAAAAAGACCAGCTAGTCTCAGATATATGAATTTATTCCTGTGTTAGGTGATTGAGTTGCTGACCTTTAGGTTCCTTGATAGCTATTTATCCAAGATATCTATCTTTGCTTGCCCTTATGATAACATGTCAGATGCAAGGTTTTTAAAGGATGTCATGCCAGTTTAGTGCAACCATAATACATCTTCTTGCTGGACATCCTCTAATGAGAACTAATTATAAGCTGTCCAATAAATGCAAAAATTTATTCTTGAGCTGTAAAGTCAAATTGAAAATAAGAGTAGAATCAGTTAAGAGAGCTAACAGTTGCACTCATCCAGTCCATCAGAGGGAAACTTCACAGTACTCACAAGGATGGCATGAAAATATTTCTGTCTGTCAATGCCAACATGAAAACACTTTCATTGACAAAAGAAGCCAGGAGTGCCGAGGTCTCGTGACAGCTGCCATCCACCATTAGCAGCAGAAAGGGATGTAAGAGGGAAGAGGTCCTTGAAAAGACAAGTTAGAATGGTAAAATAAAACTTCAGTTGCAGAACTGAAGGCGTATTGAATGTGAATCACGGATCTTCTGATTGCAGGCACCAAACAGGTCCCATGGAGAACCTGTCTGGGCACATCCACGCTTATTAAAAGTTGCCATCTCAAAGCTGTGACATTCTGTAAGGGATGCACTTATAATTAGCTCAGGAATCTCTTCCCAAAAATCTGATTTTTTTCTTTGTTTCAAATTCAGGATAAAATCTGGCTTTCTGAATAACAGGGATTCAGGCCTCAGATCTCTCTCCTACTCTAACAGTATATTCCACCCCATAGTTCGTATTAGGAAAACAGTAATGAAGAAAATACCCATTTTCAGTATTAATTTCTAAAGACAAATTTCAGAAAAGGCCAGAAGTATTCTGTGGGTTTTATTAGATGTAGAATTAAAGATAATTGTTTCCACTTACAGATGGGATTTAAATGTTTACAGCTGTGCATAGCCAGTTCAGATTGCGTGCATTTTCTCTAAGAATCTATATAATTGTTCTCACTTTTTGTTTGCTATTATTAAAGGAGTCTGGATGGCTTGGGTAATGGCAATAAATACAAACTGAAGGTCGCAACATCAGATGGTGGTAAAAATGATACATGAATGGGAATTGGGATACATGAGCATCTGTGAGAAATTATTCTGACTTAAATATGCACAATAAAATTGTGTCTGGTTAAGTTCCAGGCTGGCAGGATGGAAAAGATATTAACAGCCAGGAGACTTGCCACACTTGCAAACCTTTGCACGCCCTAATGCTGAAAGGGCAAATGGAAACTCTGCAACAGATACAGGACTAGAATTTCTCAGTGGGTCTTTTCACTCTCCAGAGTAGATGAAAATGTCTTTACTGCAGAGCCTGTGGCTAGCACAACCTACAGGGTTAAAGTATCTGTGCACATATATATACGTATACAGAATATATTTAAAATAAAATTTACAGTTCTTTATAGTCATCATTAGCACATACATAATGAGAGATGAAGTGCTGACAACGTAAAAAGGGCTTCTAAAATCCTCTTTTGCCATTCATGCAAATAATTAGGTTTCCTCTTTGATCTATTTTTGTTTTTCCCTTTTCTTTACAGAATGGACGATTCAGATTCAAAATAAGGCACAAAAATTATGTGTTGTTCACTGGAACAGAGATTTGCATTACATAAATACCTTGAGTAAGCTTGAAAACAGAAGTACTGAAGCCAAATAGGAATGATCTTTGACTGGCTATAAGTTATTATTTATCTCCACAAGACTAAAGGAAACAAGTTCTCAAATAAGCAAACCAGGAGGGGAAGAAGTGACATCATAGAAATGAAGAGAGGTGACTGCAGTCTCTTACAGCTACTATGAAGGAACAAAGGACATGAGTTCTAAAACCATATAAAAAATACATTTTTACTACAGTAATAAAAGCATTGGAATTAAAGTAATAATCCTGTTTAATTAATTCCATCTGGATCAGACATTCCTAAATTAGCCACTCAGTGCTTTCATTCCAACTCACCATTTCTTGAAGAGCTACAAGCAGCAGAAGCAAAGCAGCTAAGGAGAATCACCTGGAAAAAGAAACTATTTTAGAGCATGCCATAGTACACAAAAAGAAAAAAAGAAATACTTTTGTCTAGTCATATATATAATTCTTAACCATTTTGGGTCATTGAATAAAGGCCTGTTGAGAGAAGCATTCTCTTTTATATTTCGTTTTTCTAAAACTCATAATCACCAAATTCTTACCAGGTTCGTTCTGCAGTCTGGTGCCTCCTTTGTTACGTTTCCATCCTACCATGTGTTGATCCTGTCTGGTTGCCAGATGCCCCCCAAAGCCACTCTGTCACTCCCCTCCTCAGCTGGACAAGGGAGAGAAGATATAACAAAAGGCTCATGGGTTGAGCAAGGCAGCGAGAGATCCTTCACCACTTCCTGTCACGGGCAAAGCGGATTTGAATTAGGGGAATTAGTTTAATTTATCATCAAAATCAGAGCAGGCTAATGAGAAATTAAACCAAATTTTAAAACACCTTCCCCCCTACCCATCCCTTTTTCCTAGGCTCAACTTCAATCCTGAATTTTTTAACCCCCACAGTGGTGCAGGGGGACAAGGAAAGGGAACTGAAGTCTGTTCATCACACCTTGTCTCTGCTGCTTCTTTCTCCTCGGGGGCAGGCCTCCTCCCTCTGTCCCCTGCTCCAGCGTGGGCTCCCTTCCACGGGAGAGCGTCCTCCATGAGCTTCTACTGCTGCTCCAGCGTAGGTCCCCCATGGAGTCACAAGTCCTGCCAGAAATCTGCTCCAGCATGGGCTTCTCTCTCCACAAGTCTGCAGGATCCGTGCCAGAAGTCTGTGTTTCAGGACAAGTCACACAAAGCACTTTTACTGTACAGGGATTTTTACGGTACACCCTTTGGAATTAAAGCATCCATTAAATGCCCAACAACTTTTAACATATGGCCATTAAAATATCCATCAGGAAAGAAAAAGGCCTTGGATGTTACTTAGTACTTCAGAAATATCAGTAAATAAAGCTATGAAATAAATAGAGCCTGAGGTCAGTAATACTAATATGAAGTACTGGGAAGGAGACTAAGTAGGAAGCATCAAATAAGGCAGAAATTACAAATAAGTTTTTATTACAATTTGTCTTTAGCATTTTCTCCAAAGACTCAAATAACAATCCATAGCTGCATATCACATTCCCCTCCCTTGCAGGGATCTTGTTGCCATTATCAGTGGGGTTTTTTGCATGTGTGTGCACACACCAGAGGATGCATTAAAGGGCACAAAAGATACTGTAGGGACAAAAATAGTGCTACTTGTGAAATAAAGATCAGATTCTTTTGAAGGTCCTAGGTTATTTTCATTTCCTTTTGTAAATGCTTACAAAAACCCACTAAAATGTAATATGAACAATGACAGGGAAGAAGCACTTTCAAGTTGATTATGATAGACAAGATATCCAGTATGAAAGATATGGCTTTGCCTGCTAACTGCCCACTGTGGACCATGATTGCAAGTCAGAAAATACCTTATTTTATGTACACAGCCTAGATGATATTGGCGGTATTCTGTGCATAGAAGATTTTTGCAGAAAGCTAACTTTTTCAATGGGTAATTGATTTAAACATGAAAGCAATCTTATTGTATAGGAACAAACAGGAAAAAAAAAAAAAGGTGGAAGATGAAAAACCCCATGTTCCAAAATGGTGCAACAGCAGGAGCTCAGAAGGGAAATTGCAGTATTCAAGTCTCTTCATACCAGCCAATTTGACAGAATTGCAGAAGACATAGAGATGCTATCAAAGTCTAATTGTGCCATTAAAAAAAGGCTGGAAAATATTGAGAATTAGTCAGAAGGAGCTCAGATTGAGATGGCAATGTTGAAAGAGGAAAGCAAGACACTTAAGAAGAGAAGATAAACAGGGCAGAAAATGGAATAACCTATCAAAATGATTACTCAATAATGGCAATTATACTTTCAATGAGATGAGACTATGCCACTAAATTAGGAGCAGAGCAGCAGCTAATAAATTCTAAACTGTATGCTGTCCAAGTAGCTGCATTATTTGATACATTTCTCCCCAATGACAATTAGAGTTATTGTCGCTTACAGCATAATTGAAAAAAGTCCAAGATTCCAAGTTTACATGTGATCAGGTCACAAAACAAAATTTCAGTACATAGAACCTGCACATCCTGGATGCCCTAAGGCCAGACCTTCAGGTGGTCTGAGGGATGTAGTGTAAGTTATAGCTATAGAAGATGTTGAATACCAGAGAGAGGCCATCCAGAAAGGATCTCTTGCACCAGAGAGGGATTTTCAAAGAAACCACAGATGTCTGTGCTCATCAAAAGCAAACAGTCTAATAGCTTTCATAACTGCTTTCATAACTATGAACACCACCCACTAGAAATCACACTCCACAAGCTTTCCAAGAACCCAGAGAAAATTCTCTGAATACTTTTTAGTAGTTCTCTCACTGTTGCACAGCAGATTTACTCAATCATAGCCTTGTACCCTCTTCCTGCCCCACCACACTTCTTAACGTGAAAGATCCCTGCATTATGATTTGTGATGATCAGGAATTAGAAAATGTCTACATTTTAATCACAGCTCCTGTAGCTTTTTGTCTCATTTTGAGTTATTTATGACTTCCTGTCTTCTGAAAGGTTTTGTGGTAAGCAATGAATCAGAGGGAAGTTGAACCTACACATAGTTGCACCTGAATCACAAAGATTATTCACCTGTTTTTGATTGCAAGTACAATTGCAATTCAGTTTCTCTGCTGCTCAGTGACCAAGTTACATGAATGGACCCATACTATTTTTAGGTATTTATATTGTTAGGTGACTTATGCAAAGAGGACAGGTGATTTTGTTGCAGCTAATGATTGACAACAACAACAATGTGTTATTGGAAATAATATTAATGCTACTTTGAATGTATTGGTTTTGTATCTGCATGTAAATCAAACTTACTGCATTTATGCGTTTTTTTAGAAACGCCATACAGAGCTATCCAAGAATGATTAGAATCTGCCATTGGAAAGCTCTTGGTAAAAAACCTGAAAATTACAAGTTCTATAAAATCCATGCTGATGTCCTATTTATACTTGGTTCCCTCATGTCATTACTTTTAAACCTGAAACATCAAACAACCTGAAACATCACCTCATCAGATGTTTAAAAATGCTCACTTATATGAGATCAGCTTTCTAACCAGAATTATTTTTTCTCTTATGTCACATGGTGTGGAAAACAAAAAAGAAATCCTTTAGTTAACTCCAAGCTGTTAAAAATCGAAGAAAATGCTTTAACAATATTGTGAAGAAACTAGTTTGCATCCTTAATGCATTTTGAAGTCTTCTGACTTGGCTTTATAAACTCAAGAGTAACAATGCTGTAATTCACAGAAACTTTGATCCTGGAATATCTCTTCTATTTTTTTCCCTAAAGTTTGTCTAAACACCATTCAAGTAAGTTACTTCATAAAAGTGAATGTCTTAAACTAGGCACTTGAAACCAGAAGAAATTGGGTCTTTGTTCTCCCTTCAGATTCCTTTACTTATTTGTACCAAAAGTGAGAAATGACACTGGCAATCACTGGCAATTTCCTTTCTCTTAGACAAAACAATAAAAAACAAGCCTACAAAATCAACCAGCCAACCAAATATGAATCCTCATTCCACCATGTAGTCAAATGTCATATATAGACATGTATTTCTTAGAATTTGGGAAGGGTTAGAGTGTAGATTTATAAAAAATCACATGGAACTAAGTCACTAAATATTTGAGTCTATGTAACGCATTTCATAGGGTCATGTCACTTGAGCTTGTTATGCCACTGTTTAGCCCAGAAAGGAGAGCATAATTTAATGTCCAATTTTTATTGCATTAAAGTATTTTTTTTTAATGTGTTTGCTATTTGTTAAACTCCACAACGAACCCTGAGAAATAGAAGTATTTTCCCTGTTTAAGAAATGAAGGATGTAGAGTGTAATCTTTTTTCCCTTTATTGAACACACAACTCTGCACTGGCCTGATGGAAATCACTAATTGTTCTTCACGAGTGAGAGTTAACCTGTCTGACAAAGGTCCATCTGCATGTTAATATTTTGATATCTGGCAACAGTAGCAGTGTTGGTGAAAACCCCAGATTTTTGGTTTTTTTAGCAGTCCCTTTATACCATTCTATTTAAAAGAGTTCTTCCCCTTCTTGAGACTAAATAAGGATTGTCAGTGTAGCTCATCTTCCCTACAGATGTCCAGCTTTCATCAGAGCATATATATTTTCTCTCTAACTGCACTTGAATAAACTCAAGTATGGCAAATTTAATACTCAGCCTCATCAAACTTGAAAAGAACCCCAAAAACCCAGAACAGGATGCCCAGACATCCACCCACAGCAAATATATTTCCAAACTGGTTTATACATCTTCTGTGGAATGTATATTGTATTGCAAGACTGACTTGATTAAAAACCTGCACATTCTGCCTAGCAGCATCACATTTGACATCTGCATTTGCAAGGAATAATCACCCTGGATTTCCTTTTTTTAGTGAAAATACCTGACCTTCAATAACCTACAGTGCTTTACAGTTTTCAGTTGAAGCTATAGAGGAGCAGCCATGATCTCCCCGTTTCTCCTTGCCCCATGGTATTTACAGTGGTTGCTGTTGTGACAGTCCTGCTTGACAATTAGTTGTTTTTCTCATCAGAAATCCCCAGGGCAATGCCAGATTACACTGCCATTACCCTGGCACCAGATTATCAGCTTCAAACCTGTTTCTAGTTCCTTGTCCTTAACAGATCGGTTTCTTTCCTGTTCATACCACGTGACACAAGTAATTTCTGCTTTTTTTTAGGAAAGGTGCAACTGATGAAGCTGGCAGACTGAAAAAAAAAATAAAAGAAGATAAGGCTGACTCCAAATACTGCTGACCCCTTTGCCTTTCTCTGATCAAGTGAAAAAGTATGAGTATTACAATAAGTACACAATTCTATCTTGGAACAGAGATATTAAAGTACTTATTTTCTATTTCTAATCTCATTTCTTTTTTATTTCAATCTAGAAATCATAGACTCATTTGACCAAACTCGAGCAAGATGAAAACACTTCAACTATGTTAGTAACCTTGTCCTGTACTGGAAAAATCCTTTAGCAACCACGTTTAGACCAATGAAAGAACCACACACTTCAGCACTGTATGAACAATGATATTTCCTCCAGTTCTACTGCTTGATCTGCTTTAACAGATGCTGCTTTAATAGGAAACTCTGTATGGTGGTAGACATCACTTAATTAACAAAAAACAATAGAAAAATAGAACTTAATTTTGCATTTAAGGAAAGAATATTAAGGTTGCAGTTTAACATGAATCTGAAGTTATGAAGTTACAAACTTTTGCACCTTAAAATTCCTTCAAATGATCAAATGCTCAGAGAGGCTTACAGAATTAGACATCTAAAGGATGTATAAAGAATATGGACTTGGCCAGACTGTGGTCATTGCAGTGTTGCATAGCACATCCACTAAAATGAGGGAGCTCATCAGAACTTTCTTTAAGCAAATAATTTCTGATTTTGCAGGTGAAGTGCTCCACACGCAGTGAAACCAGGGTCCCAAGCTGCAGAAGAAACACACTGAAACAATAAAACATATTCTGGGCTCACCCCATGGAAAGGTACATGCATAGATCTCCATCTACCTCAGTGCTTACTAAATGGGAAAGAACAAAAATCAATAGCAAGAGAAATTGCATTTTCAGGTTTCAAAGTGCTGCAAGTAATGCAGAAGAAAAAACTATTGAAAGTAAAGCAACCAGCAGTGTCCCTCCCACAGAGAAGTTACTTTTGTTTAGCATTTGCATTGGTGATTTATGTTGATGTGGCTATGGCTCAGAGTAGTGGACTAATCTGGAATACTGATGAAAACTACCCACTAATAACAAGAGTTGATGTATTATCATAATCACCCTGTCTGCAAGAGACCTAATAGATAATTATGAATATTTGAGTGGGATAAGTATTTTAACAAGTAGTAATGACCTCATAATTCAGTGCTGGAGAAAAGCCACCAATTCCTTTAATTAGTGTTTTTCTCACAACGTGCCTGTTAAATTCAGGGAACAATGGGGAAACTTACGAAGCTTCTAGGTTCTGGTATATTGCATTTACAACCATGACTTTGTCACTTTTGATGAATGGAAACATTATTGACAGCCTATACTCCAGATTTCTGTTTTTCTCTTACAAGTTGCTCAGTACTTTTACTTTCAGTATCACTTGAGCAGTTAGAGTTTGATGAAAGACTATTTTAAAAGTATTTAATAGAAGTATTTAAATGCAATACACAAATTTCACAAAGAAATGAAGCAATTCATCACTCTAAGACAGATGTACCCTTCATTTTATGTAGACCTAGAAGATGTGCTTTGTTTTTACTACTAGGTGTTTTGATTTTCCATTAGCTTTACATGCGGTAACATGTAGTTCTCCCAAAAAAAAAAAAAAAAAAAACACAACAAAAAAACACGCACTGAAGTTCTTTTTTTTCTTTTCTTCTTTTTTTTATTTTTTTCCTATTATAATGTTATAAACACTAGTGAATGCTGTAGAAGGCTGCTGGGAAAAAAAAAATCCATCACATGAACAAAACACATTCAGAGCCAAATTCAATGTCAAGACATTGAACAGCTTTGTAGTACAGAGGGTGAGATGATTTTAAACAGTGCAAACAATTTTTGGATTATCTCTTACAATGCTGGCCTTCAATATGTTCCCTTTTTACTTGTTTGCCACTTAAGCGTAGGACATCTCTGAGAAAAAGAGTAGTTATTTTCTTTGTCTCTGGCCAGAAGACAGTTTCTGTCCTGGCATTAATGCTTGGGTTCTAAGTCCAAAATGAGCAGTGCTAGTGGTTAGGCTACAGACCAACTTCAGGCAATAACTACCCACCTCTGTCCAAACTGATACAAAAAAAGAGAACTTAAGTTTCAGGGATCAATTCCTTTTTCTTATAATATGCATCTATAGCCTAATGGAGTCTTCATAATGTTCCAGTATTTCTTACACTGGTTCAAACTCCCATCTCCAAACACGCTTTCGAGTATTTCATCTGTCTTTCTCATCATTTATTGTTCTTTTGGTCCTCTGAATATCAAGGAAAAAAAACTTCATTCTTGGAAGGGTGGGCAATATATTGCCATAACACAGTTTAAAAATGATCCCTTTACTAGAAGTCATATGCCATCCTCAGATTTTCTGTGGAACCCTTGCTCAGTCACAACTCCTTTTGAATAAATGAACAATTATGGTCCTCAGCACTGGCTCCCCACAGCTCTGATTCCACTATTGCTGGAATAATCAAGGCTCAGCTTTCTTATTTTCCCCTTACCTGTGGCTTCCAAAAGCTGTGAGACCCAGGCTGCAAGAAGTGTGGAATGCCAAAAGCAGTCAAGTGCTCCCACGCAGCATGTGTTCACAGGGAGGTACCCTGTTATACAAACACACTATTTTTAGCCAGGAGTTGGTTTCCTCAGTGTGGTGTAAGTAAATTGGGAATACATTTATAGTTACCAAAATAAGGCTCTCCCTACTTGTACTGATCTACATTCTGAAAAAGAATAATTGTATTTAAAACCATTAATAACAGTATTTGAAATCATAAATAAAAAGAGTAAAGAAATCCCTGTGTGGGAATTTCTATTCAATTCAATTCTATTGACATATGTACTGTTGTATTGGAATGGGAAAAAATAATATCCTTAGGTAGCATTATAACACATATGCTAGGGGAAAAAGATGAAAGGTGAGTGTATCAGTTTAACTGTGCTAATGGAACTACTGTGGATGCAGTTCAGGATCAAATGAATGAAGGTACTACAAGCAAATAAAACAAGCCCTTCACTAAGTATGAGATTGAAGATTTGTTGTTAGCCAAGATAAAAGTTTCTCTCTGTAGAAATGCAGTTTTGTTTTCTTCCTTAGTTTTTCTTTTCTTAATTTTAGCCCAGGCCAGGAGATCATGCCTTTCAAAAGTAATGGAAATAACACACAAACATCCTAAAGGAAAGATTGCCTTTTGAAAAGAGTATAACAGCACTTCAGCTGAAAGCTGTTTTTCTGACCTTACTAATAATTTGCCTAAATGTTTACATGTGCAAAAATAAATATGCTTTAGATAGAAGAAGCATATGTTACTGGTAAAATGATGGTCTTGTAGCAATACCAATTAACTGAGGTTACCACCATGAAGTTGATCATATATTTCAGTAACAGACCATCCCTGGTTTTTGAGCTGAAGAACTTGAATTTCACAATGATATTCATCAGGAGAGAAATATCTATCAAGCCTGCAGGAAAGCTGCTTAAGTAGTCTTTTGTCTTTTTCCTTAGGGCAGTATTACTCCCATGCAGCACTTACAAGCTGAATTTTTGCATCTAAACTGATATGTCTTTATGTCCAGGATACAAGTTATGTGTGGAAGGTGTTTAAGGCCAATAGGACAGCATATAATTAAAAGAATATGGCAGAAAATCTGCAAGCAACTGCAGCATGAATGTGCAAGCAACTGTAGCAGGACAAGAGTATTCATACTTAATGTAGTAAGAGCATCATACTGGCACTAAACCACACTGTGCAAGAGTTTCATGTATTCAAGATGTGTTAAATAGAAGATACTAAAGGATAGCAACTCTTCAGATTCATTCGAGGCTTGTCTTTATATATTGAAATAGTTCAATTATTAAAAAAAAATCCATCACATGAACAAAACATATTCAAAGCCAAATTCAATGTCAGGATGCTGAAGGACTTTGTGTAGAGGGTGAGATGATTTTAAAAATAAATAAATGGAACAAAGCCACCAATGTTTCTGATATCTGACAGAGCCTCAAACTTCACAAAGCAGCCAAATCAGTTGTGTGAGATAACCAATGCAGCCCTCACTGCCTTAAGTCTAATGTTGGCCTTACCACTAACTTTCTATTTTTCAAGTGTTTGTGTACTATGGATACTATAATATTACTTCTCAGGGTCAGATTTTTTGGGTCAATAAATAATAGGAGTAACCTGTGAATTTCATGCCAATGGCTCCAAAATAAATCTTTTTCTCTTTTTTTGGTGCCTTAATTCAGAGTGAGAAACCTCAAGCCTACATTTTCCTCAAAAGGTTTATGAGCATAGTTCACAAACCCTGAGAAAAAAATGTCACAAACCTTTTTTCTTTGCAATTATTCTTACATATTATACAGAATTAGCATACTACAGTATAAAAATAAAATGTGTAGCGAGTCCCTCATTCACGCTTTGTGGGGAATTTCAAATACGCCTTATTGCTTTTGTGATTTACAAATGAAATACAGCCAAAAAGTCCCTCGTGGTGCACATTATTTGTCACTCACAGTGACAAATAGGTTTGGTCTGTCATCACCCAGTGTAGTGACAAATGGGTTCCTAAAAATCTTTGAGACAACTGAAGTGCCAGAGAGCAGCTCTGAAATTTCACGAGAAATCCATATGCTTGCTCCTGCTGAAGGCAGCACGTATTTGCAATTAAAAGGGGGAAAAAAAAAAAAAAAGCCTACAGTTAGGTCACTCCATCAGGATTGCATTTTGACAATTTTAAGATACTCCAAACTTTGCCTCCATTTTTTCTTTTTTACCCAAGAACATCCTTTTGACAACTTGTATTGTTGTAGGCATACATCAAATACACCCATCTTCAAAAACACTTTTAGGGCAGCTCCATCCCTGCAGGACAGTTACAGAATGAAAGCTTTCAGAATAAAAATAAAAACAAATTTAAATTTCTGTTAAAACAATGAAATGCCTAAAGAGCCTCATGATGCTACTTGTAAGGAGAATATTTTAAACAAAAATGGAGATATGGATTTTCTTAGAAAACAAAAGATGTATTAGTGTATAAACGTAGCTGGAAAAATATTCCTGCAGTATGATCTACTAGTAGCAGATTTCCAGCAAAGTTTCTGAAGTTTTACTACAGAAAAATATTTCAGAGACAAGACTTGATTATTTCCTCAGAGCTTCTTTTGCCTCCTGAATAACACACCATTTCAAGAAAAACTATTGGATTCTAATTGCTTCATATCCAATTACAATGCTGTGTTAAATATGCTGTAAATATTTTTATTCTGCCAATAAACAGTTAAAAGAGAGACTCACTTATCTGGTACTTTCCAGTGTGATCTTCTGGTAGATGAAAAATGCTTGCTTATTAAAAAATGCAAGACTGATTATTTATTCATTAAATGATTGAACTAATTAATAATTGTTTTCTTTAAGGAACAGAGTTTTAGAATTATATGGTTTGCTTCGAAGAATCTCCATAGATCATCCTCATCCTTGAAAAGCACAGAAACAGCTAAAAACACATGAAATTTTGCCTATGCTTAGAAGTTGCACCAGCTAATCTACCTTTATTATTGCAATTTCAAACTTTTATATTTTGTACTAGTTTTATTCCGAATTGCAACAGGGTATCAGCACTTTGGTTTTAGCCAGGTTTCTGGACCTTTTCAAAAATTCTGCTCTATTCTGCAATAAAATTTCAGGGTCCTACAGCACAATGAAATAGATGGATTCAACAAGAAGGGAATAACCTAAACAAGACTATCCTGGAGATACTAAAAGGAAAATGTGAGAGTATTGTGATTTTTTTTTAAATTTATTCTTTTTCCTTAGAAGAGGTTTTGTTCTCAATGGGTTTTTTGTTTAATTGTAATTTGCATTAGAATTCCTGGGTTTTCACCCCAATTTAGAATTTCATTATCTCTAGGACATCCTTTTGCCTCTGCCTGGAGAACTGAAGCACACCCATACCAGGCTGGACATGGAACTGAGAACAAACTCTGCAACAAAGACATCTTGAAATAATCAGAGAAAACTCCTCCATCACCTCCCCAGTACAAAGGGCAGTATCTCAATTCCCAGCTTACAACTACAGCAGACCCCATAAAAAATAAAAAGCTCACAGTGTCCCAGGCAGGGAACACTGAAGAGAAGCTGGTTTACTTCCCAGACTCCCACATGGAATACAGCAAAGAGCAGAGGCTGCTAAACAGGAGGAGCAATACTGAGAAGAGTGTCCCCATCAGGAGGAATTATCACCCAGTTATGATCCAGCCACTGCTATCTACCATCACTAGGCTCAGGAGTTAGTTTGCCTCAGTTTATCCCTAGTCTTAATTCCACTAACGCGATTCTCATGACTTTCACACATTTTTGTTAATCTATTCATCAGCATTCATCAAGAATTTATCTTTTCTGCCAACACAGTGGATTCCTCCCCCAGCTTTTTCTTTCTAATGTTCAACAATAGCACTGGGAAACACTTCTCATTTTAACCTCCAGTTTGAGGCTTGGAACAGCCCCATTTAAGAAGTGGAAACTTTTGCACACTTTTTAAATGCATTTTAGAGTTTGTTTAGTTTAAACACTTGGACTTTAAAAATATTCTTCATTACCCATGTAATATATATATTGCTTCAAGAGTTATGTGGTCTGCTTAATTTTATTTAAATTTTTAGATTGCACTAGAGAGATGTTTATATTTTGTTTTGTCCGCTTTCCTTGATTAGTCCCTGAGCAAAGCATTACCACATTGCATTCATTAAAAGTTTACTGAAACACAGAACCTTGACTCATTTTTAAATTAGCTCAGAGAAAACACAGCAGAAAAGTGATTACCGAAATGCAAATCAAGTTCCATCAAAAAATACAGGGGTTTTGTCATAATGCAACATCTGAACTAAACATTGGCTCAGAGAAAAGCTGATACTTGTACTGGCTACCTGCACAGCACAATGAAATAGATGGATTCAACAAGAAGGGAATAGCCTAAAGAAGACTATCCTGGAGATAGTTTGGGCAAATTGTGACATATCAGTTCACCTGATAAGAAAACCCTTGCTATGGTCACAGAAGTAGTGAATATATTTCAAAGATTACTTTAAAGCCAACTACATAACATTAATCAGTTTTTTCCAAGTTTTGAAGTCTTCCCAGCTTTGATTTTATCGCCTTATTTGTGTATTTCTAACCTGATTAGGATGGTCCCACCCCCATCACAGATACCTTTTTTCCTGCATTGCTGATAACTCTGACAAGTATCTCATTGTGTATTATTTTTATTCTTGGTTATTAAAGAGGCAAATATAAATAGCCTCAATGATCTATTTACATTTCTGACATCATCCCAGACATGCTTCTACTGGAATCATAGTGAACTTTTTCCTTTAAAACCCCCATGGGACAATGGCACCAGGATATTTTTCCAAGACTACCATAAAACAGACTAATGAGAAGCACTAAACAAACTCTAGCAGTTCCTCTTGGCAGATGTTTAGTGGGATTTGTTTTTTTAAGCCAGTTAAAGGGCCTTGAGGGATCCTTACAGAGCTCATTTCACCCAATTCACACTTTAACCTCTGTCCTGTATGCTCACAGCATTCCTATATAATTCAGAACCCTCAAACACTACACAATGCATGAAAAAGTATTGCAATTTTGGTCATGATCACAAGCTTATTAGCCTGTCTCCTTCTTCCCTCTGTCAGCAGGAGCCCAGAACAGTCTCCATTCCTATGTGAGCACCCAGAATATCTATTGGAAAAGGCAATTCAGGGACTACAAATGAAGAGACATATGGCAGAAAGGGTCAGCCACAGGAAGGATATGAATGCTGGATGTGGGACAGAAAGAGCCCATATCTGAACACATACTTACATCTGGCATGCAATTTTAAGCCACAGTTTTGACCCATATCACCCCCTACAAAACACAGTGTTAGAAAAGTCCTTGTTTGGAAACCGAGCAATAAATCTCTGATTTTTACCTCATAGCAGATTCAGAGTTAGAACTCTGGACTAATATCCTCTACCCCTTCCTTGAAAAATATGC
The DNA here is from genome assembly GCF_009650955.1 of Corvus moneduloides. NCBI lineage: Eukaryota > Metazoa > Chordata > Aves > Passeriformes > Corvidae > Corvus > Corvus moneduloides. The sequence continues at coordinate 7,841,377 of NC_045477.1, read as the reverse complement.
TCTATTTTTACCAGAAGAAAAAAGAAACTCTCCTTTCATATAAAGAATAAAAATGCATGAAAGTAAGAAAGAGAATTTTTCTTAGTGTATGATACACAAAATTTCCTGTTATTCCTGTAAGATATGTTAGAGTAAAAAGAATTAAACACTTATAAAATACTTTTATTTTTCCTAACACAAAGAGACACAGGAGTCCAGACAAGGCATTACCATTTTAAATTTATAATATGCTTATACCCCTTCTTCTTCTTCTCCTTACTATTATTATTATAAAATCCTTAACACCTCACAATTATGTAAAAGTGAAATAACTCTTTTTTAAATAATATGCCTTGGAATTTCCATAAAATTTTTGTTGTTGTTGCTGTCTGTTTGCTTGTGGTTTTTTTTTTAAATCGAACACACATGCAGTAAGATAACCACTTAGAACAGGAGTGCACTTTCTTTTTGAGCCCCTTAAAACAGTATATTGTTTTTTAAAGATTAGTACAACTTTTTAATAGCTCACAGTCCTACACTGACTGTTCAGCCCCATAAGTTCAACCTCTTTCTATGCACATTTTTATGTAGTTTAGTTGAATCAGAAGGATGGAGAAAATAAAGTTTAGGCTTATTCAGGTCTTTTGTTTTCATGGAAAGGGGAATTTTATATAGAGTCATACTCCACTGTCTCAGTCTTTCTGATATAGAAACCCTCTTTCAAATATAAAAATCCTCTTGCAAAGCTCCTAGTAACTTTTATTAAGCTTCTAATTTGCATGTTCAAGAGCAGAAGTTATTTTGATTTAATAGGATGGCACCCCCAAATAATGGTGTTTACCCTAAGTGACAGAAGACCAGTATCTGTTATATTATTTACATAAAGTTGATAAGGCAAAACAATTGGTTGCCTTTACTTAATATAGTATTGAATTTATGATTACACAAGACCACCATGTTGTTGTAGTGGCCTTTATTTCTGAGTTTCATGCAGCCCAAATTTACATCCCTGTAGCCATGCTGTTTTCATGGAAAGACTGTAGATAACCAGATTCAAGATAAATTGTTGAGAATTAAGTACTTTTGTGTACTTGGCAGCTATATACTTTGATGGCACATACAAGTGCCAAACCAACTATTATTTAGGTGCATACAATTACAACCATACCTTACAACATTTAAACTCCCTACCTAGTCCCCATTCAACGTTTTTAAAATTTATCCCAAGCAAACAGAAATAAACAATAGAATTGCTGTCTGATAATGGACAATTTCTGTTGATTCTGTTGAAAAAAGGATAAGTATTAAACCTGGTACACTCCGAGTGACATCCACTCCTATTCTGCAGCATGAGAATTTACCATTCCTACAAGAGCAGTCTTTCACTCCCCTCTGATTTTTAATTCATCTAAATTAATAAATGAATGTCAAAAAGAGGCCAATGTTTTCATAGTTCCATTCCATTCTGCTCTTCTCAGGATTAGACTTGGAGCACCCTGACACAATTCATGTTAACTAAGATTTTTTAACTTAATTTTGCTTTAATTTGCTGTCATTTGTAAAACTCTTCGAGGTGTTACATAAATACCACTGACTGGCTGAGAAGATGCCACAGTCCTGAGCAAAGTATGCAGGCAGGCTGGAGATGTACATATGGAGTTCTAATTTTACATACAGTGCAGGTCCATATCTAACAGAAACAATCATGGTTCCACTAGTTTAAAGGGGGTCCTGAAAGGTGTCAGCAATTATAGATCCATTCCAAACCACTCAAAAGGCTTAAAAGGGATCTGAAAACAGGGACTTTAAAATCTCTATGGCAGTAATAAGTGCAAATTAGCTACTTGCCTGCTTTACAGTAAAAGCAGGTGAATCTGTATACCAGCAGGCATATATTTAACTTGGCCTACTTTCCTCCCCATCCCTCAAACAATATTCATTCAGACAAAGAGACATCATCACTTAAACCTGAACTTTGCCTCTTCTGAAAACATGTTTTATTTCATAAAGATAATCCAAAATAATGGAAATTTTGGGGTGCCTAGGAACTTAAATTACAAAGGTTGTGCACAAACTGTACATAAATCTCTTAATACCAGATTCACTGGTATAATGTTTTATGTATTACAGGAGAGACATTCTGGGTAAAAGAACTATGGGCCTACAAATACCAAAGTGGCTTTTAAACCTCATTGAACAGAAACTGCAAGAATATTGGTCCCCTAAAGAAAAGTCAGAAAACTAACCTGAAACAGCCACAATAAGAGTTGGGATTATTGTGATGCTTCAGTAGCATTTAAAAATAGTTAATAAGAACAAAACCCCTAAAGATTCTAACAGGACACAGCTGAACTACTGGTAAGTGAGGTACATTTAGGTTATCTGAGTCGTCTTTAAGATGTAGGTTAAACCTCAGAGATGCATCACATAGAACTCATGTTTATTTTCTTTAATATGTCAAAAATAGGAATTTTATAAAAACAATCCTATGGGGATGGGAAAGCCAAAGACTGCATACTAGGATTTATTAGTTTTATTTATTATTTATTAGATTTATCATCTAATACCGTTTTTCCATGAGCTTTGGATCAGAATTCCTAGCTGGACTCTTTCACAACACCATTTTAACCCCCACCATACAAGGATATAATTTTTAAGCAGATTATATGTGTTTACAGACAGAAAATGGCTACAACAGACAAGAAAACTGACAAGATGAAGTTCTTTAGTGGGTTGTTGATGACTGTCTTTTAACTACGTTATTTTTACTATTATCAATATTGGGTTAAATCTCATCCATGGGGAATTTACATGGCTGAACTAACATTGATTCAAACCCCCAATATCTGGCATTGAACACCACACTAGAGACTATCCCATCTTTCTTTTTGCTACAGCAGCAAAACCCATGCAGTTTGGACAAGCTCTGAGGTAGGAAAGGGAATCCCATACCAAAATAAGTAGGCATTTTTAACCTCCAGTTAATTTTATTAGTGTTCCATATGGCCACATACACTTAAAGGTTTCCTTTCTCAGAAATGACACAATCCCTCACTTTCTAATTTTATTCAAATGTGAACTTCATTTTAACATGAAAATAAAGAGTAAAAAAAAAAAGAACAAACCAAAATATTTTTTAAGTGACCACAGCATTCATTGGTTTCTGTGGTTCACATAATACTGTCCTATGACCAATATCATTGCCTGGCACTCCAGTAAATGAAGTAGATAGGCTTTTGTTGTTTTTAAACATGAGTCATTTTTAATAATTTTATTTTGTATATTTCATGGGGAAAAGTCATACACTGACTTAAACACAACAATTTTTGCAGAGCAGTTTCATATAGTAATAGAACTCTTTGAAAAAATAGTCATGACTCAAGTAGCTCTTTCTTATAATTTATGTAGGTTTTCACTAATTGACAGAATGAGGAATTGGTAATTAATTTTTTAAAGATTGAACAGAGAGTGAAGAAAACTTAATGAAATAATTTAGGACTCATCATGGTAATGCTGTACCTCTCAACTAGGAAGCAGAAATAATGTACGTGATTCCAGGCAGTTGCCTGAGGGGATGAGCTCTATTAGCAATTGTTTGTTTCACTACCAGGTGGCCACATTCCCGGTTTAGTTTAGAGCCCTTAAAGTTCCTGCTGATTTAAAAGGCAGGGAATAAAACAGAGGCTAGGTCAAGTAGCAGGGAGGAATGGTCTATTCAGTGATAGCGAGGCAAATTTGGTGGCGTCCAAGAATGTCAGGAGTGGACAGGTGTAACACAAATGGTCCCACCATAGGAGCATGAAGACAGCAGCTGTCTGCTGTAGAGACAAATTATTTTCATTGCATAGATTTGGCTGGGTTGCAACTACTCAGTTACTCTGAGTGGACGAGAAAACAAAATCATTCTAACCAGCTTTTCATCTTTGCCACTCTCTTTTCATCTCTCAAACTTCACAACTTTCAGGTTTTGTCCTCGCTTCCAAGCTGTCAGCGATATGTCATAAAATGAATAGCTGGAAGTGTTTGGCTACCTGGGTCCATAAACCCAGCAGGTCAGCAACAGAAACTGTTGGGGGACTTTCTATGGCTTTTGCTGGAATTAAAACAAAACAATCAGGAGGAAAGTGTCATGGGTACAGCAATAACTTATTAGTTCTAACACACATATCCCTGCAGATCACAGCGACCTCAATCTGCTTAAAAAATTACTTCCTTGGGCTAGCCAATCTTTCTATTAAATAGGTTGGTCTTCCCTGGAGCCAAGATCTGCCTCCTTCTGCATGGCTTATTACAACAGCACAGGCAGTATTTTTTGCTCTGACAATTTTCAAATAAAAATCAGTCCTATAAAGGCTGAGATTGTTTATTTTTCCTTAGGGCATTCAGTTGTTCTGATTAGGGACAGAGCAGAAGAAAAGTTGGATATTAAAACAGCAAAGCTGTTGTGAACCTGAAGTGTTAGTTTTAGTTTAATTAGCAATGGAGGACGGAACATAAATGAAATTAAATCATACAGCACTTAAGATATGCAGACAAGGATACACTATGTGACCTGCCAGTAAAGATCACTGTGATAAAGACAAAGGTAGTAGGAAAAATATCCAGCAGAGCTCCAGAGTAGCAAAAATGGGGGGAAAAAAGTAGTCTATTATCATTCTTGACAGTAATATCCAACATGCTCTCTGTGTAGCTTTATTCAAAAGACACATTTTAAGATTTGTGAAGTCTATAAGTTCCTAGCAAAACAAAAGCTACTCTGTAAACATCCCATAACACTCATTATCTTCTCTAATTATAGGAGCACCAAAACAAGTGAATGCGTCAAACAAAATACACATTCACTCCAATTCATACTTACATTTTATCTTGGAGCTTCTGGACTGTAGAGGAAAAAATACCTCAGGTTACTCACATATTGCAAATTGTTGGGACATTTCTTCCCAGACCATCATGGGTACAACCTCTCACATTTATGCCACATCACCTGAAGGTCATGGTCAAAACTTTAGCCTTTGCAGCCATTGAATGGAAACGCTAAGCTTCTTTCCCAGACTTGGATCACCTCATAGCTGTGCTTACACAATCTTGACTTCAAAAACCTTCTTTCAGTCACAGGAGCCTCCAGTTCCTTTTTATAACCTCAATGGGTCAACATCAGCACCTTGCTCTGTGTCTCAGTGACAATAACCTTGCATCTGCATGTAGAGTTCAAGCACCTGAGAGCAGAATGTCTGGAGAGGAGTCCTGAGTCCCTGGGAAGGGTCTGCAAGTCTGGCTTGTTACTAACAGCTAATCCATATTATCACGTTTCCTATTAGATCCTAATATTTTAGGCTAGATTAGGTAAATGTCAGAATGTCTTTCTCCTGGTTATGAATTATTCAGAAAAATTTAAGGTAAAGCTATTACTGGCACCACTGCAACCTGAAAGTATTTTAGTTTTTGAGAGACTTTTAGTGAATTTACCTCTCTTTGGATGAATGCTTCTGTGATTTTCATAAACATCACCATTCATATTTCATGAAAATGTTGAATAGCACAGCTAACAAGCCTGTTTTGTACTGGTGGTGTACATAAAACTTTACGTGAATTACTAAACTCTCTGATTTTTAGAACTGGATAACCAAAGCTCATCCAAAAAGATGCAAAACCAGAAGGTTGTTTTGGTTTTGGATTTGTCTGTGATCTTTTTGTTACTTTCTGGGAAAAAGATATGTTTCTCTTTAAGAATAACTTTATGCAAGGCATCAATATGTATCCAGGAGCTAATTGAATGCTCTAAAATGTTTCACCTTTGCTAATCCCTAACACTCTTTGTAATTGCCGTGACTAATCCCAGCCTGTCACTTGGGATTATTTCTGCTTCCTAACAGAGTGAATCCTGAGCATTCAAAGAACATTCTCAACTCATTGGATATTAATATGAACAAAATTATTTAGCTCTATAATTGACCCAGGCTCCCAAACTCGGAGAAGCTTTCTGTTTTTTGACTTCAGAAGCCAAGCTTTGGATCATATTAACAGCTGGGTTTAAAAACATTATTGAGGTGGGGGGAGGAAAGGGACAGAGGGGAAAACAACACAGAAAGAGCAGTGGATGCATCTTTTATGAACCTGCTCCACAGGACTCCAAGACAATCCAAAACAGAGGAAGTTAAACACTTTTTCTATACTATTACAGAAAAATTTGTGTACAGGAGGAGAAGGGATGGGAAAACTTTGTAAGTGTGCAAAAAGATACCCTCAGTATATACTTAAAGAAGATTCTTTTACTAGCAGAAAACTCAGCACCAAACCAATTGAGACCAAATTACATATGAGCAAAGTAAAAACACCTACATTTCCATCCAGCTGTATGAAATGGTAAAGCAAAGAGCTACAAAATGAACTGGCAGCTCTCACCTTATCTGTTTTCAAGCACAAGCCAATAGTCCACCACAAAGAAAAGCACTGTAGATTTTTTTTTCTTTTTAATAGACTTTCTTTTCCATTATTAGTTGCAATTAACAGACTGAAATGCTAAAACAATATATCAGCCTAAGCAACAAAATAAAGATTAATAGACCAGCCTGTCCCTCCTCTCTTTTTGCCTTAGCCTTTTCTCCTAGCATTTCATAAATATGTTTCTGGAATGTTAAATCAATTCTAGTTATTCCTAGAAATAAAGAAATTCTCATCCGTATTATAGAACTTCTCATATTGCTTTTTTACATTCCTTAAAAAAAAACCAAAAAGGCAAACAAATAAACTGGCACATAAAATCCCTGAAAACCACCAGCAACCCTACAAAAATAGTTTGAAGCCATAGCTATAGTAGCAAAAACCACCACAGATGCTGCATATTCATATCCGGTTTACATCTGCAATTCCAGACACATGACTACTGCTGCTGCTGGAACTCATAAGAAAACAGTTTTATGTCAAACCCTGCTATTTCAAGCACAGGTATGATTAAGAACATCTATATTTTTAGTTAAGGACTGTTCTGATAAGCTGGTTCCAGTAATAAGCCTTTTTATGCATGTATATGAATTTCTGCAGATTTAATGAAATTGAGAAAAATAGTTTTACACTTAAAAAAAAAACAAAAAAAAGCAAACCATAAATGAAGGAGATTCACTAATAATAAATAAAGAATAGCTTGAAGAATTTGAAGAAAAAACCTGAGAGATTCAATTTGATCCGAAGTGCTTCCTATTATTTGGGCAGGAAGCAAGGGGAGAGAGAAATGCAGAGTGACTGCTATGAGTTATCCTTATTGTGGTTTAGCGACTAAGCCATGCATCTGCCAAGCAAGAAAAAATGGAATTTTATGAGGGTGGCAGAAAAAACCACAAAGCAATATGAAAACAATACACAGACGTAATTTAATAAACTCATATTACTAAATAATTGAAACCCACTCTGTACCTAGGAGTCTCCTTCAGTTTACCACAAATGTGCCACGGTTTCAGTGCAGAGGAGGAGGTGAGGGACAGCTGCAAACACTACAGATTATGATGCCTGTAGTGTTTGTTCCTGTTGTGCCACCCCAGCATCTGTGTTTTCAACACAGGCAGTTTGTAAATCGCAGTAACACTGGGGACAGACTGGTGTGGACAGACCCGCAGACCTCACTGAGCCATCCCACACAGCAGGACCCCTCCTGACCTCCAGACTAGCAAAGCAAAGAAGTAAGGAGAGTGACAGAGGGAGCTGGCATCCTCAGGCAGATCTTCAGCAGAAAACGAGGGTGGTGGAAGCCAGACAAAAAACAAGGCGTGGGTGAAAACCTGACTCCATCATTAGGTGGTGCCTGGTGCTCTGGAGGAAGGAAACCCAGTTCTTAAAGAAATAAATGCATTGGGAGCAAACGAGAAGTTCCCAAGGATTGTTCTGCATCTCTGGTTCTGTAAAACTCTGGGGTGCAGCTCTTTGTCTGTAGGTGAGAACAGGTACCTAGCAGTTTTTTCAATATACAGTCATGAATCTGAAAGAGGATAGGACTGACCTACCAGACCTTTTTTTGAGACATGAAACAGGAAGACATTGCTACATTTCTGTAAGGAGATTGATTGATTTTACACCTGCTACACCCCAAATTTAACATTGGCAGGCTTAGTTATCGCAGTGACAGTGAATAGAACTTGCTCAGAGCAGCTCTTAATACGTGGCAAGAAATGTATACAGTAAATCAAGCACTCCAGCTTGACAAAAGAACAGTTGGGAACCTACAGACTTTTCATACAAATGAACAAGAAAATAAATTTATGAACAGGAGAGAAATATTCATCTTTGGAGGAGGGCAAATGAACTAGCCCACACAGTATGAACTTGATGAAAATTCTGTATTTAGGGTCAGCCTAAATAGAGAATAATTTAGATGTGTTTTGGTAAGTGAAGATTATGCTCCTGATACTTAGTCGTAGGTGTCTGCCTGAGTCATGCTAAACCCTATCTCTCCTAGGACACATCATATGGTAAAATCTAGTTCACTACAAGAAAAAAACAATCTCTGTCTCTCTCAGTCTGGGAAGATTTTTAGTGTTACAAGCTTTAGAAGGCACCTACATTTGCCTCAGGGTTCCACAGTATTCAGTTTTGCCTGGGCCTGGAAAAATACTCCTGTGAAGTGTTCCACCAAAATATCTCAGCTTTGAGTGCTGAAAATGAATCACCTGGCTAAGTACCTGACTAGGTTCAAGTTTTGTGTTTACTGTAAGTGTTTGAAGTCATTAAAAACACAGCATGAATGAAAAACAAATATATATGATGTTCTGTAGAGAGTTCAGTTTCATGAAAATGTAAATGCACAGTGCACAGATAAGATGATTAAAAATGGAAAAGACAGCTTGAGCATAAATGTATATGGTAACTATGCAGCAGTAACTGACAATGCTGCATCTATTTTACAGAACATTTAAATCAGCAAAAAGCCAAGATACATTATTTAAATGAGTCTTTATCAAAAAACATATCTTGAAATTTCTATGGAAGAATAATATCAGCTGGGATATACTTTAAAGATTGTAATTGGACTTTATCCCAGAAAAGGCTAAATAAATTGAAATATGTTTTATATCATTATGCATACTCTTTTGTGATAAAAATAGTTTTATATTTTGTAGTGGTTCAAAAAACTGTGCAACAAGGGAATAATAATAAAGGAAAAGAAGCAATCAAAATGAGAAAGGGGGAGATTTCTTGTATCCCTCTGCAAAAGAAGTAACAAATTACTTCTGTGAATAATTTCAAAGACTTGAATAAGCTGCATGCATCTCCCAGATGGCTCTCGGAAAGAAATATTAAAGAATTGTCTGAAACACTCGTAGAAAACATATAAGACTTCCTTTTTTTAATCTCAAACATAAAAATGTGCGAACTACAATATTTACTGACACAGTTTTATCAGATAACCCTCTAAGAGAATCCTAAAATAGCATAATATCAGGAGTCTATAGTCCATGAAATTTCCTCAGTAAACTGAAGATCCTTTCCAACATGTATATTCCTTCACAGACTGTTAAACAAGAAAAGTTTCTTAACAGGTTTTTAAGGATTTTGAAAAGGGCAAGATTTACTATCTGTAAATCAGATGTAATCTACCTTCACTCATTTCAAGAACACTTACACAAAGGGCCAATTTCACTGCTATATGACAGTGGTATTCTGTCTTGCAAGAGAACAAAAATTATTTTTCATGTGTTGAACATACACAGGCAAATGAAGAACTTAATCTCAGAAGTGTTTAAAATCATATTAACCATGAGTTTTTTAACTTCATCATTTATAACTCAAAAGAAAGATAATATATATATGATATTTTACAGACATAGATTATTTATAAACATTTAGAAATAATTTATAAAACACTTGGAACTACATTTTATATGCAGACACAGAGACACTTTGGATCTTCCACATATTCTTTGCATGTTGTCTTGTGTTGAGAGAAGCAAAAGCTTTTTAATTTTGCTGTTATTTTGCATTAAAAAGTTATTTCAGTGCAGAAAATAGTCTTCCCAAAGGCCACTGGAGCAGGATTTCTGTCTTCAATCTGGACTGGAAGTCACTTCTAAAATTGTTTCTGAGCACATGATCAGTTCAAGCAGGAGGCAGGCTGCTATAGATTGTACTAGGATGAGACACAAGCTGACATTTAAGGACTTGAAACATTTATTAGGAATGGAAGTCGATTTTTTTAATGTGATCCAAGGTATCTGGGTCACCTGGAGGCAGGAGAGGGCAGGAAGGCAGATGTGTGTGAGCACCAGTCATGGGAAAAGACATGGACAGTGGCACAGGGGAGGGTGACAGAACTACCAGTTGCTGAGTTGGAGTAGATTCTGGTTCTAGCATTTTATGTCTTGTTGTGCCAGCAGTCTAAAAAAGTTTTTTTCTTTGCTCATATATGGTCTTAAGAAAATAAAATCAAGTATTTGCATCACAAACGTTTCTAAAACTACAGCTATAACAGTGTAACTTTATATTTCCATGTCTTTCCTTCTTTTCTCTCCTTCCTTTTCTTTGTTTTCCTCTAAACATAAACACAAAAACCCCAAAGCATCCATATAAATAGCACACACAAATGCACGTAGGTGCTCATTCGTTACTCACCCTGTGTCTCATTTTCTCAGCTCAACAGGAGATATGATCATTACTTAGATAGCAGCCTGTGCTGTCTCCTCTTTTTGGACCCCTCTGGTACTTGTGGACCCATACACAAAGGAATGGCAGAGCTGCTGAATATTTCCTTTTCTACTATTTATAACTCTAAATCAAAGCTAAATGAATTGCTGAGTGCTATCCCCATGAGGATGCATTTTTTACAGTTATCCTGGTCTTGAACATTTCCATGGCAGCATGAGAGTGAAGCAGTGTTTCTTGTGGGGAAACCAACACTTTTGCAAAAATGTCCATTTTTACAGGACATACAATATGCCATTAGGTTACTCGAGGGGTTAATAAACCTCAGAATCACTTGCCTTGTCTACAGTGAAGTGTTATAATGACTTCACTCCTGCATTTTTTTTCCTGTAAAGTGGGACATTAGAAAACACACTGGAGAGAAATGAATACATGCCCTAAGCCCCTAACCAGCACTTACAGTGTACCTGAGAGCATATTAGGAAAATAAAGAAGAATCTTCAATTTACTGACTTAAAATGATTTTTTTCCCTTTACTCTATGGACTTCAAAACTGAGTCTTGAGGTGCTTAAATTATATTTTCCATGCAAAGCTTAAAACCTAATTTACCGTACTTCTATCAGGCAGCTGATAAAGTCTATAGCACAGTGGCAGATAGCAGTTTCCAAGGGCAATACCTATGCCCAAAGCTTTCAAAAGCTATAACATGGAGGATACAATAGAGAAGGTGATACACATCAGGCTACTTGTCCCTGGACCCTTTCCTTTCAGCTTCGGGCTAGCTATGTATCTGACTAATCTGAAATCCTCTCATCCCCTCGAGAGTGTCACAGGCACTAACACATATGGATTGCTGCAACCTCCTTTCTGTGCCAGTGCCACAGTTATCTCAGTTCTGGGACTCTGAAAGAACCACAGAGGGAACAGATAACTATATTTAAGCCTTAAGAATTGCCATCTTTGTGAGGGCTAGCCTCACTTTCCCATCAGAGATAAAAGGGACATGGCAACTCCTTCTGAGACAAAAAAAATTGCAAGGACCATAAGGTAAAAGCTGGAATAGCACAAAATAAGTTGTACAGAGATGTCTTATAAAAGCACAAAAGTATTGGAAGCATAGATAACGTCCTGAAGCTGGCAGCTCTAGTTCAATGGAGCCGTGCCAGCCTATTCCAGCTGAGCATCAGGCCTGCACTCTTCGCAAACAGAAATAAACATTTTATTAAATCAAACCTTCTCCTTGCTGTGCTTTTACATCTAAGAACATCTCCCAGCAGGCAATACCCTGTTAATGCTGCATAAAGCATTTTAGAGACACATTTCCTGGGTACTTTTTGCCTGAGAGGAGAATCTTCTCTCCCTGGTCTCTCATCACTCTAAGCACCTGGTGCCACTGCAACAAGCACCTCATGCTTTATACTTCTCTGCTTCCTGGTTTATTATTTGTGTTACCTCCATCACTGGTGTATGCCTTAACCATCTTTCCAACAGTAAACAATCAAAGGGCTTGGACTTCTTTAATAGCATTCAAATTAATACTGTGGAAATTAAATTAATTCCTATTTCCACATTTTGAGTAGCAGCCTGCCAACAAATCACCCAGCTGACGAGTTTCAGCTTTCAGGGTGGCCAACCTCTTTCTGAAGTTTAGTTTCCAGCCCATATACAATCTGTCATACTTTGATCCATCACAAAAAGTATGACAGCACAACGAGGTGTCCCTCTAAATCTCAGCTGTAATTGCTCAGAATTTTGCTTAATCAGGAAATCCTCAGTACCTGTCAGGCCAAAGTCAGGGCAGGATGCTGTGACAAGGGTCATCTGTTTCTCTCTGACTGCTTGATATCAGCACAGCAGACAGTCTCATGTTACTAGATGTGCTGCATTGTCAGAGAGATAATAAAGCTTGCTACAGACTCTGGAATTCCCTTTGGGTTTCAAGTAACAGGCTTGCCAAAAGTGGTTCACCTTATTTTTAAATATTTTATGGCTGCATAAAACGTGCCAGATGCTGTTCAGAAACTGGACTTAGAGCTAACCACTCAATCAGCAGAAAAAGGAAATTGAAACAACTTTTATTTAGCAGCTGCCAATATAAAGGAAAAAGCCTAAATAAAACGGATATGCTCATGATACAATTTGGGTTTAGAGCCACAGTTAAAGTGACACAGAACATTTTCCTTCCAATTTGACATGGCAGGTATTGTATTTTATATACCACAGACTTATTTTCTAGTCAAGACAGCTTTTTCCTTGTGTCAGTGGAATAGATGCTTGACCACCTGTTCTCAAAATTGAAATGTTTCATCAAAGAAACAGGCTCATTATCTATCATGCAGAAGACATGCCATATTAGAGGTAACCTTGGAAGAGGAAGATAATACGAAGAGAAACAGTAAAATAATTAGCGGCAAAGTGAAGACACTAAATTTAATGTTTCTGGATTTTGCTAAACATTTGATATGGTGCCCCACAAAAATTTATTTGAAAGAAATTAATTCAATATTAGCTCAGAAAAAGAAAATATTGTCACATTAATGAAAATCTGTCTGTATTGTTCTAAGATGTGTAATGATAAATGAGAACCTATTGATTGGGATGGAGGACAGAGGTTTTTGGGGTAATACAGGCTTTGGTGTTTGCTTCCACACATTGACAGATATTAAAACAGTAACGAATTTAGCCTTCAGTTCTGAAAGATATTGCATTGCAACAACATTGTTGGGGAAGCATGACAAAAGGGTGACTCTAAACATATGGTTGAAAGAAAGTTAAAATTTCATTTCAAAAACATGCATGAGATGGTTACATGAATTGTAACATTAAATGCAGTTTTTTAGGTGATAGCATGGATAGAAAAATTTCACCTAAACTAGAGCTGGGACAATAGGTATGGTACAGAATAGGAATACTGGCAGTTAGATACGGGAAAAAAAAATACTCACTAATTTCTGAAGAAAGTTTATGTTACCAAAGCCCAGCTGGGGGTGAGGAGGGGGAGGACGAATCCTGGGTACCCATCAGAGGGACCTTAGACATTATAAACCTCATTGAAAAGAATTACTAGGACTAGATAAAACTATTCAAAAAATTATAGCCAGACAGATATAAAATGAAAAGAAGAAATTACATAATTTGCAATGAGACATAGTCCCTTGTCAAAAAAAAAAAAAAAAAAAAAAGGCAATAAAAGCTTTTCTTTAAGAAATTCCTATTCTGAACAGATTTGTACAGAGAAAGCGCAGAAGCCAGTGCAGTTATTATAGTTATGCTGGGACTCAATCCAGCAGGTAAGGAATACTGCAATATTGTTTTGGTAGCTACAGTTCAACTAGGGAGAGCCAGGAAGAAACACAGAGCATTTAAGAATCCACAGGAAATATAAAGAACAAACTGCAATAACTTCTGTAGCTTATTTCAAACTCCCAAAGAGCACATAACTGTTGAATAACATTTTTAAGTATTTTTACAATACAAGCTAACTGAAATGAAGAAGTCTCATCCAAAATATCAAAGACTTTCTAGATGAAAAATAAATTTGCTTTGAGTGATAAAGTCTGGATCAAAGAGTGATCTACTCCCCGATATTTTGAAGACAGGTTCTAGATATGATCTCAGTTTCACTGACTTTCAATGAGACAAATCTGAAATATATATGAAAAATACGGTCATAACCTTAACCATATTTAGTTAAAGCTCTAGCAGTCACTAGCTGTGAGAGTGGCCCAACCCTAGTGATGTCCAAACTGATAAAATACCAGCTTATATATGTCACATATACTATAATCCATCCTGTGTCAAGGCTGAGATAGAAATACTGAACCTGTTTTTTAATAAATTCACAAGCACTTATGGCTTCTTATAGCAGGTATGTATGTTAGCAGGCCTAAAATTCAAAACAAGTAAGAATATACATATTCCTTGATTATCCAGCCATAAAGCTATTTGCCAACTTGTTAATATTGGAAAACATGGCTATAAATCTGCATTTGAGGAATATATATGCAACAACAGACCAGACCTCATTCCCTAAGCATGGAAGGTATCATCCAGTCTAATGAACAGGTAACATCCTACAAAGTTCATAGACCCTACAAGTTCACAAAGATAGATGAAAACTGTATGGTAGCCCCCAGAAAATATACATTCAGAGTGAGCACGAGTGAGATATAAAAGTGCATAGAAAAAGTTGTCTTTAAAAAAAAAAAAAAAAAAATCCCATCTTTTACCCTTGTTTTGGTGGCTGCCTGGGCACATTAAGAGCTTAAACCTGAGCTAAACCACTCCATCTTTTTTGAGCATCTCATTATAGCACTGCTAGACATGTCATTGCCAGCACAAGTGCAAAGATAAAATGCAAGCCTCAAAAGAATTTTAAAAAGTTATTAATGAAGGGAAATTATGTTAGTTTTTTATGGGTTTTCTGTTTGTTTTGGTTTTTTTCGTACTATTCCTTCCTTTCATGTTCACTCCCACTTGGCAACTGGACCCATTTGTTCCTTCACATATACTTCCCCCTCTCCTACCCCAGTACCTGCAGTGGGAGGTACATGTGAATATCTAAGGCCTTGATTTTGAAGAAATTTTATTTTGGTAAATGAAAAAAGGAGCTTTCTGTAGTCTTTCCTCTCAGGAAGAAAACCCAGTAGTGATCTAAAGCCAGTACACTTCAGCAAATTTATAGTGATATTATTTAAGGAAAGAGATCAAAAGCTAATAACCTCCCTAGCTTGGTAAGAGCTTCCAAATGATTGCCTTCTAGACAATTTATCCAGAGAACTGCTGGTACATTGTCCTGGTGGAGAAGAAACCAGCGGTTGGTCTTTGCAGCAAAGAAAGTCTTTTAAGCTCCTACCAGCAATCTTGTACAGAAGAAATGATTAAGGAAAAGTCACCTCGAGGCACAAAAAAAATCCTCACAATAAACCAGATGGGATAAAATTAGAATCTGTTATCAAGTCTGAAAAGCTCAATGTTAACGCTGTAATTGCAGTGCTGAGAACGACTGTAGAAGGAATTAGTACAGCTGCTTTGAATTAAAAATGGTCAAGGAGTACACCATTTGGAAATCCGAAGGTTTAAGAAAATGAGTCCCTCCATAAGAGGAAACAGACTCCAGCATTTCACCTTTTGTGAAAAACAACTCATCTAATATATATCAATATTAAACTAATAAAATGGAATGAGTCCAGAGAAGATTGAAGCAGTGACTTCCATCACTTCTTTAACTTCTGCCTTGCAGCAGTTCCAGGACTAGATCCTGCACTTCAAGCTACACCTCTCAAAAGCTAATCCAATATTATGGGCACAGTCATTGCCAGAGTTAAGAGTGTTAAATGGTAAGTTACACACACATTACTCAGACAGAGTGGGATGCAGCAGTCAGATTTGCATGGATATTTGCAAAAAAGATTGTGGATGTGACTGACAGTGCCTCCTGTGTGTGCACTCCAGACTCTCCTGATACAGTGCTGACTTTGGAATTTGCAAAGCCCAGTGGTTTTGCTCTGCAGGGCTTGATGCAACCATTCCCAGGACCCAGAATTTCAACCTGCACCAACTGAATGTGCCCTGCTCAAAAAGCAGCTCAGCTGAAAAGAGAGATCTCCTCTGGATGTCTCCCTAAAGCCAGAAGTTTCGAAGTATTGTGGTGTTTCATGAGAAAAAATATCTTAAAATGGCCTAAAATTGTTCTAAAATCTTGTGAGCTTAGGTTCCTATCTATGAATCTGTATCCACGTTCAAATTGTAATGCAATCTGCTACTATGACAATTTCCAGATAAGCACACTGCATGTAAGATTTTCAATTACTTTTTTTTGTTTTGGTTGGTTGGTTGGTTGGTGTTCTTTTTCTTTTGTTTTTTTCCCTCTTATTTGTTTTTTTGGTCTTTTTTCCCCCAGGATGCCTTGTGGGATTTGGCGGGCTTTTTTACGGTATAGTTTATTCAGACTTGGAAATGGTAATTTGACAGCAGGATATTTCAGCTGACATTATTCCAAGTTCTACTCCTCTGCCATTGATGGAATTTAACAGGGCATGACCTGGCCCTATGGTTCTAGTCCATCAAAACACAAACAATATACGTTATTTGAAATGAAAAGGTCGGTTGTTTGGTGGTAGGTTTTGAGGCAGAGAAAAAATCATCTTGCAAAGATCAATACACTATGAAACATCTCTATAGAGAAAGGTATTTTTGTCTTCCACTTGATGCAAGTGTAGTCATTATCCAAGACTATTCCACTGAGTCATAATCTACAGAGACTATTTATTTTTTCATGCGTCTATCTACCTCATGAGCTACATTTTTGTTTCCAAGTTAGTAGAAGAGGTAAAATCCTGTCATCTCAAAGACGCTGATCTTGGCTGAAGCTGCAGATAAATAACCCAAAAATAAAACTAGTCATGCTACTTACAGGATGGAGGTGACCTGGGTCTCATGCTTAAAGATACCTGCTTAATCTTTTGGAACATCCTGTGGAAAAGATCAATTTTCAATTGACAGGAACATTCAGTGTTGCAAACCTCCCTGCTGGGATACAAAACCGAGGTCATTTATTAAAAGGAATATAATGAATGGCAGGGAAGATCCTTGTAGTTTTATGGATACATACCAAAAAAAATCTATCTAATCAAAGACTGCAAATTAACAGCATGTTAAAGCAGGCTGGTTTAGTGTCTGTGGTTACTGACAAGTCACCAGATGCTCAAGATCAATAGATATTTTGCATATTTTAATTATTCTTCTGGGTTTATAACTTGATTACTCTTATGAACTTCAGGTATTTTTGGCAGACATATTTTACCTTGAATTTTACTGTTGTTTCATTAGCTAAAACAAGGTGCCAGCATGTTGATATAAAGCCATGCTTTAATTTCCAGGTGCTCTTCTGAGTGCTGGAAGAAAATACACAGATTCCAGTGTGTCTCCCACAATAAAAATTTATACTTGATTTCCTGGCAAATATGAGGAATCTGTTAAACAGAGAACATTATTTTATAGTATTACATTAATTTTCAGGAACAATACTTTCAGTTTTGTGGATAGTGGCAGGGCCTATAAAAAAAGTTAATGAAAACATTAAATGTCTAATTCAACAAGAGGGTGGAAAACAAAAATATTTGCAACAACTGTGCTTGAATTTAGGGAAGGATTAAATTGTATGGATGGCAACGGAAAGAAAGGAATCTGCTTTCCAGTTAAAGAAAGTGTGTTCATTAATGAGCGTCAAATCAATCTGTCAAATTACAGGCTTCTCCTTGTAACCCACTCCCTAGAAGTGAATCACTCCTTAGGCTGCTGTTGGAGAGGTTCCTGGTTATGCTTAAGAAACCCTGGTTCTGCCACCTTCTGCTCTTGCTCTGCTACCAACACCTTTAGTTTCACCCTATTCCAGTTCTGCCTCCTCCAAGTATTTTGATGTCAAAGGAGTGGAACACGAATTATCTCAGTAATGAGTTAACAAAAACTTGCTCTGTACTTTTTAAAGTCTGGAGTAAGTCATGTGGGAGCATACATGAAATACAGGTTACAAGCAGCTAACATGAAGGAGAAAATTTACTCCTCATAGAACTGTGTACATAACAATAAATCCAAATAGAACAGGCCGATTTGTTAAACAGCTGCAACCAATAATACATAACATCAATCTTAAGAATTCTTTTCATAATTATATTGCACTATAAATTACTGGAAATAAAGATTTAGAATTGGGAAAAAAGATGCTAGAGGAAACAGATCAGGGATGGTAAGAAAGAAAAGCATGAAAAAGAGTCCTAGCAACTAAGGGTTAAAATACACTTCTCTGTATCTGTGCACTCCCCAATAAACATTTTAAAATGATTGATGGGGATGGACATTCTATCAACACCTAAAATACGTAAAATTCATAATAAATGGATCCATCCAGACTGTAAGCAGGACTCATGTGACATCAGCACTGCTGGTGGTTCCCCCCCCCCCATTCTCCTTCATTTTTTTAGAAATACAGTCTTATTTATGCATTTTTGCGTACTATGAACATTCATTTTTCATTCCATATTATTAGTTGTGCCTAATTCCTGCTGTAGTCAGCATTCTCCTTCAGCTGAAACATGACATTAGGTTCTATCTGCATGGATTTCAGAGCTCTTTTTGTCAGGCTGTTTTGCTGTTAATGAATGATACAGCTTTTTGCATGTCCTAATTCTTCTAAGTGATTTTTTTTCAACATCCTCTTTACTCTAGGTTTACTGTCATCATGGTGCAGATAATGAACTAAAAATCAGTTGCACTTTATCATTTTTGGTTTTGATTTTTTTTTATTATTCTATGACAAAGACCCCAAAGAGTTCCAACAAAATTTTATGCATCTGGCCAGAGTGTGTTGAAGCAACATGAGAGTAGCAAAATGCAGGATGGGAGGCTTCTATAACATTTTCTCCTTGTTTAAACTGAGATTCATTTCAAGTTCAAAGTCCATTTCAAAGATCTCTTCACTGTCACCACCTGTTCAGCAGTCTTGTGACAATGAACACCACAAGGCTGGGGACAGTCTGATGAGCTCCTAAATTGCTGTGGAGGACATGCCAATGGCTCCAAAACCAGTGGCTCTGGATGTATGGAGCAGATTTGCAGATGCATGGAGACAGCTGAAGATGCAGCTAGGCATGCCATGGGACTGACACAATTGCCTAACCATGCACTGGCTGGCTGCCACCGTCTTTAAAAATTAGTTAAATGTCTTGCCTGCTCATGTGTTTTCTGTTAATCCTGCTAAGTGCTTTTCTGCCTTTTGGGGCAGTTCAATCTTTTTTTCTTCTGGTCCCAAGTTATTATCTTACCAAACAATTTTGATCTATATCACAAAGTAATTTACATTAAGTACATGTAGCTTCAGAAACCAGGGCCTTTTCTGACTTCCTGATTTCAGTGGTGATTGCTAACTAATAGCTTTAGCATTCCTATAGTTGTGCCATCTGATGACTGAAAAAACCCCCTCAAAATATTCATTAACCAAGCCACACAATACACCTGTGAATTAGATTTTTATCACTCATTGGCAGATGGGAAAACAAAGACACAGAAAGGTTCAATGCTTTATCAAAGAGCCAAGAGGGGGCTTGTTTCAGAGCTGCAAGCCAAACAGTTGGAACCCAGATACACCAACAGTTGGTGCTGCACATTATTATTACTCTACATTACATCTCAGGTCTTCCTTCCAAGTCTCAGACCACAATCCCTCAGTAACTCAAAACTCTTCTACCACTACTCTTCTTCCTCAAAGCCTTTCCACTGTCTCTTTTCTGTGGACAACACCCTGTTGGTCATTCAGCCGTGTGTGACACTTCTGACTGCTCTAGATTCTCATGTGTGTTGGAGACTTTAGAACCAGCTTTCCTATCTTGGCTTCACAGATAGTTCTTGTCTAAAGTTTCATCATGTATCACTAGCTGCAATCCTTTCCCTTTGGTCTTGACAAAGGCAATCTCACACAATCAATATTCCTCCAGAAAACATTGCTCAAGAGGTTGTTTCTGTAAGCCCTTTGCTTTGTCTCTGTCATCTATTCACTGGTTTCCACTCATTTTATTTTACAAACATAAGCCCTTGTCTCCATTTTTGAAGTCCCTTATGGCCTATTCCTGCATTATCTCTATCAGTCATTGGATATAAAAAGGTCAAATCCCACCACTAATGAGCCCCTACAAAGGCAGCAGGATGGTAAAAGTATCATGTTAACCAGTAACTGGTATCAGCAGGAAATAAAGGAAAATATTATGATGGTGATTACTGACTAATGTTTAACAAGTTAACTTTCAGCTAGTAATGTTATCTTCCAAATATAAATGATAACTGATTTTAATACTCCTGTGATTGTAGTTGAAGAAGATTTCAAGGCCATAAAACTCTCTTGCTTGCATGCTTGCTATCTGTCTATGGAGGTAATTATCTACTGGGGAGCAAGAGTAATAACACCGTCAAGGACAGAGAGAATAGGAAGAAAGAACTTCCCCATATCTTTACAACAAAGGGATTTATGAGAAATATTTCTGCTGAAAAGCTGTTCTTCTGAATCCAGAAGAATTTTGGTACCTAAGGCTCTGGACATTCAAATCACAAGCATCTATAATTTAGAAAACGATCACCTTTTTTTAAAAAACAAGTGAGACCACACCAAAGACGGTGATCAAAAACAAGTCAAGAAACAATAACCTCTTTTACTTTACTCTGACATGACTTAGGCAAACAAGTCAAGACACATGCAATAAACCACTCCTTAAAGAAATGTCAAAATACAAATATTTAGATAATTATAATTGTGCCTTCAGGGATTTTTGGTAGTAAGGATTTATATCAAGACAGAAGAATTAAAAAAAATACCATGGCATACACAAACATAGCAGGAAGTGCTGTTCTATGGAATAAATTTCAGGCTATGAAATAATTCTGTTAATCTGTTATTTCAAAAAGAAATAGTTATGATAATTTAAAGTTTTTAGAAACACCCTTTACGCAAGAGAATAAACAGAAAATTCTTCCAAAAGTTGGATATTCCCCCCCCCCCCCCCCCTCCTTCTTCGTAGTGCAAAACTCACCAGTTTCAAGATATTGTCAGTTTAGGATGTTGTGAACCTGATGGTGCTGAGACAAAACCTGACATTTCACATGAATTAAGAATGGAGAGTGATGGAAATGTACCCACACCAAAGATGACACCCAGCAGCAGAGACATTTTAACAGCCATGTCCTAGTTTCCAGTAAATTAAAAAATTCAAAAGAAAAGCCACAAAATGATAGCATAATCTAGTTGGCAAATAAATGAGTTAGTAAACCATCACTTTACCCTAGGTGAGAAGGAATATTGGGGAAAAAGTTATATTTTTAAAAGCTCAGCTTGGGGGGAAAAAAAAGTTGCAGTCAGTCAACAATTTTCAATAGAAAACTGTATAAAGGTAAGCTATCCCTTCTCACATAAGATGGGAAAGGGTGTGAATGATTTGCAGTCAATAATCAGTACCTACAGCAATCATCAGCATACTCTAGTAGTACCTCTAGTAAGGAACAGTCTGCCTGCACTCCTAAAATATAGTGGAGACCAGCAAGGGGATGGTGAGGGAACACTGTTGAGGGCACACGCAGCAGGTTTCCCCTGTGGGACAACCTCCACAAATAGTTGTCATTCTCATGTTGTTACAATACGTTTTGTTTTTTTTTTTCCTGTATTCTTAGAATGGTATTTATACCAGGAACTCTGACTGGATGTTAAGTATTCTTATCAGACTTACAATTCTAAAAATGGAGTGTATGTGAGGCAAAGATCGTTTGATTTTCATATGAATTATTCTTTGAAGCTGTAGTAACTCAATAACTACAAAAGTCATTTAAGCAGTCATTTTATGACACGGAATCTCTCTTCTTTCCTTACCTCTCACCTTCACTATGAAGTGTAAAAAAAAATAGAGATGATAATCTGTAATCCATTTGGGAAATGTGTCCTACTCCTCTGGGAGGATTTGGGCAGGGGACTGAGACTTTTTTACTTTGAAGACTTTTTTAGAGCAGAAGCCTTGTGGGTGTGAAAGCAGACGTGGCCAGAAAAGGAAGCAAGGCATCAGTACTGGAGTATGGTGGAAGCAGCATCTGTGAGAATTTAAAAAGGAGGAAGAAATCAACAACAAACAGGAAAAAGGGTCTAGGAGTTACACAGACCAAGAAGCTTTGGTTTAGAGAGTAGGATCCAAGGTGTGTGAGGTGATCAGACTGCAGGAAGGATGGTACATGGAAGGAGGTGGGGACTGCAGAGCAAGGATATTTGAATTGATGGGATGACATGAACAGTGGAGTGGATGGGAGGGGCAGGAACAGACTGGAAAGAGGCAGAAAAGGAGGATGTGATGTCTTCTGTGGAGAAGGAGAAGACAACCTAAGAGGTGGGAGAGCAGAAACTATAGAATAGAGTCAAAGGAACAGAGGAGCCTTGGGTATTATGAAGGAGATGTAAAGGGATTCAAACCTGAGACATTAGGTTTGTGTTTTGCTGAGGCACTCTAAACTGATGTCGTCAAAGGAACACAGAAACATGAACAAAATCCTTTCAGGAATAGAGATAATGTAGTCAGTCTTGATATAAAAAGGTACACACAAATGCCAATGAACACTTGATAATAGGTACAATGATTAATTGAAGGGAATGTAATATAAGGGAAGAGCGATGGACAGAGATAATCCATGGAGTAATATCTTAATACCAGCATTTTGCCATCTCCTGAGACAGCAGAATCTAATTGAAGAAGTTAAGTAAGAACAAGTTGCAATAATTGAAGTCCTAAAAGCATGTGACATCAGGCAGTGTTAAAAAATTTTAATATCCTAGCAGTATTTCTTATTTGGCAATTTAAAGGGTGAACATTATTATTATCAGGGGCTTTTTATCACAAGATTAGGTCTGTTAAGATCTTGAGTGTTCTTACTCATATTGGATCAGATTGCTGCCTTAAAGGAGCTTTAAAGCCGGGGCAGATTTTAATAAATTCAAGACAATTTCTAACATTTTTGTATTAAAAGGCATTAATTATTAATAACTTCTGTGATGTCCATATTTTCACTTTTGCTGAACCATCCAGCTAAATGTTGTGAACATTTAACAGTGATAATTGAGGGTTTTAAAGCCTTAGCATTTGAAGCCAAAAACACATGAATCTAGAAGAGATGAAAATTCTTGAACCAAGTACTTCACGCAGCTTAATATTTCCTTTGAGCAGGAACAAATGGCTGTGTTTTTAAAGACCATGCCATTACTAGAGCAAACAAGATCCAAAGCAAAAAGGAATTGCATGCCAGTTACCCGAGATATGTTGAAAAGACCTTGTGGTCTGAAGTTTCACAAGCTAATGACAGGAGCAACAGAAAATAACACTAAAAGGAATCTATTAGAGACCCTTTGGCAAACTTCCCTTATGTGGGAGGTTATTAATGGGATTGAAGTCAAGGAGACATTTCCTATCCAACTGTGCTCATTGTAAGACAACTGCCAGAGCCTTACCACTGGAGCTGTTCCAACTTGACCCTCATGTAAAAATAGAGCATTTTAATAATGTCACAGTGAGCTTCCCAGATCCTTTTAAGAACAGTGTCTCTCTTTTCATGAGGCATCTCTTTCTGAAGAACATCATCAAGCAGGCTCAGATGTGAGACATTGTGCTCATTAATAGGTTCCACCTTGACTCCTGTAGAATATGAATCACTGACCTGTTCACAGGCAGGGAATTTTCTTTAAGTCAGATGGACAATTATTTTCCTTCATCAAATAAAAAGGCTTTACTTTACAAAGAAGAAGGCAGAATAATGAAATAACCCTTCCCAGTAGTTTGTAAGGAAGTCTTGTATTATTGAAATGAAATACATGGAGAAAGAGCTATATAATTCGTGGGAAGAAGATGAAGAAAACTGAAGTATAATTTATGCTACTTCAGGATTGGAATTCGAAAGAGTTTTTTAAGTAAAATAGACTGAGTTCCTCCTAGAAAAGTTGAAGAAAATAAGTTCTTTCTTTGGGAATAACAAAATAATAAAGAATGTGTTAAAGGCCTAGGAAACATCTAAAAAAAAGTCTTCATGAAAGGAAGATATCAAGATTTTTTTTTTTCCATTTTAACACCACAAGAGATGCGTATTAAAAAACTGGATAAGTCTCACATCCCTAGAAGCTCCTGCATTATTTCCAGAGACTAGCATGGGTAAAAATGTGAGGGGAGAGGCTGACAACTGCAACACCAAGAAAATGCTTGTTACATATTCTGACTGTTTTGATTAGAGTTGATCAAAAGACAAAAAGTCTTTCAAGACTTTATATTCTGATTTCATAGTGGAGAAAAGGTGTATTAAAACATAATTGGGACAAATGTCTATTTTTAAACACAGAGTGATAGAAAGATGTTTCCGTCTTTCTTGGTAGCCAGGTGATAACTGAGTATGTGAGAAATCTCCATTAATCAGCCATCAGACCTTTAATACAGTCTCATCTGTTTCTTGGAACAGTAATTACAAACCAGACCACTGCTGGTTGCTGCAAACGTTCTCTGCTTTGGGGATACATATTAATTACACATTATGATACATGTTAATTTATGCAGTTAGCAGCTACAATTTAATCTTGCATTTCATAGCTCTTCCTCTGCTTTTTTTTTTATCCTGAAATGTAGCACATGTCATGATATCAGTTTGTGCTTCAGGAGTTAAGGGAACTTGTTACAGGAACTTAATTGAAAATAAAGAGTTGTAAACGAATGAAATTATGTATAATGTTTTCCTTCTCTGTTTTTTTTCACTACACCCTCTACTAGCCAGCCTTTATATGTGTTGGTGCTAGTTTTTCTACCAATTCTTTCCTTTTTCTATATCTCTTTGTATATAGTGTGGTGGGAACATCATTTTCCTTTTCATTATTTTTTTCCCGTACAAACAACAGTAATTCGGTGGAACTCAGAGATTAGCACGAGGAGCAGAAAATGATCAGTGAGGTACTTTAAAACTCTTTGTAGGAAGAGGAATATTCTAGTTACAGTCTCTTAGACAACAAATTGCTACATTATGCTGAGACTGAATGAAGTTTGAGATCAGAGACAGTCTGCATTAGCTGATTCTTTAGCCAAAGCAGAGGAAAACAATGACCTACATGAAACAAACACAAAATGTTTTGGTTCATTTACAGAGAACATGAATTGGCCAGTTTAAGCACAGTTAATTGAGAGCTGAGGTCTAATTAATTTCGAGTGGTACTATACAGGATGCATTAATCTCCTGGCTACTGCCTGTACATTGAGATTTGTTGTATTTAAAGAGATGAAATAAAGAAAACAAACAAACAAACAAAAGACCAACAAAAAACCCCACCCCAAATTATTATTTAATGTACATGATGTGATCAGGAAGCAGAAGGTTAGCCAATAAATCAGTACTTGAAGATCACTGGTTAATCTTTGCTCTGTGAGTTGAGTGTGTGCTTTACCTCAAGACAGACACCCACAGCTGATGGTAAAGGGTCAAAATGTGTAAAATTTTACAAAGAAAACCTCTGTTTCTCATTCAGCATGGTACCATGCACCTGTGCAAAACAAAATTATCCTTTTAAAACAAAGGTTTAATTTTCAAGTTCCTTCAGAACATTCACATGGTCTAACTTCTACAAGGGTATCCCCCCAGTAAAATCATTGTCAAGTTTGTCGCCTCTTTTCACACTCTAACTTCCTTGGGTTTACAGTACTGAAACATGAGATGCTCAGGAAATGCCTAATTAAAGCACATCAAATCTATGGAGATCTATGCTTTGGCATCATTATGTAGAGACTCTCACTGAATATGCAAACACTATTAAAATTGGGACTTCAGTTCCTGTTTATTAGAAATAACATTAAATATGCAGTAAAACGTCACAGAGCTCTATATCTGTGATGTAGGGGATGAGGATCTTAAACATCTCATTTTTGCTGTCCATGTAGCCACATTTTCACAAATATAATGGCTTTATAGCACAACAGAGAGATGGAAGATCATATAGGGAATCAGTCTGAACCTAACTTTTAGATATTAAAAAATGAAGTTTAGTTGTAATACTAAGTCCTCCTTCTGTGACATCTGGTCTCCCATAGTATGGTGTTCCCATGATAAAAAAAACAAAAAAAAACAAAAAAAAAAAAAAAAACAACAAAAAACAACTGTGCATGTTTAAAATTAATTTTGCTCAAGTTTGAGGACGGACAGAATTGGGTGAAAGCAATTATCTTTCCTTAAAAACTCTGCACAGTTCATGGGAAATAAACAACTGTTTTGCTGAGCCCTTGGATTCTCATTAACCTGAAGTTTGCATCCTTTTCACTCTTGCTCCCAGGAAACCTTGAGAGATATATTAATTAAAATTAAATTATCTATTCTGAATAGATAGCTGAATATCTATTATTGTTAAACTACTATTTTACTTCCAAATATATTTCATTTAAATTAAATCAAAGAATACAGCTTATCTATACTGACACATCTTTCTGGATGGAAAAGGGTTCTTCTCTATCCTGATCAGGTAAGTAGCCTCTCAGAATTATATAGAAACTATTCTATATGGAAATTATAGAAACATTCTTATTTTCATTGATACACTGTGGTGAGGATCTCCCTTGCTCTGTCTTCTTGACATTTCTCCAGATTTTTCTATTACCCCTTTGAACCCCCAGGCCTGCAGAACAGACTGCCAGGAATCTATGTGAACATGAAACAGCATGAACTGTTTTAGCAACTTCTTCCTTCTTCTCCCACCCCCACAAAGATTTAAGTTAAAATAAAGTAACTCAACAGGATTTCTCTCCAGCAGAGTTTGGGCTCTGTTTCTTCCTAGTTTCATATCAAATTTACAGGACCCGCAGGGAAGAAGATAAACAGAGAGGTAAAGCAAACAGATGCAGTGACTGTGGCAGTCTGACAGTGCAAAGACACCAGCCAGGATTGTGTAGCAGCAAAGGCAGCATTTTCCAACTTGTTACCCCAGCGATCAAGTAATAACACACTGCAGCTCGGGCTGTGACTGACAGCTGAGGAAACAAGCTCCCAGCTGCACGAGACACTGCTAAGGAGCTCTGCCACACCACCACACTGAGAGACTTCAGACCTCTGCCTTTGAGTGCCATTTCACATGAAGAAGAGATTTTGCTTTTGAAAGATTCAGTATTTTTTTTTATTATTATTACTGCTTTTATTTTTACTTTGCGAATGAACAGGCCTAGCAAGCAAATTTTGACACACCTTGAAATGAAAGGCATTACCTAGATAGCTCCTGTAAAGGGAAACACTATTTTCACATATAAAGGGTGGGTATTTCTAATAATCTATTCTCTCTCCATATTTTTATAACATGACCCTGAGATAAGCTCGGTTGGTTATAGCATGGTGCTGATAATGCCAGGGCTGTGGGCTTGATCCTTGCATGGACCATGCACTTAGGAGTTGGACTTGATGATCCTTCTGGGTCCCTTTCAGCTCAGACAATTCTGTGATTGTCTTTACATCAGTGGAAGAGAAGCAGAGCAAGCTATAATTACTTCACAGTTTGAATCATGTCATGCGTGCCTGAAAGCATTTTAAAAGCATTGAGACAACAGCAAGGAAAACTTCAGTTTCAAAACTGAAACCAGGCAAAAAATATTTGCAGGTATAAAAGTGAGATAATGCTTGACCACAGTTCTGCTACCTCATGCTTACCTGAGTTCTGCTTTTGTTTACCCTCTTACCTGTCCTGCAGAAGTTCACAAAGAGCGCTGAGCCTTTGAGCTCACCTGGTTACCTACATCTTTTCTCTTCCCTATTAGCATGAGCACAATTGCTGCACCTGATAATGGAACACATTGGGCACCTCAGTTCTTACCAACAAGACTCAACAGAGAGGATAAAAGATAATTAAGAATTTCTTTGGTTTCCTCTCTGAGCCACGACATTTACAGAGAAGTACAGAATGTGCAGACATGATGCCAGTGGGAGCTGAGGGGGCAGTTAGGACTTGGTAGAACAGCTCTGTCACCTGTTATATCTCTTCATTTTCAGAAAGGTGTTTGGTTTTGTTTTTTTGTGGTTTTGAGGGCTTTTTTTAAACTGAATCAAGCTTATGAGGGGAAGAAATGTTACGGGGGAAGAACAAGAAAGGGAAACCAAACTTCCGATCAGCTAGAGTAAATGACAGGTTTTTCCTTGTGTGGCTACTCATAGTGATATTTGGATGCAAGAAGAGGAACGGATTCTTGAAAGAATAAATATTTGCCTCTCTAGTAAGTCCCAGTGTCAACAACAAAGCTGAGAGGCATGTCTTGGCACTGAACCAATCATCTGAAATCTCTGTAACTTCCTATAACGTTGAGAAAACAGATTTCACTACTAATGATCTTTCAGGACCCTCATCATTGGTCCTATAGCAAGACAATAAAATAATCCATGTAGTCACTTCAGAGAAATCTGGACTCTGGTTTCAGTGAGATAAAAATCCTGAGCCAGTACAATCACATGCCTTTCTGACACTCAGGTAACACATTTCCTAGCCAATAAACTCATCAAATTCTAATCGTTGCTATCATCTCAGCACGTTGATCATGAATAATTACTGATCTGAGCACAGTTTTGCACTGATATAAGCCAATCTGCTGAACCAGATTGTAGAAAATTTATTGCATCCCCTCTTCCAGGAAATCAGAGGAATTAACTGGATATGCCTCACGATACCTTTTTATTTAATATCAATTGGTAATGTTAAATTAAATTAAATTTATTTTGGAGACTGGACAGTACTTTCTAAAAAACAGCACAATTTCTCACCTTTTCTTTCTCTTGGCTTACTGTTAAGCCCTTCTATCTCTCTAGATACTCTCATCCTTCAGTTATCAGAGAATTAAGAAGAAGAACATAGCCGAGAGTGGGAACAGCCTTTAAGCAGTAAAAGGAGAAACATACGTACTTGATGAGGAAGAGCTGCTAAAACTGTAATTTTGGCCCAATTTGCCTGTTTCTGCCATTTGCTGGAAAACAGAATGACTGTCCATCCTCCTTTCTTGCCTCTCTCCAGAGACGAATGTGAATGTATGAGGCTACTGGGCAAAAAGAAGGTATCTGGAACAGAGATTTGCCAGCCAATAGCCAGCAGCTTTGACTGGGACGGGATAGATGCCAATTGCAAAGTTGGAATGAGAGGCCAGAATTCCAACACCAATAATATTTACCTTTAAGAGTGACAGACTTGTCAGCGCGCATACGAAAAGAGCACAGATCTTGATATCAGCTTGATCAGTGACAGGTATGGATAAATACTTCAAATAATTATTTCTGAATATGAAAAATGACATGGTCAGTATTTTCAGCAGCAACTACAGTTAACTGATCCATTTACTCATCTTGAGGCTCCAGAGAGCAATTTTTTTCTTTTTTTTCATAAAGTATTGAGTACTTTAAAATGGTTCAAGAGACAAAGTGAAAAAAAAAGGTGTTTAACTGCCTTCAAGAAAGGAACAATGTTATTATCCAATCCATATGAAGATTCTCACTGTGTAAGAGTTAGGAACTAAATCAAAATTCTAAGGAACATGGGGAAATCACAGGACTAAGCTGATTTGCAGAGGAGGTACCTGAGGGCATATAAAAAGACATGGATCAAGCTTACCAATATCTTTCCCTTATTCATCTCACTTTCAAACAGGCTCTTGAAGAATGGTCTAACTCATGGGTGGAAATTCCCAGACTTTGCAAAATTAGATGCAACAAATGCACAATAAATTATGAGTAAAAGAGATCTGAAAATCTAAATCCAATCTGGAAATATCTAAAATTAATCAGGACCTTCAGAAATCATTATTTTAATACTTATAAAGTAACAGATTCCCCAGCAGTTGCCTGGTAACCCTACCATGGTAGAATCTAGGGACTGTCTGGTCATATTCAGCTTTACAGGTTTTAATGCATCTAAGAAGACAGCATAGCCATGCATCATTATGGACAATGTGTACACTATGAAATTCTGCATGGCAGTACATATTTGTGCAAAAATGTGCCCATATTATTTACTATGTATGTATTTCATTTAGAGCGATTAAATTCTTTCAAATATACTACATGTGTCCACTAGGAAATTATTTCTCTCATATTTCTTAACTCCAGAAGGCATTTATGAATGTGTCTTCCAACTCTGGTTGCCATGAATGCATCTTCAAGGTTCTGATTACTATTAATGCTCATAGTTCTGCTATTCCATTTAAAAAACCTGAGAAAACAGAAAAAATATGACCTGTAAAGAGTTAAAACCAGAAAATCTTGAGTGGAGGGAGTGACAAGGAACAAAGTAAAGAAAATGCCACATCTACCACGAAATTACCATTGAATTTACAGTTTAAAGATATTCTACCTTATACTGGGAGAAATTATTTTGTACTTGAGATATTTTCTGCAGTTTTATCAAAGATGAAGTCAATTGCTGGTGAAATACATGAAGCTGCTGTAGCAGTGATTGAGAAAATAATTTTCATCATAGAATTTATACACTAGAGAAAACATGAAAATGTACTTAACAAATTGTTCATCGATTTATTTCCTTTTTAGATATGGATAAATGGAAAATATAAGATATCATTATTATAATACTCTCTGCAAACCTTTATCAGTCTAATACAGTCCTGTCTAGTTTACAAACACCGAGAAAGGCAAGAAATGGCTCCATATAATTTTAATTTATTTTTAAATATGGAGGTAAGGTGTATTAAAATAAACATTTGAAGTTCATGATTTCTGATGAAGACATAGCATCTCAAACCTTAAACTTCCCTTCTTTATGCACAAAAAAGAGGAATATCCATACAGCATATGAAAAAAAAAATGGATCAACCTAAAATTTATGTTTAGTGAAATCAAATTTATAACAGTGCATGCAGTTACTTAAAAAATAATCTGGCAAGTAAGTTCCATTGTACAGCTCCAAGAACTTAGACTTTTGTCTCCATCGGCTGATGCAGACAGTTGTGCATTTATTTTGCTGGAGCCCAAGCAAGCTGGATATGAGCTACCTGCTATAGATTTATACTGCAAAACTCAGCCTCTTCTCCAGTGACTCCCAGTGTACTAGATGAGGTATTACTCACCCTGACATATGGAAAAATATGCATTTATGTGTGTGAAGCAAGTTTGTAGGTGTTATCTCCATACCACCATTTTCTTAATATATTGGGAGAAGAGAGTCACAATATTTTAGATTCCCAATCGAATCTCACATTGACCCTCACAGAAATACAAACACTTCACCAGAGGCCATTATCTGGCAGGCATGACACCAGTGAAAAACCTTATGAGGTGAGGGACTGGACAAAGAGAGGTAATTCACAGACACCACGGGGAGAGCCCAGCAATCCAGCGGTGAAGAGAAAGCATTTTTCCACAGCTTTTAACTCTATGTCTAATATGATTCTAGTTTAGATTTACTGCTTTCTCTTATTCTCAAATAACTGTTACCCAAAATGCATGCTCAAGGGTTTAGCTGTTTGGGACCCTGAAACTGTTCACTCTGCTTGTGCTACAGAAGAGGCCAGAGAGGGTCAGATCCAGTCCATAACTTACACTGATAACAATCATCACTTGAGCAGGGAAAAAAAGGATCAGAAAGAGCACATAGAAAAGCCTCACATGAGAAACTGCTTCGCTTTTTGAAGAGTTCACTGTCTTTTCATCAAAAAGGCAATGTAACCTGCTGTTTACACATGGAAAAAAAGCATCAGTGAATGAAAGGTGTGTGTACATTTATATATATATATATATAGGGAAACATCTGTGCTAAGAAGCCACTTGAAAAATAACCATGCAATAAAAATAATAATAATAAAAAGAAACACCTGCTTTTTTTTGCATGGCAGATTCTTAGAAATATGAAAAGAGGTAATGTTATAAAACAGATGTAAAATCAGAATATTTTGCAGAGGTGTGTTTCTATATTTTTTTAGACATCTACTAACCTTTTTCATTTAAAAAAAAACCCAGGTAATTTACATATAAATATTTTGAGAGAGCCTGAAAGCAGTGATTAACTTCTCCTATGCTAAAATGGTTGTAGACATAGGAAAAGTACACATTGCAACAAGATTAAGTAAAAAATTGATATATTGTACTAAAGGCATTTTAAATATTTAATTTTTAAAATATTTTATCAAAAATAATTATTCACTAGCTATTAAATAATAAAAAATAATTTTGTTTCCTTTCTTTCAGCAGTCAAAATAATTTAATCAGTAGCAAATGTTCAGTACATTATGATAACTCTTTTGAAACCACATTCACTTACCAGAGTGCTTTTAAATCACAAGCTATTGGAAACAAAAATAACAATTAATATGCAAATAAATAATAAAAGTACAGTAAAACTCTATTATTTTAGTGTTATTCACATTTAAATAATGCATGACTAACAGATTGTTATCTTAAGAAAATAGTATCATGGCTGGTTAATGAAAAAGAAGCATTAATTATAATAAATTTGGAGCAGTAATAGATTAAAACTGAATATTAAAATAGAGTGAGAAAATACTTCAGACTAAGATTTAACCTGAGCTGTGATGCAAGAATCTGGACTTTTAGAGTTCACAGATGAACATATTCAGATAATAGAATTCTTCCCCTGGACATAGAGCACTTTTGTACATGCTAAGTCTCATCAGGACACACTCACTCCAGGCTATTGTAAAAAAACCTTAAAATTGCTGTCACTGACAGCAACTTGGAGAAGCCATTCTAAAGGCAACGTACCTAATTGAAATCTACACCCTATGCTTGGGAAATTCTAGTCCAGTCTCGTTTGGTTTTCAAGCTAGGAGCACTGAAAAGCAAACTTGGGACAGTTTTTTTTCCCACCTCCAGTGGACAGAGAGGGAGAGTCACTTTCACTGCTCCACATTTCTCTGAAACACTCAGCCTGATTTCAGCACATATAAACACTGAGATAAAGGTTTTAATGCACCTTATGGTTACCCACAGCCATTCATTTTGTGGAATATAAGACTTGCTATATCCCCATCAGGGAAAAGGTGCAGGTCCTTAGTCTTTCCTGACACAAAGAGAATGCAAGGGTGAAACAAGAAAGAGTCGTGGACAGCAAGCCCCACTCAAAAATCCCTAGAAAGAGAGATATATGAAGTACACTTAGAGGGATTAATCACCTCTTTGCTGAAAGGGGCTGGATATCATTCCTCCCTTAGCTAGCAGCACTTATGACCAGCAGGACGCCATCAGTCTCTTTGGTATAGATTGGGCAGTCACATAAACACAGAAAATGAGTAACGGTATCTGGCCCAGAGGGGTGATATCACTCCTATTGAAACTGCCCAGATGCAGTGGAAGAAAGAAACACTGAAAGTGCATAGAGGAAATAATGGAGAATTTAAATTAAAACACGTTTCCAATTTTTTAAAGGGAACAGTAAAAGAAAACCATCTCTGAGTTACAACGTCAAGTTTCACACTTTTGATCAAGCAATTTTATATTTTCAGAACTTTGATTATTTAACTACACTTTGTTGCATTCAGCCATTGAGAAGATGCCTATTATTTCTTAGCACATTATGGTGTGAGTTTTTTTCTGAACAATGCACAAATAAAAATATTGTTGTAAAATTCCTTTGGAAACTTAACTAATAGTCTGCCAAAACTCACTTCACTCAAATTAAATGAACATTGTTCTTGGCTCTTCTCGAATTCACTCAAAGTATAATTACTGATTCAGTATTCAAAAGTATCTTAAACCACCATCTATGATATAAATGTGCTTTGAAACATTGCATTGGCACCATTTTCTTCTCTGTTTACTTTCATGGTCCTTGAGAACAGTCACATAAAAAGTGACCACAGGCCAGCCAAAGACATACTTTTCAGCCTGCAAATCAGCAGGAACAGTGGCTTGCATGTACATAAGTGAAAAAGTGCTCGTTTCTTTGCACAAGTGACCTCAAAGGGTAAAGGGGAGACACTCAAGTCATACAGCAAAGCCACCTCTTCCAGAGTCTTTAAAGCCATACTTTTTTCCACTAAAAATCTTTTGTGATTGTCTAAATGACACTGAGGTCTTGTTTCGTGCATGAGCAACTTTTTGTGCTAATAACAACATTTAAAATTATTTCTCTTTTCTTCCACTCTCCCACAGAAATACTAAGTTCTTCAATACCCTGAATTTCATGTAGGAACAAAATCACAGCTCAATGCAAGGTCACTTGATTCTAATCAACCCTAACCAAGAATCAAGATTTGTTCTTTTCTTTGGGTTTTGATATACCAGAGGAAATTAATCACTGCAACTCAAGCACATAACTATTTCACAGGCACATTAAGGGTAATACCAAAAGAATTAAGTATAAATTATTTTGGAGTCTTTGTGGCTTCTCTTTTTCCTTGCCAAAAATTAATCAAGCAGCTCGATCTGGTTATCAAGTCTGTCAAAATTACTACTAATCTTAATGCAATAAAGTCCTCTTGTTTGCTTGTTTTCTAGGAAAATGCATAAATGCATTTATCTTGGCTTTCCATCAGTATCACAGCAGAGGATACCAGCCCACAGAGGAAGTTTCCACACTCAGCAAACTGTTTACATAATTTTGAACTGCTCTTCTCAGCCTTACCCCTTCACAGCCCTGTGGGTTATTTTGGGTCACCCCTCTTAACAGCTCTGATCAACAGAGCTGTGCCAGTCCAACCTGAGAATGGCTTAATGCAAAATGTGCTTGTGCCTGACTCCAGCCTGGCTGACTGGAACTGGAAAGGGAATAAAAACAGTGTATTGGAAGGCAGAGTAGAATCACAGATAATTTCCTAGGCACAAGAAGAACCTGAGAAAGCTATTCGTATGGCACACTTGGGAAGGGTGGTAAAGAAAAACCCAAACGACAGACCAGAGTTCATATAAAAAAAAGGATTAAGGCTTCACACAATAAAAGCTCCATACTAAATGAAATAAGAGAGTTTTTAATTAAAAACTCTTTCTGCTAGTCACCCACAGTAAAATGGGAAAAGAAAGAAAATGGTGTTCTTTGAAACAGGGGTAATTCCCTTCAGATGACTAGAGCCCACAACCTCAAATAACTGTGGCAAGACCACTCTTGACACCACTGTGGAGTGACACCTTTAACCTTCCCCTGTC
The DNA here is from genome assembly GCF_009650955.1 of Corvus moneduloides. NCBI lineage: Eukaryota > Metazoa > Chordata > Aves > Passeriformes > Corvidae > Corvus > Corvus moneduloides. The sequence goes on along the minus strand of NC_045477.1, from coordinate 7,806,108 downwards.
AAACCCTGTGTGGCCACCTTTAAACAAAACAAATTACTATAGAAAGAAATCAGACTGACTGCTACAGCATCATTCCAACACCTCAAGAAGTTGTCCTCCAACTCCTCAGGGTACCAACTCTTTGTCTGAAATTAAATAATCGAATGAATGAATGAGTGAATACATGAACATTCGTCATTTGGGGTGTGATGATACAGTAAAATAGCTTAAAAGGCTTTCCAGAGAAGCTTAAAATCATAGATTCTTTCATGGAATAAAGTAGACTAAGAGTCATCAGTTAAAGCAAAAATGTCCAAAGGTGGCAACAAAATCCAAGAAGTGTTGAAGTCTTAAACCTCTTACATGCAACCACAAGAGTTTTTGTGATTACGTCTGCAATGCTACATTGCAAATGTCTTGAGTTTTCAAAACTTTGTTTTCTTTAGGATCCTGTACTCAAACTGGACTCAAACACATTAATAGCAATGCTTCACTTTTGCTTAAATCTTCATGCTTTTAACAAATTAATCTTCTTAACATCCCTGTTGGGTAGATAGGCAAAAACCTTTCTTGCCTGTAAAACCGAGATAAGTGCCTTGCTTAACGACATGTAGTTAGGACTGGGCAAAATAGGGTTAAAATTCAGCAAAGAGTGTCTCTCATTTGCGCTCCAACAACTAGATTACACCACAAAGATTGTGCTATTAACATGAAATACAAACACAGGATAGAAAAGAGAAAGATGGATAAGTATTTCTTCATTAGTATTCTCACTAATACTAGAGATAAAACACCTTACAAAATATGCATTTTCCTATCTATTCCTTGCAATTTGGGGAAAATTATTTTGAGGTAAAACTCCAAGATTTTTTAATAAAATCAGACGTATTTTTAAATAATTTAAAGATACATTGTAGAAATATACAAAAAATGCATCCAGGTAACAAAACTAATTATGAATGGTTTTGTTCATTATATGTCTACAGTGATTCTTAATGAGAACATTCAATATCCTTCTCTCTTATAAATCATCATAATGTGGCATGTAATAACGTTCAAATATGTTCATTTTAACCATATTTAAAAATACAATTTCTAAATAATTTATTTTAGCAAGTAAGTATTGCTTACTATAATGCACACGCAATTCCTCTAGTTATTATGGCCTGAGAGAGCCAGTATCTTGTGCACTTTGATATATTTCATGGCTATTTTTTTTAAAGCCATTTGATTTTTGATCATTCTTAAATATTGTAAGATGTTGTTCTAGTCAAACATTATTTTCTTGATAACTGTAATAAAATTAACTATCTAAGTTAGCTTTGCAAGATGGTCTTTAAGCCTTGAAATAGTGATGACAGGGCAGAATTTATTATTCCTATCTCAGCCTGTCAAATCTTGCTAAAAGATTCAGAGAAGACATACTCAAGCCTTTGTGAATAAAAAACTGTTAACACTCATTGATACAAATTCTATTATCATATAATCCCTAAAGACATTTTTAAAAAAAGGAAAAAATTTGAAAAAACCCAATGTACCTTTTTCATTTCATACCATTACCATGCTACAAGATTTCAAGCTAGCAGAAACACATGACACTTTATATCTGTGGTCTTTCTATGTAAAGAGTATCTGAGCTAGCCAAGATATTGCAACTTTTATAGATATAATTTCAGGAAAAGACCCTCTTTTTGGACAGAGAACATGGATTTACTCTTTAAGCAGATTATTTGAATGAAATAAGAGATCTCATTTAATTAAAGATATATGAGCTGAGATTTGGCCTACCAAAGAACTTCTCTAAGTTATAACTTGATAGGTACAGCAGATGTTAAGACTTAATAGGACACTCATACTTCTACCAGGTATTTTCTGGAGAATAAAGACAAAATCATCTGCTATGAAGAGATGAAGTCCCTGGACATGCACAGTAAGCAAGATGCTTCTAGGACGTGCCAGAGGTACCTCAAATGTGCTGTGCAGACCCTTTGTGGATGTGGACACACAGGAATACTGATTTTAGACTCCTGGTTCTTATTTCTGATCCTGGGATACCCAGTAGCTCATCCAGCACCACTTTTCCATCCAGACTGACAAGCAGGTAGCCAAGGTAGGCTTCTTCTGCTTAGAGAGAAACTTTCTGGGCAGATAAAAGAGGAGCATGTGTGGGGAAACCCAAGCATATGACGGCACTAATAACTATTTATGGTTGTAAACATTTACAATGCTCATCACATGGCTATCACTTCCATAAAAGCATGCCTCTAATTATGTATAGTACTGGATTCCTGTACACTGCAGAGCACTGAACCTAAATAACTTAAATAGCTACTGAAGCTACTGCACTTGTTAAGCAGGCAGTCTAGCAGCATGTTCACTCTCTTCCCTAAGTGGCTGAGAAGCTGTTTCCAGAAATTAAATCACCTATGCTTATAATTGCTTTATATTGGATGTTTCTTCAAATAATTTTTAAATATTTAATGACTATCTTTTTCTACATAATTTCATATACAAAATATCAGTTAATTCTCTACAAACTTCTTTGAAATATTGTTCTCATATCTCTATTAAGATTATTACTGTATTCTCAGTTTTCCACTTTATTTTTTTTAGGATTACCTTGGCACACATTATTGTTATAAAATGCAATAACATAACAGTATAAAACCTTAGAAAAACTTTTTTTTCTTTTTTCTTTTTTCTTTTTTTTTTTTTTAATATATCTCAGAGAAGCCACATTTGGGCTTCCAGCAGAAATGGACAAAATTCTCAATGTGGTTTTGCAACAGACTCATTTAGTGCTGCCCTTATATGCTACAAAAATGCACATTGTTTCTTTGGAAGAGCTGCAAAAGGGAGAGAGAATCCACAAAAAGAATCAAAACCTGTGATAGTTTTCAAATGTCCTTTATGGATGAAATTTTAACTATAGAACTGATATGGCTGAAAAATAATTTGCTCATGCATGTATATACACACCCAAACAGAAGGTGCAATGAAACAGGAAACACTTGTCCAATGGTACCTATGGACAGAACATGAGTTCAAATGTCCATCTTCAGACGGAAAGGAAAGAAAAAGGAAACGTTTCATGAGGAAAAACTGCATTTCTCTCTTAAATCCCTTAATGTTTTCCTGAAGGATGAGGAGGGTTTGAGCCCTCTAAAGGAAATATGGAAATTCAGCATGGGCTGAATCTTTGATTAGAGTCCCAGCTATGAAAAATAACATAAAAGGATGGAGTATTTCAGTGTAATATGCTGAGTGGAAGGGGCTCTGCTTAACTGAAATCCCCATCTGGAAAATGCATTTCTCTAAATATATTGCTGCCAGATTAAATTCTCAGAGAAGATGTGCAGTTGAACACATGTTGCAGGGACCTGGCTGGATCTAGCCATGAAAGAGGTAGTGTGCTCTTGAGCCCTACATCAATAAATTTTCTGATCAACACTCTGAAATATTTCTGGGAAAAAACATTAGTAAAAAGTACTAAACTAAATTTTCTAGGAACCCTATTGGCACACTCTTTGTTCTTTGAAGGAAAAAAAACACTGTAGGTGCATAAAAGTCCTCTGATTGTCTGTGGTATTCCACCTTGACAGACATGTATGCATTGCAGAATAAAGTATCTAGTTCTACTGCTTTTGAATTTCTTCAGTGTGGACAAACACCATATGACAGTATAAACCAGAAAAAATCAGAAAGTAATTTGTGGGTGGTGATTTTTTTCTTTGGAATTTGGTTTGGTTTTGTAGAGTTTGTCATCTCCTGAGTCCTGATGTAGAAGGTTCTCTAAAAAGGTTTGTAAGAAGTACTTGCTTCTTCAAGCACTTAGCTGTGAAATCACTTAATATCTGAGAAAGGTGTGCCCGTAATATAATGCAGCAAATAAAAAGTAACCAAGATGTAAAGGAAATTAGAAGAGCAGATTAATTTCACAATTTCACAGAGTCAGTTTCCAGGAGATAGGTTGAAAAGCTCTTCTAAATTATTTGTATTGACTGATAAACAGAACACATGAAAACAGAGGATTCATTACATTGCCAAATATAATGCCCTGTAAATACAAGAGCATCTTCTTAATAAATCTGCAACAGAATACATATCGCTTCTGTATGCAATGTTAGCAAAGAAATGAAATCCCACCCTTTCTAATTAAAGGGTATTTTAGAAAGGATTATATAAAAGTAGAAATGAAAAGACAAATAGCACTGCAGACAAAATTTAGAAAATTAATCAGGGATCTCATTTTATTCTCTTTTCCCCATTGTTTTGATTAATTAAAAGCTATTTTCCATTAAAACAAACAAAACGTGTACACACACACACAAAGCCCAAACAAAACAAAACAAAGCCCAGAAAACACTGTGGAGGTGAGGAGGAAAAAGAGATTTAACAGTCCTCCTGTTCATTAAAAAAAATTATTGAGTAAAATTTGAAAGCTCATATGGAAAATATATATGTCAGGAAGAGATGATGAAGGTTGAAGAAAGAAAAAGAAATCTCCTTCGTTCCATTTCTGTTCCACAAAAATGCAAAAATTCAATTAACCTCAAGCACTTACAAACGGCATTGGGGTTACAGAAAGGATCTGTTTTATTTGTCAGCATTCTATATGAAAAGATGGCTTTTTTCTACAATATTTTGCTGTACTTCCCTGTGAAGTGCTGAGGTTAGAAATTCCTTGAAATAATCTCTACATCCTAACACTTCACCAGTGGAAATTTTCTTCTGGTTAAACAGTTAGTCTTTAAAGTAGAACTGACACCTCCCAAGCAAGGAAGCCTTAGAAGGTCACAGATTCTGTCTCCATAGGAGGCCAAGCTGTTTAGAAGAAAGTATGACCTACTGTGGAAACCAATGACCTAGTAAAAAAATAAACGGTACTGTGCTGCAAAGTGGTGGAGCCAGCTGAGAAATAGAGAGCTCACTAATGAACTGCCTTCCTCCTACAGAGATCAAATCATGTTAAGTGATGCTATTAAAATAAATCGCATTTTAAGAATCTTTACCTTTACTAACTTAACTTATTAAACCACAAAAATATTGATTTTATATTTCAACATTTATGAGCATGATTACTTTTTACTTGCAACAGACTGAAGTCCAAACTCTCAGCTCAACACCCACTTGGGAAAATATTTAAATTATGTATTTAAGCCACAGGAATGTAAAAATTATTTTAATGTTTTTCCACATAAATTAAAAACTCAGAAAATTATCTGCTGATTTCAATGAACTCTGAATCATGATCTCAACTTGAGAACTCAATTTCTTATTGTTGAGTAGTAATCAGTTTAAAAAGCTGGAAATAAAATGTCAAAGCATTAATTGCAGGATAATCCTTTGCATATAGTACAAATACATGAGTTTAATCCTCAGAGAAAATCCTGACAGTGCCCTCTCTATCAGCAGGACTATGACCATCTGCACTACCAACATCCTCTTTAATTAGGCAAACCACATAAAACCTTGCTTAAATTTGAGAGATGGACAATGCTTCATGGGATTATTTTAAAAATAAACTTTCCAAAAGAAACCAAAAAACTATGGGAAATAAAAGTCATTAAGTGCCACTGACCAGCTTTCAGCAGTGCTGTGTTCTTTCACCAAAGCAAGTTGATCTGGCTGCGGGTTTAAAAAGAGGGTTAAAACTAACACAGCAACAAGGTACAGTAGTGATCAGTCATCTATAAATTAGGGTGTTTGTACTGTTACATTCTCATGTAATTACTGAGAGAGGCAGACATGCCAGTCAACATCACAGGTACCATACCATGGGGTGCTGCAGGGAGCAGTGCTGAGGTGCTACGAGAAAGTCAGATATGAGGGATTAAAAGAAAGGCCTTGGAATGGCATTTAGCCCATAGAGCCAAAAGTAATTTAATCAAATTATCTTCAGAAGAATGAATCCTCTGTGATAGGCTGAGTTCAGGGCTCCTGTAAAAATATGGTTCCAGAGTGGAAGGTGAGGTGTCCCAGAAAATATTGTGAACACACTGTTTATTCAGTAACTGATCCTTCCTGTGCTGTTAGACTGACAATAAAATTCAATAGAACAACACCTGCAAGGCTACCATACTTTTGTAAAATACAAGAAAAAACATCTTTGGAAAAATTTCTATTTCAAATACACATTTTCCTCTATGAAGAAAATTCTACATTTTGGGCTTCATATTGATTTTTTGGTTTCTAGGAAAACATGTTTATGAGCTAAAAGAGCAGATGTCCCAAAGCTCAGCAAGAGGAGGAAGTTTTTGTCACACAGCTTTTTAACACATTCTAATAAGTCTTTTCACAGATTATATTTCACAATCATTTCTAACCCCATCTACCTACAAAAAAAGTAGCAGGCGGTGGTCTCCTACAAGACTAACCATCTGAGAGAAAAGTGTTCTGATTATATTATCATGTTTTATTTCCAAGCAATGCCCTAGATCTGGAGTTCAAACTGTTTGTGACATCCTTTGTCTTCCAAACAGAGGAAGTACTGTATTTTCTTACTGTTATTGATGATACAAGATGAATTTTATAAGGGTTTGTGTCTGGCACGTTCTGCTCAGTTATTTGATTTGTGGCTACACAATATAATCCTGCTATCACTTGAGCTAATTCAATTTCCCAGCCGAAATCAAGGTTTACACTTCATTAAAGAGTAAGACCTACTAATGTATTAAACCTCACACCAACCCAGTAGTACAACTAATTAATATTATCACCAAACTTGCCATATCTAATACTTTCTTCAGGAAAATCAGCCCAATCAGGCTTTCTACCTGCTCCTTTCAGACATTTTCAGTGCAGTGCCTCTGCAGAGCTGCTCTTGGTGTGCATAAAGACATACACTGACCTGCTACCCTTGACACGTGGGTACCTGAAGAAGTGCTGACATGTCCTTGTGATGAAAAGAGACCTGTTTAAAATCACAGTCCTCAGCTGAAAAGTCACATGGCAAGTTACAAACACTCTCAATTACATAAAGCAACCATCTGGCAAAAAAATTAGCTATAGACATGAAGGAACAGGGAGTGTGTCCAGAAAAGGGAAACAAAGATGGTGAAGGGTCTAGAGCACAAGAATCATGAGGACTGGCTATGGAAACTGGGAGTGTTTAGCCTGGAGAAAAGAAAGCTCAGAGGGACCTTACCTGAAAGGAGGTTGTGATGAGTTGGAGGTCGGTCTCTTCTCTCAGGTAACAGGCAACAGGACAAGAGGAAACAAGTTGTGCCAGGGGACGTTTAGCTTGGATATTAGGAAAAATTTCTTCACCAAAAGGGTTATCAAGTTGTGGACTAGGCTGCCCAGAGATGTGGTGGAGTCACCAAGCCTGGAGGTATTTAAAAGGCATGTAGATGTAGTTCTTAGGGACATGGTTTAGTGGTGGACTTAGCAGTGCTGGGTTAACTGTTGGACTCTTATCTTTTCCCAACTCAAATAATTCTATGATTCTGTGATCCAAACAGATCCATTCTGTTTAACTGTTGTGATGCATAGTAAACACAGATGACCCTGTGGACACAAAGAATGAAATCCTCAATGACTGACAACCAATCGTTGGGCTAAGCATCAGACTGTCTCTCCTAACGTACACAAAATGCACATTAAAAGGGAAAATAAATTGTGAGACAGTATAGAAAATACTCAAATGTTCCTTGACTCATAGCTAGCTGGGGATTAGATTATTTAATAAGAAATTTACGATGCTACTGTAAAACTGCTTGTCAGGCCACATATTACAAACTTAGAAAAGCTACTAGGAAAAAAATCAAGAAATCAATTTCTAGTCCCTGTGGTGATGTATTCTAAGTGTGAACTGTGTTATGCCTGGGGAGCACAGATTTCATCCTTAAATAGAAAAAAATCTGGCTTGTCTTAGCTTTCTGAAATATCTTTTTAGTTCAGATTTTCTTATGACGATATGACTTACTGTGAAAATGCCATGCTCCCATTTGTACTACCAAATATGAAATCCATCTCTCTCACAGAAAATTATTATTAGCTGTTCCAGAAGCAGATCCAAGTTCAAAAAGTTTAAAGAAATGGAAAAACTCCCTTAACTTTTCCCTTAACAACTCATTCCAAGTTGAAAAAAATGAGGATGGTGAAGGGTGTAGAGGGGAAGTCTTATGAGGAGAGGCTGAGGTCACCTGGTCCATTCAGTCTGGAGGAGACTGAGGGACGAACTCATTGTGGTCTTCAACATCCTCTTGAGAGGAAGAGGAGGGGCAGGCACTGATCTCTTCACTCAGTTACCAGTGACAGGACCCAAGGCAATGGCCTGGAGCTGTGTCAGGGGAGGTTTAGGTAGAATATCAGGAAAAGGCTCTTTACCCAGAGAGGGTGACTGGACACTGGAACAGGCTCCCCAGGGCAGTGGTCACAGCAGCAACCTGACAGAGTTCAAAAAGTGTTTGGACAATGCTCTCAGACACATGGTGTGACTCCTGGGGTGTCCTGTGCAGGGCCAGGAGTTTGATGACCCTGAGGGGTCCCTTCCAACTCAGCTTATTCTACGATTCTGTGATAAAAAGTAGGAAGACTTATAAACCATCTTTTTTTTTTTATTATAATTCATGAAAATCCAAATACAATACTTTAATTTCTCAATAACTTGAGATAGAATAACAGAATCATAGAATCATTCAGGTTGGAAAAACACCTCTAAGGTCATCAAGTCCACTAACCTAGCACTGCCAAGACCACCAGAGCTGCTCTACCTTACTTTTGGAAAATAATGAAAGAGAAATTTAGGATTAGATGAGAGACATCTGCTATCATCTTCTCTCCAAGTATTGTACAACATAAAGAAAGAGGAAGCAATAAGAGAAACCTGTGCTGTTGTGTTTCTGTGCCCAAGTGTCACACACTATTGATTTACTTCTTTGAGGACCAGTACGAGACCAAACCAAGACAAGTATGAATAAGCAAAGTCCATTTATAAATATACTTATATATAGCTTAGGCACAATGTTTGTAGGTATAGACCAACATACCACCTAAATATTAAGTAGCTGTGCTGACAACATGTTGGAGGATGACAGATGACATTCGCAGCTGCTGTAACAGGGAAGGACTTTTGCCAGAGCTGTCACAGTAGCTCAGAGCTGACAGCCAGCTCCAAGCGAGCCAGTCTGCCCTCGTCACCCCAGTGTAAGAGATACTGGGGGAAAGGTTTGACAAGCCCACGCTTCTCCACACAGGAAACACAAACAAATATCGTGTCAGGGAATACACAGCATCTATAATTCATCCCACAGTTTAAGCAATTTTGAGGAAAGGCAACTATAGTTAGCACATTATGTTTAAAACAGGTCAGCCGGAGATTTTTATAAACCTCAACCAAACCACCACAACCAGAAGCAAAACCCTCTCAATATTTCATCTTGTGTGAATAGCTAGAACTCCCCAAGTCATCTCTTTTCCTTAAATAAAATCAAGTAACAGAGATAATAAAAAGCAGAATATGTTAAAATTTGAGATTTTCAAACTGAGAGATGTTACTGTGGTGAGGGGAACAAGGAAGAAGCAGGCTGTTGATAAGCTCTCACAAACTCTTGCCTTTCTGCTTCCAGTTTCTGAACCTGGAAAGCTGGCAGAATAGCTGAGAAAAACCTCTTCAGCTGTTACCATCTGGCAGAAATTGTTTAGGCAGGTTGAGATATAAAGAAAATGAATAGATTCCATTTCAGCTAGGTGACAAAATTAAAACATCATGCCATGATCTTAAAAAAAAAAAAGTTTAAAAATCTCTACAGCCTTCAGAGGTGTTTTTATTTTCAGATTTTTGCTCATGATATGCTACTCTTACCATTTTTTGTAGTATACTTTCTGTATAATTTTGAGCTTTGAAAAGAACTCTGTTTAGTGACAGCTGCCATTTCTTTATTCTCATTTAACTTAAGGATCTAACAGAAGAATAAACTTCGCCTTTATAATGAGATTTAGAAAAAAAATCATAAAATCGGTTAAGAAATAAAATATTTCATATTTAAGGTATAAGATTAGCAATAATATTACTCTTGTCTAAAACAGCCGTACAGCTCTGAGGTCTTGAACCAACCTGCAACCAAAAACACAAATGTCTGTGTGACCTGTAACACTGGTATGACTAATTAGCTGCAATCCTCCTGCAGACCAGACAGAAGTAAAGATAATGAGATGGTCAAGGAGAGTGGCTGAAGATTTGGTATAACTTGTGTTGACTCCACATAGGGAGGGCCATTAGAGGCTTTGGGGATGATATGCGTTTCTAACACAATAAATATTCCAGAGTCACTGAGAAGGAACAAGATTTCTGTCATTTTGACTGTTTTTCCATTCCCAGAGTATTAGAATACTGACTTGCAGAAAAGCTGTAAAGCTTATCGACTCCTACTAGGGCTGCAAAATCAAAGCCAGAAGAGTTCAGCATATATTTATACAGAAGTTGCCTACATTTATGTAAGTTCCCTGGTTTTAAATGCATAGGACAGGTGCCTACGTTTGGTACAGTAAAGTTCTGGGGCAGTCGTTAATGAACATGCTGAAGGGAAAGCAGCTATGGTGTGTGGCTGTTCCAAATCACAAAAAGCCATGTAAAATTTTTTTTCTCATTTTTAGCGGTGCCCAATGTCTCTACATATTCCACTTACATCCTCTTCCATGTATGACAGAACCACTTGTAACATGGAGATTATACAGTCACCTAAATCACAAAGGAATTCCAGAAATGACTAAAAAGAACATACTCCAAATTGTTCTGATAAAAAGAAAACAAAAAAAATGCAAAATACTCTATGCAAAGGTAGGTAATAATTTCTGACGTGTGCAATAATCCCAGCACGTACTAACATCTTGCCCTACTTAATATATTAGTAATTCTTTAGGGTTTAACATTAAGAACATATTTTGATAAACAGTTAATTAAGATTAAAACCACATCTCCAAGTTATTCCCAAATCCTCTTCCTCATGTGGTTCTCATTATATGCAGCCAAGTTAACCATCTTTTCAGAGGTACTTTCTCCAAGGACTGTTATCAAATGTGCATCACAAAGACACTTAAGCCTGCTCGTCTAGGAACACCAGCTTAGTTCCTGCTGGATCATAACAAAGCCCAGCTCCCAAGTAAACCTTGTATGGATTATTGATGAGAACTAGAAAATGGGACTATCATCAGTTGTGCAGCACAGACAGTGAGAAGAGCAGCAACCATGATATTCAACAGAATCTGGGATTTATCGTGGTACAGGTAAAGTGGTAAAGTACAAGCTAAAACAGATGTCACACAGGCCAGAGGCTGTGGTACATCTACAACAAAACCATCAAAATATGGTTTCTTATGGTTGAAAGAGCCTTACAGCTGAAAATTAATCTTTATACCTGGCAGAACTTTTCATATACAAAAAGACTGCTGGAGCCACTTCTCAGAGTCAGGTTCCATGGTTGCAAACAAACCAAATTTTTATAAAAAGCAAACAAACCAAATCAAACCAAGAAACACAGAACAACAACAAAAAAAAGAAAATAAATAACCATAAAAGAAGCAACAAACATTGCAATTATGCTCCGTCAGAAATTCTTATCCTAAAAAGTCTTTCATTATTGAAAATGGTAACGATTTTAAAAGAGCATCTAGAGAGGTTTTTAGTGCATATCTGTTGAAAATAAGAAGTTGAAATTATTTTAAAAACTAGATTGATGTTTTTATCCCTGAAAAATGCTGGGATGTCTTTTTTTGTTTGTTTTTTTCCTGCTGTTTATTCTTTTTTCTTCTCATTATTTGTTTAGTCAAAACTTTTTTCAAGCTTCCTTTCATTTTTTTTTTTTTTTTTTACACAGTACTTTCACAAAACAAAAAGCAACCAGTAACTTCATGGTTATGAGAACTTCATGGGATGCTCAGGTTGAAGTCAATGCTGTGAATCATACCAAACACTGAAAATGTGGCCCTTGCACTGCTGTGACAGACCCAGCCACTGGCTGTGTTGTTATGAAATCCCTCCCTATAAACCTTGGATAGATTTTTTTTTTCCTGTGGAAAAAAAACCAAATATTCCTCAAAACACCATAAATTTAGGGCCAGATAGATAAATACATCGATCTCTGGGCAAATTCATGCTGGATCTGAGAAACGCTCAAAGTATTTTTCACAAGAGCTTATTCCAACAAATTTTCAGTGACTGTAAAATAAACCTCTCCAAAATGAAAAAAAAAAAAAAAAAAAGTATTGTCAGTCCTTAACGTTACTGAATAAGATGGCAGAGAGATATGTAAATCAGTTGTTAGAATAATCATGTCATAGACAATGTACTAAACAAGCATATAATTTCCTTGGTGATAGTTTGATGGTTACCTATTATTTTTAATAGAATGTTAAATGCAATGTCCTCCAATTAAACTATTTACTAATATCTGAAAAGCTAATTATCTTTTGATCATTAACCTGGCTTCTCTGCATGTTTATTTGCTTTCAGAGACAGTTATCCACATTAGAACAGCCAAGCACGAGAGATCAGCATGGCACAGAAATTTTCAGATATTTCCAGGCTATTTTATGGCTCTTTCCTGATGCCATATGATATATCTGTAGCACTTTATGCTCTGATACACTAGGAATATCCAGCTAAAAACTTTGCAAACAATGTTGATTTTGAAGGTCAAAGAAATCATAAAGATGTTCACAATTTTATTAAGTCTTAAAAACATTCTGGTTGCTCTTTAGCTTTGACTTCAGTGTTTGGATTTAAATTTGTTTAGCATTCATATTTTTAAATTACTTCATTGAACTGGAAATCATTCAAGGCTTTTGTGTGTGTCTGTGAGTGTGTGTGGGGTGTGTGTGGATGAGAAAGAGAATAGAGGCAAGATCATTCTTAGGATTTAATATTCGTTTGTAGGATTTAACATTAATTTCCTCCTCAATATCTGCAAAACCTCATGTTTTGTGAATAAAAAAGAAGAGAACATGAGGAAAACAGGAAAAGCAGCTTCACTGACTTCTACAGTGTAGATGATCACGGACAGATGAGATAACATGGCTACAGCTGAGCAGTGACAGAACATTTTTATGTGTAAGAGGTATGAAATTAATGAATTTTTGTTTTCCTCTGAGATTTTTGACACAAATAACCAGACTTCTCATTTGAAACAGCATTTTTTTTGCAATCTTGATGAATTATAAGACTCTACGCAAGTGAGCAGAGAATTGTGTATTAATTTAAAATTATTATTTTAAAATGTCCTCTTCAAACTTAGGCGATCACACAGGTTTCACCTGAAATGTCTTTGTGAAAATATTAAAAAAAACCCCCGCTGCATAATATTACTAACCAGAACATGGAAGAATAGTGGACTGTTCTTTAGCAAAAGAGTGGATGATAGCTACCACCTTCAGCCAAAAAGCCTTGATTTCCACCCTTCCTGGGAAAACTGTAGGAATTGCTATCTCACCAGTGAATATGAAGAAAGATGAAACCAACTGCACAGCAAAAGGTCCCTGGCAGATGATCTCCTGCCACATCTTTCCAGAGACCATAGATGTTTACCTTGAAACACACAAAATGTTTCAAACTCAAATCTCTGTTAACATTGACCCAAAAATAAAGTGATCAAAGGTGATGGGCAGTGGCATAACACTCACAACACATAAAATCCAGTCCTGTTTGAGTGGGACACCAACTTTCACATACTCAATTTATATGATTATGATTAGGGTCTGTAGGCCATACACAAACTAAAAAGTCACAGATATCTCCTTTTATTGAGTCTCCTTTGTGCACAAACAATTTTATGGATGGAAAAATTTTTGACCACACCTATGGTTTGTTCTACAAGGTACCTGGACAAGTTTGTTTTTTTTTTTTTAAACAGCACAAATATCTCACATTAGCTGTGACACTTTTCAGAGAAGTTTCTTAAAGCACACTGTGAATTTGGTATTAAACTATTCCATATGTTTGCCTCCAATCTGCGGCTAATTACAACTAGTTTTCTTAGCACCTTCTCATGTGTTATGAACCTTTCAGAAAATGACTGAAGGAAAAATCATAGAGTTCAGAAACCTGCGTTTGTTAAATATGCAGGTTTTATCAACCACAAGGCAATCTCAGAGAGCATCTTTTTCTCTTTTGTTCTCACTAACAACGTCAATATGAAATCATCAGGTCCAACACAGTAATTCTATGACCACCTTACAGACTTGTGTATATCACAGACCCCTCTGTAACAGACTTAACTTGTAAAATACTCTTTTTAATAAAGTATATTTTCAAAAAGTTTTATTGATAAATGATAAAATTAACATTACTCTTAATTTTAAACTATGTTGCTTGATTTTGTATTTCTTTTCAATGGATTCCACAAGTATTTTGATGCCTTCCTCTCACATAACCTTCTTTTAATTTATATTCTCTCTCTCTAAGGTTTAGATATATTCAGAAATACTCTAATAGCATTAGCATTTAAGAATGACCTGTATCAAACCATCATCAAAGGCTAGAAAATACTCTATTGCTAATGACATATCACAACACTGATAAAGTCAATTAATGATTGCACTTTATTTGTGACAATCACTAGGAATGGAATTTCCCTCTAGTGATGAATGTTTTCTTAGTTCAAAACATCTTTTTTGCTGGTGGGAAAAGTTCAAAATTCTGATGCCTTGAAAAAAATTAGCAGAACTGATAAACACTACTGTGTTCCATCTTCAATTTCTCCAAAAAGATATCTTTAAAATACTATGAAACTATAATAGAGCATGTTTTGGAAAATTGTACTTTACAGCTCACAACAAAGTAAAACTGTGAAGTATCCCTGCGACATAGGAATTGCATGTTTCAACAGGACCCCTTACTTCCCTGGAAGAATTATGGAACACAGAGCAGGAGCCAAATGCAGCATTATTTGTGATCATTTTAATGGGAAATGCTGATGGAAGTTGCAATTGTTCTTTCTACTCCATCCCTCTTCTAACCTTGTTAAAAAGTGTGACAGATGAGAAGCCCAGGCTTTCTGCTGAAGAGGTAATGATGGCTACATGCAGATGAAAATTTATTATCCTACCTCCAGTTTTCCTTTAAACAGACATTTGTAATGTATTTTTCCTCCTGAGCATCCCACTGCCACCTAATCTGTAGTCTTAACAGTATAAAGAAGCAATTACTTTATTAATATTAACAAGACATTTCAATATTTATAATACAGAGCAAGACTAAGAGGAAGTGAAATGACGGGCACATCAGCATTCAGATGCTAAATCTAAGTGACTCGGAAAATACATTACAAATGAGTACAGAGAGATGTTGAAACTCAAAGAAATCCAGAAGAGAGAGGCAGAAGGAATGTCTTTCGACTATTCTACAGAGCATCCTGCTTTCTAGATATGCTCAGGTCTGCTCTAACTTTTTGGTGTATTTCTATTGTGCTCTTATTATACCTACTCGTATCATTTTAATTTTATATTAAGACCTTGACATGCAAGAATTTGTAACACTTTGGAGATGTTATATCAATAAATGTCACTAGTCTGGAACTACGCTTTCCTGTTCAAGTATGCTAATGTTCCTTAGAGAACTGAGAGTCAAAGTAGATCAAAACCTAATGCCAGCTTTCTTTACATAAACACAAACAAGCAATCATCTGCATTGTTGCCTAATCATCCTGAAGTTAATTAATAAAAGAAACTGATTTTTCAAGTTTCATCATAGAAACCCAGCTTTCCAAGGTCACCCCAACAGCACTGAGCAAGACACACAGGACATGTTAAATATTTTGACCTGCAAGTAGATGGCTAAATTCCAGTGACCAGACATCTGATTGAACCCATTCACAATAACAAGGACCCAACACGACTCCGACACTTCACAGTGAAAATACTGAGGCTGCTTTGCTTACCATGCACATGAACTTCGGTCTCTCTCATCCAGGACTCTCTGCTCATTCTGACCACAGCCTAAAGTCCAGGAGTTACATCCTGTGTATCAGTCAGTTGGATATGGCTTAAAGTCCAGGAGCCTGGCACCAGCTCCTGCGACCAAAGGCTGAACCTCAAGTGTCCAAACCCACAGTGCCTCCTTTTCCTTTCACCTTCCCAGAGGACACAGCAGCCTCCCATGTGAGGAGTTATGACAAATGAGGCAGCTGTGTCCTCACCCTTTTTACTCTATGGAAAAGGTGAACAACTGGATAATATAAGCAGCCCTCCTTCATAGCTGTTTGGAAATAAATTCCTTAGGACATACATTCCCTGTTTATGTTAAACTTTGTCTTAAACTTGCAAAGGAAGTCATCGTTTCTTCTCTTAATTTTCTACATCACTTTAAAGATGCTCTCTTTGAGTTGGATGCCACTATAAGGGAAACACTTTTTTTTTTATTTTTTAATAGCCATAGGTACTTTCCCACCAAAGAAAAGTCTTTCATACCTTCTTGGGTTGTTTTTTTTGGTTTTTTATTTTGTTTTGGTTTTTTGGTGTTTTTTTTTTTTTTTTTTTTTTTTTTTTTAATATTTGAGGAGAATGTAAACATATCTGTTTTTCAGCTAAATCAATCAATTCTTTGGCTATTAAAAAAATGGGTAGCATTTTCTCAGGTTTTGAGTGTGCAGCTCCTTTGTTCAACACCTAGTACAACTCTGGAACTGGATTTCTTTCTGTTTTGTGAAAGATTTTAATACTGCAGAAAAAGGAAACTAATTGTGTTCAGTTTAGCATGATTGTCAGTTTTTAGCACAAACCCAATCACTACAAGAACAAAATACATTGAATATGCAACAAATGAAAATTAAATTACATCTTCAGGGAGTATCTGCAGGTACACAGCCAAACCACTGTGCCCAAACCTGCTATTTTTCTAGGACAATTTTTATTTGTTCAATTTTATTATTTTAGAGTTTTCATATACCACTTAAGCAACTCTAATTGCAGCATGTTTCTGAACCTCTTGCTCTCAGACAGATCAGAGAGAACAAGTAGATACTGACAAAAGCTCCTCTGCTCAAAGCTGTTCTGCTTCAGAGGACACGTATCCACATTCGGGGAATCCTGAACTTGAGCTGGTAGGATCAGTACCTCAGTCAGTATCAACTGTGCCTAGAGAGATTCGGAACCAAAGCTTCCTCACATCCTTGCAGTCAGAAACTGGACAAAGGAGCTTATTCTGCTGTGCTGACGTGCCTCTTGTCTCACTGATTTTTTTCTTTTTTCCTTTTTTGTCCTTCAGCTGTTTTTCCAAAGACATTCATCATCAAACCTGCTTATACATTGCTACTCCTTACTATAATTTCCTTCCTTGCTGCTATGCTGTGCAAAGGGCTAATTATGTTTCTGATATTCTAATGTATGAAGTATAACCACTTTCAATATCTTAATGATTGTTCTAAGCCAATTTTGGGGGTGCATCTAGTAGTTATTTCTTACAAAATTATGTCAGCTATATAAAAAAATCAACCTGAGGAGATAGTGGATGGCTCAGAAATGGCAATAGGCTACAGAATTACACATACCTAATTAACTGGTTTAAATCTAGTGAAACTAGATTAAAGCTAACACCCATGCGAACACTATTATAACCAAAACATTAGTTGCCCCAACTGGATTTCTAGTGCACACAGGTATAAATCAGAGAAATTATAATCAGTGTCACTATTTTGCAGATGTCTTCCTTAATAAAAGAGGTCAGCACCATTCTGTGGTGTCAAGGGCTAGTGAGCAGCCTTTCTCTCCTAACCCAGCTGCCTTATCCCAGTGGGACCTGGGAGCCGTCATCACCACGTGCTGGGTGCTGGCAGTGGCCACCAGAAGTGCTTGGAGTCTGCTATCAGCTGAGCCCTGTAGGCAGCCATGCACTGGTGCCCATAGCTTCTTCAGCTGGTCAGGCCAAACATCTCCATGGATTTCAACGATGGAAGATGTTTTGGCACTCCTTGAGCACCCATTGGGTGTGATCAGGCAGTAAAACTTCTTCCTTCTACTCCAAGCTGTCTGCCCACATCCAGCGATTTCTCATCACTCAGACTCGTCCCATGTGCCCATATCCCTGGCCAGCTTCCATGCTGCACTAGTTATTTCACTCTGCCGTGGGCAGTGCACGGGTCACCTTTTGGAAGGTTGAAAGAGACTTGTCAGGTGGATATTTTCTGCTTTCCCTACAAGAGTTTAGAGCATGCTAGCAGGAGGTGGCAAAATCTAAGCATGATGCCCAATGCGGAAAGTGTTTCTACAGATAACCACAGCTTAGCATTTTTCATCCCAAGGCTTGCAGAAAACCTGCTTCCCCTGTGCCACCACATGTTAAAATGTCAGACATGACCTGACAAGAAGAGCAGGTTGCCCACAATAAATTAGGAAGTACTGATGCCAGTAGGAGAGTAATGACTGAGAAACATTGTCACAGCAGGGCAACGTGCTGGACTAGGGTTAGAGTAAAATATCCTGTAACAATCCATGAGTCCTTTTTCCGGGGAGTTAAGAGACAAATGACCAAAATTTGACTGTAGAGCAACAGTTTCTGAAGAAGAGAAACATTTATCGATCTTGGCTAGAGCTTAAAATAAGAAAGGAACAAGCACTTGAGAGTTGCAATGCTGGATAATTGCTTGATAAACGATGCCAATAAAAAAAAAATCTATCCTCTAGCTCTTGCTTTCTTTCACTGCCCATTCACAAAATGGACAGAGCAGTACTGGTATGATGAGGAATGAATTTTTTGCACTAGAGCTATTTTTATCATAGCTTTGGTATAGACAAACATCTTCAGTTTCAAAACTATCATTTTGCCTTCTTTCACAAACAGCAGATCAAGTGGGATGGCTTTTAACAAAGCTTATTTGTATTGCAAATTGAGGCATTTATTACTTCCAGTAAAATAAAATGAATTAGCTATTCTGAAAAATTTTCTGCAATGCATTTGTTTTTTTCAAAAGAGAGGGATATTCACATCTCATTTTAGAAAACTCATCCATGTACTGTAAACCCAAACTTTTTAGAGAGAGAAGTTAAAGGTCAGCTCTCAGTAGTTGTTTAGGGAGGGATTAGAATCGTGTTAAAAAGCCTAGTTTGCTGTTTTCCTGCAAATGTTGTTTTCAGCTCCAGGCATCATT
Organism: Corvus moneduloides; assembly: GCF_009650955.1. Taxonomy (NCBI): domain Eukaryota; kingdom Metazoa; phylum Chordata; class Aves; order Passeriformes; family Corvidae; genus Corvus; species Corvus moneduloides. The sequence continues at coordinate 7,787,050 of NC_045477.1, read as the reverse complement.
TTGAATGAACTGTCTTGTCATTGGCACAGAAGATAATTATCCCAGCCCCACCCAGAGAACTGAGCTTGAGCCAGCAGGGACAGCTGAGCCCAAAATTAAACAAATGCCATGCATTGAAATTGAAGATATTGTACCATCTTTCCAGTAAGACCTTATTTCAGCCACTTTTAAATGTTCTAGAGGGGGTCATGTGTCATTGACCTACAAGCCATGTGTAGAAAGGGTAAAACTAAACACTTAGCCAGTTAACAGGATGAACAAGACTTGTACACAAGCCTTATTCAGAGGTGCCAATTGAATGTACCACCTATAACCAATATCCTCCATGCCTTCATGTCAAGCCTGCAAATTATCTAGATGATGGCTTTTTAAGAAAGCTCATGGTCAAGAGCAACAAGTGATTTACAGTAAAAATACAGTACTAAACAAAATTAACAACTTAAAAATTATTTTGTCACTACGTAACTTGCTTCTTATGGAAAACTTTGTCCTGGCCTCATGCAATGTCAGAACTGAGTGGGTACAGAAGCAGAATAAACCAGTATGTCCAACCTTAATGACTGCTTAGACTGATCCCAGTTTTAAAAGAAGTGATTTTTGTTTTAATTTTGTTTTTTAGCTAACTCATTGTCCAGTAACATCCTTTATTAAGGAATCATTTAAAATGGAATCATACTGAGGTTTAATTTAGAAACTCACCAAAAGTCAAGCCTGAACATGAAAACCAACTTCACACGTCCAACACTTAGCATTTGCAGAGACAGCATCATTTCTTTTCCATTAAAGTTAATTATTTGTATGCAAGAAGTCTTTTCAAAGCTCAGAGGAAGTATTAAACCCAGTAATCAACATGTCCTCAAAATTTATCTTTTGGACAGTCAACTATAGACAAACTACATATGCTTATGCCATACAAATTCAAAGAGAGTCTCCAAAGTCCCAACGCACTGGAGATCCTGGAAGATACACACACCTTATTCATTGAATTGTGCCTTTCAATTACTCAACTCCACATAGCCTAGAAGATAACATGTAGTTTAAAGTATACCTTTGCCCAGTCAGCATGGTGAAAAAGAATGTTTCATTTTCAGGTCATTTGACATGATCAGAGAGGCTGTGAGTGTGATATCTGCAATACCTGTGAAAGACCAGCTGTACCTTGAATTTGACAAATATTTTATTAGAACATAAGATAAAATTCAATTTTTTAGGCATGTTAAAAGATTGCTTTATGGAGTCAGTAAATAAAAGACGAAACTTCTAACCAGGTCCTGACTAATATTAAGGTGTGGCTCACAGACCGTGATTAAAGAGTTGCTCTGCATAACTCAAGCAGACAAAAAAAGTGCCTAGGTTGGACACCTATATAGGAACAAAAGAACTTGCAAAATCTGATATTGCTTGGTACTACAAAATGTGAAAAGCAGAATAACAAAGAATAAAGAAGTTAAAATCTGTGAAGGGCAGGCAAAACAGTAAATTACTTCAGTAGGCTCAAAATTGTTTAAAACCATATTAGAGGCATGTCATAGGTATACCAACTCAAAAAAAAAAAAAAAATTATGAAGTTGAGAAAATCTAGTTAAATATCAAAGTAGGAGAAGGTAGTAACAATCCAGAAGTCTGCTTTCAAAGAGCGAAGATGTGTGAAAATGAGGAAAATAGAAAGGTTTTTAATCTTTTAGCGGACCAAATATGAGTTTGAAAAACAACTTTCAAAGAACTAAAACCTGATAATACAGATAAAAATATTTTTAATTTTTCAAACACATAAAAATAAAGACGCCTGAAAAAAGACCACAGAAAAAGTAGACCATTTAAGTGTAACAGAAGTATGCAGAGTAGATAGTGCCAAAGCTATTCCTTTTTTAATATATGCATCCACTTAGGTGACTGCTCTGAAAAATCTTCCTTTGCAAGGAAAATATCAGTGGTCCATCGAAAGGTGAAATACTGGTAGAAGAATTTATTGATTAAGTTGACAAAATGATTTTTCAGTAACAGATGGCACACAATTCAAAGGGAAATCAAGGGTTAAACAGCTGATCTGTTGCTCATAATACAGGAATTAGTGAGCTTTGGAATGAAATACATCATGAAGGTTCAATACACCTCTTCTACAGAGAAATATTTCCTTCCAAATTGTAGGGGTCTTCTGGAGGAATTAACAAGTACAGTGATAAATCAGATTTGCATCTCATTTGCTTGGAATGCCAAAAGGTGTCTCATACAATCAAAACCGAACACTTCTAGGCATAGGATGACGGCAAATGTCCTCACACAGCTGGAAAACCAAAACATAAAGAAAAGTGACTAGATTTTACTGGGACAGAAGTGTCAAGTGGGGAGTTATGAGTTATATTTATAAACTGATAGAGAAACCTAGATGAACAATGAAGGATGTAGTCTGTTGATGACCCTGACGTATTCACAGGAGCAAAAACAATGACTGCTTTCAACAAACAGAGGAACTTAGAAGACTCTTCTTTGGGCCAGTGAAATTTATCATAGATAAATAAAAAGATATTAGTGTACGGAAAAAAACAATTTAAACTCTACAAATACATTTAAAAGCTCTGCACAATCAGGTACATCAGTAAAATGATCAATAGACATTAAAAAAAAGTTTTTGAATAATTAGGAAAGAAACAGAACATAAGTCAGATTTCACTATGACAATGTAGAAAACTGTGCAGTACCTTCCTGTTAAATGCTCTAAGTTCTCACATCAAAAAAGGCACACTGAAAATGAGAAGTTTTACAGGAAAATGGCAGTGATTATCAAGGTAAGAAATGTTTCTGTACAAGAAGTGACAAAACAGACCAGGACCCTTCAGCCTGAAAAAGATGCAGCAGTGTGAAGGATACATGGCACAAATGCACACAGTTATGAGGAGAACAGGCAGAGCAAGTAATGATCTTGCTCTCACCCCAGGAAGAGCTGCAGTGCATAAGAACTGGTGTACAACTAAAGGAAAAGTGAAATCCTTTGAAGGTGATAAAATGCAAAGTATTACTACTCCCGAGGAAAGCCTCTGACCAGAGGCCATGGGATGTTGGGACAGTATTCCAGGAAATGTCATTACACTTTTGCCATGTTCTGGAGATCCACTGCTGGCCTTTGGCAGACAGAAGACTGTCGGACATGGTCTGAACTGATTTGGTCTCTCTCATGTCACTCATGTAACACTGAGACCATTCACTACTTCCAAACTTAATACAATCGCTGGCTGTAGTCTCCATGAATGTAGGTTTTCTTCTTTGTACATTTAATATACTCAGAAAAAACGACAGCACTAGATATATTTGACTAAATACATAAGAAATAGCTGGAACATTTCATGTCAGTTTGCACAATGAGCAAAATGTATTTAATAAAAATCTCTTTCTGTAGGTTTTCCTTTCTAATCATTCGGGTATTGTCCAATCACTTCAAAAGAGCTGGTAGTATCAGGCAGATCTCCAGCTGTGCCTTATCTGAAACCAGGAAATAATGCATAAGCTTGCTCATGGAATAATGAGCAAGCAATTAACAGAATCAAGATACTTTCCAAATGGATCCTGTCTCTCTTCACGTATCAGTGGTGCACTTCAAAAAATCTGTAGCTATTTTCATCTACCCTCCAGTTTCTCTAGAGCTGAATTTTAGGGCCTTGGTTTAGAATTGCTGTGTTCCTGACAGGCTGAGGAGCACAGAAGAGCAGAGCTCCTAACTTGGTATCCTCTAAATCAGACTTAGTTCTGGTGCACCAAAACTATGGGAGCTGAAAAATTCACAATAAATAGAAACATTCAGGTTATCCACTCTGCAACCTCTGCATCACACTGTTTTGTACTTGTGAACAAAACCTCTTAGCAGACGTTCCCATATATATGAGTGCTTCTGTAGAAGCAGTTAATACTGCTTAGAAAGGCTATCATAATGCACTAGCCATAAGGGAAAACAGAAAATACAAGTTTCAATAGATGGTACTTAAGATACTCTTCAACGTATTGGCTCAAAAAAAAAAAAAATCTTAAGAATCTTTTATTAGATTTTTTTAAAAATTTGTAACTATCATGCAATAATGGTAAAAATAACTGAAGAAATTAATTTAAAAGAAATTATTTTAAGTATTATACAACTATAGTTGTACAGCTAGGAAAGATATATTACAAATACTGAAGAAAGCACACAACCTTGGGAACTCAGCTGTTAACTTAGAAGCTAACTCCATCAGCTCTGATTTCTCCTCTTCCTCTTAATTGTACAGCTCCTATTCTGTAAATCTCTCAGAATTTAAGAATAAAATGGACTAAAAAAAGTGGTACTTAAAAGTGTAGTTCTGTGATAGAAATACCAAATTTCCTTTTCAATATGAAGTACTGGAAGGGTAAGGAACCAAAAAATTTAGCCACGAGACTGTATCACTTGGGGTAACTGCTGATTCTGGCTGTTCTTATGGGATTTAGTAGGTGTGCTAGAGGTCTCAGACAAAGAAAAAAAAACCCAACAGGATCAACTATATGAAACAATTCTGAAAACATTGTTTTTTTTCTCTAATTTCATCATAGCTTGTTCCTATTCCTGTTGCATTTTACGCTTTCACAACATTTTAGTTGATTTGACCCTTTTGATACCATACCACATTGCAATAAAAAGAGATGCATTTCTTGCTGAGGAATTGACAAAACTGTGGCAGCATCACATACCGGTTGTTAAAACAGAGTTGATGAAACATTCTGTTTGTTGTTTGGTAGCTTAGCTACTTCATCAAGCATTCTGCTTATTTCCCCTCATTACTGGAATTACGCCTTTCAGCTACGGAGACCAAGAACATTAATATATGATTTAGGCAACAAGAATATTAAAAGTGTGTGTGAATGAAATACTGACTAGGCTAAAAAGAAAATGGGACAATGCTGAGCATCCTCATTCCCCTGGTACATCATACAGATCTTACACACGCTTTTAAGGATATGTGTTCATAATAAAGAATAAGGCCCATTCTTTTTTTCTTTCCCCTGATTAGCAGAAGCTGTATATTACCTTTCCACCTGGAAAATAAGGAAATTAATGAAAATTCTGCATTTTTCAGCCTCTTGAATGACACAAAAAATACAATTTTATTTTAGAGTTGCTTCATCTTTTTTGTTGCACACTAGTTTAACCATTACATTTTGGGTTTTTTTTCTGACTTGTTGACTGCAACACCCCTGAACCTAAATGAAAACAAAAGCAATAAACACATTTCAAAGCATCTGGGAGCGTCCTTCCATGATGAACACAAAAAAGACCACATGTCTGAACATATAGGTACATAATGAACATTATTAATATAGGGCTGAACTGCAGGAATAAGAAACTTAATGTGACATAACCCCTTCCTCCCAAGCAATCTGATAAAAAAACCTGGTTGACTTTTTAAATTGAAAGTCAAAGCATTTTTTAAAGCTTTGAATGGGTAGTTTTATTTTTTCTGAGTATTTTTCTTTTTTATTTCTAAAAGATAAAGCATAATGAAGTGATTTCTGTCTCATGGACTTTTGCATTTTATGTTAAGAAACCAGTCTCAACACTGCCAAGTAATAACTTAAAAAAATTCCTAAGCATTCAAATTTTCAAAGCATGGATTAGTAAAATGAATCAGAATCATCATCTCTGCTCCTGCTAAAGGTAATGGTAAACAAAACTCCCATGATCCTTAATCAGATAAAATTAGGTCAATGTTGAGAGCTTCCATTCCTCTGAAGCAAAAAAGCACAACACAACCAGTATTTTTGCTATGAATCCAAAGCTGATAAAAAGAATCTGTTATGCTTTTGCTGGTATGATCAGGCATAAGAAAGAGAACCTGGTTGGGCCAGGGAAAACACCACCTTTTTCATAAGCAGCAGGGAACAATTGTGTTCTCCAAGGAAAGCACAGATCCTGCTGTCATTTCAGACCTTGATGAAAGAAAAATATACAAGTCTCACATAGTGACAAAATATATGGGACACTTAGGTTTTAAGGATTTTTGTCAGCTCTTCTGTGTGCGTAGTTATGATCAGATATACAGATAGAGAACACAATGCTAAAAAATGATGAGTAAAGACGAGCTTTAATTGGGGTTAAAAATGTGGACGATCTGGCAAGTATACAATGTTACAAGATCAATTTTAAAATTTAATAGATTGTTGTTTCACCCAGGAGGCTGTCCTTGCTGTAAATAGCACTCTCCAACTAATACTATATATACATACACACACGCACACATGTGCCTGTATGCATTAATATGTAAATTACTTTTTTTTCCTTCTAAATAATAATGGCATTTTCCCTAGCTACTGTTAACTCTGAATTTCTTACAAGCCTCATGATAGAAGTTTGCCTGAAAAACAGACTTAGAAAACGTAAATCTTTATACTTACATTTCTTTAGAAAAGATCATGAACAAAGTTGTGCTAGAGATGGACAAACAGATAGAGAAGTGTTACAGAAAACAGAGAGGAAGTTGTGGATGAGGAAATACAGTACAAGTCAGATAAGCAGGCAGCATAGTAGATGTGAATGACCTTAAAAATAAGGAAAAGTGATCTGAATTGAAATTGCTATGAATTGGAAGCCAAAAGATGGATTTAAGGAATGCAGATATTATTGAAGAGGTAGTAAAAGTGAATGAGATTAGTACTGAAAGCTGTAGTACTATGGTTTGGATTGACAGGTAAGGATAATGCTATTCCATCACTATGAGAAAAAATATAGAATTTGGAAGGGTATAGGAGAAAATTAAATTCTGGATGGATAGACAGACTTTAGGAAACCAGATGCTATAGAGGTTGGGGGGGCCGGGGGGAGGGGCAGGGGGAGGGAAGCCTGAAAGGGTGAGGATAAAGTAGCTCTGGAAATATAATTTTCAGATTACTACATAGCTTGAGAATGTATCCAGTAATCAGTGTTACAAAGATAGATTGCTCAAGTAAGGCTTACTGTGTTGCTGTATCTTCCTTGATTTTCTGGGAAGCAGAAGATGTCTAAAATTCATCCCAGAATAGATTTCCTTCTTTTAAATTGCACCAGGATATCCTAAGAAACAAAGCTTATTCACAGGTTTGCTGCCTACCTTCCCTCTGAAAACTTTTTCAAAAAATCACCTAAATCCAACTATGTAAGTCTGGTTACATCAGAAACATTAAGTCTGAGAAATTCAGCTTCTGAATAGAAAAAAAAAAAGATTAAATTTGTATCCCTGCAGAATGAGTGACTGTTTGAGTTCTCATTCATCAGCTGGTCAACCAAACAGCCATACATATTCATTTCAATAAATTAGCTCTGTAGTAGCCTGAAAGAAGTCACGAAGTACTTTTCTATCCATCTGGGGATTCAGACACCTGAGAAGGTCAAGGTACAGTGGAAGAACATAAGGAGTAGAGGAAAAGAGAGAAAAAAGAGAAGAGGACGGGGAAGAAATCACCTATTTGATATAAACCCTTAGAAGCAAAGCATCATGAGTTGCAATGCTCACAAAACAACTTCTTCATTTAGAAGATTCTCCCTTTGAGGTGTGTATAAAAGTGCAAACAAAGAAAAATACTTGTTACTCTCTTTATGAGCTGTTTTTCATTCCCCAATGTTGACGGCTTACATCAGTTACAGATACAGCAGAGTTCAGGTTAACTCACTCCGCATCCAGCATATTTGTACTGTGCACTTTCTGCTTAAAGTTTCCCTTTGCCTTGAATGTTTCATGTACTTCATGAGACAAGATTCCAGTCTAGATACTACTGGTAGGTGTAGCCTAAAAATTCCAGTCCCCCTGTGTTCACCCTGAGAACCTGTGTAAAAGGCAGGTCCAGTCCCACTGTCCTCATTCTCCAAACACCCTGTTGCTGCTTCTTTGTCACCTATTAAAGTAGCCTGTTAGTAGTAAATAGTTCTTAGGCATAAATGAAGGCAAATCTTAGAAGTTAAGAAAAGATGTTATTCTATGAGCTGGGGTGGTACTGCCAAAATACCCAGATGTGCTGATTAAATTCTTCTGTAAAAGACCTCTGTAAGGTTCAGTAGCCCAACCAGTAATGCAAATTTTGACAAACATTACATTGTACAGTGCCTAAAGGAGCTTCAAGTTCCTGCTCCTGATAGAGGACCTGCAAAATCCATATAACTCCACCTAATTGGTTTTTGAATTTTTTTTTTTTTACTTTATAAAATACAATCTTTATAACTAATTGAATTTTAATTTACTTGTAACATAAATTGATGTTCTCTGGTAACAGTTTACTTACAAAATATGTACAGTATCACACATTTGTATGCCCAATCCTCAATACATACATTATTCGGTGACTAGGAGCAAAATCCACTGCAGAATCATGAATTAGCAATCCAAAAATAAGGAATCAATGCAGTTAAAATGACTGAACATATACTTAACAATATTCTCATGATCCAGATCTGGCATTTGGAGAAACATAAAAATTCTTTAAAATCCTTGATGAAGTTTAAGACATTTACAAGTCAATAAATGACAAATGCACTTCCACTTCAGTTAAGTAAATACTTGTTTCTAGTTAGAAACAAAGATTGACTTTGTGGAATGAACTTTGTTTCAGTTCAACATCTGCATATTCACACTAAAACAAGCATTCTGCATGCTCACCGATTTTATTGAGACTTGGCAAAATAACCTCTGATTTATATTTAGTTTCTAATGAAAGTAACCAGATATTGTTATTACTGTGGCTGGAATGCACAAAGACATTCTTTCATGTTCCCACAATCCCCTCCCACACTATGAACTAACACAGCACTCAGCTTTCTATTTTGGAGGTCTTCCTTGGGGGTGGGGAGAGTATTTATAGGTAGAAGAAGGGTAGTGAAGATAAGGCTGGAATTCTTTTAGCCCTCATGTGTTACACATTTTTGGAGGTATTATAAGGGAATGGGATTAAGATTCACATCACTGCAGGTTTCAGGAATCAGACAACATCTTTACAGGTTTTATGACACCTCTTGGGCTTCCCAGCTATCATGCAATATTTCTATGCAGATATGTCTTACATCAGTCTTGAAGGAATAAAGTAAATTTATTTCCTATTCTAGGTAAGGGATCTGGATCAACAGTTTCCCTTCATTTTCTAGCAGTTTACTTGCTCAATATTTATATTACCCCTGTTTTCCCCTATCAGCTGGGCTGCACAACAAGTCTGTTCCGTCTACAGAGTTGCTTTTCAATAATACTTTGCAATTTATAATGTTGGTGCTCACCTCTTAGTGGCTGAAGCCTGCAGCTTCCATCCTAAACTGACTCTGCAGCCATTCTTAAATCCACCTAATTCTGAAATACATTCCCAGTCATAAAACTAGAACAGAGAAAAAAAAAAAAAATAATACTGTATAGTCAGATCATGCTATACACGAGGCCTTGAGGGCTGGGATTTTGGAAAGCTTTTAGTGGCTTCTAAACCACAGAAAACAAATCAGCTTCCACACATTACATCTTCTTGTGTCTGACTTTTATGAGGAAGTGACATGATGATGCCCAGTGACATGGTTTCACAGTTTTTGGCTGACACCTAGATTTGCAAGGACATGAGCTAAGATTTAGTTAGTGCCAGCTATAGCTGGTAATAATAAAAATGTACATGCTAGCACTGCTGGGCAAGATATGGTGCCTTGCCACAGAAACTGGTGCCTTGGTATACATTTGAAGTTATGTGGAACTGTCACCAAACTAAAACTTAGTGCTCCTTTCCCTTCTCTGCTGTGATGTTCTCCTCATCTGTGTGATGCACCAATCTTACCTCACTCTGGTGCCTTCTTGTGCTACAAGAACACTGAGTAAACAGGGGTCAGTATTTTGATGTCTGAAACCCAAATTCAGAGGCTCAGGGTCTGGTGCAATCAAGTCCTTGCTCCAGGAGAATGGCTCACATTTGACAGGACTTCAACTTGCCCAGGGGGTGTTCAGGATGGCAAAAGAAGAACTTTCTTTGTCTATAAAACAGTTTAATTGTTCTGAAATATTTGTTGTTACATTGTTAAATCTTTCATTATTGTAGCAAAACTGAAGTTACTTTATTGAAATTTTAATGAATTTCTTATTTTTCTACTCTGGCCAGGAATTCACAATTATTTAAACCTACCATGCATGACATGAAAATGGCTGTTAAATTTTTTATCCAAAGTGCAGAATTTTGCCACTAACAAAATCAGCATTTTTTCAGGTTTTTTTTTAGTCTGTGGTGCAATAATATATTCTAGTGTTCTGAAGACCAAAGTACTCATTGAGTACTATAACCAGGCTTATGTATACAATGTTATACAAATACCTAATTCACTGATTTAGCCCCCAGAGTTATCCAACACTTCAGTTGCAAGATTCCACATATGGTACACAAGGTATTGCAGCTTGAACCCATCTCCCATTGTTGTTTCTTTGGATTTGTATCCTCCTCCTCATATGCTGCATAAATTTATTGCAAGATTTCTCAGTTATGAGCAACAGTCTAAACATGAGTCTTTTGAGGTAAAGAACCTACATTTTACTCTCTAAGAAAATTTAGTTGCAAGGATTCACTGATGTTACAGAATGAGACCAAGAGCAGAATTTGTCCTTTGGTCTAAGAACTTTTAAAATCTGAAACTCTTTGTGATTTTAATCAAAGAGCAAAAGTATTAATGAAGGTCTTACTCATTTGATTTTTGTAATGCACTTGGGCTTTAAGTCTTAAGTGTCTGAAACTACAAAAGCTACATGGAAAATAAACTACTGTGAAAAAACACAGTGAAAAGAGCCTTCTCTGGGTTTTGAGTGGGTTTTTCTCCTTTTTTTCCTCTTGCCCCAAAAAACTATCTACTGATTAAGAGCTTTTTGAATATTTATCAGCTTAATCTTTTTTTATAAGGGGAAAATTAGTATTAGACTCCAAGGGCCAGCTTCCACACTCAGTTATATCACTTCATCCCAACTTAGAGATGGTTCATAACCCATCTGAAAATAAAAAGAAGTCAGACTTATACAATGGTGTTCGAAGAATGGGTATAATACACGAAGGATAGAGGACAGGATTTAGGAAACAATAAAAGAATTAATTAATTAAAAAGAATAAAAAGCTAAGTGGACTTACCCATTAAGTGAATAAAACTCTGTACTGGGAGATGCGAATGTGAATGCTGATGTCGCACCACTACATCCTCCTATCTCTGCACTCAAACCCAGGAATTATGCAAAAGTACCTACCCATTCCTTTTTTAAAGGGCTGCATTATTGCAATTATAACAAAATAAAACAACAGATTAAACTCATCAGGAAGTGTAAATGATTAATACTTTGTACAGTGCATGACTAACAGGGCCATTTTGGGAAGGGACAGGAGGTGAGGAAAAAGAGAAATGAAGGAATTATGTTTGTTTGCCCAGTTCATTAATTCTGTTGCCCAAAGGCACTTTACTACTTTTTAATTGCAATTACAGACACACCTATGCATGTTCCACAACCATTAATTTTGATGTTTCCAAATTTCCCTTGTCTGTAAATTTCTACTTTTTATGAAGACAGGATGACACAGGAGCTTCACTTTTGGTTGTTCCATAAAGACAAGGGTTTAGAATTTAAATAGAAACCTTGCTTTAGTCTTAACTGATCAAAACTGTATGCCTGCCTGCGGGTTTTTCTAAAGAATTCCTATCTGCCACAGTTTTAAAAGTTTAAAATCCAAGTGCATCAACTCTTGTTCTCAATAAAATGGCAATGGGCGACTGAAAAGATCCCTCAGAGTACCACCTACATATTTTTTAACATTCAAGTTAAATACATTGTGGTGAAAACCATATCCATACACCAAATAGCACCTTCAGAAGTATAGAAGTATCCTACAATTCCTATTGCTGTAGCCATTAACAACAGTCTTGGGGGATGATTGTGAAAATCAATAATTATACTAGTAAGGACTGATGTCTACATTAGTAGGTAGAAAAGACAAAACCAGTAAAATTCAGTTTTTTAGGAATCATTGTATTGTACCCCTTATTTTTCACCTGATGTTCCCAATGACAACTAACCGCGCTGGCCTATCCTGAATAAACTCCTCTTCCTGAAACTGGGCCCTGAGAACAAAATGAATTTATTCTGATGACTGACAATATTTTCACGTAAAACACAAATGTTTTGCTATTAGTAGCCAAATATGTTTGCAAATACGTCTAATAGTTAATTTGTTTTAAAAATACCAGTGATGAGTAACCTGTTTTATGCCCCTTGTTTCAAAAGTAATCAGTGTCACAGATGCATAAGCTTTCTTTTTTTTTTTTCTCTCATCCTTCCACTTTTATGTTCACTAAGGTAGTGACAGATACACATAGGGATGATTTGTAATTAAATTAAAATCAGCAACAAAAGGTGTGTAAAATGCATTTACTCCAAAACAATAAACAAGCACATGATTAATTGCTTGCAATATGCCTACCTTTGATGTGGAAAATAAAGATGATGCAGCCACCTGATCACCTTCGAATCAATTCAACATCCACCTGGTAGAAAAGCACATCATTTACTGCCAATTTAGATGGGTCCCATGAAAGAATTTCCAAGACCTCTGGTGGAAATGCACCAGAACAGAAAAAAAAATTATATCCATTTAATTCTTCCCCCTCTCCTACAATGACTTAGACCAATTTCCACAGAAGGAAAATATCCCCCAAATGTCTGTAATTCAAACGATGTGGTAGAGCAAAATGTAGAATAAATAACTACTAACTTTCAGACACCCTGATAACAGAGAAATATCATCACCATTGGCACAGTATGTATCTTTTTTTATGATTTGTCATAATTTCCTATGTGTTCACAGAAATATGCTCACACAAACCACAAAGAAATAAAATATAGAAGAGTCCCTTAGCAGTGGCATCTAATTTCATTGCATTGTGTTTTGAATCTCTGAGCACTCTCTCATATTGCATTGTAAGACTTATTAAATACACCAAGTATACAATTATGTGCACAACGAAAATAAAGAGGAAAAGATGTGGTAATAACAAATGCCATTCCTCCTGTGTGCAAAATTCTATCACTATGCTTCTAAGTTCAAAAGTGTAAGAGTGTTCACCCCACTTACTTTTTTTGGATATCTATAATATTTATGGAAGAGACTTGGATTACTCCTGATTTTCTTTGTTTTACTGGAGAAGCAGTTCCATTTCAGTGGTGAGTGATGACAATACCGATCATCTGAAAACTTGTTTAGGTTTAATTCTTTATGGTATTCATCTAAAATGTGTTGCTGTCAAAGCAATAGTTTATACTGTATTTCAGTAGGGTTGAAAGTCAAAATCTATATTCAATAGATTTGGGAAAATACTTTTTTTCCCACACAAATAATGTAGATATATCTGGAATGCCAGAAACTTGAGATTTTGAGATGAGAACAACTGAATGGGAACCAGTGTAACAGTGCAATTCACAGATAATCAAATAAATTAGGATTTCTAGCAGTGCTAAAATATTTACACCCCATCCCCACACACATCTCTCTTTACATGTCACACACACAGACGTGTCACCCTTTTGTAATTGGATGTAGAGAATAAAGAAAGGGGAAGTCAAGTCAGTAGCTTCTAATTTTGTCTTCTTCTAGGAGCTATGGGCTGGCTATTAAGAGTTCAATAGCAAAAAGATAAATGTGCAAATGTTCATATAATAGGATTTCACCTTCAATCCTGCATAATGTCATATGATTCAGGAACTACCTGTGTTTGTAGCTTTTATTAGTATTTCACAAATACAGGAAAAAAGTACATTTGTATAAATAGAACTAATACCTTTAAAAAAAAAAAAAAAAGGCAAAAAAACCCCCAAACCACATTTTGCTAAATATGAAAATACTTAAGATATGAAGACTAGCAAAAGTAGCAATCTTTTCATTCTTGAGCAGAACATGAAAGCGCAGTCAAATGGAGGGAGATAACTTACACTATGGCTACAGGCAACTGGTGATGCTAATATCTGCTTAGCTCCTTGGAGATTGGTTGCATTCTTTTCCTATCAGATGACCACTTGATTTTCACAGACTGCTCTACAGCTCTTTTTTACAATAGGGAGCATTCTGCCCAAGCTCTGGCAAGTTGTCATTGATTGTTTCAAATGTTCTGTATTCAGCTATTCAGGGAATGATTCACTGGCTTTTCAAACTGTAAGCCAGCCTAGTGTGTCAAATATGCTTCTGAAGATAAAGGCATTTGTAAATGTAAAGACATCTGTAAACGCAAAAGGTGCTTAACTATGTATGCAGCCTTTACAAAGCACAGGCAGCAAGCGTGAGACTGCTCCCAGTGAGAAAGAAAATAATTCAGCATCGCTTTTCCTCTTTCTGAATTCAGATTGCAAAATAAAGATTTAGTAGACTCCCACATAATGAAGTAAGGAATTTTAACAATATATCAGCTCTGGCCTACCACTATTTCTCTATTTTCTGCACCGCAGAAATGTTGGCACCGTGTCTCCCTAGGAGCTATGATCCCTTTACAGTGTGAAAAGTATATAAATACAGGGGCTGGGAGGCCTCAGTGGGCAAACCTACTGGCAACAAAACAATAAACACTCTGGCATATATTTACAGACACAAAACCCTGGCTTGCATTTGAATTAATTTACTCAGAAAAAGGAAAAGAACCAAAGGTTTGAGTGGAGGAAAAGGGCACAGAGACCCTAACATTTCAATATTTAATAACTGCTTAAAATTTCCCTTGAATCATGATTCTATTATCTTCTCACTTCTTTCTTATATTTCCAGATCGCTTATCCACAATTCTATTCCTTTTAGAAAGGGAGAAGGAAAAACATAAAATTGGGAAGGTTGCAAAAAACCTCTAAGGTTATCAAGACCTTCAATTAATCCAGAACCACCATGTTCACCAGTGAACCAAGTGCCACATCCACACACCCGTTGAACAGCTCCAGGGGTGGTGATTCCACCTCTTCCATAGGCAGCTTTTTCCAATGCCTGACCACCCTTTCAGTGAGGAAATTTTTCCTAATATCCAATCTAAGCCTTTCCTGCTGCAACCTGAGACCATTTCCTCTCATCCTCTCACTTGTTACCCGGAAGACTGATCCCCACATCACTCTTGTAGGGGCCCAGAGTGCTGAGAATATTTCTCTGCCTGTTTTGGGGGGTTCTTACCCCCCTGAACAACACTGTTTTAGCCTCCAACCTTGGAGGAGATTGCCGGCGATCGGGCAGGAGCTGGAGAGTGCAGTGGTGTGAATTGGGTGGGGGACTGCTATGTGGGATTGTCACAGGAGAAGGTTTGGAGGTTTTGGGCTTCTCTTTGTGGTGAGTGGATGAGAGTGGAGAATGTCAAAATGGAGGATTGTTGTTGTTCTCTGGGGCTTCTTCTCCTTCTTCTACTGCTCCATGTTCTGCAGTGGGGGTGGTTTGGGATGACTGGATGGAGCGTTCCACAGTTCCTGCCTGTGTTACTGAATAATTGGTAGGAAAGTGAAAATAATATATGTTTATTAGTAACTATTGGTTAAATTATCTTTAAAAGGCTGTGTAAATCTTGATAATTAGAGACTTCACTCCTGCTTTCTGTGCTCTATGCTGTACCTGGGTCACGCTAGTGGCTCTGTTCCTCTGATAAGACTTAATAAACAACTATCCGGCAGCATTGAAACTCAAGGAAAAGTCTCGGTTTATCTTTGAAACTCCTCACAAGGACTTTTAGAAAATTCTCCCCCATCAGGAGGGATTTGATTTATGGCATGGTTCAGTGTCAACTATAATCACAGAATTGTTTAGGTTGGGAAAGACTTTTAAGACCATTAAGTCCAACCAATAACCCAGCATTGCCAAGTCCACCACTAAACCATGTCCCTCAGTCCCACATCTACTGTCTTTTAAATACATCCATAGTTGGTGATGCCACCATTGCCCTGGGCTGCCTGTTCCAGTGCTTCACAATCCTTTTGGTGAAGAAATTTTTTTTTAATATCCAATCTAAACCTTTCCTAAGCACAACTTGAGGCCATTTCCTCTCATCCTATTGCTGATTACCTGGGAGAAGAAACCAAACCCACATGCCTATACCCTCCTTTCAGGGAGTTGTAGAGAGTGATAAGGTCTCCCCTAAGCCTCTTTTACTCCAGGCTAAACCCTCCCAGCTCCCTCAGCCTCATAAAACTTGTGCTCCAGACCCTTGCCCAGCTCCGTTGCTCTTCTCCAGACACACTCCAGCTCCATGACCTTCCCTGGCACCAAGGCAAAGCTAAGAGCCTTGTAGTTCTCCAGATTCCCCATCCAGCCATTCTTTTGGATGTGCATTACACTTGCCAACCTCCAGTCAACTGGGACCCCCTCCAAATTGAGCAGGGCTGCTGGTAAATGATTGAAAGCAGCTTGGTGAACTGTTCTAGCAGTTTCCTTGGCACTCTTGGGTAGATCCCATCTTGCACCATAGACTCATGCGTGTTTAAGTGGTGTAGCAGATCTCAGCAAAAAAGGAAAATTTTTTTTCCCCGCAAGTAGTTCAACTGAAAAAAAAATTAGTTCCTCTTCCTTAGGATTAATGAAGACAAAGAGAGTGTGCTCTGTGGGGGTCTCCTAGTGAAGAAGGAGTGCGAACATGCCCAAAGCAACTCTAAGTTTAAATAAAACATGATGTTAGCATGCTAGCTCTTTTTCTCAGTGACTTGTGAAGCTGTATGTTGCACTGTAACTCAGAAAGCTCCACAGTGATATTTCACAGCTTTATGAGTCTCCCCAAATCTTTTAAGTTATGTGTGAAATAGCAGCTCGTATGGAGTCGAGAAAGAGTGCAACAGGGGAGGGATCAATAGGTATACAATGCATATTTTAAGTTCAGTGGTACCTCTTATTTAAAAAAAAAAAAAAAAAAGTGGTGCTGGGAGGACATATATATATTTATATGTATGTATGTATGTATGTATACATGTGTGTAAGTGCACTCAAAAAAGAACACTCACAAAATAGAAGAACAAGTTGTAGAATTGTTGCACGCTCCAAGAAAAGACAGGCACCCCTTTTAAATAGGAAATCATTAAACTGAAAGATCAAGAAATAGCAGAAGCACAAAACACTCCATAGAGGGAATTCAAGGCAAGTAATAGTCAATGCGTACAAATTATGTGGCACAATGGATTCTGCCTACAGTGAAGAGCTTTGTTATACCCACACCTACGTTCCAACTTCCCTGGAAAAATCAATGCATTTCTGTAGTATGTGAATGGATTGTATAGAGATGGCAAATACTTGCTGAGCCAAATGGGGAATGCCAGTGAGACTCCAGTTTGTTTTGACACACCACCCAGTTACACCACTGAAGAAATAGGCACAGAATCTGTCATCATAAAAAAACTTCGGGGAATGAAAAAATGCATGTTACAGTCCTGTTGGCAGTGCTAGCAGATGGCATGAAATTGCCACCATATGTGATTCTGAAGAGTAAAACAATGCCGAAGGAACAGCTGCCTACTGCAACAATTGCTAGGTGTCAAAACCAGGATGGATGTCTAAAGACTTAATGAAAGATTGGCTGAACGTTGTTTGTAATAGGTGACCAGGTGTGCTATTAACAGAAAGGAGAAATGCTTGTCCTAGACACGTTCAAAGGGAACCTGCCACTAGCAAAGAGTAATATCAGAGAAGTTAATTCTGTTCTCTGGTCATAATGGGAGGAGACCACTCACAGCTGCAGGTGGCTCCATGTATTAGCAAACAAGCCCTTTGAAAACCATTTGAAATCTATTCAAAATGGCTCTAGAGACATGACCGTGATATAATTCCTAGAGAAAACAACGCAGTTGAGCGCAACAACAGATCTAGACAGAATGACACCAGATAAACACAAAAGCTGCAGTTGAAAGTTTTAAGAAACTCCATATTTCATTTTCCATGTTGGAATCAAAGGCAATTTGCTTGAGTTCAAAGAATTTGAGAGCAGGGAAAACTCTGAAAATGGACAAGAAAGTGTATATGAGCAGGAGAGAGAATTGATGGAAATGAAGAGGGATGAGATATGTAAAAAAATACTTTTTATTTATAACCTTCTAATTTGAGTGAAGGAGAGGTTGTCTCCTATTCACACCTTTCCTGGTTGATATAGTAGGTGGCTCTGATGCTCAGTCTCAACATCTCAACTGCAACTGCACCAAGAGGGAGGTCAGAGCTGCCTTGCAGAACATCCTGTGTATCATGAACTAAAACCAACCACAGTGTATCTTCTCCACTAGCTCTAATTTTGTATGAACTAGTAAAATTCAGTTGAAAACAACTGTACTATCAGAGCACCTCTGCCTTTCAGATTAAAGACAATAGCGCAGCCCTACATCTCACACAACAGCTCACATTTTCACAACATGGCCTCACTTTTTCCAAAAATCCCAAACCCACCCAACCAAAGAACAACAACAAACCCAAAAACAAAACAAAACAAAAACTATCCCTGCCCCCTAAAAACCCACACATATCTGCAACCAACCAAAGAACCAATGCCAGCCACATATAGTGTCTCTCCACACAGGGGAAGAAAAATTTAGTCAGAAAATATTTTTATGAATTGGTCATGCGTCCTCCTAGATTTTGGCCTATCATTCACACCCTTTTTCTTTTTCTCCCTGCACACAGGATTGCACTATTGACTAGGTGACTTTGAAATGTCTTGGGTTTTAAATCAACAATGCACATAAGAATACAATTTTGTGCTACTTCTGTATAAATATATTGAGACAGGCAGTTATAAACTCACAGGAGTCCTTACAAAACTTCAAAGCCTACATGTTGCTGCCTGTTTTGAGCTTCCCATCCCCCCTCCCAAAGACATGTGCTCCGAGTTCCTTTGTTCCAAGCACGGGCAAAGCCAAATGTAACTCAGACTCTTCAGCAGTGTCTGATTGGCCGCTCACCCCGGGTCCGCCCCCAGTCCTCCCCTTTCCCCTTCTCCTAATAAAAGATGGTCGAGGGGAGGCAAACGCTCTCTCTCAGCTCAGCTACTTTCCTGTAAACATCTCTGGTCGTCTGTCTCATTTGAAGGCTTCTAACTGCAGGGAATTGAGCGAGCAGGGAGCTATATTTCTCCCTCTTTGCTTCTGCTGATGGTATTTGCTCTGCAGCTGATTCAGGTACCGATTTTAGAGCTACTGAAGTGCTAGATTGCCCGTGCTACCTCTCAAGGCTGCTCGAGGCTTTCTAAGGCATTGAAATACAAGCGCTAGCCGGTATAAAGCTGAAAAGATACCTTCCGCATTTGGCGCCCAGCGTGCTATCTCTGAACTCCGGTTCTGAGAGATTTTCAGGGTGTCCCGGCAGCTGCGTGTCTGCTGGAGTTAGCTCTGCACGTCCTGCTGTGCCAGCTCTGTGTGGCGAGGTGTTACTTTTTGTGTAACATCGAGCCCAGAGCCTCAGCCTGTACCCTCCCCCACGCCACGTGGCGAGGGAACGGCTGGAAAGCAGAAGATCCTTCTCGCGTTTTTTTTTCTCCGGACCTGCTTTCCTGTGATAAATCCAGAATTCTGGTGAGTATTTCCCTGCTGGTTTAGGGGCTCCTGTCTTAAGCTGGTGCCGGTGCAAACTTTCTCTTTTTTTTTTCCTCCTTTTTGGCGAGTTGGGGTTGAGGTTTGGTGGTGCATTTATAATGGGATCTGAAGTTTCTGCACACCATAGAGAAATATACCACCAAGTTCAAAGTTACCTTTCTTTAACTGGGCATAAATACCCTAAAAATCTAGTTCAATCTTTTGTACAATGGCTTTTTCAGTACTTTCCTAATCTGACCTCCGAAGACATAAGATCTGCTGAATTTTGGGATAAGGTGGGGAGAAAACTCTCCTCTCTGAGGCGTGCAGGAGATGAAACAGTTTCAAAATTCTTTCCTCTCCTGTTACTAAGTTATGCTTTGCCGGAGAAAAAGGCAGTACATGAAAAGCCACTGCAAAACCCCCCTGTTAATTCCCTTATACCCTCTTCCAACCCCTGTGTCCCGGACCCCTCTTCCCCTACGCTGGAAAACACAGCTAGAGCAGACTGCTTCTCAGCACAGGAGAGCTATCGTCCTCCTGGCTCACCCGTGTTTCCTCAGCACCCTGCCTTGGATGGGAATCCGGAGCCCATCCCAGGACCTTCCCAACCCCTTTTCTCCACTCCCTTTTCCCCAGTTTCTAGCCCTCATGTTTCAAGCGCGCGTAAAAACCCCTTCTCCCCCGATCTCTTTGTTCCCAGGGACGGCCATTGCCACGTGCTCGCAGGCCAGGAAAAAACCCCTCCCCCCAACCGCGTTTCTCCCAGTTTGTTTGTCTCCAGTAATGGCGGACGCAATGTTCCTTCCTCTCCAAACTACACCTCCCACAATCCCTTTCTCCCCCATCCCACAAATCCCTTCTTGTCCCCATCCCCTCCCACTCCTGTGTTACAACCTGACCCCGCCCCCGACCCCGCCCCCACAGCGTCGTGTTTCACCCCTCCCTCTGTTCCCGCCCACGGCTCAAGTGCCGCCCCTGCCTCCCACAACCCCGCCCCCGACCCCTCCCCTCCTCCGGCCGTGTCCCCGCCTCCACTCCCCGCCCCTGCCCCTCCACTCCCCGCCCCTGCTTCCCATTGTCCCGCCCCAGGTTCCCACAGTCCTGTGACTGCCCCTCTGAATCCGGGAACCCATGGCTACCAGGAAGTAACTCCAACTGCTTCTACTACACTCTCTTGTACTAGCAATGGAGCTAACCCTGACTGGAAACCCCTTTCTTACTCTGATATTAAGGATTTGTGCAAGGCAATTAAGGAGTTTGGAATGCATAGTAATTATTTTAAGAGCCTTTTAAGTGCTACTTTTGCAACTCACTTACTTGTACCTCATGATTTACTTACATTAATGCAAACTCTTCTCACACCTGGTGATTTTATGGTGTGGAAAAAGCAATGGAAAATAATTTTATCTGATTTATTAAAAATTTTGTGGCAAACTCCAGATAATTACCTGGATTTTGAAAACAATTATATCACATTAGATCTTTTATCTGGTGACAATAATATGGCAAATCCTCAAAAACAAGCAATGCTTATCCCTCGTCCAGTTCTTACTGAAATCACACGTGCTGCTGAAAAGGCCTTAACATTATTACCATCTCAAACTCCTAATTCTCATTATACCACCATCAAGCAATCGCCAAATGAAAATATTATTCACTTTTATAACCGTTTGTACGAAGCTGTCTTTTCCCAGGTCCCTAATCTTGACCTCCAACAAGCGCTCCTACTCGAACTTCTCCAAGTTAATACGAATGATGCTTGCAAACAAGTCATTCTCACTCTCCCGCTGTATCCTCCTCCTACTGTTGAATCCATCCTCGAAGTCTGTACGAAGAAGGTGCAGCTGAACACAGCTGCTCCCTTTTTGAAAAAAGTGGGGATGGTTGGGGAGGTTGTGGAGAATGTTACAGGTACAGGAGAAACTCAATCGCGCGGTAACTTTGTATGCTATCGTTGTCAGAAAAAGGGCCATGTAGCTCGCAATTGCAGAGCAATTATAACTGCTGATAAAAACTTTCCAAAGACTGTTTCCCCAGGTCAACAGCAGGGAAACTAGCGACTCAACGCGTCCTAACAGCTCCGCGTTCAGACATAAATAGGGCTGCAGACAAAGCAACTTGGACTTCTGGACTCAGGTTTAAGGTAACCTGTGATAAAGCACACCATTTCAACAACAACAAACAGACTGTAATACCCATTTCATTCCAGAATGTGGACCACATGCCAGAATTTACATACCTTTTTGTTATTGGGGACACTCGGGAAACACCTGCTGGGATAGAGGTTACACCCACACTGATGAATGGATCAGAACGGGTGTTCTAACCTAATGGTACAATGTATATATCCCCCGTACTTTATGCCTAAAGGTCAAGTCATTGCACAGGCCTTTCCACTGCCCAAATACCTGCCCACAGATGGTCATATCCCAGCCATCTGTTGGACTGAGGTTTTGGGAAACAACAAACCTGTAATAGAATGTAAGCTCCGTTACAAATCACATAAAATCAGTATAATGGGAATGTTAGACACAGGTGCTGATGTGTCTGTCATTCCATTTGATAAGTGGCCTACGCAATGGGAATTGCAATCTCAGGGCATCATACAAGGGATTGGAGGTACCCAAATTGCAAAGCAGTCCAAACACACCATCCAAATTGAAGGTCCTGAAGGACAAATAGCGACACTTCGTCCGTATGTCCTAGACACCAAATTCACCCTGTGGGGAAGGGATGCCATGTCTCAGTGGGGAACAAAAGATGATATCACGCCTAGGCATCAAAATTTTCCCTTGCAGGCCACTGAAGCAGAGTGCCATCCACATAAATTAACTTGGAAAACAGATGAACCCGTGTGGGTTAACCAGTGGTCGTTAAAAAAAGAAAACTTAGAGGCACTCAAAACATTAGTGGCTGAACAATTGGCTAAAGGAAATATAGTTCCAACTAACAGCCCATGGAACACACCCGTGTTTGTAATACAAAAACCGGGAAAGAACAAATATAGGCTACTCCAAGATCTTAGAGAAGTTAATAAGGTTATTGAAGACATGGGACCCCTTCAACCAGGTATGCCATCACCTTCAATGCTCCCACAACATTGGCATTTAGCTGTTCTTGACATTAAAGATTGCTTCTTTCATATTCCACTCCACCCTGCAGATGCCCCCCGATTTGCATTTTCTGTACCATCTCTTAATCGCGAAACTCCCATGGAACGTTATCATTGGCTTGTGCTTCCCCAAGGTATGAAAAATTCCCCAACTCTGTGCCAAGAGTATATTGCTAAAATTCTATCTCCCATCCGTGCCAAGGCAGAGAAAGCCATCATCCTGCATTACATGGATGATGTGCTGGTGTGTGCTCCCAATAATCAGTATCTCGAGCAGACACTTAACATGGTGGTTGAGGCCCTAGAGGCCAAGGGCTTTGAATTACAACCTGAAAAAATGCAGAGAACAAGCCCTTGGAAATACCTCGGACTCAAAATCACAGAAACCTCTATCACCCCAACACCTGTCACCATTAATAATAACCCAAAAACATTAGAGGAAGTGCAACAGATCTGTGGGACACTGAAGTATTTAAGGTCATGGTTAGGACTCACCACAGAGGATGTAGCTCCTATTGCAAACCTAGTAAAAGGGGAAGGCGGTCCAGCATCCCCTAGATCCCTGACAGAAGAGGCAAGGCGGTCTCTCAAAAAGATACAAGAGCTCATTTCCACCAGACAAGCGCACAGGTATCAGCCCTCCCTACCCTTTAAGCTTGTCATTCTAGGGAAGGTACCACGCTTTCATGGCCTCATATTTCAGTGGGACAAAGAGCAGAAGGAACCCCTCATCATAATTGAATGGGTATTCCTTCCACTCCAACCTCCTAAAACCATCACACAGCCACAAGAACTAATGGCAAAAATTATCATGAAGGGTAGAGCAAGGCTCCGCACCCTGGCAGGATGTGACTTTGCATGCATCTATTTACCTGTAACAACTGACGCATTAGATCACCTACTCCAAAATAATATAAATTTACAATTTGCATTAGATAGTTACTCAGGCCAAATCTCAAATCATTACCCAAAACATGACATGTTTAATCTACCATTCTCTTTCATCCCTCGAGAAATTCAAAGTAGAAAACCCCTCGATGCGATTACCGTTTTTACTGATGCCTCAGGAAAAAGTAAAAAGTCCGCGGTCACATGGAAAAATCCAAAGACGCAAAAGTGGGAATCTGACATTGAGGTAATCCAGGGATCACCACAAGTAGCTGAACTAGCAGCTGTCGTTAGAGCATTTGAGACGTTCAAAGAACCCTTTAATTTGGTCACAGACTCAGCATATGTAGCCGGAGTAACTGTTAGAGCTGAGCATGCTCTCCTAAAAGAAATCTCAAACAAGAAAATTTATGATTTACTCTCAAAATTAATTTATCTGGTTTCCCACAGAGAGCATCCCTATTTTGTCATGCATGTGAGGTCACATACAAACCTGCCAGGATTTATTGCGGAAGGTAATCGTAGAGCTGATGCTCTGGCTATGCCAGCAGACATAGTTCTATCAGCCGACTTACCAAAGCTCCCCCAAGTTTTTGAACAAGCAAAATTGAGCCATGCCATGTACCATCAAAATATTCCTGCTCTTATCCGCATGTTCCATCTGTCGCGGACACAGGCAAAAGCAATAGTGGCAACATGTCCCAACTGCCAGAAGCTACAGCTTCCATCACTGGGCATGGGGGTCAATCCCAGAGGCATTAATAGCGGTGAAGTGTGGCAAATGGACGTCACACATTTCCCTGAATTTGGGAGATTAAAATACGTTCATGTTTCTATTGATACCTTCTCTGGTGCTATGTATGCCTCTGCACATGCAGGTGAAAAGGCTAAGGATGTTGAAAAACATCTTGTCCAAGCTTTTGCTGTGCTTGGTATACCTGAGGAGATAAAAACTGATAATGGACCTGCCTACACCTCCCAGGAGTTTAAAAACTTTCGTCAGCAGTGGGGATTTCGACATGTTACAGGTATTCCTCACTCCCCAACTGGACAAGGCATTGTTGAACGTGCCCATCAAACCCTCAAGCGAATGCTGCTACAACAATCAGGGACCACCAAACTCAACTCACCTGTCCTCAGACTCAGCAAAGCACTGTTTACCATAAACTTCCTGAATGGCACCTTTGAGGATCCAAACCCTCCCATCTATCGTCATTTCCAGAACACCAGGAGACAGAAACTGCAGGAAAATCCAGAAGTCCTGATCCGAGACCCAGAGACTCAAAAAATCCAAGGACCGTACAAACTTGTAACTTGGGGACGTGGGTATGCCAGTGTATCTACCCCTCAAGGACTGAGATGGATCCCAGGGAAGTGGGTAAAACCTTATGTCACTTCCTCAAAAGTTAAGGAGGTTAAAACTGCCTCCTGGAAGAGACGCCGTAAAAAGAATCCTGATTTTGCACCTTCATGTAAACCCCCTACTGCAGATCTTTATGTTAATCCCTTAAGTTAAGTTGCACTGTTTTGCACTCAGGTTTTTGCACTGTATTTTGTAAATCTTTGTCCTGATACTCCATACCATAGATGTCCTGACTAAACCCCTGAGTTTTGACTGGGGAACTAGTTTAAAGGCATCCTAGGTACTGTCGAATTGCAGGGACAATAGATTACAATTATATTTTGCACTGTTGTTTTGTTACTGTTCTATGCACTTTTAAGTTACTAAGAGTTACAACCCAGCTTTAAAGAAAAAAAAATAGGGAATTGTTGCTGCCTGTTTTGAGCTTCCCATCCCCCCTCCCAAAGACATGTGCTCATAGCTCCTTTGTTCCAAGCGCGGGCAAAGCCAAATGTAACTCAGACTCTTCAGCAGTGTCTGATTGGCCGCTCACCCCGGGTCCGCCCCCAGTCCTCCCCTTTCCCCTTCTCCTAATAAAAGATGGTCGAGGGGAGGCAAACGCTCTCTCTCAGCTCAGCTACTTTCCTGTAAACATCTCTGGTCGTCTGTCTCATTTGAAGGCTTCTAACTGCAGGGAATTGAGCGAGCAGGGAGCTATATTTCTCCCTCTTTGCTTCTGCTGATGGTATTTGCTCTGCAGCTGATTCAGGTACCGATTTTAGAGCTACTGAAGTGCTAGATTGCCCATGCTACCTCTCAAGGCTGCTCGAGGCTTTCTAAGGCATTGAAATACAAGCGCTAGCCGGTATAAAGCTGAAAAGATACCTTCCGCACCTACACACACTACTGAGTTGCTTTTTCCTCTTTCAACATTCAGAGGCACATCAGTTTAAACATTCTGTTGTGATAGTAGGCATTTCTGCATGAAAAAGCTTCAGCATGAAGAAGTGCCTAACAAGAATATAATCGAGTCTGTATAAAGAGATCAACTGCTCCCTGCCATGCTTAATGTAGTCTACATTTTGTTAATGACAGTTTCTCCCAGAAGCATCTAAAATTTCTGAATTTAAACACAATTGCACTAGAAATTTTAGGACCTGAGGAGATTGACAGAGTTCTTGCTCAGTTCTGCTGGAGTAGCACTGGGAGCTGGTTACTCATTGCTGCTTATAGAGCATCCATTTTTAAGAGTGTGCTTTAAAAGACTGTTCTGGAGCTGGAAGAGTTTTAAATAGATTAGCTGGTTATTTGTGTCTTTACTACTTCCCAGTAGCTATACTAATTTAGGACTAAATCTTTCTTGGTCTGTTTTACTTCATCCTCAGCTGCATCCTTCTTCAGCACTGAGACTTCTCTCAGGAATTAAAGGAGCAGAGTCAGCACCCAGACAACCACCTGAGTAGAGTGATACAAAGACACCTTAGGGTCACCTTTGTTCACACGTGATTTTGGTGTGATTCTTACTTCGTGACATCACACCCCAAACTCAGTATGCATTATTTTAAAATTAGTTCTTAGATCTAAGATTTAAAATGAAATGAAGTGCCACAATCTTTTAGCCTTGTGGTAAATAAGTTCAGCTTTTGCATATGTTGAAAAATATGAAGTTGCTATATTAAAGTTCATTTTAATCTATCTTCAATATGGCTCATCATACTTATAACTTTTTATGACATATCTATGTGAAAGAAGTGTACCTTGGCTTCCTAAATATTGCAAAGGAAAGATGTGTAAATTTACAGCTCCCACAGAAGCTTTAATTCTAGTCCCCTATGTGCATACTTTTTAACAAGACCTTTCAGTACATGATCACATGCAGCACTTATGGGGGAAACAGACTGTTAGCTACTGCACATTGTTAGATTTATTGGGAGTGGTCTGGGAATAAGTGTTGCTTAGAAGGTGGTAAGTACCAGTTGTTTAAAGAGGTAAAGCAATACCCCATTTCTGGCTTCCTGAGAAATGATCTTCCCTTTAGGATCAATTCTCTATTAAAATAAATAATTCTACTAAAATCAAATTTCAGGCAAGATAAACAGGTTCTTGGCTTGCCTTCTCTATCTGTGGAATATATGGAGGATATAAAACTTATCTCTTCCAAACAAAAGATGTTTCAGCACTCTGGCAAGACAAAAAGCAGCGCAGCCCAATGTCTGAAGGTTACTTCTGCAAATATTATTAGCCCTAGCCCTAACTCTGTAGCTTTGTTGGCCCAAAGGAGATAATCTATTAATTATAAAGAGTTTAATTTTTCTCTGACAGAATTGACAGAACAAATACTTAATAGAAAGATTCCTTGAGTGCAATGTGAGATCACCATGAGATAGAGTGTGATGAGTATCTGACAAAACGATGAACATAGTAACTACTGACAGTGGGATATTAATATTTATAATTTATTTCTTCACACTTCCATGTGCAGCTAGTGTTCTGGGGCCAAAGTTTCATTTTTCTTGTATTAAAATTACTTAGAGGTGAGAAAAACTTTCAGCCCTCCATAACTGTATTCACCCTTAAACCTCCACTTCCCTTAGAGTGGTCTATGCAAAAGGAAATGCGGGTCTCAGTCTTGTTTCCAGTCTATGTAAAATCTATTGCAACTGAGTCTCAGTGGGCCAGTTAAATACCCAAAAAGTGAATTAGCATCAAGACAAAGGATGTCTCTGAATATTAAGTTAGTAACAGATCTTTTTCAGAATAAATAAGCATATGGTGGATCAGAATAACAGAGGCTTCAGTGTTGTATCACAGCAGACACGTGCAACTCAAGGAGATTCCTAACAGACTTAGCAATGAATGAAGACTTATCCTCAGAGAAAATAATATAGTCAAGATCTCAGTGTTCTTTCACAATCATTTATGCCAATTAAAAACATGAATCAGAAGATACATGCCTTTGTTGTTTCAAAACTAAACATCAAAACATTTCATCTGAGAATGATGACACAAAATTCTCCAGTTCTTAGAAAAAAAAAAAAAAAACAACAAACATAAATGAATTTTTAAGACTGAACATTTTAACAGATGCAGGAAAAATTATTTTCCTTAACCTTTTCTTTGTTAGCAATCATTTACCCCCAAATGCTGCTTAATTTTAGCCATAAACATTACAGACACTGCTGATCACTCCAGCTTGGTTGATGAGAAGCATCAAAAACAGGATCTGTAGCTACAGGGTTTTGTTCAGTTTATTCCAAACCACAGGAACAAAGCCAGGGTAAAACTATTCACATGGTGGTTCCTGTTCTGCAAGTATGGGCTTCCCAATTTCCCCCAAAATCCAGCTGGTCTGCAGGAACAAGCCCCAGGTGCTGGGAAAGAGAAAGTGTGTCCACATGGAGATGAAGCCTCTGTTGGAAGGCACAGTGTTGTAGCCCAGATTTACAGGAAGAGGTATGTGTGGACTGAAATCAGGGAAAATAATCACTTTGTGATCCCAACTTGTGAGTGTGCAGCAGAAGAGAGGAAAAGCTGGAAGGTAAACTGCAGAAGATGGTATTTGTGCAGACTCTGTAGTGGCACTGGGAAAGTAGCAGATCCCAAATGAGGTAAATGGCTGTAGCTTGCAGGGATGAACTATGGAGCAGCCCAAGCTTTCAGGAGCCAGGGATTACTCTTGGGGAAGGGAGAGGAAAGGACTGAAGCAAGCTCTGTGTGACAGGCCTGATACAGACCTGAAGGCTGCTATCAACAGCAGAAGCCATGTCATCTAAATTTGGAAAGCATTGCTCAAACAGGACAGTACCTTGGGTTTTTTGCAGAACTCTAAACTCTGGGAGTCAGTTCTGTATTTGCCACAATAGAGCTTGGACTTTATGACCTTGAGATCGAGCTGTAAGGCTCCTAGAAATATCAGAAGTAGATAAATATATTACTTCTCAGTATTGCAGATGTTTTTCTGTCAATTGTCACTGAGCTATTTTCTCAGAAAACACACTGATGTGTCAGTGCTGTCTGCAGACCTCAGTGAAAACATCAGTCACTCTAATTAAAGAGCATCCAGAATTTTTTTCCCTTATATACTGTTGGCCATCAAAGAGTGTATTGGAAAAGACCACAGCCTGTTGTTGGGATGATACTGTTAAAAAACTGAAACCTGGCAAATATTGACACCTTATGCTTTTGGCAGAAGTTATTGTTCCAAATTCATCCACATATTAAATATTTATCCATACAGCTAAAGAAGAAACAAGAATCTTAGGACAGTATTAACAAGACAACATGGAAGTAAGAGCCCAGTTAAAGGGAACTACTCCTAAAGAGAAGATCTTGCTGAGGATTTGTTTCAGAGGACATGTTGTCAAAACATCCACAGTAAAAAGAACCAATATTTTGCCATCCAGTTTAATACTTACCACACTATGCTTTGCTCTCCATCTCCAGATTTCTAATAGCTGGTGAGAGTGGCACTTGGGTTTTGTCTCTTCCTCACTTATGTCACTGGATCGAATCAGTCCTTCATCTTTTTCACCATCTGCTGAGAATGTGTTATCTAAGAAAAGCATGGTGAATATCTGGGAATGACAACACTGAAATGATGTTTATAAGGTAAAGAAAACCTCCAGTTCTAGCACCAAGACAATATAATAATAACAATGACCTTCAGTGCCCAAACTAAAGGGTCAGAAATTTGGACAAAGCATGGATATAACATTATCCCATTTGGCTGAAGTCTGCCAGTATCAAAATAAAAGGCAATGCTATTCCTGTCATAGCAAATCTAAATCTAACTCAGCGAGCTAAATGCCTTTCAAACACCCAAATCAATGGAACATATGAATGGGATAATTAGATGTTGTTTGCTTTTCTTGATCCACTTGTTTGAAGGATGATTTCTCTAAAATGCTTACATCAGCCTTACATCTACCTTCTCTTCTTCACACTTTTTCCCAGACTAGGCAAATAATGTGATGTAGAACAGACACACACCCAAATAAAATGTATGAGAGAGGTGAAAGGCCTTGCTGTCCAGAAGCACACAAGCAAATTAGCAACAGATTCAATAGTGACAACAGAAGTCATTGTTTATAGCCACCCATAAATCGTTGCACATGTACATTGCTTTTTTCAGAGTGAAGAGGGGAGATGATGAAGAGAGACATAAATAGGTCAAAAACCAAAGTAATATTCTAAGAAGACCTAACTTCTCAGTTTAGATTTCAGCCTTAGTCATCAGTAATACTTCTGGATCAGTTTAGATATTAATTTCAAACAATTTTGCCTGCTTACCCAGAACTGCAAGGAATAATATATAGGTATCTCCAGGTATAAGTTATTTTTGTAGAGAGTAATTTTTAATGGTCATTCTGTTTAAAAAATCAGGTTCCAGAATGAGCTATAGCCCTTTATTAGAGAACAAAGCAGCAATGTAACACTTAAAGATGCCAAATAATTTCTTTACTATCCTATGTTCTTAAGTCATACATAATCTTGTGCTAAAATCTCTCAGTAGGACCCCACCAATTTTTTTCTGATTAAATTTGCTTATCCTTTCTTTTGCTAGAAATTTTCAGGTAGACAGGAGTATTCACACTACCTTTTGAGCTAAAAGCAGAGAGCAAAAGATACAAATAACTTCTTCAGTGTCTGTTCTTTGAATTGTTTGAAGCTCCATTGGCTTTTGCTCCTCAAACTTTGATTTTATACACAAAAAGGTTCCCTTGGGCTTCACGTAAATATTTAAGTCATCTCAGGCGTCACCCTTCAGAGAAGACAAATAAGCAGGCCTGCTTTTGCAATTTACCTCCACCACTGCCCAGTAAAGAGAGAGACTGACTTTGAATGTCATCACCAATTTTTATGGGATGGATATGCTTTTTAATTATGTTCCCTGCTTCTACTCATACTGGAGTTAATCCTATGGATCAAACTGTGCTATTTCCATTGATTACAACGGACTTTGGATCCAGCTGACTGAGAAAAAATAAATATTGGTGTTTGGCCAGCATGCTGAATTGTTATGTTTTAGAACATTCTATGTAGTAAAAAAAAATCCCCAAATACAAAATCAACACTTTTGCAACCCAGTAGAAAAGAGAAGCAGGGGAACCAAAGAAAGAGACTGAAAGCAAGAACAAGAGGGGAACAGCAACACTGTGAGAGAGAAAATAAACAAGGGGACAGAAGAATTTAAACTCTGCAGTGTTTCAAAGGGACACAACAGGAAGGTGAATTTGTCTCATTCATTTTCATCAGTTGCCGACTGATGCTCTTGATAAGGAAGGGAGGCCATTTCTTACTAAACTTAGTGAGGAAAGACATAAGGCAAAAAATAAACTATAAATACACCCCTTTAGGAACTTAAAAGTTCAGTGAAGATGATCTTGAAAGAATTAAATTATTAAAACCAGCCAAATTTTCTTAACATATATATATATGTATGCATATGTATTGGTAAGGGTTAGTCCAAGTTTAAACCAGAGGAATTTTTTCCATTAAATATATATATATATTTAAATACTAAGCTGCTTCAGCAAGAGCAATATTTAGAAATTGTTAACATTATCAAGAGATGCAAAATAAAGATTAAAATTAAGCTGACCTTCCTACTTGGGAATTTACACTATTTTGGAGCTGTATTTTAAGGCTTTGCATGTCTCTGATAATCTCACTTACAGCAGCGAGTTGCATATTCTCCTGGGCATCAGAAATATTGCAGCAAGGTTAACACACTGTAACAAGTATAGAGTGAAATTACCTTGTACATACAAAATAGTGAATATTGTATTGAACTTGTATCTCAAAATGCTGGTGGAACTTGGAATGATCACAGCTTTCTCTTTCTATAAATCTAATGGAGCTGAGTCTGCTCCCATCTTACTGATAATAGTCCGATGGGGACTTTGCCACGGGGATGAGGAAGGGCAAAGAATGCTAATAAAAACATGCCTAATATTACAACTAGCGAAGTACTCTACCTCTGTGTCATGGTTTAAACCCAAGCAGTAACTAAACCCCACAGTCCCACTCATTGGTGGGCTGCTATTAGAAGAAGAAAAGGCCTTGGCTCTGTGTAACCCCTGCTCAACAATAACAAAAAACGTCTCCATGTGATCAGCCGTGTTTCCAGCACAAACCCAAAACACAGCCACACCCTCACTAGCCACTGTGAAGGAAATTGACTACCCCAGCGAAATCCAGCACATCGCACTAAGGAAAGTGTGGCATCTATAATGAGGTACAAAAAGTCATGGGATCTCCCATTAATGAGATAAATTGGCCATGGACTGGATCCACTGGGGAATTTCTGGTGTTTGACAAGAGGGCTGAAAAAAATGCATTTCCCATCACAGTGCAAGGGGGTGACCTGCCTTGTCACCCTGATCACCTCATTGCTGGTTTGTATGGCTAATGGCCATCTCTCCCTATAACATCAGGGCTGAAAGAACATTACAAGCCTATTAATTAGATAGAGCATAAAGTGCTGGTTCATTTGCTGCAGAAGCAGCTCCTTTTGAAGGTTATCACCTTGATTTCTAAGTCTTTGACCTATGACGAGTATTTGCCTTTACTGCTCACAAAAAATGCTTATATTATGCCCCTGCAAAAGAATTCCTCTGAAGCATGGCTATCCAGTCCTACATGCTCTACAGAAATACAGAGCCTAGAAATAATCTCTCAGTACCCAAACTTGACAGCAATCTGGTGAATATTATGTCAGATCTGTCTACACAAACTGTTATCAGATTATGGGTACATATATTCTTAACTTTTCTTCCTTGTCGTGTAAAGTTATCTTTTTGGTGATGTAAGGAAATGCTGACATTCTTTTTCAAAATTCATTTCCTATAACACTACACTATGAGGTAGCCTAGTCAAAGATATAAAATGCTCTGCCTAGATATATACCACACACAAAAAAAAGACTTTCTGAGCTCAGTGTATAGATTAATCTGGCTGTTCTGGGCCAAGAGGCAGGTAGGCTTTCAAACACTCTTCTTAGTTCAGCATTGCTTCTTGACAGTGTGAGCCATCAGTGTGATGGCTATTGTGGCTCAGCCACAGGCATCCAACTTCCTTTATTCTCTGTATCTGCATGTGGGCTGCCTGGTCTGGCTTGGTAAATTTATAGTTCTGTATCCTTGCATTGCTGTGCTTAGTCTAACAATGTCCAAGTTTCTTGTTAGTCTGGACGTAAATAATTTCTTTCCCAACATAAATCGGAATACATTTAGAAGCCATCCATCCACCTTGAATAATGATTTAGTTAAGCAGAAAAGACAGTATCACTGTGTAATTGAGTCAGTGAGGTGAATGAAGATCCCTCTACAAGAGCAAAGAATAACGAAACTGTATCCAAAATAAAGGAAAATGAAATTTTCTGTCTGTCCACAATAGTAACAATGAATATTAGAAATCCACTTAATACTTCATGAAAGGATTCTTTGCAGTAACAAGTAGATTTCCCTAAATGACCCCTACTTGTGT
Organism: Corvus moneduloides; assembly: GCF_009650955.1. Lineage (NCBI taxonomy): Eukaryota > Metazoa > Chordata > Aves > Passeriformes > Corvidae > Corvus > Corvus moneduloides. Next base: position 7,753,719 of record NC_045477.1, on the reverse strand, counting down.
GACATTTTGAGCACAAAAGTCTGAAACTCTGGACCTCGAATCAATCCACCCCAGGCCCCACCCTACTCCCAGATGCCTAACAATGGATGCCCCCGGTAAAATATGAGAGAATGTAGAGGAAAAAGACAGTAATATGTGGACAAGCACATAGCAGTATTTACTCAGAATTCTTCTTCAGCTTCCAATGATCCTCAAATCTGATACTCAAACAACAGTTGGTCAAATCACCAACCAAATTAGCAGAAGCTACAGTTAGGAATAGTTGTAGCAGACACATATCCATAGAAAGTCTTATTTCCTACTAACATTTAGAGAGGACCCCAAGAGTCACTGTGTATACTTTTCTAACAGAATCACCTTGACATTCAATGGTTAGGTAGGATGTTAGTAATATTAGGAACACGCAAAAACAGTGGTAGTGGTTGTAACTGCAATGTTTTATAAATACAGTGTGCACTCACTCTTTGAGTGTTAAATACCAGTCTAGTCACCCCACTTCCAAAAGGATACAGCAAAATAAAATGTAAGAATAACTTAATAGGTATAAATCTTAAAATAAGTGCTTAATGATCTCTTAATAATGACTATAAATATAAATGGGCTTTAGCCCTTCAAGGAGACAGCAAATGGAAATAAGATAAAGTTAAAATGGTCAGAGGAAAAACCTGCAATCCCCAAGAGCGATCACTGTTCTTCCATTGTTTCTTAAATTTGTGTATAACTTATCTTCATTCCTAAGCATCCAGTATTGGTCACTGTCAGGCAAAAGGTGTAATTTCAGGTAGGCTGTAGCTACAAATGGCATGGCTTTACATTAAAAAAGAAAAAAAAAAGAAAAAATAAGTTGAATTGGTGGTCTTCTTCAAAGTAACTTTTAAGGCAGTTAGAAATTTCACAGCAGGTTGTGCACTTCATTCTTGTAAACTAAATGTGACAATGTTGATATGACTGTGGAGTTTTTTTCCTAATATTTTTGTTTTCTTCATGTGACAACTTTGTGAAAAAAAAAGATTGAGAGTAAGGTGAGTTTTCCCATTGAGCTTCCAACCTTCCTTCCTTTTTTATCCTATCTTGAGAAAATCCGTCACATTTTTCAATCAGACTGAAGCCCAGGATTGCAGAGACCTTCGACCAATGAAGTAGGGGACTGCTGGAGAAAAATGATTTTGATCCAATTTTAGTGTAAAAGATGAAATACAGACAAAAAGTACTCAGTAACATCTTGTGCTTCACAGCCCTTGTAAAAATGCGGTCTTCTGAGACCTATAGTGCTGGGAATTCAATCAAAAGAGGTTTCATGGTTGGGCATACGATCAATGGAATCATAGTGGAAGACAGTTGGGTAGGTGGTGTTTGGTAGCTCATTACAAGGAAGGTGATGGTCCAGAACATTTGCCTTGCTTAAATAGCAAAAGTAAGGGTATTAAAATGGAACACCTCTCCTATGAAGACAGGCTGAGAGAGTTGGATTGGTCAACCTTAAGAAGTCTCCAGGGAGATTTTACTACAGCTTTTTAATATACAAAGGAACTAATTAGAAAGACAGAAGCAGATTTTCTACCAGATTTTCTATAGTGACAGGACAAAGAGCAAAAATTTTAAACCCAAAGAGGGCAGGTGTAGGTGGGGCATAAAGGTGAATTATTTTATGATAAGGTTGGCAAGACACTGGAACAGGTTGCACAGAGAAGCTGCAGATGATCCATCATTGGATGTGTACAGGTTTAGGTTGGATGAAGCTTTGAGCAACTCAGTTTAGTGAAAGATGCCCCTGCCTATGGTAGGACATTAGAAATAGATGATCTCTAAAGGTCTCTTCTGACCTAAACCACTCTATTGTTCTGTGATTCTAAAGGAATATCAGCACACACAAATATACAGTGATTCATAATTGCCTGTTTAATAATTACCTGTACAAAATTATCACTGAAATGAAAGAAAAACTCGAAACCAACCAACCCTGAAAGACAGTCATTATTTTCACTAGGAGTTGCGTACGAGGAGACCTTGTTTCCTAAGCAGTGCTTGTGCATGGGCAAGCCTAATGATTCCTTGCTTGAAAACAGCTAGTCAGCAAAATACCAGCTTTGAAGAGCTTTGTGAATCACAATGGGAATATTGAAGTTCTCTAATTTAAACATTGTTTCTCTTTTGATTACAGAGAAACAACGATGAAATGAAAAGTAATGTGTTTTATCCTGTCTGATGACAAACAAGGGGGGAAAATAACATCTCGGTTTTCAACATTATCCAGTGTGGGGAAGTACAAAGGAAATTGAACAGATGCCTCCCGTCTACTGTATGTTCTTTTTCAAACAGCTATTTCTATAATTTGGTAAGAGGAACATGACTATCTAGTTTTCAGAATTAATAAAAAAAAAACAGGTTTACTTGAGAGATTAGTCACTGAACACTTTTTACTTGTGACACCAGCTTTAAGATGCTGCATTACAAACAAGTAGCATGCAGCAGTTAGTTTGAATCCCGTAGAATTTTCAATGAAATCTGACAAAATCCCACAGTAAAAGCATTTTATCCAAAGGAAGAGAGTGGGGTTATCAAAAGATATTGTTATGACACTTCAGAGACAGAGGGGTACATGATTCTTCTCAGTACCAATTTTAGCGACATGAATAACTAGGTACATAAGGCAGACCACCATCATGGGCTCAGAAAGAGCAAAATGGGTGTAAGAGACTAACATTAGGTGTGCAAGATTGCCACTGAGACTTCAGGTGTTTCAAAACAAGAATCCAAGTTTTCATTAGCTTAATTTAGCCAAATGTCCAATGCTTAGGAAAGAAAATGCAATTTGAGAGCCCAAGTCCACCAGTTTTTAGGCTCTAACATGCACATTTTAGCCCCTCTCCTCCTGTACAGTCAGTGGAGAAAATCTGAGAATGTAATTTAGTGCGTGAGTGGTTGAATGCGACTGTTTCTCTCTCCACTCACTATAGAAGTGACAGCAGATAGGTACAAAGGATCAGGGGAGCTCTTGAGCTCAGTCTCTCATGGCTGAGGACAGCAATGCAATATCCATTTTAAAGACTCCATGAAGCACCTGCTCCACCATACCCAATTCAGTGTGAGTAACTTATGATTAACATGATTATGAGCAACTTAACAGCTTATGATACCTTGACATACACTTTAAAATTTTAATAAAGGTCACAAGTTCACAATTATAATTTGTCATAAAAGGTCAGCAAAAGTCAGCTGCACTGCCAGAGAACATGCTCCTTTCACTAATTGGGGAGTTTATGCATAAAACTTCCAGAAGACCCTGAGCACCCACACTACTGAAGAGCACAGCCCTTCCTTGCCTCCATCCCCACCAACCTGATGCAACAGATGAACCCCAACTCCTTAATTAGGCAACTCAGCTCAGGTAATAAGAATTTAACCACTGTTCTAGATGTGTCATATCATTTACAAACAGGCCAGTAATTAAAAAAATGCCCCATTATTGAAGTACAGTAAAATACTCACTTTGGAATAAAGCCGCATCCAGAATACAGCCTCCAAAAAATTTCTAACAGTTATCCAGAAAATTGCCCTGTCAAAATCTACTCCCTCTGTGCCACTTCAACAGCAGGAAGACCTGGATACCTAACAGAAATATTTCTGGCATGGAAATCCTAGCACCAGCTGACAAAAAGGACATACACATACATAGCACCAACACACAGGCTTTGCCAAGGGACAAACAGGGCCTAATCAGAGCACACTGCTCTCCAATAACTCTTGGCTGCAGAGTGTCCCCCTCGCTTCCACCACAGTTTAGCACAATTTAGAGATGTGATTGAGCTGTTATAACTTATCCAGGAACCTTCATCCAGGGATTACCACAGTAAAAAAAAAAAAAAACACAAACAAAAAACCAAAACATTCTTGAAGTCAATCTTCCCATACATAACACTTTCTGGAAAAGGGATAATGCAAGGGTGATGTAAAAATCACTGATTTGAAACACATCCAGGAGAAGGAATTGGTAGGTAAAAGGATTTTGATTCTGAGAAATTTTTGTGCCTTCTAAAGACACACAATAAGAACGGATTAGTTACACTGGAAAGGTAAAAAAGATTGCAGAAATCATGAGGTGTGTCACATACTTGAATTTAGTTGAGTCACCTCTAATTAAAATTACAGTGATTTATTTAAAAAAAATAATGTTTTCACTCACATATCCCAGTGCACAGGAATTTACGTTTCTCAAGTTACACATGAAAATTCCCACACCTCACACTGATAATGTTCCCCATAAATTCAAATAGATTATTATCTTCAGCTGATATATCAGAACAAGCATTTCAAACCATATCAGACAAGAGTGAAAATTCACAGAGATTAATGAATTCAAGATTCAAAACAAGTGATGTACCTTTGAATAAAATATATTTGCAGTTTTTTCTATAAAGGCGAGTTATCTTATTAGGCATATGTATGATAAGTCCCTGCAAAATTCTGCCATTTCTAACTACCAGAACCTTTCCTTTATAATCAGTTCTTCCCCACTCATCAATGAATTAAAACTGCTCCTTTACAATGGTGTGATACCTAATGTCACAGCATACTAGTCCATGAATGTGCTTTGTTCTAGTTAGGCTTGCTGGATGCATAATTCAAATTATTTTCTAATTTTATAAAAGTAAGTGGTTACTGTTAGATTAACACAATATTCTGTTTCTCTGAAGCTTGCTACCAGAGCCTGGCCATAAATATACAGGAGCCAGCAGTAGACATTTCCATACTCAAACTTCATTGCAACTTTTTGGGTTTGAAAAAATGCTTTATCCTAATGGGCTTTTATTCCTGGAATACATTTTAATTAAACAATAAATAACCATCAGCAGAACATGGATAATTACTGTAGGTAGGTTAGAAATGAAAACCTCCTGCTATAACTGTCTCCAAGTCAATGAAAACATTCATTATTAAAGTGTAACTTATTGGAGATTTCAATTGTTCACGCATACTTTTAGTCAGTGGCAATGTAACAGTTACTAATGGAATCTCTGTGTGCTAAGAAATTTAAGTCACAAAGAAAGTTTAGAGACTTTGGGGTACATTGAAATTTACTGTTCTTTTTCAATATAAAGTCTTCTGGGCTTCTTCATTTGTTACTGTCCTTTCAGAAAGAATGTTGCTGCTTCAAATCCATTTACCACTGATGAAGGTAAACCCATCCACTATTCTTTTTACCACAGAGCAGAAGCATAGTAGCAAAACATCCTCCACCCCCAGCCTCTACAGAGTCAGAAAAGTGTATCCATTTTGCAATTTGTGGATCACTGTAACTTTACTCAACAATACTAAAATTGTTTCGGAGTCCATTTGTTTGGGGCTTTTTTATCTTCACAGTTCAACACAACGTCCTTTGGCACCACTATAGCTGTTTATGGAGTCTTTCTTCTTTAAATAAAAAGATGACCCACACCTAATCCATCTCTTAATTTTTTTACTCAGAACTGCCTAAATCTGAAAACGTGTTTCTTCCCTTCAGCCCCTCCTTTTCCTGGCCAGGGAGCACACAGCTGATATTGACCAATGGTTTCTTCCCTCTCCAAATATCCTTAGCACTTGACCCTGCTAACCCAGCTCTCCCTGGACCCTAGCAGAAAGGGTCCTGAGGCAAGTCTTTAGTATGTTGTTCATCTTTTGGAGGGCAGCACCTTGCCATGCTGTCTGGGAAGGCATTTTTTGATGCCATGGAAATGTGTGTCAAAGTTCTTCACTGCTTAGGAATTGTTTCCAACCTAGTTCCTTCAATAGAGAGGGAAAAAATATATATGAGCCACATGGGCGACAAGAAATTTCTAAAGTCTGTGTAAGCTGTTCTACTGGGGACAGATCTGGTCTTCAAAAAGGTAGTGAACATGAACGTCACTATCGATGTCAAAGGCTTTTAAATTCAACTTTATGTAAAGATCCCAAAATCCCACTAACACTTCCCTAGTAGCAGCAGACAGGACTCTTCCTTGTCAGTGTTCTTCAAGCATTTTCAGTCTAGGTGAGTAACACAAATATGTCCAATTCAGCCCTAAAACCTTCCTGTGTTTGGAAAGGCATTTATTTTGAGAAATTTATTCTCAGGATGGATGTAGAATAATGCAACTTTTGTCTGACACCAGTAGAATTTATTTCAAAGAAATAACAGCTATGTAAGAGTTCCAGGAAACACGTGACACTTCAGAAAAAAAATAAATTACATAGTCAGAACTCCAAATTTTATCTGGATAATACACTCAAAGGAAAATTTTCAAAGAAATTAAAACATAGGATGGAAAATTTTCTAGAGAATGTCTCATTTATTCCTCTCTGCACAATCTGTTTCCCTTCAGTGGGATACTTTCACCACAAATAGAACTAAGTACATCTTAGTTCACCTTCCACTATTAAATTCGACTTTTACAGTCCCCGGCATCTCTTCATTCTGTTGAAACCACTGCCCAAGCCTTAGGCTAAAGTGGCTAAAACCTCTTTCTTTAAATATTTCTTTTGTTTCCATTCCTTTCAATGACCTCAACCAGACACAGAATACAAATGGTGAAACTATATTTCATGTAGTGGAAATTAGGCAGTGCATTAAGAACATCTCCCTGAGTAGGTGATAATGGATTCCCATCATAGCTCTCAAAATTAGTCATCAAGTCACAATCTGAGGTCAAATAAAGAGCTTTTCAAAGAAAATGAGCATGAACTGGCAATTAATACATTTAGAGTGGAAATCTGAGAGTTGCTAACTATGAGAATAGCGAGAATTTGAAGCAATTTTCTGAGCAATAATAATGAAGTCAACAATCTACCTATGGCTGAGGTAAAACTTGATTTTTGTAATCAGGTTGGCCATAATAGCAAGAATTTACTTCCTGGATTTGGTGATCCAGAGGGTCACTCTCGATGTTTATTTTTCTAAAAGATCATTTATTTACTATGATTCTATATATCTTCCCACAATATTCCAGGAATGGTGATGGGAAAGCAGCTGAATCCCACTTTAAAATATAAAGAAAAAGAAGTTAATAAGAGGTCATTTTAAGCCTTTTTTCAGTTGACATTTTTGACTGCTGCATGAAGCTTTATATGAAAAAAGAAGCCATGATTTTCCAAAACCAGAAATAACCGCTCAATATTTTTTTAATGACAGATTAGATTTCCAAATTCTTATGCAGAATTAATTATAGCCCCTTATTATTTATAGAATATAATTTCAAAAATCAACATGAGCCTAATGTTGAACACCAAATGGTATTTTTGTAAAGTAGTCCAACTATACTGCCAGTAACCAGTTGCGTGTCTTTTAATTAGTTCTCATGATCGATTTTAATTAAAATGAATAATTCAAATATTATGCATTACAATCTCAAACATTAATCTCAAGAAAGGTAAAGAAACTTAAAAGGCTATGATTTAAAACATATTCTCTAAATTTGAGTTTATAAGCTTGTGTGTGTAAGACGAAGGATTCACAATTTGGATTGCCCTCTTATGTGACATTTTCCTGTGCAGAAGTTCCTTGGACAAACAAAAGTCCCAGTAGGGATGAGAAAAAACTAAGCACTCAGAGATTCATCTTTGTATTTCCATAATCATAATACAAGAAACAAAAATTAAAAGATTAGACAAAAAAGAACTTTGAAAATTTGATTTAAGCAAGTATTTTATGTTGTTGATGCCTTCAGGACTCCTGCAGCTGCTGTGTGTTACAGAAGAAAATCTTCAAATTAGATATCAATTAGTAAGAATTAGATGACTGTAATTTAGGAAATCCTAACAGGGGGAAAAAAAAAGTCACCCAAAACAACTTTACCCTTGAAATTGATAGAAAGCAGTTCACTTAGAACTAATACAAGTACAGTGTGAAGTTATAGTCGTACTACATAACTATCTTGCATAATAGACTATCGTATTTATTTCCTGAAAATAAAATATGGGCAGTGACAGAAGAATTTCTTTGGGTTTTTTCAGTGAAGATGTCATATTTTGGATTTAAAATATACTGTGGCTGTCTTTAACAATACAGTGTACCTAAATCTGTTAAAAAACAGTTCAACACATATTTTGCCCATAGCTTTTCTTCTATTTTCCGTTAGAATGATTTCTGTCACTTGGGACATTTATCTGGTACACAAGAGGTGCAAGGGTAAACACAGATAAACTTAGAAAAATAAATGTATCAGATTGGTCTTCAACTTCTCTAAACTGGTGAACTTGTATTGACTCAGTGAGATGACTATCAACTCTGCTCTATAGAAGCTATAGAAGCAATCTTCCCCAGTTTCAGAGATGAAGATGTTGTATTTCAGAGAATTAAGTAACCATATTCCCTCTGACCCTAAAAGCATTTGCCTCGTGGCAATCTCCAACCTGATGTAATAGCTACAGAAGTTTCTGCAAGCAGGAATGTACATTATTGACATACTAGCTTTGCCTCAAGTTATGAAGTCAGTCCTTTTTGTGCCAGCCTTGCACAAAGTTGAAAAGTTAAAAACTTATTTTACAAAAGCTGACCAAAAGAGCTTGAAGTATTTACCTAAAAAAAAAATGAAGAGCCAGAAGATATACAGTTGCTATCCCTAAATATGAAGGGACAAAATGAGCTATTTCACCCTGGCCATGTTATTAGCAGCACTGGCATTGAAATGAGTACATGTGAACTGGCCGAGAATCAATCCAGGCTGGATATTGAAAAAGGCTTCACACCATCAGGGAAGCAAGACTCTAAAACTACTTTCTATTAGAAACAGTAAAACAAAGGGAAAAAATGATCATTCTTAAGTTTTGGCAAACATGATTAAAATATGACATGATAGATTTGGGACTGACAGCCCAAGACATCCTTGGCTATCTTATACCCTGTAGTCTTATGATGAAAAAAAGAAATATTAATGACTCCTACTTTCCAACTGGAATCAATTCTACCTTGGGCAGAAAATTACAAATAACCCTTTTAAGTATGAGTAATACTTGGTTCATTCTACTCCAGCTGTTTACCACATATGATGCCCCTATCTGCAAGTCAGGAAAAACTTGTGTTGTTTCTTTTTATTACAATGTTAATGAAAACATTTGTTTCCACAAACAAGAGTTTTAGATCAATGCAAACTGAGTCCAGAGCAGTAGTGCATGTGTGTGCAGGCATGCACCAAGCAGTAAAAACTCGATGGAGGAAATTATCCAACTGTTCTCTGCCAGATCCAGAGTGCTGCTGGCAGAACAGACAATTGGAACTGCTTCATCTTAACCTCAGTTTGGCTGTTTTAAGGATGCTTAAAGCTGTCTTTTCACCAAGTTGATAGATTCTTGTGGCACGTACCTTATACACACTCACATACAGAGAATCAATTAGGTTGGAAAAAAACTCTGAGATTATCAAGTCCAACCTTTGAGTGATCACAACCTTGTTGACCAGACCAGATGTCATGTCCAGTCTTTCCTTAAACAGCTCCAGTCCATTCCTATGCTTAACAGCCATTTCAGTGAAGCAATTCCTCCTGATGTCCAAGCTGAACGACCACCTGCTCAATTTGTCCTGTTGCAGGCTGCCTGGGAGAAGTTGCCCACCCTCACCTAGCTACAACCTCCTTTCAGATGGTTGCAAAGTTTCAGCTGCTGGCTCTGCTGTTTTCTCACCTCATTTTCTCTGTTTTGTCTGTGTAACTCTCAGCCCCTAGTCTGTAAAAGAGGGATGACAAAATTACTCTAAGTCAGTTTGAAGGAGATTAGGAATTGTAGTATCTAGGCAGAGTGCAAGCCAAAGTAATTTATCATTTGAAGTTTGTAAACGTAAGAGTGTTGCCGCAGCATCTACTTTTGTATGCTAGGGCAACATGATACTGTTAATAAGAAAAAATGAGTCAAATGTTTCGCAAATATTAATTAATTGAATAGCAAACAACAAGCATTCTTTTTTGGCTGATAAATACTCTTGTTTGCCCAAGAAAATGAAGATCTGTATGAGCACCAGTATTCCTTCAAATTCAAAAAAGATTTTTCAAATGCTCATTAAAAAAATTAAAAGACATGCATAAATCTAATGAGTAATTAAATTTTGAAATTGTGTTCAGAAGTATTTGCCAATTATTTGATCAAACTGCAAACTAAACTCTTCACTAAAAATTAGGGCAGCAAATTCAAGGACTAAAACACAACAAAACCACCACCCGTAAGTTGCTTGTGTAATCTTATTTCTAACCTCTTGACCATTTGGAAATGTGATATTGTATTCTGACATGTACAGAACTTTTATCATATTTATGCAGAGAATGAGTGTTATTTGGTGAATAGCATTTTTACTCAGTTTATTTTCTTGTACTTCTTTAATTCTTTCTCTTTTCTTTTTTCTTCTCTCTTTTTTTTCTTTTTAATTTTCTGTTAAGTATGGTGTGGTCTAATTCCTTATAAACCCCATTTCATTGAAGTCTGGTTTCAGCAGCATTTTATATCTCTATATAGCATATTTTATCACCTTAAAAGGCTTCTCTTACTATTTTCTAAAAATCTACAGCATGTCTTTGAAGTGAGGAAGCTCTCTGTGAATATTTCACAGATGGGAAACTGAGTCATATATAAATATAACATTTAGGAAATCTAATTTGGGGTGTTGGCTTGATGACAAGATATATATTTTACATATCAGAGACGCTCCCATGTTTGAACTAAATTCTAAGTTGTCAGCATTCCTAACAATCAGGATTCAGGATGGGTTTCTTTCCACCTAAGTTCATCTGAGCTAGAGAGGACTATAGAGAAAGGAAGCAGGCACCCGGAGGTCAGATATCTCATGCAAAGTTAAAGAGTCAAGATCAGCATAATTCATGTCTGAAAAGCACCAAGTCCATTCCATCAGCAAAAAAAGGAGTCAAAATATCAAAACTCACATATAAACATCTAAAATTAGGTGGATGAACCCAGATCAGAATTCCCACAGTTTTGACCCTTGACATTAAGATTCTGAACATATCTATTAAATAATGAAGCATGTCTGAGAGAGGGAGTTGTACTCATAAATCTTTGTTCTCTGAGCTTAGACAAGATCAGTGGCACTAGCTGTTCAGAGGGACTGGTAAATTTAAAAATATACAATAATGTCCCTTGTCACTCAAATGTAAACTTCTTTGTTCAGTGGGAAATGGAAGAAAAGTTAAACACATCTTCTAAAGCATAAATTTGTCCAGTGAGATGTCAAGCCCTGTTATCTTCCTGCTGCAATTGATGGGACAGCCAATTCAATGAGAGAAAGCTTGCTCTTACATCTCCTGAAAGCTCTGAAATATCTTGTTCTATTTTTTTTATTTTTTTTTTTTACCTTATCAAAGACAAAATCATGCAAACCTTGGCTGCTGAACCTTTCAGAAGACAGACAGAACACACTCATCCACCCCTGAGACTGTGATTCATTTCTGGTGAATACCTTGTGGGGACAGTGGGGAAGTAAAGGAAAATAAAAGCCTTTTCTGGTTATAAAGTAGAAAAGCAATGTTCCATAAAAATCTCTGGCAACATCCACCTGCCACAGGGAATTTCAGAAGCCAAGTAGATGACTGTTGCATTGGCTGCAAGTAAAGCCCAGACCTCCCATATGGCAGTGATAATTCAGCCACCAAATGTCCAGTGGTGCAGGGAAAGGTCCTCTACCCCTCAGAAGCACTACCAGAGAACACTTATCTTTTCAAGCCCAAGGTGTTCTTCTTGCAGGATTGGATGTTCTTTGATTTATATTTTAAGTTTGTGTTCGAAATATACTCAAACACCAAAAAAAAAGGATTGAAGTTTTGCAACATAAGGATCCATACAAATAGATAACACAGTATTTTTCCTCCAGAGTTTACAAACTTAAACAAGCAGGTCAAGCATACAACAGCGGAACATCAAACATGAAGAGACTTTTTGAGGTAGGTACCTTCAGTAATTTCCTAAAGTTGCTGTTTTCCCACTTGTTTATACAAAGCAGCCCTTTGATTCTTTTGATTTTTAGACAACCATAAAGGCAGTGACTCTGCTAAGTGCAACTCTCTCATTACAGACATAATGAAAAATAAAGTTCCTTTTTCTGCAACATAACAGGAATCAGCCAAAGCCATACACTACAACACCAGGTAAGGCCACCTCAGAAGTGTGAGGTGAGAAGGGCTTGACAGCTACAGAGAGATTAAAGGATTTTTGGGAAAGCTCTGAATGTTTCAGTCATGTACTCAGTCAGAACTGATCCCATTTCTCTCTTCTTCTCACAGCTGATTTTACATTTTACAGCCTCTCCTGTCACACAGTTTAGCAGCAGTGTGTTCTGCTTTCCACAGTGCCTAATGTGTCACTCTTCCTCGCATCTGCATTCTAATTTAATTTCCCCGAATAACCTTCCTTCTTCCCCCACCCCTGTCGTTGTCACATCTTCACCAATTATTGCTTTTAAGGAGGCTCAGCTATCAAAGGAAAATTAGAAAAGAAGCAGATGTTCTTTCTAAAACCAAGCTTCTCTTCATTTTTCCTTCCCACTCTGTTTCCTCAGGGATACAGTAACATTATGGGCCTTCTCTTGATGGAGGGACCTGATGGCCTCTTATTCTCACGCTGGGGTGGAGAGAGCTCAATCACTTGTCAGTGGCATAAATGTTTAATACTCATGCAAGCAGAACTGTCTCATGGTGGCTTGCTAATTACCCGCTCCAACAGTCTCTGGATCGGATACCTTAGATTATTCTCCTTTTTGCCTATGCTTTAAAAAATAATTACTCATCATATTTTCAGAAAAATCCAACAGTATGTTTTCACAGCAAAGTTTCTACTAGCAATGGGGAGGATACTAAAAATAGAATAAAAGTGGCCAGTGATGTCTTTGATTCATTGGCACTGTTTCCAGCTCTGCAGTGTGTGACTGGAGTTTGTACAGAGAGCAGAAATCCACTGAAGATATCTTCCTCATATACAAAACTGAGAGCATTACTACTGTTGAATGAGCAATTAGTGTAATTTGCAGAAAATTAGCCGATATTTTTAATGAGAAAAGTCATTTGTTTCTAGGATTGCCTTTTTACAAGCCACAGATTTGGTGGTATAGAATTCTAAAATATAACTCAGCACTTCAATTACACCACTCATGGAGTACTGATGTGTGTCCCTAAAACACAGAATTTAAATAAGAATGACTGCATAATTCAATATCAGACAAGCTGAAACAGAAAATTATCCAAAAGTATAGCAGATAGATTTTTTTTCCAAACTCAAGATTGTTTTACCAAATCTGACTAAACATCTGGAATTTCTGAAATATCACTTTATCACAAAGTGCATAGACAACCAATGAAAAGAGATAGTTTAGATGGATTTGGTTTTACAATCAGTGAAATTTAAAGCTACAATGAAACATATTTAGAATATGAGAAAAAAATTAGTGAGAGTGCAAGAAGAAGAACAGAAGGGGACTTGGACACCAATCACATTGTCAATGTGTTTATGTAAGAGGCAATGCAGAGGCCAAAAGCAGAAACTGCCACTATGGAAGAGGCTGACAAACTCGCCTGCAGTTTTGAACCTCAAAAATTAACCAGCAACAACATAGAAAGAACAGGATGCTAATGAATTCATATATACAATGATATTAACATGTGACATATGGTTTGAAAATTAACATTATAGAATCACAACTAATAGACATTAGTATATGAAAGTTTTGTCTTCAAGAAATGCTTTTCATAAATATGCCTTTAGCAGATCTGCATCAAGTGGATGCAAAAATGTAGATACAGTTCATATTCCTATGAAACCATTACAGATTATACAAAGAATGCTTGTCAACACTAAGCATAAACATAGAGCTACTCTAGTAATTACAATTAGTCTTTAAACAAAGGAAGTTCTGAAGGTAATATTCATCCCTATTAACAGGTTTCACTGTTTTCACTATAAAGCCGCAGCTTATAAAACTACAAACTTTCAAGTTTATTCTTTTTCAAAATCCTGTAATGCCAATGTTGACATTTTCAATTTATCTTAAAGAAAGAAAATTGAAACTGAAATTATTTTTGTTTTCAAACCATCATCAGCCCAAACCAAGATTTAGAGAAAACCCAGCTGATGCCCTCTCCTTCTTGTAGCTAGGTAGGATGCGGAAAGAAAAAGGGATTCTTGATAATCAATAAGCGAGCAAGTGAAAACAAATCACCTTTCTCCTCATCCCTTATACTCCAAAACCAGATGGAAATAGAAATCTGAGCTTATGCATTCAGGAAAGTGAAATCAGTGAAACAGTGACACACCATAAAAGACTACAGTGAAGGTATCTAGGGCGAATTCAGAACCAAGGAAATCTTCTGTCTTGGCAAAATCTTCTGCTTTATTTTTTATATGGCTGCTGGCTGTGTTACATCATAAGACTTGCAAAGACTAAGTATTATACTGGGAAGGATATAACATATTTTTCATTTACAGCAAAATCTCCAAGTCCTTCTTTTAAGTGCAGAACTTCAGTGGTAATTGAACATACAGCTAAATTCAGGTATTTTAATACTGATATACTGATTAGCTTAATCATGAAATCATGAATCACACAGGCAAAAGCACTGTTAGCAGCTTCCACATGGGCACCAATCCACAGATGTGGAGTAGAAGACATACAAAAAAGTGCATGCCCACATACATACCTGTACTTTCTGTGGAGAGGAAAAAAAAAAAAAAAAAAAAAAAAAAAAAAAAAAAAAAAAAAAAAAAAAAAAAAAATATAACAGAACCTTTGGACTTCAGTAAAACAGATTTTTGCCCCAAAGCTGTGGGGTACTTGTGGTATTTTTTCCTGGCTCTTCGGTCACTCAGCCTGTAGACTTTCCAGTGAAAGAAAGCACTTTATAAAGAACTCCATTCTACGTTATTATGTTAAGCTGTCATTTGAACATGCCCATCAGATGAAACCTCCCATTGGTACAAACAGCTTGAGAGAAACCACAACCATGGTAGCCATGCCTGAAACTACTCACTGCCCCAAACCAGCAGGGCTAGTTGTCCAACAGCTCTGAGTTATTGCTCTTAGAAATTAATTTTTTATCCTACCAAAAAAGTGTCACCAGCCCTCCAAATTTCTCCCCTCAGCAGGATTTTTTTTTTTGTATTTTCCTCATGCGGGAGTAATTACTGTGCTGTTCTATCAGAAGTTCTGTGCTGTTCTATCAGACCTTATGACAAGTCATTTATAAACTTTCTTAGTACTTTCAGACTCATTCCCTATTATTTTTTTCTACAGCTTGAACAATCTCTACAGAATAACAAATTAATGTAGGGTGTAACTGCTGTATATGTGACCTGAATTTCCATGGGCAGTTACCAGTCTGAGTTATCTATGGGAAGCAAACATACTTACACATCCATGGGTAGTTTAGACCAAGTAATTTCACCTGTTTCTCCAAAAGGTCTGCATTTGGAGCGTGTGTTGATCATGTGGACCAGTTTATGTAGTGGCAAATGCAAGCTTTTGATAAGCTAGGGTACTATTATAATCAAACATTGCCCGCATTTTAAATTACAGCTGTTTCTTATGCAAGGTATAATGTAGGATAAAGCACGTAGCTTTAGAGCCCATTTTGAGTTTCAAAACAAGTTGCAATGCAATCACCTATTAACCTTTTCATCCCAAGGGTTTTTCTACAAAAAGTTAATATCCCTGACAGCTCCTTGTTTATTTTCACATCCATGCACTGTTTGCCACTAGTGACCTTGCAAGCAGATTCACACCTTACCAAGTCCCTGACCTTGAAGTCATTAAAATCCAATCACACACTGGGCAGGCTTCCATATTCATTAGGACAGCAAGAAGATAGATTTGAACATGCCTCTGAAGTGACCAATACATTCATCAGTCAATTTCCATCTTCTTCTACAATTTCAGCTTGCTTAGGGAGATTACTAGATTAATTGATACAGAAAGTCTTTTGCAACAAAACAGTTGCAATGTTAAGCAGATGCAATATGTTTCTAATTAAAAAGGCTATGATCAAACATAAGTCATAAATTATAGGTTGTCCTATGAATACCCATATGAAGTTCCTACAACCGTTCTTTTTGCTTATGCTTTTGATGTAGGGGTCAGAGCATTTCAAAACACATTATAATGAAACTAGCATATGAAAATAAGAAAATCCATGTCTACAGCTAAAGGAAACCTCACATAGGATATTTCTTTTGAAAATTAAATCCATCACTGGAACATGCTAATTAACCCTATTAAGTTCTTATGTATTTATTTCATAAAACCCTTTGGAAGGTAAAACTTCAGGTCATAAAGATAGGATTTATAACAACCATGAAAAGAACAACAAAACCTGAAACAAACAGAGACCTAGAGGAAACATTTTCTCCATCTTATTTTGACATACACTTGCCTTCATCTACGCAGATTGTTCTCAGAGAAAAGTGAAATTTATGTGAATATGCTTTACAGAAGAAGAAAGATTTCTTTTTTTCACATTGATATATGTAGGCATGATCTCTTCCAAATTTAAAGCAAGAAAGTTTTGAAAAAGGGTGGAATAAAGAAAGCAGTTTCAAACACATAAATAACAAACCTCAAATGAATCACTACCTGTCAGACAGGTTGCTCAAAACTCTGTGTTTGCTCTTCTCACAAATCACATTTATAGCAATGCTGTTCAAAAGACTTTTACATTTACCTGGAAAAGGCCAGAGCTATATCAAAACATTTTAAAGGGGGCTGAGCTTCAATACTTTGGTCAAAGGTCTCTTTGCACAGAAGGCAGCTGAGGGCAGGTTGCAAGCTCCTCTTGAATTTTTAAGCTTGTTGCTTTTTTGTTCATGAGGAAGCCATCCATGTGAGTTTTCATCAAACCACAGACAAGAGGCTCTAAAATCCCAGGTTTCTTATTCCTTGTCTTAAAGTCACAAGTAGCATTGCTATTTGGCTTTGCAATTTCATGGTGGCAGCCATTTGATTTTTTTACTGGGATCTGTCTGAGGTACATCATTGACAAAAAATCAAACCAAGGACCTGCTGGAGAGAACTTTTAATTCAGAAGGCTTTTGCCTGATTAACAGCTTTTAAGTAACATTTGAAACAAATCACCACTTTTTACAGAAGCCTCCAGCTGTCTGATGGCAGAAGCCAAAAATGACACATATCCTCCAGGAGGTTGACCCAAAAAAATACTGTCTTTTTGTGATCACAGTCAAGCATATAACTTCAATGAATACAAGGTTTTTTTTTAAAAAAAAAAGAAATAACAGAAATACTAAACAAATTCATGTAGAGACAAACATGTTTAAGGACCAAAGATAATTCTGAAATGGAGAGGAGAGGAGAGGAGAGGAGAGGAGAGGAGAGGAGAGGAGAGGAGAGGAGAGGAGAGGAGAGGAGAGGAGAGGAGAGGAGAGGAGAGGAGAGGAGAGGAGAGGAGAGGAGAGGAGAGGAGAGGAGAGGAGAGGAGAGGAGAGGAGAGGAGAGGAGAGGAGAGGAGAGGAGAGGAGAGGAGAGGAGAGGAGAGGAGAGGAGAGGAGAGGAGAGGAGAGGAGAGGAGAGGAGAGGAGAGGAGAGGAGAGGAGAGGAGAGGAGAGGAGAGGAGAGGAGAGGAGAGGAGAGGAGAGGAGAGGAGAGGAGAGGAGAGGAGAGGAGAGGAGAGGAGAATCAATATTGCTTGAAAATGCATTCCCCTAGATGGGAAAAGGGCTGTTGTCTTGAGAATATAGTATATAACAGGATAGTATATAACTGGTTATTTCCCCATGTTTGTTCAAGACCATGTGATGAATGTCCCAAAACAGCATCTGTACCTATAAAACTAGTATAATAGACTTTCCATACTATTGCACAGTAAACAACTGGATAGAGCACAACAGTGTCAGTATCCTTTGTGTAATGGTCAGGTATTTTTCATTTATACTGTCCTTTCATAACCTGCATTGTGCTCACATTGAGCCAAAGCTCAAAGGCTTTGGCACCCAGTTACACCATAAATTGAAATAATGAGAATGGTTTTATATAGTTCTACAAAATGTGTCTAGGGTGTTGTGTGTGTAATATGAACAATTTTACAGCCAAGACTCTTTCTGTGGAGAAAACTAAGACCTTGAGCTTCCCTCTGCTTCTGGAGAAAGCAGGGATATTTATGGCAATAAATACATTGTTTTGAAACCAAATAATTTTAACAGGCCCATTAGTCTTTATTGAATTAATATAAATAATTTTCCTTCAAGAAAATTGGTTTCAGGAACATAAACGCAATTACCTGGCCTTACCTTTGCTCACAAGAGAGACATTTCAAGTCATTGCATCATACATACTACAAACTCAGCAAATTAAAAATTTCACACCCCTGAAATTTCAGGAACAGAGTAGCTGAGAAGTTTTCTAAATCATTATATAATCATTTATTAATAAATTAAAGATAAGATTTTAAAGCAATACAACTGTTTGAGCACAAATCATACACACTGTAGCTTCTTGAATACCTCGTTTTAGGTGTAAAATGGACCATTTCAGCACTCCCTTTCTCATTGTTTACAAAGGAGATTTCTCTCTTCAATGTTTAGAGTTTTATTTTGCAAACATAGCTAACAGTAGTTATTATTTGAATGGTGAAAGCCAAATAAAACTTAAAAAAATAACAAAAAATGAAGCCATTTACGTAGAAAGAAAAAACACTATTGGAACATACATTAAAATTTAGCAACTGTACATTCTCATATTTGATACTTTGTGTTTATACAGCCTGCATTGTTTTCTCTTGACATCAGCACTCTAACTCCATTTTTAAATACAGTTAAGTTCACAAAGGAGTTGAGGATCACTAAGATATTGATTACAGAGAGTCTACACAGCCTGTTGCATTCAAATGACTCTGTGACCTCCTCTGCACCTTTGAAAAACTAAAACCAGGTTCTAAAACTTTATCCCATGCATAACCAATCCTACAGCCATATATGAAAGGGAAAAACATCAGGTGAATTTGAGGCCATTAAAAAAAAAAATCAGTAAGGATGCATGGAAAGAGTCAAATGGAGCAGGTCCAAGGGTTGTGGTGCACTAGGCCAGCACAGAGTGCTCTTTCATATGAGTGGTGAGGACACTGATCAGTCTCTCGACCATAGTCTCCATATTTGGTATGAATTTATTATCTTTTAATATCACCTCTAAGATTTAAATGAATGCCCCGAATTATTTTAATGAAATTTCTGTTTTTTCACTTCAATTATGTAATTATTTGACTATGTGATTTAAAACAAAGAGGTTTTTATGTCACTGTTAGTCTCACTCCCACTTTTGTCTTGTTTTAGAACATTCCTACTCAGCTTTCAGATTTCTTCAACAAAAGATGATTTTCATCCCACAACCCTATTTGTTTAAGACAGCACTGATCTCATGTTTTTAGTGTGTTTTAAGTGGGCATAACAATTACCTGAAAATATTTCACCGAATAACTACTTTCATGCTACAATATTATGTTAAGAATCAATTCTCCAAAACTCATTTTCTTTATACAAGGATGAAAATGCACTTAGGCATGGATTTCCTGTTCATGGCCCCAGTTGTAATTTCAGCTTTAATATAATTATTATTTCTGTGTTTACTAAGCCTCTAAAGTGCTTAGTACAGAGCCAGTAAGTGCTTAGAAAACTTTGGAATAGAGTACAACCTAGAACAGTAATAACAGCTCTACTTAAAAGGCAGAGTTTAAAAAAGGTGCTTTGTTTTCTAAGTCATAGAAGTAGAAAGATGCTTAAAGTAACTATGAACCTAGGAAGAAAAAGATTATGACACTGACCTGACACAAAAAAAAAAGTAAAGAAGCAAACCATACATACCAGGAAATTGAGGATCAACTCCAGAGGGGGGAAAAAAATCATATCAGCAGTAATTCTTTATTAAGGATAACTAATAATTTACTTATTTGGTTGTATCCCTTTGTTCTTAAAAAAGGCTTGATTATAGGGGTTGCACATGCCCTGTTTTGTTTTTTCCTCCTTTAGCATTCACAGGAGTAAACATTAAATAAAAGACTGTATTTTTTACTCGGACTAAGATTAGGAATTAATCTTTGTTCTAGACAATGGGGCATATTCCTCAGTTGCTTCAATATTATTCAGGCATAAAAATTGCCACCCACTGACCAGCAGCCACAAAGACTGCCATTCTCCTACACTGCAGAGAAAATTGCTTAGAGAATCATGGAATCATTTAGGTTGCAAAAGAGGTTTCAGGTCATCAAGTCAAGCCCATCACTGCCAAGCTCATCACTAAACCATGTCCACAAGTGCCACACCTACACCACTTTTAAATAACTCCAGGGATGGTGACTCAACCACTTCCCTGCACAGCCTGTTCCAATGCTTGAAAACCCTTTTGAAATTTTCCCTAATACCCAATCTAAACCTCCCCTGGCAAAACTTGAGGCCATTTTCTCTTGTCCTATCATCTGTTGCTTGCAAAAAGAGACAAACCCCCACCTCGACACAACCTTATTTTAGAAAGAAAAAAAATCGTAATCAAATGAGAAAAGATTCTGCAGTAGAAAGAGTATCAAGAAGTTAGCAATTTCAAAGTTAAATTTAACACAAAGTGATCCCAGGAGTTCACAATAGCAGCAGCTAAAATGTAGGTGGTGATATTTTTGGTGCAGCAGTGGGTAGTGATTTTTAGTGCACTTTATATTTAAATGAGCTCAAAGTGTACGACTGAATTACCTAGGTGGTTAGATGGTATCTAACCATCTCAAATAATTACACAAAGGTATGTGATCTTCCATCTGACTAATGATCCCAAAATGTTTCTTCTAGAGGGAAGCTGGTGTGACATTGAGTAGGGGACAAATCACAAAAATGAGGACAATCAGAAAGTTACTTTTGCTGCAGTCATAAATAATGTGAAAAATTTGATGCAGCTGCTCCACAGGGACTCTGTAATGGAAAGACAGAGAATTTTGATATCCCTTTGCCCTACCTCATGCTGCAAAAAAGCTTGCTAAGATATGTCAAATCAATATTGACCTTTACAGATAAGCAACATACCATGGAAGTTTGAGATGGATCTTGAGAATAATAACATACGTGAAACATTTTGAAGGTTTAAAGTACCAAGTAATAGGGGTGGGGGAAGAGAGAGAGATTACAGTGAGCAAGATGCCAAAACTAATGATAAGGCAGAGTAGAACATTGTTTGGAATTTTGTTGCCACAGCTAGAACCTGATAAAAAATTCCTACAAGATGGTAACTAGATCTTTGTTCTTCATAAGAAATGAAGACCATTCATCCTGTATCTCAAGTTTATAGGCCAGGAAAGCACTTCAACAGAAAGGAAATGTGATCTACGCAAGTGTTTCAGATTAGAATCCTCAAAATCCATTGGCTACAGAAACATCATTACGTAGCAAAGGAGGGAACACAGTTTTTAGATGGCATCCGAATATGTTATAACTCCATCCTGCAAAGGATCCACATCACTGGAATTCCAACTGTACTTCAAGTTTTCAATTTACTACGCAAAATGTTCACAGGACATCTCACTCTAATAATTAAGCATCAATTAAAATCTGCAGATGGCAAAATTTAATGATGCAATTAAGTAATTTTGGTTATTTCCCAAGCAGAAACTTAATACACATAGCTCTCAGGACAAATACACTAAAGATAAAGCCAGATTCTGTCTCTTCTTCTTTCTTCTTGTGTAGGTTTAGTTACACCTTTTGTCACTTTTATGAAATGAGGCCACTTTTCCCTCTTTGCTGTTTTCCCTGGAGCAGATATCGTAGCCTTCCCCCACTGCCAGCAGGCTTAAACTGTCATCCAGTCTGACAGCAGCACTTTAGCTACTGGCCTCTCCTTCCCATTTGCTCCTGGGGCCTCACTTGCTCTTCCTCTGATCCCTGGAGGCTCCACTTCCTTGTAAAGACCAAACAGAAGAACAGGGATGAGTCATGAAAATGGGTAGATGACCACAAGAAAGAGACAAATTTAATATTGCATAAAGAAAAAAAAAAAAAAAATAGGCAGCATTCAATGAAGACACATTTAGTATGGTCTGGTGGACAGAAACACATTAAAAATACAAGTAAAAACCAGCCTAAAGTAGTCCTGTAGCAAACCCACAACGTTAGAGCTAAGATAAAAGGAATGAGTAGCAATACATTTATAAAAGCTGACTCACAAAATAAACAGAAAGAGGGATGGCTTTTCAGAGAAGAACTGAGCAACAGGAGGTATTAGGATAAAACTAAATAAGTGTTGAGTTCATAATAAAATTACATTGCACAAGAAACTTTTTTTAGTGGCATGTTTACAGTGCTCTATTTAGACTGTACTACTGAATGCTTGTAATGTTGTAAAGGCAGAAAAAGGCAAAGAAAGTTGAAACAGCAAACTAGTAGCAGCTCTTGAACATATGGCTCACAAAACAAAATTAAAAATATTTGTATTCTCCCTGAGGAAATCAAATTTAAAAGTGAACACAGCCCTGAATAAATACATGGGATCAATGAGTAGGCAAGTGTTTAATTGAATACTAGAAAGAAAGTGCAACAGATACAAGCTAACAAATATGGCACCATTTCCTTCAAAATTTTTCAGACTTATGCAGTTTAAAAATTAATCTGAAATATGTATTCCAAAAGCCTTTTGCGCTCACAGATAATAATGGAATATATGTGTGTGCATATATAGGTTGCATATAAGTGCATATATATAAACACATGTACACATTTAAGTGTCCCAATTTACAGATAAATCATTTTATACAAATAATTTGGACCACGGATTGCAGCAGTGGTGAAATACTATGGAAAGAAAAATCCATATTCATACTAATTTCCAACAGCCATTTATAAGAACTTACAAGAAGTAGCATTCAAAAAATAGTTCATAGCAAACTATCTGAATTGATCTTATAATATCCTACCTGAACTATCAGATAGCTTTTAGTGCTTCTGAACCTGTCAATAATAGGTTTTTGGATGATTCCCAAATTGAGAGACCACATACATTTATTAGGAGTAAATTATACAATGGCACAAGGTACTGCCAAGGTGTATTAGTAGTGATGCAAAAAACTATTTGGCCAGCTTGATCAAATCAAAGAGAGTTGCACCCTGCTGCAGGAAAAGTGTCTCTTGAAAAACAGCGGAAGTTTTAACTCCCTGAAGATCTACTTTGTGTATGCTTGAGGGGCTCTTGCTACAAGAGAAAGTACTTTATAACTCCTAATTAGGTGAGGAAACACAAGATTGGAAAATTCAGTCCTAATTCAGAGCTACTTTCTGCATCTACTTCAAACAAGTTTTAAATTTCCTAGGAGTATTAGTTTAAAATAGTTTCATACAATAGGTTTCAGACACTTTCCCAAGGTGCTTCATATGACCAGTCCCAATTCCTTACTAATTGCACCTGCACAGATATTAAAGTCTCCAGAAACTTTCCTCCCTCTTCTGCAGGCAGTCCTGACCTTAGACATTCAGAGTGCCAGCACACAAGCCACAGTTCGATAAGAAGACGTGCTCAATACTAATTCTGGCGAGCAGCAGCCACCTCCTGCCCCTTGTCACTGCTGCCTCCCTCCTGCTCCTCCTCTGCTCCGTGCTGTGCTAACACAGCCTCCGGCACAGCTGTCAGCCCGGGCCAGGGAATGAAATGGGATAAAAGAATAAAGGTGAGGAGAAGGAGGCTTTATTTTTAATCTAAATCAGTTCCCTGATCTGATTTGACGCACTTCACACCCTCGCAAGCAATTTTCAGGGACTTGGCAATAGAAGATATGGTCAGGGAAAGGTACTACTTAAATTGTCATTGTGGTATCAGGGAACTATATTCTCATTTGGTGCTTTAACCAGCTGACAGCTCGGGAAGAGAGTAAGCAAGATAGGAGATACACACGGACAACTCACTCCATCCCAGTATATTGCCACTTTGGCTAAATTCCCCTAAAAATACCCATTTTATTTTCTCACTTCTTACCTTCCTGAGACACCCTAAGCTTTCTAAGTTATCAGAGTGTCATATGGATTTAAAGTGAGATTACAACACTCAGCACATTCTTAACCACTCATTTAGGTAACACGACAAAAAAAACATCCACTACACACTTCAAGTTAAACAAAGGCTGCATTAAAATGAAATTAATCTCAGACACCTTGCATTATTTTGTCTTAAATACATAAACAAAAACTATTTGGCAAAATCTCTTCAATTTCATATTATTCTAATGATCTTAAAAACATCTCTCTCCCAATATAATAATTCATGGGGAAAATGCACTCTCTCCCTCATGCAGTCTGAAAGAAAGCCCTTTTCTCCTGGGTTCAAAACATTTGGTTGCTTTTCTGTAAATGCTCAAAGCCAGGCAGATTGAAACTCTGTGGATTATCTTTAATCAAATTTCAAAGTTGCAGTTGCAGCATTGTGACCTGGCATGAGGCTATGAATGACTTGGGCTCACACGCTGAACACCTGCAACAAGATGTTTCTTGAGCAAGGCATTAGTATTGTCAGAGTAGGAAGGAAAAGAAGGCTTTGAGCACAAGTGGCCACCTGAGCTCTCCCTGAGAATAGAAACAATTACTATCAGTAACCCTCTGTTTCAGAAACATCAGTGACTTAGGTCATCCCTGAAACTGGCATTTTAGGTAATCCCTAACCTTTTGAATGTATATTGGTAACAATAACCTCTTTATATAATAATCCTTTATATTCCAATCTATTTTTACCCACAGATACAATGGAGGAGGACTTACTTACACTATACTTTCAGCCAACCTTCATCACTGTCAAGTGTAACACAGAAAGATTTTCTGGGGCTTCAGGCATAAGAAATTATGTCTTTACATAATTTCTTTCACTATAAAGCCCCAGAAAATCTTTTATCAACAAAATATTTTCTTAATGGCATCTCTGTGAATGCTAAGTCATCAAAATGGTACCTTGTTATCATTTTTATTGCTGTTATGGGTGTGCTAATGAAATATAAATTGAAAGTGAGGAAATCTTTCTTTTCTTTTTATTTTGACTTGTCAAGGCCAAATACAGTACCTAAAGCCTCTATTTCAACTTTGCTATAAGTACTTTTCCATTTCCTCACTAACATATAGTTTTCTGGTACTATTACTAACAGAAAATATGCAATTTTTGAAATAGTTCTGCTACACAATCTGACCTATGCAGCTATCACAGTTCAGGCAACAGGGAGCCACAGGTTTCTGGCTGCTTACATGTCAGTGTTTAAGTTCTGGTCCAAGTCTAGCCCTTAGTACTTTTAAAAGCAATGTCCCCAACAGCTGACATTAAAATTAGAAATTTTAACAGGGGCAGTTCAAATAAATAAATTCATTCTCCATTTTGAAAGTCACATCGTACTTCCATAGAACCTCAAATAACTTCTAGAAGAGAGGAAAAGGAAATGCCTTAAAAATTGTATAGTACTTACCCACCTGTACTGTTGTTTTCTATCACAACAACTGGAGAAGGGAAGTTCCTGTACCAAAGTTCGGCACAGCAGACATTTGGCCCGTAGTGTGATTAGGTTATTCTGTTTGAGTAATGGTCCTTGAAAACAGAACATTGTGTGCTACTGAGGGCCAAATCTTCAGATGGCACAACCTGGCATAATTCCACTGATTCAGTGATATGAAACACAAACCCTTTAAGAAAAAGGTGTATCATTTTATGCTTGGAATGCACCACTCATTTTACATGTTATTGTAAATTTAGCTGGATGAAAACTGCTTACAACTGAAAACTGAGTCCTTCCAGGAAAACATGAAACCATCTCCTAAGTAAAGAGTGCAAATAGCAACTCATTTGAAAAATTAAACATCTTATAGACTATTCTGGCAACAATTTCTAGCAAGTTCAGTACTGAGATTGTCCTATGGCATTTTCTCACTCTGTGATGGTGTTCACTGGTAATAGAACACCATAAATTCCTTTCCATTACATGTAGAGTTTGATGTTAAGCCATGTTTTCCTGAGTTCAGCTGTTAATTAGTATGGATATTTCTATATGACAGAAGATACTCATGAGGAATCATGTGTTGGGACACCAAAAAGGGGAGTAGGAGTAAACGGGAAATTTATTAATAGTGCATACCAAGCAACAAGGATAGGTTTTTGACTTTCACAAAGCTAAAAATATAGGGGGGAATGGAAAAAAATTAATACAGAAAGTCAGAATCGCAAGAAAAAAATCCAGAAGCCCAAGTCTGTTAAGAAAAAACTAAGTAATTGCTCATCTAATTCCAAACTGAGCAAGCTGTAAATGAATCCTGCAATAGGAGACTGATTAAGTGGTTAAAAAAACCAGGAGGGGGAAATTTTTCACAATTACCACTGGATGATTTCTCATTTTCCCATTTGCAGAAAACCAGGAGAATTTGAAACGAAATCCATAGGAATAAAACTATCATTTGCTCCCCAAGCATATTCAGTTCTGACTGCCTGCTCTTATTAACCAGCTTGTCACCAGAAAATGTTCCTTATTAAATTGTACAAGTAATAAATTATTATTAAAATAATGTTTCTCTGTTTCTCTTCATATTAATGTAACCAGACTGGCATTGTATTTGCTATACTTTGCAGTTTAAATGTAAACATTATCAATTATTTTCATTATAAAACTGATGTTTATGTTGCTAATTTGTTAATTCAATTTTCCCACCACCAGTTTTGCTCTTTCTCATATAACCCAGGTGATAACACTCTGACAGATAAAACAATCTCTGCTACCGGGCTGTGTCCATACTAGAGTTAACATAAATTTCACACAGGAAAGTCAAATGGAGAGGCAGCAATAGCAGAACATTTGATAGCAACAGAATTCGGAGCTTACTTCTATAATTTCAGAACATAGAGAGGGAAATGGTCTATCTTGCTAGAGCTAGCAATGTTTATTGTAAAATTGCTTTGAGATTAGTCATGTTAATGATCTGTAACACATTTTCAGCTCTCTACAAGAAAAGCTGGCAAAGTATGAAAGGAGAATGGAGGCGAGGGAAAGTCTTACTCAGAGTGAGAACAGAGCTGAGGGAAGTAAAGAAATTAATCAAATTTAACAATGAAGATATATGGTATCAAAACTGAGACAAAATTATAAATGTATTTATACTTTATGCTTTAATCTGAAATACTAATGGTGACAAATTAGAAACAGTACTTCAGGGTCCATTTCAGAACAATATTTTCATTCATTGTATTCCTCTTTTGTTTACATCAGAAACTCAGACCTTTTAGTGGCTTCTGACCCCCACATCCTTCCATGGTACTTCCATACTAGATAAAATGGTTTAGGATTCAGAGAGGGAATACTGACATAACAGGAATTTCAGGAGGCATTACCCCTATAAAAGATACGATTCCTAGGGGAGGAGAGGAAGGAAACATGAAGAATATTTTGTTACAATTTCAGGAACCAGCATTCTCTTTGGAAAACAGCCACTTTCACCTGCTTAGAGATAATCCTTCTTTCTCTGCTCTGTCCAGAAGTACCTGTTCACTTTCCCAGGGTCTTTTTAAATATATTTTCCTGCTTAATAGCTTTACAGCACCTAAAAAACCTTAATTTTCCCTTAGACAATATCTAAAGGAGAATATCAGGAGCAGAAAAGGTGACTCAGTCTGTTCCACTTGGAGAAGAGGAGACTGAGGGGAGACCTCATTGTGGTCTTCAACATTCTCACAAGAAGAAGAGGAGGGGCAGGTACCGATTTCTTCTCTCTGTGACCGGTGACAGGACCCAAGGGAATGGCCTGAAGCTGTGTCAGAGGAGGTTTAGGCAGGATATCAGGAAAGGCTCTTCACCCAGAGAGGGTGGTTGGACACTGGAACAGGCTCCCCAGGGCAGTGGTCACAGCACCAAAACTGAAAGGGTTCAAGAAGTGTTTGGACAATGCTCTCAGACACATGGTGTGACTCTTGGGTTGTCCTGTGCAGGGCCAGGAGTTCAGCTCCTATGAAGCTCATGGGTCCTTTCCAGCTCAGGATATTCTACTATTCTATACAATATCTGTATACTAACAAGGTGTGGAAATGCATGGAACTGTTTGTTGGTGGGATTTTTTTTCTTGGCTTGTTTTTCTTAAAAAAATATCTTTTTCTTCTTTCCTAACCACCACCACATAGCATTAGAGTAAGATAAAGAATGTTTAAACATCTATACATATAATTTTTACATCTGTTTCCTAAACATTCAAGTTCAGAAGTGCTTGAATTTGAGTTGGTCGCAATATTCCTGAAATAATCCACATCATTGATATAATGACATAACATAACAGCAAACAAATCTCTAAACTTGCTTTTTAAAAAGACATGGCTATAGTCAACAACAAATCCCCAAAAGCATATTGCCACACATTATTTCTGTTGATTTGAAGATGTATAATATCAGGAAAATATATTTTGAAAATGGTGAGATGCAAGGGCTATCTTAGTCTGCTTTGGGAAAGGACATATTACAAGTAGTACTTCATGAAAATCTCAAAGCAGAGAATTCTTTCCCTGATCCTGATAAAAACAAGAATAATAATTAAGGATTCCAGAAAATGTTATTATATGAGTAATAAAGAACAATAGGGAAAAAATGAAAATAGACTTTATATCAAAAATATATGCTATATTTCTAATTTTAGAGAATATTCAAAATCATATTTTGATCAACAAAAAGTAACCTTTTGAAGTTGGTAGTTTTTTTAAAGAAATAGCTTGTTTAAACACTTTCAGTTCATGATTAATCATTTAGACTCTAAATGATCAATACTCACTTTATCATATCTAACCATTTTCAGAAAATGGTAGTATGTTTTTCTGATTCTTCTAAAATAATAAGCAGAAGAATCTCAATTTAAAACTGGGATCTCTGCCCACTCCATATTTTGTAATGTTTGACTCCTACTTTGCCCATTGTTGTACAGAACTAAGACCAGACAAAAGTTCCTAATCCAAGGAACTCGAAGTGCTTTTACTAGAGTAGGGGAGTAAAGCATCATCATTCACATTCCAGAGAAGACAAGCCTTTGTCACGGGGAGATTTTTAAATCAATTGCCTGAGGTCACAAGTTGAGTCACTTTCACAGCCCTTTTTTAAAGTTAAAACTAAATCCCCCATTATTGCAATTTGAACGAGCAAACACGCTTAGCATACTTTAATAGCAAATTTTTTCTTCAAATACTAGAGATGCTATCTGCAACACACCTGGAAAAAGACTGTAGCTCTTGATGATAGTTAATAAATTGTGCTTCCAGGAGCAGCACACTAAGATACAATCTGGATCACTGCTTTTCTTGTGAATTTAAACAGGAAGACACACTTTTGTGCCAGTGCTCTGATGATTGCGTGCCACGGAACCAGAAGTTCACTATTTCACAGCCTGCCTGCTGCAACAACTCAGCTCAAATTTTCGCATTTCCATCACAAGTTCTTTGTCACAGACTTGTGTGGGTGCAGGGGACTTGCAGGCCTGATAAAAACAGAACAGCATTTCCTGTCACTGCCTGCATCTTCAGACTTTTGAGCTCTGTGTATTTCTTGTACCATCTTTACAAGTTCTAAAGGGCATCTGTTGATACTGCATTGCACTCTTTAAAAAAAAAATGGACTTTTAAATGAAGATGGCAACTTTGAGCCACTACATCTGTCTGTGAAAAAAATAATATATCCTAGTCTTCTCTGTGAAGGTTTGGTCTCTGTGAAGGTAGCAGCCAAGAAATCTGTAATTTTTCATGCATTGCAGCAGATCTTCTTAGCACTGTTATTTACATACTATTCATTTGTTATGTTTGGCCATCTGTTTGTGGGTGAAATACTGTAGGCATATTTCATTTTCTTTTGACTTTGCTTAAAAAGCTTACCAAAATCTTATATTTTTTTTTTTCCCTCCTCGTAAATGCTCTATGCTCTTTTCATCCTGTTGGGGAAATGCTATATAATGATAATCCAAGATACTCAAATTACCCTCACTGAAGTATCATTTGTGGGTTTCTTTAGGATCTCAATCACTGAATGCATGATTCTAAGTACTCCTTTCACTCTAGAGACTTTATTTTTACACTTATACAGTTAAATGGAAAGCATGGTTTCACATAGCTTAACTCTGTATTCCTCTATTTAAAATCCTCCAAACAATGCCAACAATTTTGAACCAGTTAATACCTTTTAACAGCAGCTCAAGATTGGTCAAAAAAATACACATTAGACAAGGACAATGTAAAAACCTACATTTCACTTCAAATTCAACTAGAAGAAGACCTGCTATACTAATACCCTGGAAGCAATACCATGCATAAATCCCTTAACAGCAGCCACTTTGAACAGAATAGCTGATCTGAAATGCCCTGCCATTTAAACCCAAGTCCTACACAAAGTAATCCTCAAACAACTGAATCCTATTTAACTTCTCAAAACATCTGAATTTGAATTTAAGAAAAGCAAGCATTTTTAGAACCCTACTTTAAATACACATTTAACCTTAATCTCTTTTTCTGACTCTTTCTTGGAGCATACCACCTGTACGTCTGTCTCAATTATGTGTTCATGTATATACATATATTTGAATGTATAATGTATGCAGCTTGCTAAGGACAGATTCAAATGAGAATTTTCCTCAGTTCCACAACAACTCTCAATTTCTGATCACAGTTTGGACAGAAATATGCTGTATCTATGCTCTATGCTTTTTTCAGCTGCTAAGCAAGAAATATTTCTTTGGCATTCTTTTCTTTCCCAATACAAGAAAATTACAAGAAATCAAAACCAACAAAACAAAAAAGCAAACAAAATTAAGTAAAACCCATTTCCCACCAGGTCCAAAACAAGACATTTCACAATTCACACTGAGAGAACATTGGATAGACACACAAGAAGAAACAATATATAACAAGGCATACCACTGTTATATCAACACTTAGGCCTATTGTTACGGTACTCATTTGCAAACAAGGGTTGGGTTGGTGCAGATTTGTGTGTGAAAAGTCACAATTCAGATTACTCCTCTCTGGACCGACATGAAAGGAAATTTAATCTTTTTATTAGTCTATCAGCATTCCAAACATATGAGGGTATGACTTCACTACATTCATTTCTAGAGCTGAATATCAAGAAAGCAGCTCAAGAAGCTTTCTTTTACTGGCCTTGTATCCATGGCTATATTTTTCCTGTCAGCCTAAATCCATGACTGGGGATGATGACAATACTCTCTAGCTTACCTCATATCATGTCAGGAGAGGACCGACTGAAGCTGTCAACTCCGTATCAGAGAATTTATTAATTGTGTCAGAGGCATTGACTCAACCTTCAAGCATGCTTGACATGCTGTCATGGGTTAGTAAAGCATAGTCCCGGAAGTGTTGTTCTTGCAAACGGGTTCTTACAGCTCCTCTGTGACCTGACAGAACCTATCAGTGGCCAGTTTAAATATGGACAATTCTTTAAGCCACTTAAAGTTGTGACCGCCTCTGTGATCCACACTTAAGAATAGACAAACCCTGGGCAGAGCCCTCTCTCATTTCTGGTGCTGGGACAGGTGGCTGCGGGCCCCGTGCGGGGGCCAGCGGGCCCGGCCAGGCCCTGCTTGGGCCACGGAACAGCCCCCCCTCCCCTGCTGTGGGCAGCTGGAGCAGCCCGGCTCCCCCTCTCCAGTGCGGCCAAGATTCAGCTGAAGCTGCCCTGCTGTCCAGCAAAAGATTGTGTGAGGAACAGTGATAAGCAACATTCCAGCTGCAAGGCCTGGGTGAGATTAACCCTTTTAGTACTGTGAAGAGCTGAAAACCTGAGGGAGGAGAAAGAGGAGATGCTTAAAGCTGAAATTCTGTTGTAAAGCTATGATGTATCAGAGTACCCGTTGTAATTTCATGAAGGCATGGGGGGTGGAGCATTCAACTTGTACTTGTGAGCAAAAGCACCAGCACTGAGATAGGCAGATGCTGACACAGCTGTAATTTAATGAGAAGTTTGGACAGGGAGAGATGGAAGCGATGAGGACTCTTACTCCACATGGAAAGGGGAAGACCTCTGTTCCTAGAGATGCTCCCAGAGATAGTCCTAGAGATGAAGATGAGGAGGACCCTTTGCTCCCCAGGAAGGAGGAGGGCCTCTGTTCTTAGAGATGAAATGCTCCCAGAGATGGGTGAAGAGAACTTTTGTTTCTGAACAGCTCAGCCTTAAAATTGTGCCCCAGTAATTCAAGAGTGGACCCTAGAAAGCAGTTGTGGGAAAAGCTGCAAGTCGTGGGAAGGGACTCACATGCGAGCAGAGAACCATCCTGGGCGGCTGTCTCGTTGTGATAATGTTTTCATAGCATGGGCAAGAGAGACTCCTCTTCCTAAATGGACTGAACAAGGCTATTACGGAAGTGGTAAACAGACTGAACATCTCAAGGGTTGTCTTTTTACATTGTCAGTGGGAGAAGGGAGAAAGGTGGGGGGAGGAGAAATGTTCTGAAGGTGTGGTATGTTTGGTTTTTTTTTTCCGTCTTTCTTCTTTTAGGTCTGTTAATAAACTTCTTTATATTCTTTCAAGTTCTGTGCCTGCTTTGCATTTCTCCTAATTCTTATCTCACAGGAGATAAACAGTAATGAGTATTTTGGACCAAACCACTACACATGCCAGAGATGGTAAAAAAGGACCCTTCTATCATTCCAGTTCAAAGCCCAGCATCCTTACTGAGCCACATGAAAAAGCAGAAAAAGTAGAGGTGAACATCCACTTCTCTCAGCTTTACTACACAGAACATAATTTCCACAAAGGGCAAGGAGGAAAGGTTGAAAATGACATCTTCTAAGCAGATTCACCAGCAACTACCCCTCAGAGATCTCAGTGCCTGTGGAAGGTCACATCTATGCTCAGTGTCTCCACATCTTTAACAGAGCACTTGCAACTTAAAAAGTGGAAAAAAATAAAAAAAAAGTTCAGTACTTGGTCTAACATTAACAAAGTAAACTCCTTTTAGCTTTCCATCTCCTCAGCTCCTTCTCACTATTTGATAGCACTCTTTCTTCCTACTAAGTAGGAATAGAACCAGTTATTCTTCCCCTGGCTGGTTTTCAAAGACTTAAACACCTAAGTTTCTCTAAAAAGGTTTGTTGATAGCGATAACTTTGCAGAGTGATGACACACCGCTATTGTATCATTTTATTTGTATCATACTGATGTCTATTCAAGCCCTAAGAAAATCTGTTGTGAATCTTGTAAAGTTATTTCTATGGAACAACATTTAAAGTAAAATCAATAAATAATGTGACCCGAAGATACAGTGAGCTGCTCACACTGTCTATGTTATTTCTAGTACAAGTCTCCTCTAGGCTCATAAACTTCCTGTCA
Source organism: Corvus moneduloides (assembly GCF_009650955.1). Classification (NCBI taxonomy): domain Eukaryota; kingdom Metazoa; phylum Chordata; class Aves; order Passeriformes; family Corvidae; genus Corvus; species Corvus moneduloides. The sequence continues at coordinate 7,720,435 of NC_045477.1, read as the reverse complement.
CTTGTCAGTAAGCTTCAATACAAATTTGAATGATTCAGCTCGACACACTGGGAGAAGTGAACTTAAAAGTAAACAGTGAGAAACAGTCCTATGACGTGATAGGAATTCTGATTTCTTTCAAGTATTGGAGCCATTGAAACAGCCAAAATCAAAGTGACATTCAGAGCATAGTGTATTTCTACATGGGATTTTAAAATGTTTCAGAAGATAACTTTCTTCCCCTCTGGTAGCTCCTTCTTTTAATTCAGCCACTTACTCCATTTTCATGATATCAAAGGTTTTTTCCCTTTTCTTTTGTATACCAGGCTATTAAAATACCCTACGGCACACACAGGGACATAGAATAATAGTAATGATTAAAATTATTTGAAAAAATGACAGAGAATAAGGGAAACATGACTTTCATTTCTTCTTGCTCTCTGTTTCCTTGCATTTCATTGGCTATGAAGCAAAGTGCATTTGAACTTTACAGGGGGGAAAGAAAACCAGAACAATTCCTCTCTGAAAAGGCTACTGGATGAGGATTCACAATTTCTCATTTTTTCTTGTTGCTATGATTACACCTGGACAAGAACACCACAAAATAAAACATGATCTTAGTCATCTACATTACATGGCTATGAGAAAGAAGCAAAAGGAATGAAAGACAGAGAGGAATGAAGAGTTATTCAGTAAATGTAGGACCTTATAATTAATATAGTGATGTCTCATCAACATCACTGAGCTGATCAATATCACAATCAATATTCTCACTTGCAACTTCATGGGTATTTAAGGAGAACAGCTCATCACACACTTAAACCCCCCGCTAGCTTCTCTTATATAAATCATGCTTTACACTAAGGCAAATAACAAAAGCTTATCTGACCAACTTTTCCAATGTTTACCTAAAGGAAATTAGCTTCCATCACTTAAAGTAATTCAACATCAGAAGCAAAAATCTTCCAGTTCTGCTGAATAAGGAAAAAGAAAACAATCTTTCAACTTCAAGAGCTGTATTTTACTCACCAGAATAACTGTTTCCTCCAGTTCTTGTTGAAAAACTCCCTCAAATTCTTAACTTGTACATCCAAGGAGCGTGTCTGAGGGTTTTTTCCAAATCATCATTTGATATACCCCACAGACTGACAAGCAAAATTGTAAGCAGTATCTGAACATTAATACTCACTTGCTGATGAGCCACAGATGCCGAAGCAGCAGCAATAGATAGCAAAGCAGTGACCCCCTCATTTCTCTCTGAAGACTCTCAGTTATTTCTTTAGCACTCATTATCATCATTCCACTGTCCTGTATTTCTGTATGCAAAACTATTCCAATATAATCTTGTATTTTGATCTCTTCCTATCCATAGAGAAACTGGTTTGGATGGGAGTCTGTTTTACAAACAGAACTAGTTGTCCAATGAAATTGGTTATTTGCATGCTTTAATATTCACTGAAATGATGACAAACACTTGGAAAAAGAACAGATACAACAAACTTTTCCCTGTGGAAATCCAGCTTTCTACCATGTGAGGCAAAACACACTCCTCAGCTATTTTAGCACACGGGATATGTTGAACGACTCTGATTCAATTGCAGAGACAGTGGCATTGTGTGCTGGTCAATTTACTACAGTGCTCCATCGCTGTCCTCCTCAACCCATAGATACACAGACTCATAAAAAAAGAAACTGCATTTGAAAGAAGAACGCCGTTCCTTCAAAGGTCAAGAATGTATTACACACACTCCGAGCACATATCATAAAGCAACACAACACCATGCTTGTTCTTTCAACTGTACTCGAAACCATTCATTTGTTTTCTTGTTATAAAGAAAATATTGCAGACCTATCTGAACAATTTTTGTGGCGTACCAAATTTGACAGACGAGTGTGACATAGCAAAAGGATATGCAGGTGTCTCCCCTATATATCTACATCAACATTTGATTAATTTCATGATGAACTGGTGATAAAATATGCAGGTTTTGTTATACTTCTGAGAAGTTCCTAGCTTTTTTTTAAGCATACTTACACATGAATACACACACATTAAGCACTTTACATTAACCTAGAACTGACTGATAAAACATACTTCGGTTAATAATTCTGCTGAAAAATGAGTTGGCAATTATGCCAAATTCAAACATTTTTGTCTGAGGACAAACATTGGGAATGGTTAGAATAAGTAATTTAATTTTGTTTCCAAAAAAATTCAAATGTTATAGCAATATTCAGGGGACAGCTTTTTCTAGCTTACATCTCTTTCCTGTTCCCTTTTCTGCCCTTCACTTTAGGGAAGTCCTTTGGCTAGGATACTCACATGAATCTTAGCCTTGACCTTTTTTAGGCCTTGGCATAGAAGGTAACCTTTAATTGTCCAAAGGTTGTCCCAAATGTTCATGAGAGCAGGCCTTCCTTTGAAGAAATTCCATTTCATAAAAAATTATTTAAAATGTGCTAGAGCAAAAACCAGAAGAAACAAGTATGGAACCATGTAATTACATTGTGGAGGACTACAATTAGTCCTAATACTTGATGGACTTTGTGAGACTCATCTAACTCCCTTTACTCATATGATTTTATGTTTGTACTAAAATGTCCAGAAAAAGTTGTAGATTTCTTAAAGAAATCTGAAAAAGGATTACTTCAGACAGACTCTAATCAATTCATCTTCAGGTGAGCTTCTAAACAAAGAAAATATTAGTTGTTGTAGTCCAATGTAAAACCATATGTTAATCCCTAAGACAGAAATACCAAGTTGCCCAATTCAACAGTCGAAAGCTTTGAGTATTAACAAGGAGGTGAGAAGAAAAAGCGCAGGAAGTCAAAGAGGAGTGAGAGGAACATGAAAAGAAACAAAAGACTCTTTAAAATATACAGCAGTGCACTTCATTCCCTCCAAGAAAGGAAAAATACATGAATGCATAATAAAAATAAGCATTACTTTGACTAGAACAAAGTGAGAAGACTGGGAGTTTCTGTTCTCCGTAATTTACAGTTCAGAAATGCATACTGAGAGAAAGAACATCAAACTTACAATCAAGGGTGGGGGCTTTTGTTGGTTTGTTGGGTTTTTTTACCCGATAGGACATACTGCTGAAGGATATTACTGAAACAGGAGAATTTTGCACATTTAACAACAATGTAAATTGAACAGCAACAATTAATGACAACAAATCCTTCTAGAAGTCTTACAAATTCAAATTGAGAGCCTAAAACATTAGATCCCCAATTCTGCTACTTGTTCACTGATTTATATATCTAGTTGCAAATAGAAATACAAGAAAGGACCACAGTAAACAAGCTTGGAAGCCACAGCCTAAAATAAATATTATTAAATGTAATAATAATTGAAGATCAATAAAGATTATAGCGGGAAAGTAAGTGCTGAATATTATAAATTTTCTGGTTCTTCTTTGATGCTTCTAAAGATTGTTATAGCCAGAGACAGATTATTAAGCCATTACCAGGACTGAAAGAATGTCTCAAAACTGTCAAAGAAGGAAGTTCCCATAAGTTAATCCACCACAACAGGCACAGATGGCAAACAGGAAGGCATTAATTCCCGGCCTAAATGAAGGTGAAGGTTTGGAATGAGCACACTAGACAAAAATCAACTGAGGGAACGTATGACACGTGCAGATGGCAACAACAAGAAGATGCTGGGCCTGTAAAAAAGTGGTACCTCCAGAAGACTACTTGGAGATACTCACCACCAAGAAGACCAGAAGAAGGACCAGTGAGACACCACAGGGACCCATGTGGTGGTGGCTATCTTTCTACTTAATCTCTCTCTCATTTACTCGTAAATAAAATCTGTACTATTGATTCTGGCATACGATCTCATTTGCATCTTAATTCGGGCAGAGGCATCTTTTAATGCTCAGATCCTAACAATCAAGAAGATCAAAGTGTGAAGCAGTATGATTTTGCAACAAATTTAGAGATTAATCATACAACCACCTACCCATCTCGCTCTGTATTCTGTACTGGCTCTGCAAGGGCACATCTAGAGAAAAAAATCCATACACCCAGATGACTGTAGCTTGGGATCATGGACACACAAGAGCAGCTCTCAATAGCTCTTCTAATAGCTTGTAAACAATGGGTGTTATAAAGGGTGACAAGAGTTAAGTAGTTTCCATGAGAAATATTACTGAATATTAATCACAAGGCATGGGGTGAGACAAATGCTAAGGATGCTGTTCCAGATCTGCTGACTTTGTAGCCATAATCAGTACAACTTAGATATATGGAGAGAAATATATATATAGATATATATATATCTCTATATATATATCTCTCTATATAAAAACTAGTATTATTATTATGTTCTTACAGTATGTTTCCCTGGGTGCTTCATACTACTGAGAATTTTGGGCTTTGTTTCTCCTGAAAAGAAGAAGACAATCAGTGGTCGTTCTTTTCAGCTGCCAAATTTTCTGTCATCTCCTCTGTGACAACCAAGAAGGACTCCCTGCAGGTATTCTCTCCCTCTGTATTGAAACCAGCCATCTTTTTGCTTCTAGCTGCTGCTGAAGTAGAGCCCAGCAGTGATGCACATTTTTAGGTGTCATCGTTTGGTAGCCAGAAGAATACAGCATGGAAATGAATGGGTTGTTAGAATATACAAAGGTTGCAGTTTTCAGGCTTTACTGCTGAATCCTAACAAAGTACATCACTCGGCTGCCGGTTCATGCTTTCAAGTTATTCTTTGCATTTTTATCAAACAGAAAGTTACTTTCCCATTAAATGAACGCTGAAGCTCTGGCGCACAAATCATCTGAGTTAAAGAAACCGTTTTTTTCTTCCTACTGCATATTCCATCCTGTTCATGGCCTACTGGCATTTTTCAAGAGCTTTTATTCCACTGTTTTGTCAATTTTGCTTTTAACATTGCTCGTATAACACGTCTCTTCTGCATTTGCTAGCAAAGTCAGTTAATTTTCCATATTGGCATCAGTAAGCCCTGATTCAACAGAGACTACAGCCCTATGCTTTTGAACTGAAGAGTACAGTCTGTTTGTCCTGTGCTCAGACCCTTTGCTGACCCTTACTCAGTGCTTGGAAGGCACAGTGGGATAAAGCAGGTGGAAGGGAGTTTTCACTGCACTATCAACTGCACAGGCAGTACTCTGAGGCCTTCTCTCTGCTAGAAAGCCACCTCAGTTAAACCAGGCTGGTGCAGTCAGGACAGCAGCACCTGCACTGTTTGGTAATCTCTCACACCTAGAATTCTGACAGAAATCTGCTTCACTCATTGCCTCTGTTGCACCTGAAGAGCTGCATTGAACATGAGCTTCTGTACAGCGACCCTCCCAGTGTAGATGCAAACAGGATCACCTTCCTATGGATACATCATTCCTATAAAAGAAAACATAAAATACTCTGGTACCTTTATACAGATGGTCCCCCATGTTCCCACACGTGAGTCATGCCAGTGTGGGCATCATTCATAAAGGACAATCTGTCCTATTCTGGCATCTCTTGACAAACTCAACAAAGACACTGTGAAGCAACAATTAAAGTTGCACCCTCTCTTGCATATAAAAATGCACAGTTGCTGCTGCTTTTTAATTCAACTGCTGTGTTGACACTGTCCATTAATTACCAAATCTAAATCACACTTGTTTTTGTCTTGAAAAATAGCTTTGAGATTTAATTTATGCTTTACTTGTTGTCACCTGCCAATTACCCCCAAAACAGTTTTTTCTCTGACCTTATTGAAAATCTTTAAAGCCACATATTATGTTATGTATTACACTATTTACAAAACATCTGTCCTACATTTGACTGAAAGACCTTGCAAATTACTTGAAGTTTTGTTCATTCAAAACTAATCTTCTAACTCAAAGCCTGTTAGTACAGTACATTGCCTAGTAGCTTTGTTTGTATGCCGTTTGACAAAATGATCATAATAATTTTTGATGCCAAACAAAGGAAACATTTTGAATAACATATCTTCAAGTGTCTGGTAAAACAAAACCCATCCTTTCAGCCTCTGAAGAATATTAATAAATATTCATCTGTGCTATAACTAAATGCCATCTATGTTAGACTGGACATATTTTTAATAGCTCAGAATCAGCCTAGAGAACTAATGCTATTTATTTTTTATCTTCCTGACAGAACGTCTTATTTGATTTTCCTGCACCGCATACAGTACCCAAACCTTGTCTTTGCAATAAAAGCAAACTCTGCTTATTCACCTTTTCTCTGGAATACTACATAGACACTCATACACAGAAAATTAAATATTTTTGTCTTCTCTCAGTCTAAGAATTTGTTCCCTTATAAATTAGAATATTTATTGTATTTTCACTCAAAATACATAGGGTATCACTTTATTCACTATTCCGCTATTCTGTGTTTAATATGAGAAGAGGTCAACCTTCTTGTTTATATCACTTTCACCAGACATTTTAGCTACACTGAACAGAAGCAGAATATTTATGTACATTTGAGATGCTTCTTAAGTTTCATAAAATGTGGTAAAATACACTAATTTTTAATCCAGTTTAGTACTTTAGGACACTGATCCATATGCTGCCATTTCCTTCTTCTTGGTCCATTCCATTGGATGAATTTCAGCACATTTACAGATTTCTGCAGAGGTAAAGGCAGGTGGCAACTGCTGCAGAGAAATGAAAAAAGAAAAAATTGGAGGCAGCTACCAAGATTTGCCTGTTTTTTAGTGCTGAGTGCTTCTGCTGCCTGATTGCTATAGAGACTAAGGAGCTGTTATTAGCATCTGTGGGCAGACAGAAACAGAAGGGAGAAAAGCATCCCTAGCTACGAATGAAGACTTCTGTTCCAAAGGGAGGAAGGATGAAAAGACTGGTGGTTGTAGGGCAAAACAAAACAAAAACCAAAAAACCCAAAACAAACAAACAGGCAAGAAAAAAAAAAAAAAAAAAAGAGGAGGACAAAAAGCTGAGTGAGAAGAGTGAATTTGACAAAAGTTGTGCCCATGGAGAGCCATATGGTAAACCTTGACACTCCCTCAGGCTTAATGGCATGGGGGAGTGTCATAGTTTATTAGCATTTTCTAGTGCAGCGCATGCTCTCTGCACACGAAGATGCCTCACAGACATGCAGGCTCTGATCAATGCCATATCCTTATTTCCTCATGTTCCCAATACAGTCGCTTCCTACCAAGCCACTGATCAGTTAATAACTATGGGTTATTTTGCAAAGAAACATAACAAGGGTTCAAAATTCAGAACCAGCAAAAGTAAATTTGCAATAATTATGGACTACTATGGAGATTTTCTAAAAATCTCCACAACTGCTGTTACTGCAAACAGCCTGGTATTTGAACTGGTTTTAATCATTGCTATTTTACACTGCCTATGGATTATAAACTATATAGGATCAATGGAACATAGCCATAACCAGTCATAACAGGATTCAAGGCTGGATCTCCTAGATGATAGCATATGTCAGCTAAAACATTAAATAATACTTTTTAATGAATGAAAAAAAAAAAAAAACCAAACTAAAACAAAACAAAACAAACCAAACCCAAATCACTAAACCAGAAGTTGGGTTTCCTGTGTTTCTTGGTTGCATATACAGTCAAAAGCACTTCGGTGGTACACATGAAGCAAAAACCCTTGGGGAGTAATAAATAAATACATATTCCAGAAAAAGCTCAAAGGTACCTAAAAGTATGTTTGCTATAACTCATCAAGTCCACATGTTCATAGATTTTCATACATTTGTATAAAGGGGGAGATATTGTAATTTTTTCTGTTTCTCTAGTTTTCATCTGAGATCAAATGCATGGAATTTTGAGGATGGCCTTTTTTACATGTGTTTGTACTTTTTCAGACACCCCAGGAGCACTTCCTTGTTACAGAAAATCATGAGATTTCTGTGGCTATCAAAGACTGTGTCACTGCTGACAACATGAGGAATTCATGCAAAGAAAACAACACAGACCTGGTTATACTTCACTGTTTTCTGGCACAACCTAAAGTAACAAGCAAGTTGTTTTCCAAATCGTAATTTAAGAATTCTGTTGGTTAAAATTTAGAACATCAATAGTGCTTTATGATTTGTAGTTTAGCACCTTCTATGCAGCATTTTCCGTGATGTCCAGCCTAAAGACTTTGTTTTTATGTTTTCAATTCAGCAGTGGTCAGGAGCACCCATCAGGTGAGGGATTCACATATAGGCAGTACTGTAAAGAGGTGAAGAAAAATATTTTTTAACCATCTCTCAAAGGGTCAGTAAAACATGAAACCAGACACATGCTTCTCTGTACAGAATGCTAACACACAACACAGATAAAGTTAGCACAAAATCATACAGGGGCACCTTTCCAGTCTGGTTTTAATGAATAGTTCGGAATGAGAGATTATAACCACCTGCATTTCTCTTAAATGGTAAAACCAAACCCTAATAGGATGTCCAGAACATCATAGGAAATTTATTGAAGAATAAGGAACAACTCCTGTATTAAGGAACAATTCAATCTACCCAGTTTTATAGTATTCCTTTTCTAAAACTGACCAATTTCAAATGACATCTTTTTGCTCTTTTCAGACAACATGATGTAAGTTTACTTTAACGATTTAGAGAATTTCAAGATTTCCATGGTCACCAGTAAGTTTGAATGATGTCCATACACAGATAAAGAGTTCTGTATTTATAACAATTAAGGCCACTACAGCATAGACTTCATTAGGTTATAGAGTAAAAGTATGATCAGATACGGTGTATGATATTCTGGATTTTTAGTAATATCTGAGGCTTCCTTAACAACAGAGACTCTGTGTCACCTTTTATATCTAATACTATTTGGTTTGTGAAATGCACTACATTTTCAAGAGTAGCTGAAGTTGTGGTGGAATATGTGAATGTTAATGACACTCTAGCTCTCATCACTTAAAATTTCAAACTTTTATAAAGCTGTAATCTTTGATTTTTCCAATACATATGCCATACATGTGACATATGTATCATAAGGCACTGTATTTAAACATTTCTATTTCTTCTATTTTTACCTTTTAAGATATAGAGAGCTCTATCATCTCACCTACATATTACAAGCCAAAGAATCTTATCAAAAATCTTTATAAAAACCTCCTGCCTGAGCTCAAATGAAGAGTATAGAAAGATGTCCATGGTGGAAATAGCAAAAGTATTAATGTCCCATTTCTATCAAAGCCAACATATGGAAGCAAGCAAATTGAAGCTACAGAGAAAGCTCAATTTCTCAATATTTAGGAAATAAATTATCAGAGCTGTTCATTTAGTAAGACATCCGATCTATCATCACTTTCCGTTTTCAAACAAAATTGATAAAGAGAATGGAGACAAGGACTAAAATAGCATACCTGGCTTCTGAGACTCTAAATGCAAAAACTAGAAACTTAGAGCCTGTCTTAGCACACAATAATATATATTTATTGTGCTTGAGGAAGAGCAACAGACTGTTACCTCATTTAGGGTACTTCCTCCACTACAATTTCTTGTTCTAGAAAACAATAATACAACCTTTGTATTAGAAATAAAGAATAAGAAATTTTAACTTACATAGCAAAAACAAACAAATTTTTTCAGACAGTTTGACATGAAATCTGCTGAAAAAGTGTTCCCACATCAGCCTATAGAAGATGTAGCACAATGTCAGAATAAAGCACTGAAATTCTGTTGTCTGACATACAATACAAAATTTATCATTTGTATAACAGGGAAAAATGAAAACATTTTGTATTTCAATGGAAGAAAAGTTGACATTTTTATTATTTCTCACAACTATTCTTTTTACTTATGTGATATTTTTATCTTAGATAATGTACCTTTCTTTAATATGCATACAACTTTATTTCAGGAATAACTACTAAATGAGCTACTAACAGATAAGTAAAATATAATTAGACTGTATGCAGCAGAAAGTGACACAGATTTTCCCAACTGATTATTGTAATTGTAGATTATGTCCTAAAAACTCAGAAATTGTTCTTGTTTTTGGAAGTCTCTTCTTTCATATTTCCTAATTTTGAGAGATACCTAAGGTACTTGAATATTGCAACACAGGGTTTTCTTATAAAATTTTATGCAAGCCAGTTTTTCTATCCCAATTATAATTAGGAGTAGCTAAAGATGAGTTCCAGTGGTACTGCTGTTCTTCATTTTCTACTAAATTATTATGCGAATTTGATAAATTTTAGCAGTCAGGGAAATGAAAAACTACCCCCATTGGCTAAAGCCAAGAGCAGTTCAGATGTGTTAAATCAGGTTCTCCAAACAGCTGTGCCAATGTTCCCCTGTCCAAAACGGCTCGTTGAGTCTCAGGTCTTTACTGAGCAGTCTGCCAGCTGCATGAAGTTATGCCAGATTGTATGCAACATAAACAAACATCTACTTGGGCTTATATTCAGACCAGCAAACATGATGCATTTGTGTCCCAGGGTCAGATTTAAGCCTAACCCTCCAAAAACATATCATACTGTATTGACCAACTGTGCCATCTAGCTCTCTTTCAAGGTAATCCTATTATGTAATGAATTATTATGAGAGATTTCAGCACTGGTGAATTTGAATTAAATGATCCCTCTAAGCAGTTGGATAGTAAAAGAAAATATTTCTGCTGCACCTGGGCCAAGTCTTTAAACAGCACAGTATTTTTCTTTGTTTTTAAACACAAATTAATTCAACATCATTACCTACTTTTTACTAGGCAAGTATTCAAACAAGAGGCTCCAAACCTTATACATTTTCAGTAAAGTCCTCTAAATAAATTAACTTCAAAAAGTTAATAAACTGAAAAGTATATATGTGTTAATTTTGGATGTTAAGTAAAAATAGGTTTATCTCAAATCTTATAAACTGGAAAGTTTTTCCTTTAGATTTTTATCACTTAACAGTTGTTGAAACCCCAGGCTTCCCCTAACAACCCATTGAGTGTGACACCAAAACAAAAACTTATCACCAAAGCTGGTTCTGCTCTGATCTAATATTAGCACCTGGAGAGAAAAAAAACAAGCAACAAAATGATGAAAAAAACCACAACAAAATCACTCCCAGCTTATTTAACAGGAAACAATTCAAAGGGCATTTAAACAAATTCAGCAAACCAACCAAAAAAAGAAAAGAGAAAATTAAAACATTAGCATGAAAATACTGGAGCTGCAAAACACATAATTAATTTAAGGAATAAAAGAATTTGAGGTTCCTTCTGAGACAAGGACTCAGAGGTGAATCCTTCACACAGCCAGAAGGCTTGTACTTGATTAGGAGTAACTACTGAAGGCTCTAGATTAGATGTTCTCTCAAAAACTGCTCATTGATTGAAAAAGGTAAAAGAAATATTAACAGCCAAGCATAGTTTATTAAATGAGGTAAGGAATGATCCCATGTGGAATGACCAGTCTCTGGGAGATGGATTCTGGGTAGGATTACTGTTTTAGCCAAAGCAGGAGAAGTGGTAAAACAATGCACCCACAACACGGAAGTCAAACACTCCACTGAATGACAGCTCTGAAGATGTCACAACACCTGACCAGTCAGGAGGTTCAGGTCATCAGGTTGTCCCACTAAAACTGAGGACAATGGCAATGGGTTTGAGAGCCTGAGCTGCCAGGTGTGTGCCAGCCTGTGAGCACATGTGTGAAAACACATAAAAACCAGAATGTGGAATTATGTAAACTCAAAACTACACACAAACCACACTATTTCTGTCTGATTTCTTCTGGTTTATTTCTGTTTTTAAGGCTTTCAGATGGACAAGAGACCAATCAAGCATTAATCCTACTCTCTAAGAAGTGCTCTTTCCCAGACAGCAAATCTTGATGTGTAGTCAGGCTAAAATGCCTGATGACAGGCTCTAACCACCAGTGACATCAGGAGGAATTATGGCTCAGGGTTGCAGGACTTTAAGCAGTCTCTCATTAATAAATTGAAGCAGGAAAAAAAAAGGAGGAACTCAAGTGAATGCATAGTTCTGGAAGGTGAATGTGAAAAAATAAGCTACAGTGAGCTTTTGGCCACTCACCAACCCTGTCTAGTTGATGTACTGTGGTGTCACTGCAAGCGTGCTAATTAGGAACCACCAGCAAGCCATGGTGCTCCTGCCGTGCACTTTTTCACCTGCACTAAATAAGCTCAGAAAAGCTTCACTGCTTTTCATGTCACTCAGGGGTTTCCCTTACACTGTGAGTATCTCAGATAGAGAACTAGGATATTTCAGCTGCCCTTGAAGCAGCACAAACCTTGAGCACACCCCAGTATCTAATGTGAATGGGAGAAAACCAGCCCAGTTTCTAAAATAAAATATTCTAAGAGGAGGAGCCAGAAGATTAAGAAGTGGATAAAGCCTCAAGGTATTATTGGAAATGTAAATTAGAAATGCAAGTTAAATGCTATTCATCTTCCACACTGACTGAATTTTTACCTCAAATGACCCTAAGGGAGAATGTGGAACTCTCCAAAGTTACCAGAAGATACCCAAATCAAAGGCTTGGCTAAATTTTGATCTCACAGGGGATTCAGAGGGATATCCCCTTTGTAGTTTGGCAATATGTACACTAAATTAAATTTAGACTATGATAATATTAAGCAAGTTAAATTCAGGCTACATGGCTGAATAATAGTAATAGAGGGACACAGCATGAAAGCAGCTGTATATTTTAAGTAATACTTAAAATTTTTCTTTCTGTGGGCCTCAGGCACATTGTCCTTCTACTGATATGAGTTACCTCTGCTTTGAAAGTGAAAAGGAGGGAAGGGTGACACTTGTCTGTGAACATTCTGCACCAACCCAGGCTGGTTGCAATCCAACAAGAGAGACACTGTCACAGCAGAGAAGAAGGGCTATTTCCTTATACTGATGTGAGAAATGAGAAGAATTCACGCTTAAAGGCAGTTACAGGGGAGGACTGTCACTCCACTCTTCCCTGGCAAGTTGCAACCCTACTGAGCAAGTAATGTGTGTGTTAAATAAGAGAGAGGAATATTTTTCTCATGTTAAAATACTACCAAAAGCATAGCAGAAATATGTATGTGACAAACAATCCAGACATTCTGAGAAGGAAATATATAATGAACAGATGATAATAACCAATTCTTTTTAATCATTTCACATAACAGCTTCCCTAAAACTTTTTTTTCCTTTCAGGAAGATGAAATTGAAAGTTGAAGTTAAGAGACAATTAGGAATATTTCAACTTATGGGAGGCAGAAAACTTTGTTTTGGATTTCAGGATATTATAATTTCAAAAATCAGAACTTGCTTAGTATGTATTTTGTTCTAGGTCAAAAACAGTTAAAGATTGCATGAATATAGGTACATTTCAGTCTAACATTGTTTCACCCTATATAGGAAAGGAATAAATATCTTGTTCCTGCACCAATTTAAAACTGATTATAAAAATATGTGCGATCATAAAATGCTGTGCTTCTTTCAAAGGACAAAAATACATCAAAACTATTCTAAAACATATTTTAAAAGCAGAGTCATAAAAATAATTTAAACATACACACAAGTATAACAAATAGAGCCTGCCTCCTGAGATCATTACTTTATATCTTAGAGGGAAAAAAACCAGGCAATACAAGGGATTGAAAACAGTGATCTAATGACCAATACATGACAAAAGTTGTCAAGGCACATTTGTGAAAATTTAGTTCTGGACAGTTTGCTATGGGCTTCACCAAAAGTGTAAAGACAACAGACTTTATTGCATTGCACTTGATCCAATAACTCATTAATCTCTTACACAAAAGAGACAGAAAATCTGTTATAGATTGCGGTTATCTAAACACAAATAGACTCTAGAGATATTTGGAGGAAACAATAACTTTTTCACAAGATAATGTATTCAATTCACAATATAGATGAGCATTTTAAACAATGCTAATTGTCTAGTCAATACCAAATTCCTCTAAAACAAGAGCAATTTGGTCTAGGCTGATGTGGAATTCCAGCTTTCTGATATGCACTATTCTCCTCCCTGGCACAATCTCCATGCCCTCCCCTCCTGAACACTGTGTAAACATGTGCCATCAGTGATTTTTGTTTTCCAACTGGAAAATATTAGGGTTGAAAGTTAGATATTTTCATAAAAATAATTCCAGACAGAAATTTAATAGAACTTCACCTTGCCATGTTTCACAATCTCTGTAGAATTGAGAAAAGTGATAAAAGTAAAAGGTCCTGGCTGTCCCCCAGAACAAAGCACATATATCCACACTCCCACAAAGAGAAATATGACTTCTTTGAAATTATTGATTTAATCATATAAATTATTTGATGCAGTCAAACTTCCCCCCCTCCCCCAAAAAAAAATCACTTAGTAAAAAAGATAAGTACAAATGGGAGACAGAGTGCATTTGAATAATGCAAGTGGTAGGAGAAGAAGAGGAATTATTAGCACCCTCTCTTTTCCTTTATGTAATGCAAAGAGGAAAGTAACCCAAATTTTTAAAGACTATTAACATGGGTCAGACAATGCAGGAAACAAATGAAATTGAACAACAAAACTGAATATCTTTTGTCAATTCTGTGCATACAGATACTAATTTATGAACTATGTGTTCCTGGTATCCATTTATAAATCACTTCCAAAGAATGAAATTAATTTTATTATATATACTTTGCTGCTTTACCTTAAGTCTTTCAGAACTTTCTCAACCAATAACTAGAATGTAAATAACTCAGACAGGCAAGAATTAGTAAAATTAGAAAACAAAAAAAAAGCAACCATAATGGCCAGACTGCCTGAAAAACATTCACTTTTCCCTCCACTTCGAAATTTACACTGGCCTGAAGCCCAGAAATGGCAATATGCAATCCTGCACCTGTGACAAGGCAAAGACTGATATCTTTTGACCTGTTAGGATAGAAATGGAACATAGAAAAGGAAGACCAAGATCTTCCTAATAGAAAACGACCCCACATCATCTGTTCAAATAATAACTTTTAATGGTACTAAAATACTCATAAAAAGAGTATGAAAACAGGATTTTATAGTTTTAAAGGGATTTTTGGATACCATTATAAACTATTTCTTGGTAGTTTGCACATCCTGATTGAGAACAAGCTTACGAACAGAGGGATTAAAAAAATAAACCCCATAAAATCTTAAAAAATTCTTAGGGCCTGGGCCTGCACTTTTGGAACTTAATGACATAAACTCACTCACTGCCAGATCAGACCCCACAGTGCTTGTACACTAACTGGAGACTGGTTTGTTTATTTACTTAATTGCCTTTCTCAAATGTGCCACAGTAATGTATGGGAAAAGGTTTGCTGGCTCCTGTTGTAATGATACACACAACTCACTTGTAGCTGAGCACTCTGAGGATTTAGCTCTTTGCTGAGTGTCTACATGGACAAACACAAAGCTAAATTCCAAGTGGGACTCTGAGGAAAAAAGTGTTATAAGCATGCGTACAAAGGAACAAAAGCAGGGCTTAGGAGCACTGAATGTTAAGTGATCCATGGAGTGGATCAGTGTTTGCATCTACCCTCATGCTTTGTCTCTTTGACCATGCACTGCAATGAAGATAAGTGTTATCTTGTTCCCACTTTTACACTAGAAAAAGTAACTAACAGCCAGGAGAAAGAACATTGGTTTTGATTGAAATGCAAATAAAACACTTTAAAAGTGCTGTAGCAGTTGCAGTGCTTTTGCAATACCAAAGTCGGAGAACAGAATATCAAAGATGGTGCCTGCATTATCAGAATTTCCTGTTTCAGAAAAACTCTAGGGCCTAATGTATTACTCATTGAATGGGCAGACTTCATCGTACTGATTTGTTTTTCAAGGACTGTTGCAATAACTTCAGTGAAAAACATCCAACTCTTTTAGATAAGGCCCTCCAAGAGAAATTTAAAAAAGACTCACTATGGAGGGTTATTTCATCAAAAATAGGAACAACAGAAGTTTGTCATCATCTATGAATAGTTAGTGTATCCATAATGAAATCATAGAACTGTCCATAAACATTTCAAATATGTTCATAATTGAATAGCAGTTAGTGATGCCCCATAGTATTAAGAAAAAAAAAAAAAAACAACAGAAAAAAATAGTCAAGTTATTTAAAAATTCTCTAACATTCACACATAAGTTACCTTCCAGTTCATAAAACACTTGAAAGAAGAGTTGTGAGATTTAATCTTTTAAAAAATGGTTAGACCAACTGTTTTCACCCAAATCATATGCCGCATTTTCAGCTGCCTCTCCAGAAAAGATTAGGAACATAAAAATAATAAAGAAAATATTTGTTCTCTCCCAAGCACATAAGTGGTGCACACAGACACATAGGTTTCAGTGGCTAATGGTCAACATGAACATGACAGACAAGCAGAGCATTTAAGAATTTAAAAGAATGCTCAAATATTATTTTTCCACATATATTTACAAATCAAAACATAGGTTGGGTTGTGAATGTGTACATAGCAAACATTATTGTTAAGGGAGGAGGGAGAGTTAATGCTACTTATTTGATTGCTAAAAGATAGTTAAAGAAAGCCAGTGGCCATGGTTCTATTCCTAATTTTTCCTTTCTCTTTCTGCCTCTTTAAACTGAAGCTGCAGTCTTCACTCTCTCTGTTTCACTTTGCTTCCTGGCAAATGGGCTGCAATACTGTCTATACAAGATAGAACTTTCTGTAAAGCTTAATTCATTATTTATAAGGTACTTTGAGGTGTTCAGAAGAACAGCATATAGCAAATGAAAAGGAAGTGGAAAGTACCCAAGGATACAAGTCCTTTGAAGGCCTACAGCCTTTCAAGGGATTGCAAAGTGCTCCTAATACATGACATTTCATTTCTGAAGATATAGTCTGTATTTTGACCTAAAAATGTTTGTGATCTAGATGTAGTCATGTTTACTGATTCCTTGGCATCTGTTTAACTCCAGTTTTACTAAACATGCAAGGCTAGGAGTTCCAGACCAGAATCTTAAAAAGAAAGCATTCATCATACAGTATTTGTATGCTCAATATCAGTTCTTTATCACTACAGAAGAAAGTCATGTCACAGCTTTTCACCCCCATTTTCTCTCTGTAAAAACAACTATTTAAAATTCATAACATTTTCCCCATTTTTTATACAGCATTATTTATTTTGATTTAGTGATGTTTCTGAACTTCTAAAGCACTTTTTTATCATTATGTAAAGCAGACAAAACTGAGATACTAAGCAATCCGTAAAAATAAAAGGACTTCCTCAATTCATTCCAAAATAGTCAACTGTAAGGAGAAGCTGTAAGAAGAAACTGAGAGGACAACAGAGATGAATTAGAGATGAACAACCAAGATGGAAATGTTTTAACTGCCTTCTTAATATCTATCATTAAAATGTGCAAAGTTGCATGAAAATTGCTTGTAACTTGTTTTTGAAAGTGGAACCTAGACAAACTTGACCTTTCTATTATAAATATTTTCAATTTCTCCCTCTTTCTCTGTTATTACCTTCAAGCAATACTTGGTACACATACTAAAACAAAAAAGAAAAACAAACAAAACCTCACCATATGCAAGGTTTTCATAATGGTACAGTTCCAATCTTACTTCTAAACTAATTTAGACCGCCACTAACTTGCTAGGCAAGGAGACAACCTCTTGATTTATGCAGTTAATTTCCAGTTCCTGTCTACAATTCCTAAGACTCTGCAATGCTGTATTTACTTTAAAAGTAAATCATTCTAATTCATTTGTATGATCTTAAAAACTGCAAACAAAATACAAAGTTGTCTGGCTTTTCTTCTTCTTTTGAGATGGCAACAATTTGCAGCAATCAGTTACCAATACCTTGATTGTGTCCTGTCCTTTTGCAAGTAAAAATCATTTTTAACAAAGTTTCAGAAAGGAAACAACAAGTGATTCTGAACCAATCAGTTGTCCAGAACTTGGCATACTTTTTCCTTATTTACATATAAAGTAAACTTGAAAGTTATTAAAACATAAAGGAAACATGATTTCTTATAGCAATCACCTGTCAGTATTTTCATTTTTTGTGGCACTACAAGGCTTCCCTATTTTCTTTATTTTGCAGCTCAACATTTAAAGGAAAACCTTTTACTTGAGAGCTGGCTAGTGCCTGGATGTTGAGTGTAACAGGTCTTCACATACGAAGAGGCAATCCCTTGCCTCTTTACTTGTCATTCTCCCAAGCTGAGGGGATGTTCACTCTTTGTCCCCACAATAAGCAAGCCCAAGTTTTTGTTTGCTTCCAGCATTATGCTACCTTGTTTTTTGGATAAAAATGAGAGGCTGAAAGCATGGAGGTAAATTGATACAAGAAGGTGAAAGCCCTTGGAGGAATAGGATTTTCTCCACTTGCCTGGAAGCAGCTGATCCTGCAGAGCTGGGAAAAAAACTGGTGAGCCCAAGAAATCTTTCAAAGCAGGGAGAGATGGTGGCAGAGATAGAGAGTAGTGGTCTACAGAGAGGAGCTGGGATTACACCCGTGAGAGAGGTATCAGAGCTGAGGGAAGAAAAAAACTTTCTCTGAAGGGTCTGGAGAGGGATGCCACAGGTCTGAGATGCTGAAAATTGCTGCTAGTCTGAGAGTAAAATGCCTCAAAAAGTGGGCAGGCACAGATAAAAATTCAATGGCTTCCAAACAGGTTTGCCTCGCTGTGAATTTTCTCTGTGTAAAACACTGCCACGTCACACTATTTTCTACTAAAAGCATTACAGATTCAAACCCCTCACAGTGTTTTGGGGATTCTCACCACAAAGAGAAAGGGTTGCTGAGTTATGCCTCCAAAAGGAAATGTAAAATACTCAGGAACCATTATCCACATCCCCAGCTCCAGCAACGCCACCTTCAGTTCACTGGGTTTTGCAGTTTGAAAAGCAAACTAAGACAGAAACACTTTGAAAGACATAAGACATTGAAAGATGAAAGAGGTAAAACCACTGTATTCCTTTCAAAAATATAAACTGTATCTCCAAGCTTCTGGTGCTTCCACGTCCATTGAAAGACAAAAAGAGCAAAAACCCTCGGTAAATTGACAAGACATTAAGGTGGTTGGTTTATGTTTTGTTTTTAAACAAACTTGATACCTTAAGTTCAGCTCACATCTTATTTCCCTTATTTTCATTTGCCTTTTATATTGCATATGAAAAAGCTGTGTACAGTCACTCACTTCAAGAGGCTGCAGAAGTAATGTACTAAAAAAAATCAACTCTAGTGGTTTTGCAAATCATCAAACACCTCATTAAAAAACCCCAACAGAACAAAACTGAAAGCATCTCACTAGTTCTATCAGCATTTGCTATGTATGAATATAATAACAATAAGAATCTCAACACAAATTCGTAATTGAAAAAGTTCCCCATGCACTTACGGTCTTCAGCAGGTGGCTTAGAAATATGAAACTGAAGCAAGACCCATTTCTGTAAATGTCTGTATCAGTGTCTGATTTTGCATGCTCCAGAACAGCTGATTTTTAGTGAGTTTGTTATTTTCCGTTGCACTTTTTCAGCATAAATTTTCTTTGGAGAAATACAACTTTAACAGTGTGTTCTCAAAAATGTATAAAATTGTAGCTTCTGAAAAATAACAGAAACCAATGAGCCAGATAATTTTCTGTGTACAGAAACATTTAATGACATTAACTTGCAAACACCTAAATTTTCTACTTTCCTCATCAACCCTGTGGTAGAAATTTAGCCAGTAATTTACACGTATCCAAAAGTAGCATGTCTCTTGTAGAATTTTAAGACTTGACAGGTTTTTGGTTTTTTGTTTTTTTTCCTGTTTCAACTCAACCACAATTTCCTAAATGTTTCAACTGGGAATATTAGTTCATTACTACTTACCACATAGATCTACTTTTAGATATTAGTTTGAAACATCAGCACTAACTACCTTTAAAACAAATAGAAAAGTCAATAAGTAATATAGCCTTGGCCTCTAATGGCAGTCTTCACTCAGTGATCTTGAGCATAAGATGATCCTGTCCTAAAAACCTCTGTAAGTCCCTTACTTCATATGGAGACCTTCAGAAATCTCTGCATTTCCATCAAGCACTTCCAGTATCTTTTTACACTGCCCCAAAGTTACTGAAATGCCAGTTCACTGTATTAGAGCTTCTGTTCTGCTTGTGTGGCTTTCTAGGTGCAGCAGTTGTTGCACTCACCTGAAATTCCATTTGGAATTAATACGAACAATTTTAATGCATTTAAGGCAGAAGACAAACATGGGATTGTGGACCACATTACTCCGAGGTCATGCACAGCAGACCCTGTATTTTTTCACCCACTTGCCTTGCCATGGTGAATACAAAACAGAAATATGGAAAATAGAAAATGAAAAACGATCTCATTGAATATATTCAGGATGCATCAGTTTAATGTTCTGACACTGGACACTACTGCAATGACTAAAATTTCCCTTGCCATTTTCTACCACATCACTCTCACATGTGGCAGAACATACTTTCTTTTTAGCTTGGCTTCCTAAGAAAACAAGATATGTTTAATGATGATGTTTTTTTCCTTTTTTCCCACCTCTGGGTTATACAAAAGTCTGGTAAACCTTTAACCCCTCACTCTTAACTTTGAGCTTCATGGCTAACTTTAACCAAGTTTGAGACAGCAGGACAGACTGCCCAGATCTGCTCTTTTCACTAAAATAGTGAAGAAAAACGACTTAATTAGTGCCTCTTGATAAGCAAAGTACTGCAGAATATATTTGGTTTTGTCCTGGTATAAAGAATCAACATCCAAATAAAAAATTAAGAGTGCCTTTGCTCACAAACCTCAGCTGGAATTCTCACATTTCCTGGCAGAATACAATCCAACCAAGAGACAAAAAACATAGGAAATCATTAATGCTATTAATTTTATTTGTTGTCTGTGGATAATACTGTAAGATCACAAGTAGAGTTTCTGTAAAAAAAGGCAGGTTATTGCCAAAATGATAAGTGATATAAATGAAAAAATACTTCTCCCACTCTCCTTTACACAGATAACCTTCACAATGGCATATAAAAATCTGGTCTGAAATTTGAAAACAATATTTGTATACATATACATATTCAGTTGCATGATGTTTTGCTCTGTGGCAATCACATGGAAGAAAGGCCAGTAGACAGATTACAGAGGGAGCAGAACTTGACACATTCTTACTCAAAGGGCCAAAATGCAGTACAAGAGGATATGAGTAGCTGGAAGAACTGTCACTGGAGTGTAATGCACTGGTCTCAAATGGTTAGCTCAGGTAGGACAAAGCTGCTGTGATAGACCATAGCAGGTCTGTGACCAGGATACAGAGTGCTACAACAATCTATCTAAAAAGTACATGGGACAGACTGTAAGCCATTACACAGCATTCTTTCTCCAGATGATGCTCCATTACCAGAAAATAATCAAGAGTGACTTAAGAAATAATTTTCTGTCTTAATCTGTTCACATTTTTTATAAAGAAGATGCCAAACACACAGAATTGATATAAAATTAAAGATTTTGTCCAACTGGTATCCATTCCACCCAGGTATGAATCCTGATTTCAAAACCAGAAATTTTATTGCAGTAACCTATTAAGAAAATGCTTAATAAGGTTACACTGCACAGTTTTGCTTCTTTCCATTTATATCCATGTATGCTCTTGGAGTTTTGCTCTATGTCTATATTGTCATCAGACAAATTCTGAGATATTTTCTTAATTGCTTTCAGCTCTCAAATATGACTGGCTTCACATCCAATCCATCTGCTCTGTCTGCTTACATTGCTTAACATTCAATTCTTAATCATTTGATAATTTCAATTCCTGTTTTCAAATTGCTACATGACTGTTTGCCATGGTGTACAGGTTTCCTGCCATGACAAGGACAGATGTTGAGAAGTTTACAACATCTTCTTATTTTTCCCCCATCTTAGAAACTTTTGCTGCCATACACAATTCTGTACCTACACAAGAATTAGTAGGTTCATATACAAATTATCCATTTGTGCACAGAGGACGCCACTGGACTGCAGTTTCACCATATTTCGTGTTTGAAACAGAATTCCTGAAGTGTTTGTATATTCTGTTCCTCATGTGTAAATATGTGTTTATCATTCATTCATTATGTAACTTTTTGCATAATGAGTAAAAATTCTGGTGTACAAATCCTGATGCTCACTGTAATGATTACAACTATAAAAAGATGAATGCAAACCTTGAAGCCTTAAAGAATGAAAAGATGTTTTCGAAGACAAATTAAAGCCTGCGTGCCTCCAGGACTAATAACTTCAAAACTGCAATATTTTTTTCCAAATTATGTAGCTGTTTACTGGTTTATGATTGCTCTATACTTTTCAGTGATGGTTAAATTATTTTCCCTTTACCTTGACAGAAGCCAGTGTTGAAGTATAGACAATTTTAATTCATTTGTATCTATATGCAGACACTTCATCCTGAGAGTTCATGAAGTGAGAACTATTTATTTTCAAGCAAGTTAATATTTTTTTATTCCGAAAAAAAAAAGTTCATTTTAAAAATACCTGAAATCATAATACAAACTGCATCATCACAATAGAAGTACTTCAACTGTGGGTAAGCAGAACATACACAGAAGTACTGTGAAACAAATACTTTGAAGAACGACTTTGGGATGCATTACTTTCAATATTAATTTGTTTCCATGACACAAGTAATTTTTTCTTATAGAGCAAGTTTGGAGGATTTGTACCTTTATCTACATTATACAGAATGATGTTTAATACAATGTCCACTGATTATGTTTAAAATAATGCTTTCTAAACCCATTTTGATTTTATTTGGTCTTTTACTGATTGGATTCAATCTTGTTTTAAATTCTGCTGCCCACACAGAGCAACTCCATCTGGGACTCACATTTTCCTATCCATTCCATTTTTGTACATGTCTTATTTTCCTTTTACCTTCTCCATATCCCATTTCCTTACTTGTTTTTCTGCTCCACAAATTACTCCACTACATGAAGTGTACTGCACTACATTACATGTGCCATTTCTGTTTTCACTGTAAAATTTCCAGGACAGAAAATAGTTGATACATACCTGATCGGTCCCTATGCCTAAATATAACTAAAGCTTATTAAAAAAAAAAAAAAACCAACACATCAAAAGTGTACCAAAATATGGCCTATCAACAAGTATGTCTCTTTAGTTGGCACACAAGCAGCAGGCAAAGATAGATTTCAAACTTTTTTGCCTCATCTCACAAACATTTTGTCATATGTGATGCATGAGTAAAATGAAAACTTATTTGGTTGAATGAGGGAAGACCATGAGGAAAACAAATGCTGCCTGCACCAGTTTCTGTTATCCTTGGTTATCTATGTGTAGCTGATCATGGGCTGGGAGGAGGGAATGGATGACAGGATCACCTGAAATGTGTCCAAGTCCTGTCCTCTGATTTTAGGTAGAGGGCTCATGTAATTATAAGCAATCTTCTCGTCTGTTGTGAAGTAAGAATAAGATTTTAAAATGGAAATTATCTTAAGGAAAAATTATAAATGAATATACTTAAAATATTGTTTTGATTCTTGGTCACAGCTTTGGGGTTTAGAAAAATAGTAAGGTGGTATTTTTTTTGCTTGTTCTTTAATCACCCACTCCTGAATAATTTTGTATCTCCCAGGTGACTTGGTCCCTCTACTCATTACCCCAGTCTAGGAAAAAGCTTATAGATCTAACCTAGTTCCAATTGCACTATTAATCAACACTTTAAAACTACTAAAATGATAAAAATTTGGTATATTAAGTTATACAGCATCTCAGTTCTGTGGTTTTTAGTAGCTTGCTGATGCATGTCATAAACACTGTATGAGAACCATGTGTTTTCCCTTCTACAGGAAAAACATGCAGAATGGTCTAAAACCCTCAACAATGAATTACAAAATTGTGCTGCCTAAGTAAATCCAAATTATACTATCTGGTTATAAGAAAAAATGCTAGGCAAAATAAGTCATTGAAATGACTACAAATAACTGCTGAAAAGAATAATGTTCACTTTGGCTGCTTTATAGGGGAAAGCTAGAACATTAATATACATCAAAATTAACTATGAAGCAATAGTATTTTTCCATTTCTGATTCTAAAGAGTGCTACATTTTAGTAAAATTGACAATTCAAACAATTGCATATGGAAAAAATAATCACATTCTCACTAAAAAACCAAATGTAAGAACATGTAAGAGATGTTACAATGAAAATTGACACAGTGAGAAAAAATATGCAAAGCCTTTTGACTCAGGTAAATTTTTCTGACAGGTGTGGACCAGTAATCACACCAATTTCTGTTTATTAATTGCTGTGTGAAGGGCAAGTCAAGGAGAGGGGCTCCTAACTTCCTTCTGCAATGGAAGCCCCTTGTCATCAAATGCCAATCTTCCCACTGCACATTCAGGCTCCTCAAAACCAGCACTACGTCTTTTTTTTTTTTTTTTTTTCTGCTGGATTCCTCCACTGACCACCTCAAAGCCTAGCATGTAAACTCATCTCCTCACCAACATGAAGAACATACCCTACACATTCACCTTCTTCCCCTGATTTTTTTCAAAATTTTTTCCTGAACCAGAAGGGAAGGCAAGGTTTTGGGCTCCACCTGGTGGTAGATAGAACCTACCACCACCACAACTCAGAGAGGCACACAGTTTATAAACTGTCTGTTCTTGTGTCAGTAGTTGATGAGACAGTTTGGGAGGTTAAAGTCTTGGGGAAGTCTAGACTGCCTCTGATGGCTGATGGAGCGGACAGGAAGATAAACAGCCACAGGACAGCATGGATTAACTGTAAAAAACTAATTTGCAAATTAGAGAGCAATGCTCCATGAACACTGAAGGCATAGAAAAACAAAAAGTAACTTCTGGAGCAAGAAGAGACTTCCAGTCAGAACAAATGCTGGGCAAAGAAGAACTATTAGCATCCAAATAATACCCAGTATTAGTCACAAAACAGTAGCAAATTATAGCGCAATACTGAAGCCGTAAAGGTCTAAATGTCCATTTATATGTGATTATACATGAGGAAGCATACAGCAGCATTAACTGAGTTTAGAGTCCAGTCTTAGCCAAGGATGTGCTCCCCATCACACTCTAGCTGGCACAGAATGGTTGAGTATCTCAAGTTGGAAGGGACCCAGAAGGACCATAGAGCCCAGCTCCCTACTCCTCACAGGACTACCTAAAACTAAACCATTTGAGTAAATGAGTTGTCCAGACACTTGTTGAGCTCTGGCAGTCTTGGTACCATGACCATTTCCTAGGGAGCCTGTTGCAATGACTGACCACCCTCTCAGTGAAGAACCTTTTCCGAATGTCCAATCTGAACTTCCCCTGAAGCAGCTTCATTCCATTTCCTCATGTCCTATCACTGGTTGCCAGAGAAAGGAGGATAACGTATTCTCCCTTCAGCTTCCTCCTTCGTTCCCTCTCTCTCTCTCTGGGATGCCAGATTTATTTTACAGGCTATTAATAGCATTTGGAATTAGTTGCTCTCCAGACCTCTCTAGGGTGACTTGTAATTTATAGCAAAACCAATGCTGAACGAGGCCACAGGAGAACTCTCACCCCACTCACCTTCTCCTTGCCCCCCATGCTGATGTGACCCCATGTCACATCCAGACACAGTCTAACCAAAATGCCACAGGTTCTCAGAACACATCAGCAGTGCCAGCCAGGTGCCAACTGATATTTTTGCACCCCATTAAAGAGGAACCAAACCTATCCCAAATTCAAGATAGTGATTAATCATTGAAAACATCTACTCATACAGAAAACAAAGTTATTTTCTCCCCCATCTCCATGAGCACTGAAAGAAATATTAGTTATGTTTGAGTAATTATTGTTATTGCATGCAAAAATAACATTTAAATATATAAGAGAAATATGGACACAGGAGCCAAGACGGCCCCACAGCTGCAGGACCTTGACAACATCTCCAGATGCACCTCTGCTGCCTGCCAGTAGCAAAACTGGAAAAGGAGCCAGCAGAGGTGACACCAAGGAGTTAGCAGCAGACCCGCCTGATGCTGTGAGAACAAGCATTGCAGAGTTCGGCATCTGGTCCCTACTTTTGCCAAGTGTGCCCTGTTTGCTTCCACAGCTGTTATATGTGTTTGCTGAAAAAAAAACCGGGGAAAAGCAGAAAGAGAGAGCGACTGGAGATATACGAGTGACTGCGGGAGGAAGGATGAAGCCAATATGCAATTTATTCCCAGATAACAATTTGTTTTAGAAAATGTATTTCTAGTTATTAGGACAAGTCTGAGATATTCTTAGATGAAATTCATGCATATATTCATATGGCATATTCGTGTTTACATCTTCAAAACACTGTAGGCAATTATCAGAGGGTTAACAAATACATTTGCTCTAAACTTTTCCCCACTTTCTACATATATTTTAAATTACCTTGTAATAATCTGCTCCATCCAGCAGAGAAAATTATTTTAGGCAGACTGAAATTCGCACTAGTTGTTCCAATCCACCAGAAGGTAAAAGGATACAAAATTAAACATCACTGTTAAGTTAGGTTACTTGTTACAAACGCTTGCGATGTGTGAGCATAAGTGTATGTTATAAAACAAAACAGCTATTAAAAACAATAAAATCACAATTCTCTTGAATAAAGTAAAAAGAATCTTATTTTTGAGTAGAATCTCCCTTCTAATTTTAGCTCAAAACAAAGTCAAATTTAAGAGAATAAAGAACTGCATTTAAGAGAATTAAGAGACTAAATATTTAGACTTCAAGAAGAACAAGTAAGGTCAATGCACCACTTTGGGATGCAAAAAACATGTCATATTCAATTTCTGGCTAAATATTATCAATTTCTTTGCTTCTGGCAGTGTTTTGGTCTTCACAGGGGAATAATTTCTGGGTTTATTAGCATAACTGACCCTGTTTTACACCTATGAAAGCAAACCTTGTTAATATGGCTAAACAGAATCCATATTCAGTTAAAACATGGCCTCTAGATACATGTGAAATATTGATTTACTGAAATTCAGTTACTCTCTCCTAGGCAAGTATAGAGATATTTTGAAAATATAGTTATAAACTAAAACCATGTGTCTCGTGCTATGATACTAATTTAGAGCTTAAACAAAATCAGCTACATAGAGGTTTTTTTATAAAACAGTCTCTGCTAACCTGAAGCCTAATAAAATAAAAATAAGATTAAAACTCACATTGAATATATAATCTCTGCTGGAAATCACTACACAATTTTATCCATTCTGTGTTTTTTATAATTCATTTTTTATTATTTTTTTTCTTTCTTTCTTGTATTATAAGAAACTTCTGTATATTTAGTTCCACTGAGCTTCACTAGCTGGATAAAAATAATTACTCTTGTTACCTTACATTATTTTCCAATATAAAAAAAAAAAGAAATAATGTTCTATAATATTCAATTTTTCTCTTTTTACACCAGTTGTGTTGCACACCTAGTGAAAATGGTTTCACTGATAAAGCTCTGGCAAAATATATGTAGACTACCTTGTCCCTGGGCCACCCTAGATCTTGACATGGATGAGGAAAGAAGATTGTGTGGAACAACTCAACTTCTGTGTTAACCTCAAGACACAGAGGTTAGGATTCTCCATAACACCCCTTAAGTTTAATCTAGAATGTATTTTCCCATCAAGCATAGGGCTACTATGACAGCAGTATAAATTAAACAGTCAATGCCATTATAATCTGTCATTAATTTATTCTACAGATGTGCCCTGACTCAAACTCTAACCTCTGTTCACATACTGGCAATGAAATAAGGCCAGCTTCCCATGACCAGAAATAGCCACTGGTATGCAAAACTCAGACTTTTAAGACAAGTATTTTGTGACCAATATATCACAAGGATGTTTTGCAATATTGCAGAGAATGGATGATCATAAAGTATTGAAGATGGTACAAATTCTGCTGTGGATGTATTCATGGAGCTCTCTTCTTCCCATGTAAAAATGATTTGAAATAATTATCATGATTGTTCTTGCTGTTCAGTGAGGGATAAGAGAGTCTCAGTAGACATTGTATGTGTCTGAAATCACTTCAATGAAATGGCTAGTCAGAACAGCTTGAAGCTCTCTTATCTTGAATGCATGTTGGAAAACTACTTAATACAACCATTCATTACCAGGGAAGAAATTCTCCTTCAGGACTGGAAACTAGTCATGACTTTTCCTTGTTTGTTTGTTATTTTACAACTAGAAGACCTTGATTTGAGTGCTGTTGATCCAGCAGAAAGCAGGGAGGTATAATGTTCATTCTGTTGTGAAGAATAATTTTTAGAAATGTCAAAGTCCTCCCTAAAGCCTGGTATTTTTTACGTCTCTAAATAAACATGTTTTATTTGACACCTGTTTGCCCCCTTTACGCAACTCTGTCCATGTGTAGTAGAACTTGATTTATAGATCTTCCACAGAGGGTCAGTGTCTACGGCTCAGAGCCAGGGTGGAGGCACTTGGTACATTTCCAAAGAGTTTTTCACATAATCCGTACATAGCAATACCTTAGTGCTTAACTGATGGCAGACAATTTTTCTTTCCTAAACCACTTGCAGCTCATCAGCTGTAAAACCTGGCTCTCATGTCTGTGGAGGTGTTGATAATACAGACCCTCAACTAATCTGAAACCCAGGATGATGGAAGAAGTGTGCTAGCAGAGTCTGCCACAGGAGATGGCACGGTGTTCTGCGGCTATTTTCAGTATGAAGATTCAAGAAGCTTCTCAGAAGTTTCAGAAAAACTGATTTTTCTTGTTTTTGTTGAGGAGTTGTAGACTTGGGCCATCTGAAGCCAAGTAAGGATTCTGCTACTGAAGAATAGTTGTGGATGGAACTAGGGCAGGGTGGTTAGATGGGGAATGGTGAGAGAGGAAGAAGCTCTGATTTCTCTGTCTCCAGAAAAACAAGAAATGGGGCACAGAGACTATGCTGCTGCTGCTGCTGCAGTAGTTTATGCTACACACAGCTAAACACTGTCTTGGCTGCTTTTCTGGAGCCTGACACAATGAGAAACCCCACATGAATAGGACTGTTACTGAATTGCAAAATCAGCTCCTTGGCTCATCTGGCTGGTACTGGGCAAAAACTGTAAAGAGCTCGGGGGGATTAAGCACCCTTCCTTTAAGGCCAGTAACCCAGGTTTGATGCTGTTAAAAGTTAGGCAGTGTAGACAATCTGATTTAACTTTTAAATCCTCCAAAACTTAAGACAGAGTTGTTTTGAAAAAAGGAACAAAGGAGGAGTTAGTGAACTCTTACTGTTATGTCCCCAGCTGTTGCCTCTCATTATTCTGCCTGTAGAAATAATTTTAAAGTACATCTTGCCTTTGTCTTCCCTTTAGCTGGTGTTAAAAAAGACATCAAGGGTCATCAGATGTTCTGTATTGGGCAGGTTTTTGGTCAATGGGGGACAGAGCATCAACAACATCAGTAAAGCATGTTCAGGGAAAAAAGAATGATTCTGATGTGAGATCTTCCAAGGGAGAGCCCTGCCACCATTTGATATGGAGTTGTGGTTACTTAGATTATAAATATGGGCATCTAATTTTAAGGACAGGTAGAACAGTCTCTTTTGAAGCATATCAATTCTTAACTGCCACAGATAATGTTAACTGGAACTATTATAATTTCCATTCCAACACAGATTATAGGACAAGAGAACTTACTTGGAAATTAAAAAAAAAAAATTCAGCATATATATCAGAAAGCACCTTTTCATGTAAAGAATAATAAATACTTAGAATAGCCTGCAGACAAAGTCATAGAAGCAAAAAAGCACCAGTGCCATTCAAGAAACAATTAGATATCATCCTTGGGGAAACAGTCTACTCAAACAAATATGTCGTGATGGACCAAATGGCCTTTATTCATTCTGCAAAATTCTCTCATGTGGTTATAATTCTATTGAAGAACATTTCGCCATTTTGGCCTCAAGCAATGTCAACTCTTCCTTGAATTATCCTGTTCATCAGTTCACTGATGAGGGTGATCCTTTCTTATATCATAACAAATACTAAACAATCACCAGCCCTGTATCATGACAATGCTTTAAGTACATAATCAAAATTCATTTTCAGTCCCATGACTGTACCTAGTCTTGTACCCAGACTGAATAACAGAAAGTTTTTCAGGCATCTGGAAAATAAAACAGCAAAAACCTTCCCAGGGTTTTAGAATTAACTGTAAGAAATACAGCCATTCTGCACTCCTGGCACACAGAATGCACCTTTAAAATGAAACACATACAGGAAAACAACAAAGTAAATCTCTCTCAGAAACCTAAGCAGATTCATGAAGGTCCTTGTGACTCCCCAGTAGTCACTAAAGTAAATCTTTTAGTATTTTAAGTTATTGCTATTACTTTTTTTCCTGATGTTTGCTTCAAGATGGATAAAAATTAATATAAAATTAAGCATTCACAATGATTTTTTTTTTTAATTTTATAAGGTTTAGTCCCCTTGAAACATTTTAAGTGAATACTGGGAAAATATAATCACTACTATAGACAAAGTAAAGCATAGCTTATCTGTACCAACATGTTGACGTAAGTAGAAACACTCCAGCTGAATAAAAAGAACTTTGACAATTTAGGCAACTGGGGAAAATCTGGTGTTACCTACAAAGCTGAATATTTTTCTATTTTTACTTTTAAAACACTTGACTCACACACACAAGTCACATGAGCTCTGGATTAATCTGATATTTTCTTCTCCATCCATAGTTTTAGGAGGTACTTCTGAGCCTGCTGGCACTCTGCATTGCACTGTCAATTCCCACTTACATTAAGACACAAACAGCATTTCACAGGACTGGCTCCATGTACCTAGAGAAATAACAAAGGAAAAGGTGCATCTGGAAATCCATCCCCAAACAGAATCTCTGTAGTTCTCTCTACATGTCACAAATTGAAGCTCAAGGGGAACTGCATGACAGGAGTGCAACCTTAGAAAGCTGCAAACCTGTTGAGAAAAGTGGGTGCTCACTAAACCATATAAATCCAAGCTAGAGTATATTACAAAAATATTCTACATTATCCAAAAAAAAGAAATGTTCTGAGATTTTAGAGTTTTGATAAACGGTATGGACTATCAAGCATAAACATTCATTTAATCTAGTCTAAGAGATCTATTAATATTGCTGTGTTATAAAAGTTAATTTCTGAAACCAGAAAATATTAATAATAAAAATTACATGCGAAATTTAAAATGCAAGAAAATTAATTACTCCAAGTTCTCCACATTTTGTTAATTTGGATTAAAAGATCAAATACGCCAATGGTGTTCATCAATAAGTTATTTTTTAAGATTTCAACTTTAAATATGTGGAGAATTTTAGTATTTTATAATTTTGAAGAACTAAATTGAAGTTTAATAACATGGAAACATCAAACCATCACTTCCATTGTGACATTGCTACATATTACTAGCACGTTGAAAAATTCAGAATCTGTGACACAGACTATTTATTTTCAAAATACAGCATGTAAGTAATATCAGAAAAGACAGCAGAAAGGCAACATACATTTTCAGAGAAATCCTTCAGAAGACAAGTTTTTTCCTGCATACAGAAATGTACCATTAATATCAGTTACTAGGAGTGTGGGAGTTCTGAAAACAAGAAAAATATCCCCTGGCATATTATGGTTTCCACCTGCTAAGTCTTCATGTGTAAACTATAGCTTCATTTCTCTTGCTATTAGAATTTGCAACACAGACTATTCTGCAATAAAGTGATTCTACTTCTTTGAGATTCACACTGGATCCTATCACAAGCTATTTGTGCTACACTTCTCATTCTTTATATTTTTTTTCCATGTTGTCATCATTTTTCAAGAACTTCCCACACAGATGGACATTTATCCATTTGTTAAATTACTGAAATAGTCCATTAATTCACAGATTCCCTGACATGGATGTGTGTTGGTACAATTTATTGCTCTACAGAGTCCCTCCATAGCAGAACATTTACCTAATGGTGAAGTTTTTTGTGTTACTGGTTACCATTTACACAAGATCAACCCTAAGAGCCAAGGTTTGAAGTCAGATTCCTGAGAAAATACAGTTGTCCTCATCAATTTTAGCACTAGAATAATTATTCTGCAGTCACCTACAGCAAATTGTATTTGCATAATATTGAGATACTTGCTTGTGCTGTTATGTAATCAACTGTTCTCTTCAGAGGTTTTTTTTTTCCCCTTCATTTCAGACCCCTCACCCAAATAATTTACATAAATATTTTTAAAGCTCCAATATAAACACCGATTTTTGTAGTAATCTAGTAGTAAAACTGTCCAGGGTAAAAACGTGTCATTTGTAGTTTTTAGTTACTGTTCCTCAAATTTTAGAGAGTTTTAGTCAAATTTTTACCTAATATATTAAAATGTAGCTTTTTTTCTCAAAAATAGATTTTCCTGTTTAGGGAAAAACAAATAATCCCCTCATTAAGAGTGTGGAACTGAGTATATTCCCCTCCTTACCTTCTGGAAGATCATTTCTACTGCTCTTTGCTATTTGTTTCTTGAGTTTGCATAACCCTGCCCTTTCTAAAAGGCTAAATGAAAAAGTTGAAGAAAGCTTTCTGAAAAGGCAACCTTTTTCATTTTTTTCCCTATACTTCAAACATTTGAAAAATACCATCCTTTTCTATTCTTAAAAAAAAAAAAAAATTAAATGTTAAAGCTAGTCAAAAATGCTGAAGAGACATTTCAAAGCACAGAGTATTTCAACTTTAACTGAATTTCAGCTACACCTTTATATCTATAAATAACTGGTTTTAAATGTTACTTAATAAGGTAATAGAGGGTTTTCTCAATACTGTAGCCCTCACGGTCCAATCTAAGGTATTTTCTCAAGAGAAAAATAATAGTTAAGAGGTTTTATATATTAACCCTGTTGCTGCTTTTATGAATCTTGTTGACTTAGCTAAACAAGAACCCACTGGCCATTTCCATGGTGAAATTTCTAGGTACACAGTGGATATTTCCAACACTGATTTAGGTGTCAAAACAGGGAACGTCCCTTCCGGCATTGAGGTCCTCTGCTGAACTTAACAGTTTTCTCAAACGTATTCCAAAGCAGGATTTTTTAATTCCATATCCCCACTATTATGCCATAGCATTGCACCCTGCTTGCTGCTCTAAGGCATCAGACAGACATAAAAGGAGAATATGTGCTACAAAAAAAGACTTTGCCCCAAAGTTTCTGTACCCCACCATGTTACTCTACAGGTTAGCTCCCAAATATTAACAGACTGTTTATTTCACACAATTTTTATAACAATGAAGGAAAGCAAAACTGCTGGTGTGTTTTATAAGCACCTTAATCTATTCTTTGTTAGTCAATATTATAAGTATTTGATTATGCACTTTGAGTTGCAGAGAGGATGTTGTACCATCATTCCAACAAATCAGAAACACCATGACTGACATGAAAATGAAGTAACTAACTACATTCTTTTACCCTTATTTTATTGTTCTGAGAAACTATGAATTATAGGCTTCATTAAATAATTGTTGGTATACATCAAGTTATCTCTACAATATTGGGCAGTTTTTAGTTCTACCTCTTCTTTAGTTATGAAATTTTTTTATAATCTTGAAAGAACAAAATTACTATGTTTTGTTTTCTGTCAATGCCAAGAACCCACAGGCTAATATTTTCATTTGGGAAAGCTGACTAATATACTTAAATTGTATTTTCACACTTGCTTATTTGAAAAAGGTTTAAGGAGTATAATAGACATTGGAGCAGGAATTCTATATAAAAAATTAAAAATCAATGAAATTTATGGAAAAGCTATAATTTTCCACTGGTAAATCTCCCTTACGTCTTAACAATGTCACTTTTCACTACACTGTGCATCATGGTTAAAAAAAAATCACTTTTTACTTTAATATACATTTTGCCAAAATTTCAGAAGTAACATCTAATCTCTCATAAACTGCTTTTATAATCCTAACCATGAATGCATGTATTGATCTTGCAGCCCAACTTTGGCAGGTTTAATTGTTCTGTCAAAATACAAGATGAATCTTCTGATGTTCACATTTGCTGCCCGGCATCTGAGGTATAAAATACGACACAAACACACCCTACTTGAGTAATAGCAAAAGAAGAACATTAATAGAGAAAAGTGCAAGTGTAGTTTCTCTAACACCACTGCTCACCAAAAATACTTTTTCATATAAAGATATTTTAGATAACAAAAAAAAAAAAAAAAATCTATTTTTTTTTACTAGAATGGTGAAACCAGTATGGAAGATTGGATTATCTATTTACATTAGACAATGTAAAGAACAAACCCAGTTTTTATTCACATAACATCTATGTGCATTTTTCAAGGAAATAATATGAAGACAAATGAGTCAAAACAGTAAAATTCATATATGCTAAGGTTTTTCCAGACACATAATGAGATGACAAGAAACTTGAGATTTGCCTGTATGTAAATGAGCATTCAGTCAGAATTCTGATAATACAGAGGGCATTCAAAACCTGAGTAACTTATGTCTTATATTTTAATGAAGCCAAGTGATAAGATAGAAGGAGTGAGGTAAGATTCAGATAAGCAAAAAAAAACTGTTTTGTAAAATGTATTTAATGATGGATGACTTCAGAGTGTTTGCAGAAACCTGTATCACTGGCTCACAATTAAAAATTCATTAGGTCTTGCAAGGCCTGGATAACACTCTGTAAATATGAAGTGTCATATGAAAAATTTGAATGAATGCAAGGACTTAATGGAATAATCATGGCTTGAAGTAGCACTCCACAACACAACAATACATAAATATGTGTGTGTCAAGGACTAAATCACGCTCATTGTATTTACACTAGCAGCTCCATTACCTTGGGTTATTCTGAAATCAACCAATCTACTCAGAGCAATAAAACAAACAGCACCCTAATAACTTTGGTGTCGTTCCATCACCTCTATTTCTAACCACAGCCCATAAAATGTATGAGACCACATCAATAATTTCAACTGAAGGAATTTTTTTTCTCAATAGGAGATTTTTCCTATTCCCACTCATGTTAATTTCAATTCAACTCAGTGACAGAAGGCTTAAGTCAATTTTAGTTTAATGTCTAGTTAAGATAACGAAATATTTTTATAAAACTGTTTCCATTTAAGATTCAGACTCCTGTCATTTATTTCAATGGATCCAGGATTATACTCTATGGGTTGCATAGAAATCCATCATTTGCACTTACTCTTTTGTCAACTGCTGCTAATTTATTAATGATAATTTATTATTTATTCTCATATCCAAAGAAAGTATAAAGTGAAAAGCATGCATAGCCCCAGATAGAGTGAAGAATAGGCTTTTAACAAAACTGAGCACTGAAACACATTTTTGCCTGAAGTCAGAAGTCATCAGTATCTTACCATCACTGGCACTACACAACTCTCTACAAGTAACTGAGTACCAAATGAATCTACCTATTAAAATAATAGAACATGCAATCATCACACCCACCAGTGCTTTCAAACACTGATTTGAAATACTTTGGAACGATCTCAAATTACTCAAATAATTGTGGAAATCCCCGCTTGATTTTAAGCACAAAATGGAAACATTTATACACCTGATACTGCTGGATTTAAGGAAAAGGTAGCACCTGCTCTTTCAATGCACCCATGTTATATGTTTGCTTTTGCCATCCAGCAGCAGCTATGGTGGACCTCAAGAGCCTTGAAAGAGCTGGCTTAACCCAGATTTTGGAGATTAAGTGTGCACTATAAAAAGCTCAGCAGTGAACCTGAGTTCAGTGTTCAGTGTAGATATATCTGCCGGATGATGCTGATGTATTTGGCCCATCCAGCTGTGCTGACTCCTCAGCCTGTCATCATCACCTCCTCCTTCACAAAATTAAGGATTTTTTTTTTTAATTTTTACCACATATTTAAATAGTCAGGAACATTTTGTTTCAACATTGTTCCTACTTCTTCAAGATCAAAGCCTTGGCTTTCTCCCTCCCTGCTAATTTGCCACCTATACACAAATACATAAGAGCAACAGACCATCATGTTACTGTATATTTTAAAGTTTTCCTTACAGGACAGGTGGAAAAGAAGTGACTATACATTGTTCAAATCCTTTAGTCCTCCCAGTAATTCTGTGGGAATCGTTTTCAAATCTCTATGCAGTTCAAACCGGACAATCCCTCTACATGACCTTCTCATTTGAATTATGCAGATTTGTTATTCTGATCTCAACACACCTGTCAAAAATATTAAAGGACAAATAAAACACCCAGAAAACATAGAGAGTGAGAGAAATGGATTGTCAGAGAAAGTTATTATTATCTTGTAATACCATGGCAAATGTCTTATTACAGGGAACAGTTGAGAAAAAACATGCAATATTTCATACTAGAAAAAGACATACAACTAGACGAAAATAAATATGAATGGAATTTTTAAAACATAAATTGTGTTGTTACAATTGATATAGATGCTACCACACCTGAATGTTTTTTCAGAAGAAATTCACATACTCATTTTCATCTATCTTTGCATCTTTTCAGCTCTTTTAATTTATTGCCTCTTGCATAAATGCCCTTTTTATTCCTCTATACGCTATTTTGGGCTCTACTTTTTCATTAAGCAAGGCTTAGCTTTATACAAGTTTTTTCTATATCCAAGCAGCAGCTAGACATCTCAGAGTGCCGGCAAATGTAATTGACCCTAATCATTACATGACAATAATCACTTTAATGAGACCTAATCTCGTCAAACTACTGGCATAGTGTCAGCTCTTTAGTTCCCAAACAAGGAATTCTGAACCAGGATTTTGGTTATGCAAGTTTTTTGATCACCATGTTTTTTCAAGGAGGTCATCAGTCAGATCTCCACTGTCTGCACTGACAGTTCATGTGGACGGCAATGCCAGCCACTGCTCTGAGCTCAGCTGACACTAATTCCTGCAGAAGGCAAGGATCCCAATCTTTCACCCCTAACAAGAGAGAGGCAGATAGTTTGCAGTCAAAGGCGAAGGCCACAGCACATACAGCACTGATGCTTTTGCAGTTGATGCATTGCCCTGCTCTCATGCCAGCAATCAGCTCTGCCACATATTTTCTTTCCAGCCTCAGCGAAGTCATCTGTTCTCCCCGTGAATCAGTGCCACACTGGCACAGTGGGGAGGACAGCATGCTCTCCTGCCCGTCATTTGTCTGACTTTTAAAATTAGCTCCAGCCTTTTGCAGAGGAGCACACAGAGGTGCTTTGTCAAACAAGCAGAACCCCGCTGGTGCTGAGACCTTGCCCACCACGGCGAGGCCGCGGCTGCACGGGCGACACCTGCCTTGGCAGGCGCGGGGAGCCCACCCACACGCGCTCACCAAGCGATGCAGCCGTGTACATGTCAACAATAAAGTGAACCCTGAGCCTGAGAGTGAAAAAATGTCCTCAACAAACGAGGGGAAAAGGTTCATTAAATCTATTCATTTATGCTAGAATTTGAAAGTCTTACCACTGCTTAGAAGGAAACTCATGATTAAACAATAGTTAACATTTAACTTAAAACCTTGCTGTTTTGAGAGATTTGGGTTATGACTTGAAGTTTCTAATTCAGACTCAAACCAGGAAACTAAATATTTTAGCAATTAATAGTCTTTTCCAAACTTCAGGTAGCCTTTTTTTTATCCATTAATTTATTCTCGGTATTTGACATGTGGGATGGGGAAACCAAGACACCACCTGTGGTTCTATTTTATTCCTAACACATCCTTCATTTATGATTTTAAATACTGCATCAAAAGGAGCTTGTTAAGGTGATCATTTTCATTGTCAACTCAGAAAAATAGTATAGTATTATCTCCTAACAATGTGATTCATATTTATAATAAAACTAAACCCTACTTTCTATTTAATTCTTCCCTCACAAAATCCCAGTAATAATGCCTAGAAGATAACTATAGAAGGGAAATCATATCTGATCACTACACCCTCACTTTTATCCTTAATACGTTGTTTTAATTAAAAGTAACATTGTTTATACTTGAAGGAATGTTAGGGAGAAGTTGAGTGTTTAATATTCCATACATAAAAGGGAAGAAATAATCAACACTTTCTGAAGTCTTGGAACATACATTCATGTTATGTGATGTTACAGCCATTAATCAGATGATTACTCTGTCCTCAGATAGCAAAATGCTTGGGAGTTAATTCAAAACATATGCCTTCACGTTCTCCATGTGGCAAAAAGTTTAATTTATGCATAAGATAAATACAAAGAACCTACTGTGGCTTCATGGCTTTTAGCTTTATATCATTCAGTTACCTTTCTATAAAAGTGAAGAAACTTAGGTAAACTTTAAAATATTGGTTTTGTTAAGTAGATGCATTAGTCACAACACATAACAACTGAGGATTTTATCTACCCTGACCTTTCAAATCCTGTCCTGACAGGTTTGATGAGCAGAACAGCCTAACACCAAGGCACTGTGGTATCTCTTCATAACCAATTAAAGCCCTGGGACACACTGAGGAATGCCTCGATGGCCATGCCTCAGACTTACTAGAGGATGACAAGGGTGCTGATTTTCTTGGAAGGTAGCTAGAATATCCTTACCACTGCTTCAAGAGAATCTCTTTTATTCCACTGTTAGAAAGTTATGTTTTTTCCACGTTCTCAGAGTTTTTGGAGGTTCTCACATGTTTTTGCATTCTTCTTCCCAGTGTGGCAGCAGATAACACTGCGTTTCTAACATAGAGCAACTTTCTTACACTCCTCAAGTTTCCTGACACATCAGGGTTTGATCATGCAAGATGCTGAATATAGCTGGTCCAACACTGTGTTATGCTGGAAGCTATTTGAAAGGTGTGAGAAAGGAAATTTTGTGAGGTTTATAGTTTCGATGTTATAAACAGTGACAGTGCATACATAACAGAGGAGTCCAAAGCACCCTCTTAAAATTTTGCTTTCATGCTTTTAATCAAGAGAGTAGGAAGTGTTCTGATGAAGGAAAATACTGGTCTAAAGTGTCCCAAGCCCAAGTATTAAAGACACAGCCTTTCCTCTTTGTGTTTATGCTGCCTCTAGGATTATTTGGAGCAGCCACAGTTGGTTCAGCTGGGAGGAGAGTGAAACTTCTTTTCTGATATGGCCATTATGTCTACACCTGAGTCTGCTTTAAAATTGACAATCTTCCCGCAAATAGTCAGTTCCACTCTTCAGGCTGGCTCTGTATCATTTCTTGTGACTGAATGCAGGAAGAAAGTAAAGGAAAAAAATCGAAAAAGCACACTTGACCCAGGTGCTTGCTTTCCATGCTGCCTTTGTGTGACATAAATCAACAATTTTGTATGTCGGTGGCATTTGGCTGCTGTAGCTGAGCAATTACCTTCAGATATTGGTGTCTCCACCTCAGCTGTCCAGGCATGAATGTGACCTGAAATATCTCCATAACCCATTTAGATCCACTATAAAAGCACCCAGTAAGGGGGGACCTCAGACAGTTGCCATTCTGTAACACTGGACACGTCCTGGGACTCAGAATTTCACTGGTGCAAAGGCCAGGTCAAGCTACTCTAACAGTTTTCTGGCCATCTCAGAATCCTTTGTTTCTTGCCTCTGACTGACTGTGAAGCAGAAGCTAATTGTAACTTCTAAGCTGCATATGTTTATAAAACTTTTAAAGAAGAGCCTCAGTAGTGGATTGTTGACATCTTGAACATAATAATAGAACCTAAAGTGGTTTTTTCCATAAGACTCAATGGAACTAGTGCAATAATCCAACAATTAAGGATAAATTACTAGTTTTAAAAACTATATTCTGTAAATATCAATTTGTTTATTATGTCTTAATGCACTACCCTTCCATTTCACCACTGATTTTATGATGCTAAAGGAGTGCAATCATATCCTTACAATGCAGAAAGAAAGGATGAAACTTCAAAATAAATAAAAACTGCATCTCAAGATTTTTGATACTATTTAGGTGAGCTCCAGTTGCAGGGTTTATATCTGAACTACTTGTTTCCATATAAATTGCTTTTAGCTACAATAATAAAGTGAGGGAAATAGGAGATATCTAGGTTTAGGTAACTTAAGCATTGTGGTAAACATAGACATACAGAAAAATTGAATGGAGGAGAAAGAACTAAAATGCTTTTGTCTGGCTGGCAAGTTATGAATATCTTTTATTCACTTGGTTGCTTTACTTTTTTTTTTTGCTTGTTTGTTTGTTTACTGTTTGGATGAAAAGAAATATCTTCAGTAATCCTAACATATGCTCTTTGTACCCTGAGGTAGAGATCATCTGATAAAATACACTTGAAAGACCTCAGCATTTACAATGACACGGCTATACTTACAGCTTTTTCTTACAGTACTGATAATGTTATACACAGAAAAGAGGATCTATGCACAGTACAGGGACTTGCCTACTCCTGCAGAGCCTCAGCTTTCCTTTTGCTGTCCCAAACTGTCTGTTGAATAGCAATGAGGCTGATAATGAACACTGCAAAATGACAGCTTCAGGAAGTTTAGAGTTCCCTTCAAGAGCAGCCACACATCAAGACAAGATTTCTTTTCATCTGACAAAGAAATTTGTTTTCAAATATGTCTCTCTTAGGTATCTGGGGAATCCAGTGGACAACGTGACAGACAGACTGCTTCAATTCCAGAATTCTTACCCAGGAAGCCCCATAGGAAAGGGCTACTCCCTTTCTAGTGATGAAATAAAAGATGCTGAACTGTGCTACTGCCAATGTGCTCAGAACACAGGCATCAGGAGTGAGGAGGAGGCCCTTCACATCTCATTTACAACCTGAGTCTCAAAATGTTTCAGTATCATATCTTCGTCATTCTCTTTCAATATTGAGTGAATTAAAAGACTCCACTTACTGTAGAAAGGGTTAGATAATAGAAAGGGAATGATTGGTTTATCTTCTAAGGGATTCATATGTGATAAAAGGAACATTCAAAATTCACTGGAGGATGGGAGGGTTGTAACACAAAATTCTCCACTCAAGGCAAGCAAGAGTGTAATTTACAAAATCTCCTGTATTTTGAAGTTAAAGGGAAAGCAGAGAGGGTAAGATTTTTTTATGTTTGTGTCTACAGAATATAAATAGGGAAAAATCAATCTCTCTCTTCCTATTTATATAGCTGCTTCCAGGGTCCTCAGAAAGAGTTTGAGAGCTACAGAATCATGAATGGATTTTATCCTTGAGGTCTTCAATCAGCACAGGAAGTACTCCCCTTTTACTGAGTCATAAACAGAATGGTTTTTCAAATCAGGAATTAACTTATGTTTGAGAGCCCTTTTCCAGTAAGACTTTTTTCATCCTTGTCTAGTTCACAGAATATTAATCTGTACTGGTGTAGTAAAGTAGCACGAAATGATCCCAATACATCATCCACCTGTGGTCACTTTTACAAAAGCAGTAGTTTGCTTTTAGGGGCAGTATCATACTATGCAGAGATGTTTAAAGTTCATTGAATGCTCTCTGAATCATGGTAGGAACTAGAGCACAGAAAAAGGATGAAATATGCAAGTAGCAATGTTAGAGGATTTTGGATACCGCTCAAAGGGTGGGTATTTAAGATTATGAGGGACTGGGAAGGACGGAAACAGACCAATAGGCAAGAAACATATTTCCTAGATGTGTTACTTTCTCTAAGAGACAAAGATTTCATTCATAGAATGTGAAAGAGAACAGCTTTTCATGCTTGGAATAGCCATAATTCTGATGCTTGTTAGGAACTTTTGTTGTTTCTTAATTGTTTTCAAAAGCTAAGTTTATTAATGTCCAGTCTGCTAACCTGAGATTGCTTCTCCTGCAATTTTCATATTGATTTTCATTATCAAAATGAAATTATATTTTTTAATGGCTTCTAACTCCTTGCGCTATCTGGCAAAAATCATGACACAGTTAAATCCTGATGTTAATGGCCTTAGAAGTAGTAAGTAGTTCCCACCTCAATAAATCAGAACCTTCCAAATCTGCACAGTTTATTCCACTTGCAATCAATGGTAATTTCCTTTTGCTTCAGCAACTTCATTTACTTTTCTACTGAAAGTCCAATTATTTCTGATTACAATTTCAACATATTAAAATTAATGTGATATACTATCTATATTGTAATTCATTGTAATTTAAGTTTTATTACACTATGGTGCTTGGATTTATTTTGAAGCCAATCTCACAGGATAAATACTAATGTTAATGTCCCAAATTTTACGTTCTGATTTTCACATAATTCCCCTGCAATTTATCCATGATGTCTATCTGGGCTGTTAACGCCAAGAAGTTTATTTTTCATCATACTACATGTGACAAAAGAAAATTAGAAATGCAAAGCTATGGTTGCTTCTGCAATTATAGAAACATGTCTATCAGAGCCTGTGGGCTCTTGTAAAATTAACATAGTCACATGTTCTCCATTAAATTAATTCTTTCTCTGATTTTTCAGATCCCTTACAAAACTCTGTGAGGCTTTTCAGATGTTTCATCACTTGCCTCTCTTTCTTTACATTCCTGCTTTAATGACAGTTCTTCTGGTAGTCTTTCATGATGTCTTGTCCTTTGTTCTAACATCACTCTGAAGTAATGAGTGAGGAATTTCTAGTATTTCCTCTTAAGACAGATTATATAATGAGGACAATTTTTTGAAGATTGTTTAACATGTGAACCCATTAAAACTGCTGTGGAAAGGAACCTGTATAAAGTTTTTTTGAAACCTATTAAGATTTTCCTCTAGATTTGTATGCATTTGCCATGATTCTGCATTCATTTTAATCTTTTATAGTAAATTATCTAATTGCAGATTTCCAGGCTTGCAATGATTGATTTATTTATGCCTTATTTCCTCCTTTGTAAATTGTCTTTGTTACCTTCGTGACTTCTTTTATGGGCGGAATCCATTTTTGGCCTTGCCTGTCAAAGCACTGCAATCTTCTTCCTCTAATCAGCAAATTAGACATCAGTATATGCATCAGGGTAAGTAGCTCAAAAAAATGATGAGAGATCTGAAGCACTCCTATAGTTAAATGATTAAGAGCTTCATAAAATAGTGTAAATCATTGGAGGCTTCTTTGACTAAATCTAACAATTCCTTTAAATCATTTGAGGGACCATTTGAGACATATTGACACTTCTTTAGGCAAACAGACTGGAGTTCCTGGATGTGTTGTATGGCACTTCATTAGATCAATCAGTTTAGCTAGGCCGGTACATTACGTTAATATGGCCATGAAAGTGGAAAGCAGAAGTTGTATTTGTTACTTTCTAAATGCAAAAAGAGCTAGAAAATATTGTGCTGAGATTATTCTTGCCCTAGCTCTGACAGTGTTGAAGGAAGGCCCCTTATACTTTCATTCTTACCACTACACAGTTATAAAACAGATATAATTCTCTAAGGAATCCTCGTTCTAATGAGATGAATATTTCCGCTCTGATTTCAGTAGCTCCAAAATTTCTGAGGTTTCCATTTCTGGATAAAATCCACCAATCACTTAAGCAAAAGTAACTTCAAGCACAAGTTGATTTTTGTATAATATATCAATTCACCAACCAGAAACAGATGTTGGAGATCTCAAATGAGGCTGCTACAAAACACATCTGAGAGCTGGTCTACAGCATAGTCTGGCTAAGGATTGTTCACTGTGTGTCCAATGAGAAGAGTCAGAAGAGGAAAAACTAGAAGAAGTCAAAAGAAGCTAGTAAAAGCCACGTTAAAATCCAAAAATCAGTAAGTATTGGATTAGAGTTTGATGGTTTTTTCTCCTGTTTGAAGTGTTCCAGAACTGCAAAACTTTTTTCCTCCCCTAACGGATATTGTGGCTACTCACATTTGTATGGGTTCAAGGGATGAGGAACATGTTGGAAGAAAAAGTCACTGAGATTTTTCAAACATACAGAAGCAAATATGGCTTTGACTGTCTAGCTCTTACATATTTTTCAGCTAAAAAATAATTTTCTTAGTAGCAGTACCATACTCAATCTAACAAGCAGCAGATTTAAAACAAAACAACAAGAAGAAAGCAATATTGTAGATATATGGATGTTTACTTGGTGGTCTTAGAATGGGTCACAGGAATAACCAAGTCATTCAGACAAATTTTATAGAAGTTGCACTTTCCAGTGAGGCACTTGAGGGCTAAGGCTTAGAATAATGGCTCTCTAAATGATAGTTTGCTGTTCATAATCATCTTCAATCATTCCTCTCTCCTTCTCCCTTGCTTCAAGTCTAGAGTATAAAGGTATTTATCTTTATGAAAAATGCAGAACAAAGCTGGTACACAAACTCTGTAAGTTACACTTGTGCTCTTATGGACATTAAACCCAGTATCCCTCTGCCCTCAAGGAAGAAAAAGCATCAGGCAGGGATCTATCCTCCTCTTTATTTATATATTTTCTATCACTTCTAAAATAAAAGAAAATCTGTCTATCACTTCATTAGAATTCAGAGATTTTGCTTATTTCTTATTTAAATATAACAATTTAATTCATGAAAAATATTTTGTTTGTTTGTTTGGGTTTTGGGATTTTTCCTCACAGAGTTCAGTCTCACAATGGATATACAGCCATTGAGGACAAGTCACAACCCATCATTCTTCCTGGAGCTCAAAGTATAACACAAAACAGAACATTAAAAAAAAAAAAAAATTCAACCTGAATTGTGAGCCTATGATTCCAATTCTAGACAAAGACTGCTGTGCACAGCCTCAGGACATCCAGTAGCCTGGATTTCAGCAGTAGGTATTCAGTTAAAAAAACAAAAAGCAAACAAAAATTATGCAAGCGAATTTGCTGGTTGTTTGAGTAGAGGCTTAGTAAAGGCTGGCATTGTTAGCTTGTTGGTTAAAATTATGCAGCTGAGGCAAATATGTCAAAATCTGGCTTTAGTGAAATCGACTGTTTCTGGCAAAACCTCCATTACAGTCATTTCAGTTAATGGCCATGTAAAAAATGGGATTTAGCAAAAGGAAATCCTACATAGTTATCTAGAGAGGTTAACAATTGTTAGCACAACTACTGGTATTTTCCAAGTAGAG
The DNA here is from genome assembly GCF_009650955.1 of Corvus moneduloides. Lineage (NCBI taxonomy): Eukaryota > Metazoa > Chordata > Aves > Passeriformes > Corvidae > Corvus > Corvus moneduloides. The sequence goes on along the minus strand of NC_045477.1, from coordinate 7,675,502 downwards.
AAATAAAACACTTGCTTTTCTTTCTTCTAAGTACACTTATATAATGAACTTTTAATCGCTAGTTTTAACTCTTGCCTGAAAACAAAACATTTAGTGTCAGAATATATTCCAAAACATATGCAAATTAGTTTTAGAGACCTGTACCCAACTCTGGGACATCCAATATAGGAGTGTGGACCTGTTGGAGTAAGTCCAGAGGAGAACCACAAAGCTAATCAGGGGTTTGGAGAACCCATCCCATGGACACAGGCTGGGGTTGTTCAGCTTGGAGAAGGCACCAGCGCAGTCTTCCAGTACCAAAAGGAGGCCTACTGCAGAAAGACAAAGCACTTCCAGCATAGCCTCCCTTTCCCAAAACTTTCAGCAGACAGGTGGAAAACATACAGACAGACCTGTTTCTCTCTTCGCCCTCTGAGATAACTTACAGAGCAACAATGTGGAGAAATCCCTGCACACAACCTGCAATGGACTGCAACAGCACCTTTTCTCTGTAAGATCAGTTGTAGTTTGGTCTGATGGAGAAAGCAAAAAATGAGGCTCAATGATTTAAATTCATCCATAGTCTGGTCTGACTGGATGTCCAGGGCATCCAAGTGACAATAAGAGCAATCATTCTCAATCTGATTTTAACATACTCCTTGAGTTGCATATCCTTCATTGGAATAGTTAAATGCTATCCTATGGATATGTCACTCTTGAGGGAAGTCGCAACAGCAACATAAATTTCTTCTTTTTACAGGGCATTCCCTACACCTCACAGGCAGCATTAAATCCACTAAAGATTAGCCATACTGCAGATTAAGCCTGACAAGATAAAAATCACATAAATAATAAATGCTGAACTAGCATGCTATGCCAAAGCCTATTTCATCAAACACGACACTGAAAACCTCTTACTATTTTTGTTTTGATATCTCTGATATCGTAAGGGGACAGTAAGCAGCATCTTCCACACTCCAAAGCCTCAGGGGCAAAGTATTACAGATAAAACACCTTTGTCAGCCAGCAGTAACATGCTTTCCAGGAACCCAGACCCACTTCCACACTGGCCTGGAAAAGCCTTGCTGGATTTCATCATTAGTAAGTTTGCTTGTGAGTTTTATGGGCATTTTTGATTAAGTTCTTCTATGTTGATACAGACTTTTATTTTTCATAACAGGTAACTTATTATGTTACTTAAGATATTTTTTGTGCTTCTTTTAGTTATTGCAGGATTATTGTATCTCCATTTCTGTAGAGGTTAAACATGGGAAGTGGTAAATGAGAATTTCCTTAATTTTTCAGCATGTTTCTCTTGGGAAGAGGAAGTCCTCTCAGTCTCATACGAATTTTTCTTATTTTTAACAGTTAGTCCCCATTGTTTCATTAAGTGCATTACCTATATCTCTGCTGCCTATTTATACAAAAAGTGCTCCATCTATATATTGTATGCTAAAAAAAATTCAGACTGTTGGTTTATTGTATTTTTCCAACAGAGAGATACTCTCAAGTTAATTATTTATACTTTGCTCACAACTTCTTTTTTTTTTTCTTCACACATCTAGCTAGATGATCAAGTTTAAAACAGATTCGCTAATTCAGCAATTTTGTAAGAAACAGCGGATTTCATCTCCTCATTTTTTATTAATGAGCTTCCTTGCATCTATTTTTTTCTTCTGAATAGGTATAACTCATAAGGAGTTAAAACAGGGATTTTTGGCAGCTCTGATGGAGGGCGTGGGGAGTTGGAAGACACAAAGCTGGGAGGAGCGGCCAATGCCCCAGAGGGCTGTGCAGCCCTTCAGAAGGAGAGGTTGGAGCGATGGGCAGAGAGAACCTTTCTGGAACTCAACAAAGCAAAGTTCAGGGTTCCTGCCCGTGGGAAGAAATAATCCCAGGCATCAGCACTGGCTGAGGGCCAAGCTGCTGGAAAGTAGCTCTGTGGAGAAGGACCTGGGAGTCCTGGTGGACACCAAGCTCTCCATGAGCTAGCAGAGCCCTGGGGACAGAAAAGACCAAAGGTGTCCTGGGGTGCATTAGGAAAAGTACTGCCCACAGGTCGAGGGACGTGATCCTGCCCCTCCACTCAACCCTGGTGAGGCCTCACCTGGAGTACTGTGTCCAGTTCTGGGTTTCTCAGTCAAAGAGAGACACGGAGCTCCTGGAGCAGATGCAGTGGAGAACAGCAAAGTGGATTGAGGGGCTGGAGCATCTATTATATGAGGAAAGGCTGAGGAAGCTGTGCCTGTTCAGCCTGAAGAAGAGACAGATGAGAGGGAACCTCATCACTGTCTATCAGTATCTGAATGGAGGTTGTCAAGAGGATGCAGCCAGGCTCTGCTCAGTGGTGCCAAGCAACAGGACAAGAGCAGAAACTGATGCCCAGCATCAGTTCCACATGAAAATGAGGAAGAAATTCTTTACTGTGCCCTGGAACAGATAGTCCAGAGAGGCTGAGGAGTCTCCCTCACTGGAGACATTCCAGAACCATCTGGACACGATCCTGTGCCATGTGCTCCGGGATGGCCCTGCCTGAGCAGGGAGGCTAGACCAGCTGACCCAATGTGGTCCCTTCCAACCTGACATGTTCTGCAATTCTGTGGCCTGACTTTAGTTCTGACTTTACATTTCAAATGCTGATTTTCTGTTAGGTTAACTTACATCTCTCTACCCTCTGTTTTCTCCCCCACTTTCTTCTTGTCTTCTCTACTTATATTTTCTGCTTTGGGTATTTATAGAATATATATTCCAAAGCAAAGATCCCTATATCAATAATAAATACTTGCACTATTAACAATCATTAATTGGATTCTGCAGAAAGACTGTCTAACACAGTGTCTAAGTCAATTTCTGCTCCTCCCTTTCCTGCATCTCTCATTAATCTCTTCTGCACAAAGATTTTAAAACCCTTTTTTCTTGGTATTCAAGAAAGGTGTTTTAATTGAAAACTATCCTTTTTACCTGTGTATGAATTACAGGATTATAAAATGGAAACAGAAGAGGGGGGGGCAGACAAGGGGTCAATAAAACTGCACTGAGTGCACCTCCCAGTAACGCTTCCTGAAAATCAGTTAAATCAGTCCATAGATATTCTTTTTTCCTCTTTCAGTGTGAGACTGAAACAAGACTCAAAGTCTTATTAAGGTCCCTGCAAGTCATTATAAGGGTAGTTGTGTCTTGTGCAATATAACGAGGGTGCAGCCCGGCTTTGTATGTATCAGTAAATATCTAGTGATGTTCTGTATATTCTACCCATATTAATAATAATTTAAAGTTGCCACTTAATAGAGGTAGAAATACTCCACAATGATACTGTTTACATTTATAAGCAGTTAGTGGGCAGGGATATTTTTGTTCCTTTTCCTCAAACAGTTCCCCTGCCAGATGACACAAACAAATTGTAAGCTGTATGGTCACTGTTACATTATAAGCAAATATTTGCCAGGAAAAGGTAAGCAGATTTTTTCCAAAAGTAAAGACTGTGAAGCCCAGCAGAAGGTGCACATGGAAATCACTACAGCTTGGTCCAAGACACTCACAAGTAAACCAGAGAAACATGAAGAACAGAGATTAAAATCATAAGAAATTATAATAGGGAATATTCAGGATTAACAAATACATATATTACTCATTACTTATAAAACCAGTTTTTAAGATACTTTCTCCATGACTGATAAAAATGAACAAACACGTAAGTATAATATACATTTAAAGACATTAAAGGATGTTCAAGAATGTAATGAATGTGATTGTGACAGGGTTGTAGTATGCTTACTAAGCTTTCAAACTTCATTAATGCCATTACAGTACAAGAATGTACTTTTACAACAATTACAGTACAAGGGTACATTAAAGTACCCTTCTTGCATCTATGTTTCCACAGTAAAGTGTTCTCCAGTAAAATGAGTGTTTGATTGTATGTGCATTTGCTGGATCACAAGATGCTCCCACTGTCTCCATCTTCTTTTCTTTTTAGAAGAGAGAAATCCTGCCATATGCAGATCTAAAGTTTTCTTTTTTAAATATCAATGTATACATTTAAAGCGTTGTGGCACACTATATATCCTGGATACAGGACCTATGAGGAACTTGACTGTCTTTCTTTACATTCTTTGCAGAACTCAGCCTGCAGAAGCTTGGTGTACTTAGGATTCAAAGAAATCTAAATACTCATTTCAAAACAGAAATTTATCAGGGTTTTCAAAGCCAATGATAAATTTCCTGCAGGATGTGTTTAAAGAAATGCTAATCCAGCTGCAAGAAAGAGAGGAATACGTGAGGGGAAAAAAAATTGTCATAGACCTCACGTGTTAGAAGCAGTCACCAAGTTCTAGAACTCATTGTGAGGTTTGTAAGCTAAAGAAATAATATTTTTCTACAAACAATCTAGCTGATTGTCAGTTAATGATTCCACTATAAAATCTTAGCAAGATATATTATAAAGGACTATCTGAAAGACATAATTAGGTTACACGTAACAAGGTATTTGTCAGAAGCACAATTACGTAACACTGAGCACCGGAAATAAAGTTCCTGATCCTCTCATCATCATTAGAGCACCTAAAAAGAGAAACTCCCACAGAAACTCAGAAATATTTCAGCACAGAAGTACCAGTGAAAGTGCACATAGGTGGAAGAAGCAAAAGGAAAAATGCAGAGGGGTGAACAATAGGTTCATTTAAAAAAGCCAAAAAAACTTTTAGGAAGGGCAGGAGTCAGTGGGAAAGAAGTTACAAAAATTCATTCAGCTTTGAGGTTTGTGGTTTAACTTAGCCTTCTTAATTTTAATCATCTACCAAAATCTACTATGCCATGCTGCTACCAACAATAAATTTCATTTTAATTATGCTGGAGATTCATTTATATGTTGATGCTTGCCATCAGATGCATAAACCCAATGAAAGAGATTCATTGAACATCTGCCTCAGAAATTTAAGTCAGGTCTGTTTAATGAGTAGCATTGTCCAACTACCTGTTCTTTCCATCAGATATCATTTAATTTACCTTTTTTCCCAATAAAAGTAAAAACATAAGGGAGAACTATACCACCTTCTCCTTTTTACAATTATTACATACAATTTGTACAGACAATAATGAAGTATAAAAGATACCCCAGCTGAAAAAAAAAGCTGAGGGCAAAACATTGCAAATAAAGTCTTGTATTATTGATTTGGAACTAGAAACACAACACTGAGTCTTACACCAAGGGAGTGATTCATGTACTACACACAAGCATCAGGTGCCATTTTAAATGCCCAAGTGGATACAACACAGTACAGAGCCTGATTTCCTGCTCTTCTGCAGCAGCAGGTGGAGGTGTGGGATATCCTTGGGCATCTAAACAGCCACAAGATATGCAATTTTAAGCACCATTATAATTTGTGAAGTGACTTGCCTGTAAAAAAGCTGCTGCCTCATATTAGTGGTCGCAGGCTCACTTTCAATTACATGGTCTGCATTTAGAGCTACACTGAAAAGAGTTTTCGTCTTGATTTGTTTTTGTTTTAGCTTGTTTAACTTCAGGGCAGTATAGTTTTATTCGCATTTTCACATCCTGCATGCACCAATACAATACGGCTGTAGAAATATTGAAATGAAGGAGCTAGATCACCCAAACATAACAGCTTCAATTAGCTCCACTACTAATGCTGAAAATCCCAACCTTTCTGTGAACAAACCGAGTGCTAAGAAATATACCTCCTATCGTATGAAAAATATGACTTTGGTTATTTATTTGAATTGTCTTTTTGTTTTGGAGGTTTTTTTGTGGTTTTTTCCCCCCAAAATCTACAATACATGTTGCAGCAGGGATGGCATCACTCAAGAGCAATAGGATTGTCCAACTGCTGAGTCAGTCTGCTATGAAATCATTCCCTCCAGCAAAGCCACATGACAGGAACACACCTGTAACAGGTCAGATAAAACGGGGGGATGCAACGGGGCCAGGCTCTCATGGGAGAGGGGAACACATTCCTTGGCACCTATCACATGCAGCTCTGGATGGCAGCTGTGCCTGGCATGTGGAAACAAGGAGCGAGAGAAAAGCTGTTCCATGTAAAGCTGTCATCTCTCCTCCCAGGCTACTTCTGCCACGTGTTGGCTTTCACAGCATTTCCATTGCCTCCCAACAACTGCACGCATAACATCTATTCTACTACGTATAAAACCAGATCAGTATCTTTAGTTTATGCTATAAAAAGCTTAATATTTCAGGAAGATCCCCCTGGAGCCAATGCTGATCTGTGCAGTTTCTTACTGATTACATGAGTGGGCAAGTGGAATTGCCTTCCCAGAGAAGTTGTCTTTCTCCTTCACTTTGGAAAAAAATGGTACTCCAACTGCAGTGCTTTCCTCCTCCTTTCCTATGTATTAGCAGAGGTGGTTTTTTGTTTAATTCTTGAACCACACACTCCTGAAAAAGACTGTATAGTACATTGAAAGGTAAGATGTAGCTAACAAAATCTAGAAAAAGCAAACAGGATCATCACAAGAACAGTTAGTAGAGCTTGGTAAGGATGGATGGAATTCAGTCGTGAAACGAAAGAGAGACTAAAATTTTGGCCAGGAAACTAAGCACACAACTTGAATGATAAAGGAAGCTACCACAATGCAGTGACAGCATTACATACCAAAACAGACTTTTTCAGCTTCCATATGCTTTGCCTTTTTTTTTTCCCCACATTTGGCTATAAAGCTCAGTATTACAGGGGCCAAACTAAATTTTTTTTTTTGAAAAACCTTCTTTGCACAGCAACATTTGAGAATAAAACTTGTGTTGACAACCAAACCATGGTTGCAAGATTATTCAGTTTTACCTTACAGTTCATTTTGTTCTTAAAATACATGCCCCACATAACTCGTTGAAGCTTAGCTTACTCTAGAAAAAAGAGAAAAAGCTAAATGAAACACATACCTACATGTTTTCATAATTCTTTTACAGATTCTTCGTTTACTTTTTATTTATAAATGCATTCTTTCCTCTTTTTTCTATTAAATAAAAAAATCCTCTTATTTTAAGAAGACTGCTTATGAGAGAAAAATAATATAGTCTGTGAAATACAAAACGTGATAAAATATGGTGCCAGAGTTTGTCACACACTTGCAGTCTCAGAGTTTCAAGTATCTTGAAATTCAAAGTTCAAAGCATTTCAAATTGTAGTCAGCTTTTTAGAGTCTCGTGGCTGTGCCCCACTTACAGCTCAACTTTGAACATAGAAGTAGAGAAGAGACAAATGTGAGCTATCTTTGCAACAGGGAATTTTAGTTATTGTTGATGTTAACCTCAGAAACTCCTACCCACCTACATTCATAAAATACACCACAACAGGTGGTGATTGCCCCTGTGATGTTCTTACCTCTGTCTGTCCCCTTATCCTAAGCATCTGGGCCATATCTGTCTTGCCTCCAGGCTCCTGGGAAACTATTTCAGATACCAGTGGTGCGTGCATAACAAGATTATGTGAGATAGTGAGGGTTCAGTCATACTTCCCTCCTTCAAAGAACTATCATTCTCTTCAGAATTAAATCATACCTCATCTTTGGACTTGGGTAGAGTGATGCAATGAGATCAGGGGTCAGAAATAGAGTCAGTGATAATGGAGAGTTCAGATGCAGTCAGAGTCCTGGAGAAAGTTGCCATTTAAAGGGAAAAAAGGAAAAGAGATGTGTAACTGATATGTGGTTATTAAAAATTATTAACAAATCCCTGCACAGTGGTGAAAACCCATTATTAATACACAGAGATTCCTGCAGTGTGGGTTACAGGAAGTGGGCACCAAGTCTGCATACTACTCAACCTTTTTCAGGCATTCAAAATCCAGGAAACTGTAACACAAACATATATATATATATACATACACACACACTTTATAGGTGAGCAGGGGTATAGAAGTCCTGTCTCCTGGTAAGCTAAGGAGGCCAGGGAAACAGTAAAAATATTTTATTTTATTCAAAGAAGTATAGCTATCATTTCTGTTCACCTAGATTTGCTTTATTTTGACCTCAAAATGCACAACTTCCTGGAATCAATGGATTTGAGTGTCTTGTGCAGGTTGCTACAGATACCATATATTTTTAGGCAGATTAAATAGACCCTTTAATGAAAGGCACAGGGTTTTGGTACTCCTTCAATCCATCAGTGATAAAGTGGCTTGGACTATCTGCTTTTTCTTTTTTCCTGTAGTTAGAAGTTCCTGTTTACTTCCATGTCTATTTATTCTGAACATGCTTTACAAATCACTCCCTGACTCTTGACAGGGAAAGAACAGTTTATAATCTTACCTCTACAAAGTCCTAGTAATCCTTTTAAAGCAGTTCATACAATGCTGTTACTCCAAAAAATAGAGCATATTTAAGAATTTTAATAATCTTACTGAAATCCTTCTCTTGAGGCCATAAAGTGCGTGCCAGTATCAAAACCTCATCAAGGTAAGGAAGGGCAGAACCTGCCTGGTGCTGAGGGGAACAGTTTGAGAAGCAGCCCTTGAGCTTTGACGTCTTATTTTCTGTCCCCATCCCATTGAGGAGGGGGACTGACAGCAGCCAGTTGGGTGTCTGGCAGGTGGCCATAGCCAACTCTTTTCAGTAGCTTTTTAAAATGAGCAGACAATAGAGAAAATTGTTTTGAGCTAAATACAGGTGGACAGTTACCTCCTGGAGTGAACTGAGGAGCCCAAACTGAGCACATGTCTCACCAAGGGACTGCCAGCTGCTCGGCATGAAGATGTCAAGAGAAAAAAGAACAGGGAGAAGTCAGTACTTTATGGCAAGCAAATGGGATGAGAGGAAGATTTCTAGTTGCACACAAGTCAGTGAGCAAGAAAGAGCTGGAAAAAACTATTATATTTAACATGAGATTCTTCTCCCAGTGAAGCATGCTTTCTCTGACCAGCTGTGTTACAAACTAGATTGATTTTGTGGGCATGGGTGTATCTTTTTTGTTTTGTGATGGCTGCCTCCTCAAACATAAAGAAAGTGAACGAATGCAGCCCTAGGAGAATATTCTAGAGTCTTTTTCAACTGTAAAGAAACTTCCAAAGAAATTTTAATTAAATTCCTCCTAAGCTTCAGGGGGTGTTCATATATGTATTTAAGCTTGCTTACCAGAGAGATATTTGCAAATGCTTAATACCATAATTCTAAAGCCAGTCCACTTCACTGATACTGCTTAGCTTCGAGAAGTGCTCAAGTGGATGCTGTAATATTTTAATTATAATATTAGTTGTAATGATGTTTACAGTTATTGGAACCTAAAGTGTTCTACACCAGCTTCAAAGGGAAGTATCCAGCTCCAGACAAAAAAAAGTGGTATCCATACAGCGCTGCTCATTGTATCTGCCTTCTGCTTGCTCATTTTCCCTTCCATTCTTCAGCTCTGGACTACTCAAATGTTGCCCTCAATTTTTCTCCTTTGTTTACTGGTCTGCTTGTCAGATTCATTTCTCTAGATGTTGCTCTAACCCATCTGTCAGTCATACACACATACACATACTCTCTCCTTTCTGTTTTTCGGCAAAAACTCTTGGATGTCCTTTCTAGGAGTCCAAAGATGTCACACCTTAAGCTTAGGTCTAACGCATTCTGGAGAAATTGGTTTTCAGGTGAAGCATTAAGGACTACAACTCAGTATCCATGACCAAAAAAGAAAAAAATGTAACAGCTTGTGGGTATTTCAGAAAAACTGTGTAAGAGCCAGGAATAACATCAAGAAATCTTCACTGAAAATTGTTTAAGAGAGAACTCCTGCCAAATTTCTTTTGCTGAAAATAAATTCCTAACTGCAAAAATTTTTACATGCTCTATTTCTGACTGCACGTAGTCTCATGCTTTATTTACCAAATTAATGTTTATAGCACAAGGCAAGAGTGTTCTCAATTTACATGACTGTAATTTGGCTATCTTCAATGAAATTAGAAGTGTTCACATGAGAGTTTAAAAAATGCCTACATTTTAAAACTGTGTCAGCATACAATTCCTTTCATTTTTTAATTGCTTACCCACATAGAATTATGAGTGGAAGAAAATAAGGCAAGTGCTTTTTTTCCTGCTATCATCTCCAAGTTCTTTCAAATCTTTCTGCTGATGGTAGATTTTGACAAACAACATCAAGCTGCCTGAGTCATGTCACATTATTGCTAAGAGGTAATTTTCTCATTTCAAAAATGTTAAATTCTAAGGGTCATTGGTAACCACAAAACCCTCTTGAGGTTATTTGCTAAGAAAAAGCCAACATCCTAAACATGTTACTTCTTTCATCCCATACTTATTCGATAGAGGTGAGACAACATCCATTTTCCTTGCACTACACAGCTCAAAATATAAATAGTATTTATATGCATAGAGAGGGGTCTCTAAAGCTCACATTTACCACAGAACACTATGAGGTAGAGACTAAAATAAGAACTTATTTTTTTATGTAGCATACATGGAAATAGAATAAAATGACTGGCATGTAGCCTGATTAAGGACTTTGTTAGATTTAAACCTTCAACACCAAGCCTTTTGTTTGTGAAACTGTACAACTGAGACTGCCTAAAATATACAGTTTGTATTCCTACTGAAATATTGAAATGCAAGAAGAAACAAGAGTGAGGCAATGACAGTTCTGTGCACCTGTTCCAGGCAGTACATGCAGTCCACAGGCATAAGAATGTCCTTTACAAATGTGATGCTGACACCTTTCATCCCAAAGTGTTTCAATAGCTATGAGTTATCAGTGTAAAGGAAATATTTCTGGACTGGGTTTTAGAAGAAAAAAAAGAATAAAGTGGTACACAACAGCAAGTGGAGGAGAGCACTGAATCAGAAAGCAGGATCTCAGTTTAGAGCTCACAGAATCAAGTCCTGCACAACAGACCCTGTCCTGAATACCTCCCCCCCATAAGAAATATCATTCCTGCAGCCAAGTGTACCAGTTTTATTACAGAAAAGTTGCCACAAAGACAGTGTTATCTCCTAGGATTTGGCCCATGGGACTTGCACTCTCAAACTCAACTCGCATGAAGCAAACTAAATTTGCAGACACTCTGCCTAGCCTCTATTAAGTTAGTTTGCTTGTTAAGAAATAGACAGATTACTTGTTTTCAGCTTCTGCCTTGACTTTGCCATCATGTCCTCATTATCATATTCAATTAATTATCATATAAAGGTAATATTCCAGCATTCACACCTCCCTTAGAAACATTATTGACTTCCACTAAATGAGGTAGACTTGCAACAGATTAGGGGGATTGGAAAAGGAAGATTTAGGGGTTTGTATGCATACAAAATGGCACATCTCTTAGGAAAAGTATATTATAGTAAAAGTATACTAGCTTTCGATAGGGGACCAGAAAGAAAAGAGGAAATAAAATCAAGAACAGATAAAACTGGGGAAAAATGCATACCAAATGAAAAAGTACACTTATTTTTGCTTCACCTTGACCTCATTATGAACAGAAAGATGAGGGGAATAGAAAATGGGTGTCCATTAAAGCCATATATTCCATTTCTCTGTCTCAAAGAAACAAACAAATATTTTATCACAATTTTGGGGGATAGTAGAGGATTAATTGCTGCATTACTTTTAATCAAAAGTCTCAAATCTATTCATGGGGTGAAAATAGACAGTAAAATCAAGAAACACTGTATTAGTTCTAAAAATAGGCCAAGTCAGATGTGTTGTACCTATAGCTTTTCTAGCTTAGTTGAAGGGTGCTTTTGGAAAAAAAATAACATGATCATCTCCATTTTCTGTATTTTGGTTTTTTTTCTGTGAAATGGTTTCAAAGCACATGGTTAGAAGATGCACTCTGGAGGCATCCCTAGTATACTTCATTCAGTCAATGAAACCTTAATAAGGCTCATAAAAAAAACCTAAAACCAAACAGGCAAGCAAATATATAAATGTAAAAGTGGTTGATGTGGATGTTGTGTCCCCAGAATAACTAACAAACTATTTCTAAAAATCATGTCCTCTTAGTATATGTTTAGAATGGAACAGAATATTTTTAGTTGGAAGATACCTCTAATCCTCTAGGCCAAGTTCCTGACGGCTTCAGGGTGACCAGAAGTTAAAACATGCTTTTAAGGTCATTGTCCAAATGTCTTAAGCACTGACAGACTTGGGGAATCGAAGAAAGAAAATTCTGCTCGTGCTGCACAACGTGAAAGGAAGCGCAAAGGCATAAATCTTCTCTTAGTGATATAAACCAAACAGACTTTACAGGTGATGTTTAGTACTCTGAGGTCAAAAGCCTCCAGATTTCTGTGGTTTGGGTTTTTTTATGATACTTTTCAGTGCTGCTTTGCAGAATAGGTGGCTAAATTGCTTTTCTCTTGGTTGGTGCCCTCATTCTGGTGGTAAAGGAGAGGGTTTTGGTTTTCATCAGGAAATAGTCTTACCCCTTTTTTTTTACAGTTTTCAAATTAAGTGAAATATATATGATGCCACATTTTTACATTAAGCACTTCCAAATCTCATTAACTGCAGCTTAATAAATGTAATCCTACTATTGGTACTATTTGCTTTCAGGGAGTTAAAAAATTATCCTTCTAATGCAGACAAATTGCTTTTGGATACAACATATGACCCAGCATACTCAGGATACAGAATAATCACTAAAAAGCTATTTGCTCTGCTTTTCCCTACAATCTTTTACCAGAATATCAATGTTGTACTGGAAGTAATATAAATACAGCACAACACATTGATCTCACTGGGGTTGCTGCTGCAAAGAGGTTACACAAATACTTCCTAAGGCCTCTTCTAAAATGCTGTTTCTCACTCTTCCCCTGTCAGAAGACCTTGTTTCAACATTGTTACCAGAATTATCACTACATTAAGCTTGGTCTGCTATTACAAATACATTTCCAATTCCTCACCTGGGAAAGTATTCAAAACTTCAGTAGCTCACATAACAAAGTGTTCAAGTGTTCAGAAACAGAAAAATATTGGGCATACTCATATAAGGCATTAGGACAATCACAGATATTTCTCTTAACAGAATGCTCCCTGAACGGAAGCACTAAATTGCACTTATACCTAAACCCATTTATTATACGCTCTACTCAGCTGCAGGTGCATTTATTACATTAATATTAATGGCAATATAGATTTTACTGGTAAGTCCCTCTCCTGGACAGATCCATTACTAAGGAAAGTTCTTGTCACTAACATCCAGTAACTCAGAGAAGCTCTAGTCCTATCTGAGCTACCAGGCGCTAAGTTAATGCACACACCCCAAACACATCAGAGTTGCCATGCACATGTACAGTAGCTGAAAGGTATGTTCCAAAAATGACCAGTTGGTAACTGAATTTAGAAAACAGCAACTGTCAGTAAAAAATAATCAAGAGGCACCCTTTTATCAGTTAAAGGCTGTAGGTTTATCTGATTTGTTGCTGAACTTTGCTGTTCTTTGTATCACAAATATTCACCTATTTGATTTTCACAAAAAAAAAAAAAAAAAAAAAAAAAGTTGTGTGGAATCAGAATTTCTGGATTTTATAGACATACTTATAGATTTTAAATTGGAAAATGATCACCTTCATTGGGATGAATAAATAAATTAGTCATGATCCTGTATTGTGTACTTACTTCCTCTTCTAGCTAGGCCACCTGTGCATGCTGTAGTTGCCTGATTTAAGACCTGTAAAACAGCAGCTGAGTGAATTGATCACATGAGGTCTGTCAGCCATTTTCATTATTATTGTTTGCCTTGACAATGGCACACATCTTATGAGTCAGGCTTCCAAATGTAGAGATTTAAAACCAAAAAGTCTACAACAATTAAGACCACGTTTTTCAACGTCTAATCCATAGTTTAGCAAGGACACCTGGCCCTCCTACTTGAAAGCATAGGTTATGCATCTGGAGCTAACATGAAGAGATGTTTATCTTAGAGGTGACTCTTCCTTTGCAACTTACACTTTCTTGAAATCTCATTCTGTTCATTTTAGGTATCATACTTTCTCCACCCTCTTCTTGCTAACTTTGCCTTTTATTTGCATCTGAAGATGACAGTTTTGTTAGGATTGACTTTCTAGTACTGACAGTTCTAGAAGGACAAGGATATTTGATGCATTGCTTAGGCGGAAAAAAAAAAAAATCTATGTTAAGCATTTGTTTATCTATCACTTGTCTGAATAGACAATGTTGCATTTCCAATCTTTACCACAATAAGGCTCTTTTCCTTCTGGGAGGAAAAATAAAATTATGAGCTTCTAAATAAACTCTAACTCAACTTCTCAAACATAATTCAGTTATCATCCTTTAAGGCTTGCAAAGAAAATTTCTTCCTTATATACTTCAGTTGTCTTATCAACAATAACACAAGCTATGCACTGCTAAATGCCTACTGCTAGTTGGTAGTAAATCAAGTTTGCATTTTACAACTGACAGAAGAGTTCAGTTTTTCTGAAATAAAACTTACAGCTATACTTTCACTGACAAGCATGCAAGGTTTCCACTTATCTTCACCATGTGAAATCTGAAGTTATTTTAGATAACTTCATATGTCAAGGTAGCACAAGCTGGAGGCCAAAATGAATTGTTCCACAGGCACTAATTGCCTCACTAAGACAAAGCAATATCGTGCTTCACTACAGTGAATTGTTGTCTTGAAACACATTTTCATGTGTTATGTTCAAGGTTTCTTTTAACAGTAGAGATTGTAGACAAAAAATTTAAAAAAAGATATTTCTTGCTATTGTTACATTTTAAAACAAAACTGAGAATTTTTAACATGTTGTGATGCCAAGAATCAATGTAGCATAATTGCAGTTTTAGTAGAACATATACATCGGTATGTGGCAGGACCTAGAAGACAGCTTATAAACACTATTAGATAGGCAGAAATCCCCTTCTTAGATTTCCATTCCAGCCTGTCAAGAAGTTTCCATATATCGAAAGCGAGAAGATAAATATATTCCAAAGAACTTTGGACACACTAGTTTAATGAAACTAACAAAGGAGAGCATGTACACCAAAAGTAGTAGAATGCAACAAAATAATTTCAAAATAGTTTGTAGACTAATTTCCATGCCTCAGAGAACTTTAATATTCTTCCTACCCAAGATAAAATTTTCTGATGAAAAACTCTAAATACTCAAAGGAAATATATACAGACATTATTAAACCAAACTAGAAACCTATAGATATAGATATAATCTCTTTTTTTTTTTTGCTCAGGGATAGAATTTAAGTGATGAAACCCATATGGCCTTCACTCCAATAAAAAAACAGTTCAAGAAAACTTAATAAAACAAATGATACAGTTCTACTACTTGCCAAGGGAGAGTAATTGTTAATGGTAATTGTGAAACTAAAATGTAAAGTAACTGAAATAGAGAATTAAGTCCTAACAGATTTTCATTTCTATGTGGTTCAGTTCAAAATAAGTCTGAACTGGCATTAGACATGAAAATAAAAATAAAAGTTAATCTAAACCCTTCAAAAAACCTGATCAAATATCAGTAACAGATATATTGAAAATAAGTAAAACAATAAACTTTTAAATCTCTGTTTTGGCAAACTATTAAAAATTAATTCAGCTGAAATGTAGCCTATTGAATGTTAGTGCCTGAAAATGGCAAATAAAATAGACACCTTTGTTACTATAAAACTAATAGCATAATTTCTGACTATGTCCTACTTTCTGTTATGAGGAACTGAATGCTTTGGATGTGAATCCTTCTCCAGTAAAGTTAAAAAACCCAACACAGTAATAAAAACCCAGACAAACACACAGCCCCTCCCTGCCACTGTAGCCACAGTTCTCATTTTGAATTCACATTAGTTTCACCTGTAGAAGAGCTGAACTTATTTCTCTACCTGAAATGCATTAGGAACTACCAACAAAGTGCTGAAATTGGGTTCAAAAGGGCAACACCTTGCATGTACAAGAAAGTTTTCCTTTAACTAATTCTCAGCATAAGTTGATTTTTCTGTACAGGGCATGTTGCTCCTCTAGATAAGCAAAATATCAAAAAATTGTTAGCAGGTTTAAAAGGCCACTGAGTAATATCTCTCTGATTCTAGAAAAAAGCACCACCATAAACTGAAATGGTCATGCAAGCTCTGTCTTCATGGCTCTATTTGTTAGCTACCCCAAGCTTTGTAATTTAGGAAGCAAAGTTTTAACTTCTGATAAAACACTGTCCTTCTGTTGTGACAACAGCTTTACAAAGAAATAAACTTTTTCATAATCTGGGTACAGAAGCAGAAAATCAGTTAAAGTGGTGGGAAGTGATAAATGCATAAGGGCTTGTGCAAATCACGATTGAGAAAGTGCGGTTTGGTTGCAAAAACAATGCTAGCTTTTTATTTTTAATAAACTATTAAGCTGTCCTTCACAGCTTTCTCAGATTTGAATACAGCTTTGTAGATAAAAGAATTCTTACCTAAAGAACGATGTGAATTACATTTGGACTTCATATTAATTGCACAGATTAAAGCACAGAAGTAGAGCAAGTTTGTATTGTTATGTTTGTGTACTTAGCTGGCTTGTAGAGCTTTTATTTTCTCAAGGAAATGGCTTTTCTACTTTTAGTGTAGTTATCAGTTAAAATTTCGTCTGAGGCAAAAACGAAACCAAATTCTGTCTCCAGCCTAACTAGCTGGAAAACATGATTACATACACACTCTTGCCAACTTTCATGGTTTTATCAAAAGCTGCAGAGTAAATGGTGGTTTTCCTCCAAGGTGAGGGCCAGAGATTTATGCCAGTTCCCACTTTCCCTAATGCACCGAAAATTAAACCATCAGAGAAAACCCTTGCAAAACATGAGGGTTTGAAAAGTCACATGATTTTCCAGGGCTTGGACATCAGCAATGTTCATGTGAAGATTTATGAAACAGGTAGGTCTAGAAACAGAAATCATTCCCTTTAGGAAAATACAGGATTATGTATCAGCTAAACAAATTCCCTGTGCAGATGAACCATCTACCCATTTCTTCCTTGCCTTGTACTATTATAAGCCATTGCTAAAACTGGATGGTTTAATACAAGGTTAATGTTAAACCATCTAAAAGTATCACTTGGCCTTCCTAGATGTCAAGCATCAGCACACTCATCTTTCTTGTTTCTCTTTGCAAATACATGTTTAAATTGCATCTCTAATGCAAACTTAACCCAAGTAATTGGAACAGAGTTAATTTGCCTTATTGTCCGCCTAACACCTCCTTCTCACTCTGTCTTCCCGATTTTATGGCTCAGTTTTATCTAATTTATGCATGCCATTGAATGGCACTTCCTCAGCCCAGAACCCTGGTGTGCAAACATAACCTATGCTTACTGCACTTGACCTACCAAGCGTTCTTTAGCTGATAAAATGATCATTCAGGCCTATTCTGCATTTGAGAAGAAATGATTTTTAATCATGTTAGAAGAGATTTCAAAGCCCCATGACTGAGAGAGAAAAATCAAATGAATCTGCATTCTCAGCACACCTTGATTTCTTGGAAAAAAAATACCTCTAGGGTTATCTCTACTTAAATAAGTACTTCAATCTATATTTTTTTATAAATATTTATTTATTTTTATATTTATGAAGTAATCTAGGGTACAGGAATTCATTACTCCAATTTCCTTCTCAAAGATATTTCACACCGTCCTGTGGCTAAAAGTCCATGTTAGAGGTTTCTTATTAATATATCCTTAGTTGTTTTATAATGCCACCATGCATTTTAGATATTTGTGCTCATTTAAAGCAGAGAGAGAGGTGTACATTGCTATTTCAAAGGAATCCTTTTCAATTCAGATCTATTGAAGTGAATTACTGAACGACAGTTTGACTGATTTGGAGGTTTGCTAAGAATATTTCTTTCAGTTCTAACTGAAAACAAGATGCAGAAAGCCTTTGGGATTTTTTGGTCCAGTTCTCCCAAGGCCTGTATTCAAAAAAGCTGTATATTTCTTGCTTTACAATGACACTAAATATACAGTGCTAAATATATAATGTATAGACTTAGACTATCCTTCCCCAGGACGACCCTTCTTGTTTCTTGCATAATGTGTTCTATGCTTTGCTTAGGTTTCATTTCATCCCTCTTTAATGTTAGTTTTCTTTACCAAGGTTCTTCAATCTTCAGCATTATAATTCAGTCTTCAGCAAAGTATCTACTCTTTACTAAACCTGATGGAACTTTTTTTACTCACCTCACAGAGATTTAGAGATGTCAGTTTTTTAGTAGTGCCAGAGTTGCCAGGTACCTCCAGCACAACAAAAACTGAACTTCAGAAGTGTTTATATACATACTTTTAATGTATGTGTAATAATTCACATCAGAGGTCAGAAATGACCAGGTACTTTCATGTAATACCTCTGCAACTGAGTACGAGATATATAAAAATCATAATGGTGTAGGTCTACTGGAATTAAACTTTTTCCACCTCTCAGGTCCATCAGAAGAACATACACAAATTATCAATCATCATTTTGTGGTGTAATTTTGAAAAAAAAGTAAGTAAATCATCCTAAAAATTCAGTTATATCATCTTATTTCCATTCAGTTTGTTTTTTGCTTTCAGTGGAATTCAACAGCATTTAGGGTATCAGTATTAGCTACCTGAACCCAGCCTCACAAAAAATTACCAAACTGATAACCACAAGGCAATCAGTACTATTAAGAGATTTGTGAAAGGTGCAATTTAAACTTTTTTTAAAAAGTGCAACTACAATAACTCAAACATGAAAATAAACACTACTGATACCACAGACCCTGTCTCAAAATGATAATTCTCAAGTGACAGAACTGGGTAAGAAACCTCGAATTTGCTTAAGAAAAAATAATCACACCTCAGCAATCTCTTCATTGACTCTGAGTATTCACATTTTAGACAAGAAATACTATTTCTTAACCGATGTAGTGCTTAAACTCAATGTACAAAATATGCATGAACATCAGTGAAAAATAAAGGAAGAAAATACTCTAGGCAACCACATCTCTTTCCTCTCCTTTGCACATCACACAGAAATAATATATTTATTAGAGAACTTTGGGAAGCACCATAGTTTATAACTTGATTTTCAGATCCTTTAAAGACTTTTGAAATGCCTAGTTCTAAATAACATGGATATTATTCTGTTAGCTGATATGAACGCAAGTGGAAAAGGTAATATTTTTTGGTGGCTGGTTTCATCATATTCTGCTGTACAGAAACTGTGGGAGTGTGTCACTTCCAGATATGTATGCAGTGTCTCCAAGACAATCTTAAACATCATAGAGAGATACGTTTCTTGAGTGAACCAGGCGAATTTTAATTCTTCAGTAGCAACAGTGGTAAATTATTAATTGTTCCTAAGGTTAGAGGTCTTGATTAAAGGATTTGGTTTTCTTGAAAATATGACTGCAATCAGCCTATTTCTTTGAAATATCCCATTTTCACTGATCCCAGAAAAAAAGTATTTTTTCTAGCCACTGCTCCTTCTCCAGATGCCTTCCAATTTCTCTTTCCTCTGTACTTGAACAGCTTTTTTATTTGCACAAGTACTTATGCACACATTAATTCCTGAACTCCCAATTTTACTCCTCTGTTCCTACCGTCTCATTTTATCTAGTCCATTTGACAGAGTGGAAAATTTCATTCTCCAACTTTTTATCTTCCTTGAACACCTTCCTGGGTGTTCTTTAAGACAATTAAATTTCTTCTCCTTCTTCCCTCTAAGTGTTCTCATCCTTTTTTTTAAGATATGATATCATTCACTTTGAAAACTGTATCAACATCAAAAGTCTTACTCACAAATTACTCTTTCATTGATAACCTGGCTTCTAATAATTGCTTTTTTTGCCCTTAGTTGCTAATTTTACCAACAGCAACAAGTCTAATACACCAAATCAACATGCTCTTTCCTTCCTACAAAACTTTCATAAATCCAGACAAGTTACCCTTCATACTTTTAAGTTACCAAGTATATATCTTCACATATATTGTCTATATTTTAGTGCAAAACTCATGTATTTGCACTGAAGAGGTAGTTTTAACTCTAGTTTTGACATTTTTATACTGTTGTTTTCTCCTGGTTTCACACTGTCAAAACAATGCAAGTAATCAATAAGTACATTGCTGTTTCTTGTATCAGGCTTTGCTCAGAGCTAAGAGATTCACGCTTCAGCTTCTGCTCTTTGTCTAAATGTCTGTGGGTGGAAGAAGACAGAGAAAGCTATGTGCGCATTAAACAGGCAACATAATGTACTGTATAGCACAAGATAACCCTTATTTATGCCTAACAAGAGCCTAATCAACATACATTACTGAAATTAGTTCTTATTCTTTGCATGCTAAGTATGTAACATATTTAAGGGAAAACCAAAATCGTGTAACAAGTGCACACGAAATTACACCAATTCAGCATACAGTAGACACTTTAAATTGAGTATATAGCAACTTCCACTGATTTGATATCCTGTCAGGCTGTTAAGAATGGCAAAAATAGACATTAAGCAGGGAAGTTTCTGATTTACATGACTGTTTCCTGATGTCTGGCTTTGCGACTCTATCCATTTTTCAGACCTACTGAATGTTAAACAAATATAATCAATATTTCTATAGGTGCCCACTTTTATGATCATCTTAAGCCATCATTTACATAATGGCTGAAATTGACTTGAAGGCTTTCAAGGGAATTTCAACCTGTTCCATGAGGTAAATGGACAAAATTATCAGTGCTTTGAACTTCAGGATTCAATAATGTCATTATTACTTATTCCAGCTGGGTCCAACTACTTTACTACAAATCCCTAATTTTTACATATAACCTACTTGAAGGCCTATAATTTCTTAAAAATTATGGTGGCATTACAGAATTATGGTCAACTATTTATTCTGATATGCTTACAGTACTGTCCAAGAAGACATTCTGGATTGGATATTTATCACTATGGTGATGACAGTTTCATTAAGTCTTTAATACTTTAGGCTATGTATAACCTTTTTGGTAGAACTTCCATATAATTAGCCAACAGTCACAAAGTTATAACTGTTTCAACTGCTGTCCCATAATATTCCAGAGGCACAACAGGCACATTTTTCAATTCAAATGAACATTACACCATCTTAAACTCTTAAGTCACTTTGTTTTCTTTTTTCTATATTAACTTTTGAGGTGGCTTTGGCATCTTTAAACTCACATTTTTGCCAGTACTAGAAACACAAGTGTATATTCCATTGCCAAAACACTGCACTATTTTTTTTTTGTTGTTCACTGTTTAAGACCTTTATAATTTCTTTTTTTTCTACCTAAATAGGAAGAACCACCATAACCAAAACATCCTGAGTAAGAATTCAAGAATAATCAATATGATCAGTTCCAAAAAAAGTATCAGTAGACAACAAAACAAACAAACAAGACAGTTTCTGAATATTTCTCTCTGTCCTACGTCTGTGACATCATCTTTTCATATCCTGCCCAAATGCTGTACCCACCCAAAGCTCTACCAAAAACTATGAACAATGCGCAGATTCACAGAAAATAATGTTTGCAGAGATGGGTTGCACAACACAGAAAAGTCAGAACCCATGCACTGGTTAACCCTATTGCTATAGCAAAGACACAGCCTGCCAAGTTTATGTGGGGGAAAAAAAAAAAATGTAATTAAGGTTAATCTCACCTTACAAATATTAGGAATTCTCTGTCTGGGAATACCAGGCATTTCACCTGAAGACAACATGAGAAAAAGGAAAGAATCACAACCAGAATATCTTGAAACACTTTCAGTAATATTTTCAGGCAAAACCAAAAGTTGCCATTGTGCTCACAAGCCCTTGACTCTTGTCCTTCATTGCAGACACTAAGTGAGATTACACTGCAGTTTGGTGAAGGTATTTGAGAAGGCAGAGTCAAAACACAGCAAGACATCTGAACCATGTGTGTCATATCCTTTTCATTTCAGGTGTTTACTTAATGGAAGTCCTGACAACTGGTTTTATCCAGCTTACAGAGAATATTATAATTTATATCAAGATGACACACAAGAAAAGTATGGGGGGAGAAAGAGATTTTTCTTGTAAGTAACTGAACAACTAGAAATTGAAGTTTCAGGGGAAACCAATACAATTTCAAGTCTTTAGTGAACTTCCACAGGAAGGCTGAGAAACTTCCTTTTCAAAACTGTGCCTGCTATGTTCAATCTATATAGATTACTACAAAATAGACCTGCAGTTTGGATCACTGTAGTGGGTATAGCTTTTGTATAAAATGCCTACAGAGAACATTACTGTTAAAAGAAATAACGATTTTACTGGCAGTATAACATTCAAAAAAACTCTTGAAATTATTCCTTTCCTATGCTCTGAAAACGAGACATATGACTTCACCTATTTTTTCAAACTTTTCTCTTGAAAACACATTACATTGAATGACAGAATCACTCTAATTCTATTGTTTTAGAAAGCTTATGCAGTTCTTTGAAGAGGGATAGTGTAAAAAAAAAAAAAACCCTTAGGGTAACAGAACATGTAGTGCATGAGTGTAAGTGTGATAGATGTACAACATCTTCTATGTCTTCTGGTCTCACATCATCTGCGTGACCCAGTTCCTTCTCTCCCATCTCATTTTGGGACAAGAACATTGGACCTTACATCTAATCGGTGCTGAACATGGCATCATCTAAACCAAGGAGAGAAAGAAGTTCCCTCAATATGGCAAAAAATACCACTTTGAATGTTTTTGTCTCAATGTAATAAATCTCCCCAATGAGATGAATGAAGTATAATTTCTCAAGTTCTTTGATGAAGGCCAACAAAACTTCCACCTTGTTGCTGGATTTTCAGTAATAAAAATAAACTAGCATTCCACCTGCATTTTTAAACTAATCACTCCAGCCTTCCTTCTCAAGTGGATAAGAAGGGAGGAAATGGAAGAAAGGTACCTAGAGTGGATGACCTTCATAAACTAATGGAATATTTCTCAGGCTACCAAGTTGCTGCAATGACGTGAATTGCTTGAATTTTGATCATAACATTTACAAATTTAACTAAACAGATCCACTCTACACTATCTACTGCCTTCTTTCCAATGCAGACACTTTGGCCTTCATCACTAGAAGCGTGTTTATAGTACTACCCACAAAAATAAAACTCTGTATTAGTGTGGACGCAAAGTCCTGCTGAACAAATTGAACCTATCCTACCTTCAAGATGTTTTCTGTCATAAAATTAGCATTTCAAAACACCCTTCATAACAGCAATTCTCCTGTGGAAGCAATTCTGTTAGTATTTGGAGTTTGTAATTTATAAAGAAACTGACAGTTTCTATTCTGGCTGACATGCTCTGAAAGATCTTTCTCTTTAAAAGCATTTTTTCAATACAATGTCTAAGGAAACTTAAAAAAAGTTAAACATTGCACAGCCTTTAATTTTTCCAAGAATTGGATTCAATTGAGCCTTAATAATTTTATATGATACAATAGGGGAAAACTACTTTCTTCTGTTACTCTGTGGGAAAGAAAAAACTTCAATACCTCCAGTACTTCCGTTTCTGTTATGGGGACAACTTCTGTAATCCACTTTTTGTCATCTGAGAACAGCAGAAGGCTTTTTTAAAAGCAGACTTTTTTAGTTTTTATTTTATTTGCTCAGATAGCTAAAAAAAAAAAAAGTTATTCTTGCTTGGCTCAGCAGATTATATAACAGTTATATATAAAGTAGCTTTTAATATTTAGCAAGTCCTGCATAATAGCTTTTAGTGCTTTTAAATGAGAGCTTAGCTATTGGTCTTTTTTACTGTCATTCCAGCAGCACTTGTGATTTCTTGTGTATGTCTGAACTGTGTCAACAGAATTAAGAAAAAGAACCTGCTATACAGAATATGCTCTATTATAAAAAAAAATGGTTACCTTCAAAAGCTTACTACTTTATTAAAATGTTGCAATAATTTCTGTCACATATTTTTTATCTTGTTGCTTTTCAAGGAGATGCTCATATTTTATCAAAAAAATGTTAAAGCCTTTGCACATACTTGTGTATCAATTTTGTCTGATGTATTTATATATAAATTTATTAATAAATAAATTTGAAAATAGGTGAAATTTGTTTCAATTGCTCTAATCTATATTATTTGCCAATAGCCTAACAGTTATTCTCAAGTATATTCATGACTGAGTAGTTTAATACAATTAGAACTGGATTCTTTTGAGTGCAGACCTGTGCACAGAACAAATCACAATATAGAAAAAAAATCCATAGGAAAAAAATCCATAGGAAAATCACGTTCTCTTGTGACAAAAAGTAGATGAGCATAGTAGATATCACTCTTTGATATGTTTGTCCCAAGATCTTTCCTGTACATCAGGTTTTTATGGTATTGAGCCTTCAGACTTCTGAAATGTGGCAAAGCCATCTCTTAAGTACCTGAAGCTTGCAGGTACAACTTGACAACTGCAGCTAAATATTTCCTTCCTTTTATTTCACATGCATTGAGTCTTCAGGCTTTAGCAGTTTCTGTATGATAACTAATGAAACATTCAAAACTGTGACAGGCTACAGAAAGCTCCACAAAACCACTTATGAGCTTATGCCACAGAAATACCTGTGTTCTCTTCATTTCCTAGTCACACTTAACACAGGGAAGATCTTAGCAGGAAGATTTTGTTGGAAGGTCTCCTTGCTGGCACAGCTAGAAGCAGGTAGGGCTTAATGGTTCTGAGCAAATCAACACTGAACAGGATTCCTGAGACATGGTTTTGATTCTCCTGATGAGCCTTTTGATTCTCCATGACAAGCCTCTGAGCTGCTTTGCAGGGCCCACCTGAAGGACAGCCAGAATGACGCCACTCTCTGTTAAACTTTCCTTGAGGAGACAGTGACAGTGCTGCTCACCTTTTTCGCCAAACAACTCAGTGGCAAAAACCAGCCTCCTCTATAGCATGTATGCTCAAGTCTCTGCTTCCCACCAGTGTCCCAATCATTAACTTACAGGGGTCTTGTTGGTTTGATTATTTAGGTTTTGTTCCTTGTTTTTAACAACAGTAATTGGAGAAGAACAAGACCTCAATCCTCTCCCTCCCAGATGAGTATACCAAAACCACATATCTGACACTCCCCTTGGATCTGCCATGGTATTAATTTCAAGTCATGCAGAGCTCTTTTATTAGACTTCATCAGCTATGAGCAGTGCTGCCTGCATTGATCCTGCTTCATACATAAAAATCACAGAGCTAAGATCAGGATCCGATCTGTGTCACAGAAATTCATACCAACACGCACTCCCAAGGTGTTCAGACACCTTGAACAACAAGAAGCCTGGAAAACACATGCCTCAATACTGTGCCATAAAACTGTACTGATTAATTTCTCCCTTCCCTTAGTGCCTGCGTTTCTCAAAACCTTTCTTGTTGATCCAGGGCTTGTAGTGAAGAGAAGACCTTGACGGTAATTCACACATCCAATTTTTACCTTATATGACGGTACTGCAAAAAAGCACTCTCTGGATGGACTGATCCTGAGTCATCCACAGATGGCTTCAGCTGCCAGACACGTTGTTTCAGTAGGGCATCCCATAATCCTCACCTCTTAGCAACAACACCTATTAGCTGCTATCATTTCAGATAGCCACGATGATTTTGAAAACAAGTGGTTTCCCTCTGTAAAAAGCTGTTTGTACAGGTTCCAGGAACAGCCTCTCTCACTTTCTGAGACTGTTCAAAAGCTATACTACTTTTAAGATGTTTATGTGATAGTCACTGAATCATTCTGAGAGAAGCAGTCTTCCAGAATTCTTTATTAACTGTACTCCTTCTGAAGCTGGACATATGCCCATTCCTTTGTAAGGAAATCGAGTTGTTTCTGCCACAGCAGGCAGTTCTCAGCAAGCTTTAGATGCTATTCCCCACCCTCACTATATGCTAGACAATTTAACATGTTTCTCTCACAGTGACTGTACACAAGGATAATAAATGACTAGCCATTCCAAATCCTGCCGTGCCTCTGGCATTTTCCTCTTGATGATCTCAAGAGCACTATTAGCACCAAATATACACCTGTGGCTAAAAGATAAAGTAGCAAAGTACCTTCTTCTCTTGGAAGAATGCCTTGCAGCACAAGACTCATTAATCTCCCAACTATTTCGTTTGGGTGCTCCCAACCACACATTTAAGAACTACTCTACACTTCATCTGATGCGCAAAGCAACACTCAGTGTAAACTGGTTCTCTCTACAACTGCCCCCCTCCCTTTCTAAATCTGCTGGATCTGGAAGAGCTGCATTGTAAAACTTTCATTTAATCTTAATTGAGCATCAACCAAGGTATGACAGAAGCACTATTTCCCTGCCATCACCAAGACCAACTTTTTCCAAGTCCCATTTGAGAGAAGTGCCAAGTTATGAATGTCTCGGTACAGTCAGGCAGTCCCAGAGCATCCCCGCCCCATCTCAGTAATGACAAAGCACCAGGTATCAACTTTGCTATTTTCTTGTTACAGGGAATGCTTTTGCAGTTCCAGCATGCTGGGCAACATCTGCTGAAGCTGCTACTGCCTCTCTCACATGCCGCAATAATCTGCTTCCTATGGAAAAGTTAATGCCAAATGGAGAGAAAAGAGGGACAGATCAAAAGGGTGAAAATGGGCAAAAGTTGTGCAATGGGCTCAAGTGGAACACAAGTAAAGACGAAAGAACAGGCAAACTGATAAGCACCTCTGCTATAGGTCTCACCAATGCTGTTTATGTCTCTGCCAACTTGCTCAACTAATCTTCCCTTCTTTTTGCAGGTTGACACCAAACACAAATAACAGCAGCTGCAAAGCAGGCATAAAAGTTCTGGAATTCAAATCTCTAGATGATGACTCAGTACAATGTCACAGTCTTCTCCTTGTTTATTTGTGTGTGTGCAAGTGTGGCAAGGCAAGCAAGAAACCATTCCAAGCAGACAAGCTTGGAGGGCAGAGTTAAATCAAATTTAATAAACTGAGTTAGTTAGAAAAAATAGAAGGGTAAAGGTGAAAGGCAGCAACTTCTGATAGGGATTACAATCAATCAGAAAAACTGCTACTTTTTGAAAAAAAAAAAAAAAAAAAGCAGTTGAGAAAAACTAAGGTAATTCAGTCAGGTGAGGACTCTTGTGTTTCACCCTGCCTGGGGATAGTTTAGGGCTGCAAATTCCTTCACAGATCTTGACAGCGTTCTTCGTAGCTTGCTTTTCCAATTCCAATATGCTTTTACAGTTCCAGGCTAAAAAAAGAGTGCTGAACTGTGACCATTCAACTAGTTTACATCTCAGTGACCCAGGGTAAGGTTGAAGGCTAGGACAGGGAGATAAATACAGAGATAGTTCAGTCAACTGTAGCTTATAGAATTGCATCTCCCACATAGCATACTGCATACAACCTGTACCTATCCTTCAAGCCGAAAAACATATCTTCCAATTCATTAAATTTCAAGCAACACAAATTTTCTTTTTTGTGTCTATGTCAAGCAGATTAAAGCCCTCTTTTGCTGTATATTTATCCTTCAGCTTGCTGTGGTCAACTTGTTTCTGCTCAGTTTGGATTAGCTCACAATGCCAAGCTTGCCTGCAAACATAACAATTTCACCAGCCTCAGTGCAGCTGAGCCAGCATGGCACTGTCTCCCGTGACTCTGCTCTGCCCCTGGTCATACAGTTTCCTCCCCTTAACCAAGCAGCTCCAGCACCACTATTCATTTTTGAAAGAATCTTATTTCAGGTCTTTATTCCCCTCCCAGGAGTCTATCTTGACTCTTTCATTCCACCATTTCTCCTCATGAAACCAACTACACATAGGGATTTCACCCTGGCCTCTTCAGTTACATTATATTCTGATTAATATTTAGTCCCTTTACCTAATTTGAAGGCTGATCCTTTGGGCACCTCTCTATAATGAGGCCATACTACAGATAGATGTGGAATGATGAAAATGGAAACTTGCAGATTTGGACCAATCCTGAAGTCACATGCATTTAAAAAGTTTCTTTGGTTAAAAAACATCACCACACGCACAAACAAACCCTCTACTCTCAGTTCCTGTATCAAATAAAAATTAGGCACCATAATGCTTATTAGCATGTAAAATTTAATTCAACTCCACTTACGAGCTGAAGTAACATGGAACGTAACAACTAATCCACAGAAGTCTTTCAAACTACAGTCATTTTTCCCAATTTCATTCACTTTCATAAAGCTAATAACTGCAAAATATGCTACTGTAAAGCATATGTTGAATTTGGCTCTCTCCAGGTACATTTTCCTCAGCACACTTGATGACCTTGATGCTGACTATTGTTGCAGTCCTCTGTCAAAGACAAGGATTTAAAAATACTGTATGTATTTGTGATTATTAATTCCATGTCTTCTACATTCTTATCAAGTCTACTTAATGATTTATTCCCCCTTGATTAACTTGGAAACTATTATTAGCTAGCTATATTAGCTACCTATCTTATTACATGTTAGAAAGGTTTTGCACTAAAGAAAACAGGGACTCAGTTGTCCTTGATGTGCTCCTGTTTATCATTCTCAGATTTGTAGTAATTCCTGCCAGACCAGCCTTCCTTTGTTCCCTGAGCTTTTAGCTTTTTAGTGCAAAGTGCTCTCATCAATTGTGTTTCAGTTGGGGATGAAATATTCATCAAACTATCAAACCATTACTATTTCATAACAATTTACGTTATCTTCACACTTAAATCCTAAGGTTAAAAGTAATTTCTTTTGCATCCATCCTCCTTGACATACATATATGCCCTTCCCTGTGCTTTCAACTCTGTGAATACCTGTACCAAGCAGGTCAAACATTCCCATTGGAGCAAGCTCCAGAACACCTAAACACAAAACCTTCTCGATGATCCATTTCTTTTTTTCATATTATATATGAACTTATATCCCTGTTTTGCAAACCAATTCCTTTTGGACATACATCTGACTTAGTCATTAACATTTCAGCTTACAAAAACTCCAGGTTCCACATGTACACTTTCTTATTGAATCCATTTTCTTCTTCCACTGAGGTGGAAAATACTTGTTATAACTACATTGTCTTACAGGGATAAAAAAAACCCAAACAAAACCCTCTTCTGCTTAAAGTCAAATAACTCTATTTAATTAAAAAAAAAAAAAAATAGAAAACCCCCTACATACACACAAACCCACATCAAAGCAACATTTCTGTGGAGTGCTATTTGTCTCTCTGGAAGCATCTAGCTAGTTAGCTGACTGTCTTATACATAGTGAAAATTTAATAAAGAACTAATCCCACTCTAAAACTCAGAGCTATCTCAGCTCTATCAGTGATGCCTCTTCACAATGGTACTTCAGAACCACCAATCTACCAGTCACAGAAATTCATTTCATGAGCTGTTCTTCACAGCCTCTAGTCACATACTTCTTGATTTATCTAAAGAGAATTTAGCCCATACAAGAGTGGCCTCCTTTAAGACTCTAGTAAATTACGCTCAACCTTTCTGTAGATAATTTGACTACATTGAAATGCCCTTTCAAAGAAACCAAACAGACCCTCATTCATTCACGAACTGAAATTCAGCATGTACTTTTTGGCAGATAGGCACAGACAAAACAGATGGAGATAAAAAAAACCGAAAGCCAAAAAAAGAAGAAAGCTTGATTTTGTATTTCTCCAGGAGCCAGTTCTGCCAGATCTTTTGTGCATTTCCTCACAGTTGTTTTGCTGAGATACTATTGTCCACGACCATTGACAGCAGTCAAAATAATCCTCATCCATAATAGGCCTAATGTCTGAGCCAAAACTCAGACTCCTCCAAGTGGTAGTTAATGTCACTGAGCATCAGAATAGTTCAGGATGTAAATTGCTGGAGCTGTACTTCTGATGAGCACAGGTGATTATTCCTGTGTGTGTGTGCACAGACCCGTGCCCACAAACACAGTGCTAGAAACAAATCTGTCTTTCCCTTTTGAGTACACAACACATTTCTCATTCCTCTCTCTGCATCAAATTTATAAACTTCATCTTGGCCAAGATGAAAGACACAGGATGCACATCAAAGAGGCACAAAGCAACAGACTCTTACTTGACTCTCTCTATATAATTTTGAAACTGGCCATCATGTGAATTGGTAGCACACCGACACTGAGGCACTGCCCAGAAACAGTATCTGCTCTTAGATATTTGAAGATGACCATGTCACGCCACAGCAGAGCTCACTGAGTTCTTGCAAGCACAATAAAAAAAAGTGTCACTTTATCTCTCTTGAAAGAGGTGTGAATGTGTGCATGGAGAGAACAACAACACATAAACATACATTGGATTTCCAAGTCCTTTTGGTTCACAGGAAAAAAAAAAAAAACAAAACAAAACAGTACTAAACCCCCATGTCTTACTTTTCTTTAAATCCTAGAAGGCTTACTGTGCTTCCTTAACATTTGCTGTTCTTCTCCCTTGCAATATTGATGCATAATAACCTCTATATACTTCTTTGCTACCAAGAGTTGCCAAATTATCATGAGAACACACTACACTAAGGAGGGGTCCTTCCAGAAGAAAATAAGTGCCAGAACAATTTCTAGAAAGCTTTCTTTTCTCAGGTTCAAGCAATAACTCAGAAGAAGCAATAAGATCTGTAAAGTGAAATTCAAAAGGAAAAAACAAGGGTACTGGATGCTTTTTTTACCAACTTTTCACCCTTCTCACAAAAAAATTAAGGTATTATTACACTTATAAAGTGAGTTTAAACTGGCCGCACCACTTAAACCTAAATATAAACTCCTATCTCAAAACATTTCTTCCTTAAAGGTTTTGTTGTTGGGGAGCAGGGAGGGGAACGTTTATTTAGGGGTTTTGGGTTTTTTTAAACAGTATTTGGCTTTGCTCCCAGTGCACTACTTGTGCTGCATTAAGTTAAATAAAATCATTTCCATGTATACATCGATAGGAACTTTCAAACACACATAGATGTCTTTGCTTCTGCAAGTTAAGGAATGCACAATTTTCCCATGAGTGCAACAAAAATACAGTTAGTGGCTAAAACCAGAAAGGTTTTACTTTATTTTAACAGTGACACCAATTTTCTCTTTTTTTTTTCAAACTCTGTAAGTTTCAAGAGTAAGAAAAAAATGATACAAACCCCTATCATGTATAGCATATATTTCAGTACAACTTAAAACCTGACTTCTAGTCCCTTATATATGTAAAATATTGAGCTGTACCTGGCACTTAGCATCAAACCCCAACACAATGTTATTCTACTTTGAAAAGCTAATTAATTCAGGAGATTGGAAAAACCTGCTTTTCTTTTAACAAGGTAATTGATAATTATTCATTAATAGCTTTAGACTTATAACTGTCCTGAAGATGCTTAGTAGATGTTTAAAAAAAGTATCAGAGAATGTACTGCAAGAATGAAACAAAGATAAACAATCTTGAAGAATTAAAAAAAAAAGGAGGAAAGGTGAAGGATGAGAAGAGTATTGGCTTTGACTGGAAGAACTTGTGTTTATCATCACCTATATTTTATTTACTAGTCAGTCCAGGGCTATGATTCCCAGAGGTATAGCTGTCTCTCTCAGCATCATGCTACAAGACAATAGATAATACAAAGTAGAACTGTAGTTAAAATTCTTATTATGTGCTGGTTTCCCTACTGTTGCCTCTAAGGCAAAAAGAGACCACTGAGCTCTATTGTATTGAAGCTTTCAAACGCAATTTCAGCCTAATGCTTTGCATTAATATGTGGCATCTCTGAGTGCTCTGCTCAACTACTGAACGAAAGAATGACTCAGGTACTGTGAGAGGCACATCTGTGATTAAATATGGCAATGGTATTTATGCTGCAAAGCCACTGGCAAAACAGCTTAAGAATTAATGAGAAGAAGGTTCCACCACAAAAATGGCGGAGCCAATTTGTGTAGGCAGATTGACAGTACCCCAAAGAGAGAGAAAACAGAAATTAGCCTACCACCCACACTTGTGCAGATATTGCTACGTTGTCTTTAATAAATAGAGCTTAGACAGATATTAATCTCTGCCATGAACATACAGCTTACATATTCAGCTATATGACTTTGAGAAGGTGACATCTCCCCAACAGATATTGATCTGTTTTAGACCTGCATGTTTTCCAGGAACTGATCATAATATTTGTGATTACAAATTTATAAATTAGTCCCCAGAGTAGAAAATGTTTAATTTTCCTTTTCCTCTCCATAAACGTTAAATTTTTAGTTAGGCCCATTGTTTTGACAAAAAAAAGATTTTATCACTTCAATTTTTTTTTTCCTGAGGAAAATACAGAACTTTTGAGAAAAAGTAATGCATAAAATCATCTCACTTTCCAAAATAATAATGACATTATAATGTAACAACACAATAGCCTATATTCAACTGAATAGTTTCCTCATTTTTTTATCAACCATATTACATTGTGAAAGAGGTTTCAACAACATACAATTATGGTTCCTTTGCTGCATAACTATTCCCCTAGGACTGAATTCCATGTGATATCTTCTCCTCTAGTACTCATCAGTGGATTTCTTAAGTTTTTTATTAGGAAGACTTTTTAATGAAAGACTGAAAGAGCATAGATGTAGATGAGATGTCAGGAAGAAAGTCTTTACTGTGAGGGTGGTGAGGCACTGGAACAAGGTTGCCCAGAGAAGTTGTAGATGCTCCATTCCTGGAAATGTTCAAGGCCAGATTGGATGGGCCTTTGAGCAGCCTGGACTGATGGAAGGTGTCCCTGCCCATGGCAGAGGGTTTGGAACAAGGTTATGTCTAAGGTCTCTTCCAATCCAAGACGTGATCAAAATTTAAAGTGAATGTAAACTAATAAAAATGCATACTCACAATGTACCCTAAATTTGCAACAGCTAATAGAATCATACTAATAACAGGAACCCTTTTTAAAAGATCTGAATTTTAAGATTTAATTAAAAGACTTGAACCATTTAAAAAATATTTGAATGGTAGATAGTATAGACAGCCACACACTGAAAACTTTAGACCAAAACCACTCTGACCCCAGCGCACTCAAGGGTGTCTTTGTCAGTACATTTTAGGATTACACACAGTAGGATTAAATAGTAGGATTACACATAGTAGCTTTACCTGGAATGCCAGCTTGTCATTGTGTTGTGGACCAAAAAAATAATCAAAGCTGGAGCAACTTGAATTCTTACTGAATGTGATGGCTCTCCTAAAGCTATCCCACTGCATAAATGCAGACACAGAAATACTTGTTGTTTCTAAAAATGCTGTGTATTAAGACAGTGCTAAGACATCAATAAGAATGATGCAAAGAAAATTGCAGCTCTTCATCCTAAAAGCCCAGCTAATGCAGTTTAAAAGTTACAAAACGGGAATTAAAACACACTCAGAATTTGATTTTTTTTGTCAACTTTTTTTTAAAGTGTTACCAATCCCCTACCAGTAACACCTACACGAAATGCTAAAGCTGTTTCCAGAAGTGTTTTCTTTACTGTTACCAGTTCCTTTCGTGAACCACACTACAGAAATTTAGAAGAGTTTTCATACAAAACATTAGCAATTTTTTTTAAGTTATTCAACTTTAATTTTTAAAAGAATTGCAGTCCAGAGTTTGAATTTTAGTATCAGAGAACTATAACAAATGAGGGCTAAGAATGATTTCTTATATAAACTTTTCTATATGCCTATGTATACACAACACTTTCTATTTTTTTCTAAAACACATCCTATGGCAGAAATCCAAATGAAAAGAGTATTAAATACTGATCCAAGTAAAGATAAAAGCCAAATCCCCATTCAAAATTTTACCAATGAGGTTTGGAGCTTATTTTTATAATCTTGTATTCGTATTCTTCAAAATCTAATAAAGACAAACCTATTTTATAAATATATATACATATAAAATTTTCCAGGCTCAGATTAAATGACTCTAAACTTAGCATTTATATTTTGGTTCATAGAAAGTAGATTTATCTGTGCTGTTCTTTGTTCCAATGTCTGTGGCCCTCTGTACTGACCCTCCACACAGATCTCTTCTGTACAAGTTGCTACTTCTGCTTCCCCTCCCCATCCCATCCCACCCCCACCATGATTCTGCAGGCTCATGTGGAAGGGCACATATACCTGAAGAAGTATTTGTTTGTTTATCAGAAGGGGGAAAAGGTAAGGACTCATATTAATTGGACAAGCTGCCTGTTAGAATTGTCACAGACTCTCTATACCCGTCACAGTGCATTAAAACTGTCAGGAAAGTGGGCAATTAGCACAATATACCACACTCCCTGTTCTGTAGGACACAGGATTGTCACTCTACACCTCATTGTTTAGCCTGGTCAGCTAAAAGCCTTCCTAATTGTCTCATTTTTTTCTTGACGAAAACCAAAATAGGGTTATGAACCACTAATTATCTCAGTTTAAAAACTGCTGAAACTGGAATGACCCATCTGCTTCTGAGCAACCCTGTTTGCTCCTGAGCAAATCTTGTGAGAAAAAGAAGAAAAGAAGGGAGAGGTGCATTATTTACTTGGTTTTGGTTTTTTTTAATTCTGACAACCCTTGTTACAGATCTCAAGAAGAGTCTGTGAGCCCAGGGCCACATTGAACAGACATGAGTGGCTCGAGTGGTCAGGCAGACAGGGTACATCTGCGGGGAACAGGACACTTACATTCCTGCTTCTGGTCTTGCAGAGACACTTCAGGAAAGATAAAAGGCCAGGGTGAACAAATATGGTTTTATATTGAAACAGTCCTATTCTCAAAGCACGTACTAAAATGCCAAATCAGCAGCAGGAAAGAAAACGCATATAGTTTATTAGGAAATATGTGATATGCTAATAACTTTGAAAAAGTAGCTGGGGAGATGGGAAATGGTCTCTTCAGGCTCCTGTAAGATGTACATGTCAAGTCTATTCCATGTAAATGAGCAGGGAACACAGAAATAGCTCTTTTTGGTTTGTTTTAATAAGAGGAGCTTTCTCAGCTCAATTTTTACCTCGTGAGATTAGTATATAATCTTCAAGCAGAATTTCCCAAAAACTTGCACAACTATGAGCTCAAAATCTACTCCTCTTTGAAGCAACAGAGTCACCTTTCTTGTTAAAGCAAGCTGCATTTGCTTTTTCAGTTGAATGCCACCTAAGGATGTTATTATTTTAAAAGAAATATTCATTCAGTCTCTGACAGACTAGAACAGAATAAAGTATTTCAGATGTAAGGAACCTACCGTGATCAG
Organism: Corvus moneduloides; assembly: GCF_009650955.1. Lineage (NCBI taxonomy): Eukaryota > Metazoa > Chordata > Aves > Passeriformes > Corvidae > Corvus > Corvus moneduloides. The sequence goes on along the minus strand of NC_045477.1, from coordinate 7,640,406 downwards.
CTGGTACAAGTCAGGGGACCAAAAGTTAAAGCACATTGTTAAGGGCATTATCCAAATCCTCTTAAACACTGACAGGGATGGGGCCACCATCTACCACCTCTCCAGGAAGCCTGTTCCAAAGTCTGACCACCCTCCTGATAAAGTGAAGTCTTGAAGTGTTTAACAAAGATAGGGAATGCATTGTGCATAATAAAACACAATAACAAATAAGGAAACACAAATGGCAAATAATTAAACCTTCTTGATGCCACAGTATAGACTTGTATCTTCATTTACCTTGTTCTGTTTTTTCCTGACCTATGTAAACATGGTCAAAAATGCCTGCAGATCTATTTGTAGATTGCTTTTCAATGAAAATTATTGAGCCTCTGCATCATAAGAAATAAGCTTTTTGGCATTTGCTGAGTTTTTATTTAAGTTTTACTTCTAGCTTCAGGAAGGAGCTGTCTTGCACAGTAACTCACAGATAGAGATGAAGATATTTAAACTCACTTCTCAAAAACATCAATATTTCACTCATGCTTACAAGACTCAAGGAATTCTGTGAACTAAAGCATTCTATTTGTTGTTTTAAAGACTGCTTTTAGCTGCTTCTAGTACAGCAATCCTTCTGAATTTTGTAGTTATGAGGTGTCACTAAGATGAAGTGTTATACCTATTCATGTCAATGTGCACATCATATTATCCTCTATCACCACTCCAAGGATTCACGTCAAGAATGACATATAAAAATATGTAACTCACTATGAACTGCAGCTACCAACACCCTGTCTTCCAATATACTGCTCAGAATGTGAGTACCAGGGAATTGCTTTATTATTATCATCATTATTTTTATTCTGGCAAATTCACAGTCCTTAATGATTTGAGCTTGCAGCACAAACTTGCCTCATGCATTTTGTATCCAGGAAGGGGAAAACTGGACAAAACTCACAGTATTCATTATTTAGAATGTATTTTAAGACAGGGATATTAGAATTTCACTGAGGGGGAAGAGGGTTTTTCCTACTAATGGGGCTGACTACAAAATTCAAGCCTTTTCCCGCAAGGTGTTCTTCAATAGCAGTGTGCAAAGATGCATTTGAGATGATTTGTTATGTGGCTCAAGTTGCAGCTCACCTTTACAGGAGAAGCAAAATGGCACAAACCCAGGGGAGAGGTAAGAGAGATTCCATGTGATTTAACTTCATAAGTATTTTTTGGATAAGAGTTGTAAAACCAGAATGGAACTAGAAAAATCATTTAGCCCCTTCCCCTATAATAAGGCAACTTCAGCTATCTTTGTCCTATCTGACTGGTTTTATGTCAACCTCTCTTAAAAATATCTCATGTTAAACACACTCTAATTTGCCAGGAAACCTGTGCAAATTGGAGTTCCAGTCTCCTTTCCATGACTTATTTCTTTTTCCCAGAGTATTCAAAGCTCAATCTTTATTGTCATTTAAACCCAGACTTCTTGGGCCTCTTAACATGTACATAGAAAAAAAAATTCCTTTTTACAGCAAGAGTTACGAAGTAATCTTGCTGCAGGTAATGACTCTGACAGAACATTCCGACCAGTTTTGCTCTCAATGTGCAGTAAAAATCTTCACTAAAAATCACCAGAGATCCTATCACACCTACATATGCTGCCACCTTGTTTCTCAAGCCAAGGCTGCAGCTGTTGGAAATTACACAGTGTTTAAAGTTTTTTTATGTAACTTTAGTCAGTTTTGTTTGCCTTTGCCCCAGGGGAAGGGAATTGAACTTTCCATTCAGGGGACTGTTCCACCAGGTGACCTCTGATGATCTCAACATCTCCATAGACTGTGAATAGCACAGAAGATAGACAAAAGATAATGGCCTTTACTGACCATTAGCAAACACCAACTCCAAACATCACCCCTGGCATGTTCAGAGACACCTGGTCAAGAAAAGACTGATAAGAGAACCAAGGAATGAGGACCACATCAGCATCCAAGGGGAAGAAATCCACAACCAACTACTAAGAACTGTGTAACTTGGGACTGACAAATGTTGAACCAAAGAATTTCTATGGGTTTTGACTGTATAAAATGTGAAAAATATGAGTAAAATTTATGTGTGATAAAATGATTTTCGCTGCACAACCCGGGAGATAGGTGGATGAAATTATTTCTGTTGCACAACCTGGCCAGAAGAAAGTAATGCCTTGATTCTCAAACACTAAAAATGTTGTTAGAGAGTTTTTTGTTTTCCCCACAGTTTCGCTGACACAGCCAGGCTCTTTAATCACTACTAGAATTAATGTCAGCAAATGGTCTCATAACAAAGATGCCACAATGAGTTGCTGAAACCTTCAACTTTTGCAGAACCACCAGTAAGTTTTCCCTCTTTAGAGTAGTGGACCACCACATAACTGAGGTTACACAAACAGGCACCAAGTTAAATATAATTACCAATCTCAAAATTTAGAAGGTTAGAAGGGGACTATCCCAGCAACTAACCAATTTACTGGCTTTTATGAGGAAATTACACTTTATTAAAAAAAAAAAAATATCTTGATAAGCAGACAAATTTGGTGTGAAATTTAAAGGCAGTGTACAGAAAACTTGTTGCTTCTGGGCTGCTTCCTAGCTTTGCATAGCTGCTGGAGGTCTGGGTGTTCCATGAAAAGGAGCATTACGCAGCCAATCACCCTGACTGTTCCCAGATCTAAAATATTAGGGTTGCTGGTCCCCTTCTCACACAGACAGACACCCATGAAAGAGTCCCATATACACCAGGGGCTAAGACTAAAATGAAACACTGGTCTAGAGCTCCTTAAATTTAACTTTGAAGTTACAACGACGGGATGAGTTTATGAACTCAGGGAGGGTTTCGACCTCCCTAGGGCTTTAAATAGTAAAAATGATAGCCTTAATTGCATCCTGGAGCATTTGCGTGTTGCAGAAAAATGACTGACAATTCAACTTTTAAAACATGGAAAAATACTTGGGAATTCTTGCCCATTTTAAGCTGTTAGCTTCAGAGTCGTTAGCCATGAGGCACTCTGCATTCAAATCACAAGGACAACAAAAATGCCTTGATCTTAGGTAGAGGAAAGGAGGCTGTCTGCAACTTGACCTGCTCTTTTCCACTTAATCCTGGGCCAAGCCTGAAGCTGGCAGCCCATCAGATACTGACATTGGCTCAGTGTTTTTATTCAGCAAGAGGGAAATAAAAAGAACAACAAGTTTGGAGCGCTTATTCCTTGCACGCTAACAAGTGTTAGCATTTGCATAGGACAGGTTTTACCCTTGCTGATCAGTCCTTGGAGCACAAGTGATCCTGCAGAAACAAAGAGGGCTGCTTGGGGAGCAAGGTTGTGCTTCCATGTCTCTTGTTGTTACAGATTATTTCACACTCCAAGTCATACATGGGAGTCAGGAGCAAGCTTAATGAACACGGGTCCCTACAACCAGGATTAGCAGCAGGAAGTTATAGAACATTAGATTAATGAGCTAAAGCTACCAGGCCCAGAACAGGAACAATTGGTAAGAATCCAAGATTCACAGCCAAGGACCAGAGTCCTACAAAACCAGTTGCCAGAAATAAATGCTTATTGTACCAACACAAAGGGAATAGAAAAGAAGTTCATTTTCAAAGCACATGACTGGAGAACTGGGGGGGAAAAAAAAAAAAAAAAAAAAAAAAAACAAAAAAAACACCACAACAAAATAACAACCAAACCAAAAAAAGAAAAAAGTAGGAATGACAACCTCCTGCTCAGAAGCAACAGTAAATAGGACACTAATGCACAAGCAAGAAGAATTTTACAGGAGCTTTTTTAAAAAGAGAAAATAGCACAGATTCCAACTGAGGGAAACCCACAGAGCCAGAAAATAAAGTTGATAGAAGTTCCCAATATCTTTCCTTTATTCTGACAAAACCCTTTCTCCTGCTTAAAGCTGCTGATGTAAATGCCTTGTGAAAGTGACTCTCTGGCATTGCCTCAAACAGAGCCTGGGTAAGATCTGGATGCAGAGAAGTAAACAGCCTTTTTAGTGCGTTTGCTTCCTGTTGCTTGCACAAATCTAAACAGCCCTCTTGCCTGTTTCACTGTTAAATCCTAACTTTGATTCCAATAAGAGATGAGATCTGGGGGAGTGGAGAATAGATTTTTGCTTATTAGTTTGTTTTTGCAGGATAGTAGCTTTAAAAGGAGGGCATTTTGAAGGAAAAAAAAAAATCAAATGAAAAATCAAAGATTTTCTGTGGACGTGGATAATTTTGTTATCTGAGGTTTTTGGTATTAAAAGAGTAAAAATGTCTTGCACGAGGTAAAATCCACCCCAAGCCAGGAGTTCAAATTTCCATTTCTTCTCAATTCACCAAAAAAAATATAAAAAACTCCAAAGCAACAGTACCAAACATACCCAGAAAAATGTAGTTTCAACATTCCAGCATGGATACAAGCAATACCAACATAAGCAAGAAATGGCAGCTGGATTATCATTCTCTGCAAAGAGCTCTCAGATTTCCAGATCCATTTCAGTTTATCCTTTATGCATGACTTTTTGGGGGTTTTTTACACAAACTTATGAAGCAATGAGCATTCTTGTTTATTTATAGTAAGTCCTTCTGCATTATTATATGTGCAACTCTAAGAGATGACCAGAGCACAAGACGTGTGTTTATATTTTTTTTTAACTGAAAATAAAACAGAAGAGCCAGTTTGTTAAAACTAAGGCCCTAGAAGCCCAATTTATAAAGATGATTCATTGTCTAATAATTCTTGAGGAATACAAGGAAGTGCACACAAATGGACCTATCCTCTTCTGTAGAACTTAATATGACCACAGCATTCTTTCAAGGAGTCTACTTATAGATTAAAATGTGGAAGACAGGGGGATTTCACTGTGCTGTCCCCATCACAGATACTCTGATTAGTCTCCTTTTTCTGTGGGACACTGGAGGGAACACTCTGTTTCTCAGTATATTACTGGTGCATAACTCCTGCCATGCGCACAGGTCACTAGAAAGGAAAGAGAAGCAAGATTAAAAAGAAAAAGGAGGAAATAATTTCTTTGCTGTGCAGCAGATTCTCTTTAAAATGGCTCGCCTTCCAGATGCTCCCCAACTGAAGCAATTGGCAGATGGCAACGACTGCAGATGGATGGGCACAGCTGAGACACAGATACAGCTGCGAATAGCTGGCGCGGCAGTGTTTGCTTTTCCTTCTGCCAGCCACAGTCACAGCACTTCTAGGGAGTGGGTGGCAAAATAGGGAGAGGATTTCCCAAATTCATGGCAGAGGAAAGAGCCTTCTGTTAACATCACTGTCTTCCTTATTATCCTGAGTGCATGATATTATAAGGCATTTTTCTTAGTCGTTAGCAAGAAAAGATATACTTTGTCATCTATTAATTAACGCATATGATTAATTTAGAGAAGATTTATTAGATGAAAGTCTGGTGTAAATTTCCTTCTTTCTTACAGCTTGCCATTCAGTTCTTATGAGGCCTCAAAAACTTACACATTTTATCCTAGTTCTGCACTAAAACTCCTTCATTAAGAGCAAATAGTAGGCTGTCAAACAAAGCACACTGAAGTCAACTTTACCTTCACAGTCACATTCTAAGTTACACCATGGAAAACAGTAACAAAGAGACCAGAACTGCAAACCGTATCAATCATTGTGCAAATCTCCTTGCCCATGCCATAAAACATCGTACAGAATTTTTTTTATCCTTCTGATTTCTAATTTCTTGTTGCTCTTGTGTCAGTTTTAGCTTTATAATAAATTTTACTGAATTCTATGCATCATCAGGATATTTTTATCTAGGGAAGGCCTCAGCCTGGCAGGCTAGTAATTCTCAGTAACAGATGTTAATAACCATTTCTACCTGAAGTACAAATGCATTGAATATAATTTAAAAGGCAAACAGTAATTAAGACTGATGCATTTTAATAGCAAAAGAAAACAGCCCAGCACATTATCTCATGTTTTGAAAGAGCACTTTGAGTAATGACCATAGGAGAGCACACTTAGAGTGTGATAATTTGAGAGCAAGGATTCCTATTTTCATGCTTAGTTTACACAAACTTCAAGCCTTAAGTGTAAGTATGTGCTGATAGACATGAGCCCTCTTCTCCACCTGCCTTCCTAATTATGGTGACTACAAACATGGGTAAATAAGAATGTTAATGTGCATTCATTCTGTTACAATGCCTACAGCCACCTATACTACAAAAAAGTGCAGCTGACAGAGCCTGCTAACGCCCAGACTACTTCTAGAGCTCAGTTTTCCTCATCTTTTCCCTCCCTTGCAGGAACGTCCAACTGCTGGAGTCTCAGTCTGTCATAACTGAGAGCACTTTTCCCTGCCTCTTGGTTAATTCTATCTTATTTAAATAGAAACGTTCTGCTGGTGGACATGACTACTAATGCCACATTTAGAAAGGCTGGGTACCTCCTTTCAGAAAAGGGATGACAAGGATTTTTTGTGCCAGTCTAAGTGCAGAGAGGCAATTTTCCTTAACTGTGCTGATTTATTAAGATGGGAAAAGGCTACATGATAGAGAGGACCACATATGTCCATCTGCAAATGGACAAACCTGTTTGATCTGTACATCAGAAGGCATAGAGAGCAATTTCAGAGGAAGAATGAAACAACAATAATTTAACTCTTAAAGAATAAGCTCTTCTTGCTTGCAAATAAAGGCATGTTCTAAGACCGTCATAATCCCTGAGATGTTCTTTAAGAATCATATCCAAAAACAAAATGCTCAGGGAAGATTCTATAGCACACAATTACCATTTTCAGCACACTACATGAAGTGTGAGGGAATGGGAGGAGTGGAGACTGATGATATTCGTAGTTATAATTTGGTGGCACACATGCATAGTTAATGGTGTTTTAAACATACAGAGAACGTCTCTAACAAGTTAGAATGAACAAGTCTATAAACTGTTAAATTGGTTTGATTAATAAATCAAATTACTAAACAAGCTTGCCAGACAGATTTGTCAGTGATTTATGCACCTCTGAGAGTATATAAAAGATTTGTCTCTGGAGATGTTTTTATATAAAGGCTTTTATTGGTATCCTGTAAATCTGTCCATGGTGCTATTTCCAACCCTTTGACTGCGGAGTCAGATTTGTGACAAGATTTTGTTCAGACAGTTCACAGGAGATTCTATTGATGTTCAGTTTTTGACTGCTTATTTGCATATTTTTATATAAGAGGGAAAAATTAGTCAGAACTTAAAAATCTAGAGGCAATTAAACTGATAACTAAATCAATTCAAATACAGGTAAACCACTTCCATTAAGTCAATGTATGCGCTATCCTTGAATCATACATGGCCTTATCAAGTCAAATGAAATAATCCTGTGCTTTTACTGAGGGTGTATTTCATAAAACTGGCTAAAGACATATTTCAGGACCTACATCAATATGTTTAGTGAGTCAAAAGTCATGCATAAACAAGAACTGTAATCCTGCACAATAAAACACTTAAAAATTCCTCAGTATGAATCTATGACTTCCCCTCCCTTCAGTGGGCTTTTTCATTCCTTCCCTCCTTTTCAAGACAGTCCTTTAAAAACCAACACCGTTTTTATGACACTTTTAATACCCCCACAAAACTCCCAAGTCAGAATGAACTGTAAATTAGTGTTTACAATTTACACACAGTTAGTTGTCTGTAAATCTAAATTTTAACCGATATAAATTAGTTTAAATTAATTAGTTTAAATTTAAACTAATTTAAAAACAATTAGTTTTCGCAAACAGGATATTTCCTGTTCATGGTGACTCTGTTAAGCCACATAATTAGATAGGGACAAATTTAAGCCAACCCGTGGGCCAAATTCAGATTGTGAGAAACAAGATCATTTCTCTCTGTTGGAAGCATATATTTTGATATTGTCCTTTACATAGAGGCAATCAGCATACAGCTGCCAGCCTCATCTCCAGGCTATTTTCTTTTCCTTGAACAAGTTCCTGTGACTCAAAGCAGAAGAGGAATCCACTTTTGCAAGGGAACACTTACCTTTTTCTTTTTAACCTTTTGTCCTAGGACACAGCTTAACAAATTTGTCTTTATGTGCAACATTTCACGAATACCCAGGATTTTTATGTACAGAACAGACAAACTACTGGGCAAATATACACTTAGGAAATAACTTAGCATTTAAGAAAGGGTTCTCACCTTATGCAAGTCACAGAGCCATGTAGATTAGGAAAGATCTAAGATGACCATCTTTGATTGATCACTACCTTGTCAATTAGACAGTGGCACTAAATGCCACTTCCACTGTGTTTCTTGAACACCTCCAGGGAGGTGTGTCTCTCTGGGCCACCCATTCCAACACTTAACAACCCCTTTCATGGAGACATTCGTTCGGAGGTCCAACCTAAACCTCCCTAGGCACAGCTTGAGGCCATTTCCTGCCATCCTGTCCCTGGTTGGATTGGAGAAGAGGCTGACGACCAACCAGCTACAACCTCCTTTCAGGTTATTGTAGAGAGCAATAAGGTGTCCACTGAGCCTCCTTTTCTCTAGTCTCAACACGCCCAGCTCCCTCACGTGCTCCTCTCTGGACTTGTGCTCCAGACTCTTCCCCCAGCTCTCTTGTCCACTCCGGGTCACCCATGTTTTTTAAAAAGTATGGAAGTTATTTTATGCCAAAACGATGACCAAGCAGAGGAGAATGTAAAAAACTGAACCAGCCGAACAAGAAACCCCCAACAAACCCACTCTATAGTAGTTTCTTTCAAGCAAGTAAAATATTTTTTAAATGTATGTATTTGGTACTTGAGCTTCTGTCCAAAGCTCAAGTCTGTATTAAAGCAGAGGTGAGCAGTTGGAATTATACAGGTTGCAGCTCCTGTTTCCATACTTTTCTTTTCAAACTAAACAACCACACTATCCTGGACTTCAATATAATCTCTTCATATTCTTGAACTTTTGTGCAAACAATGGTCATATGTTCCTACAACTCAATTCTGCAGTGCTTTTGCAGGCAAGAAACTCAGCTCATTGGAGAAATATTTGTGATTCCCTGAGCTCCTGTGCACACAGACAGACTGTGTGGATGTTTACAAAGAGTCAGGTTTCCAAATAAATGCATTCTTTTTTTTCCTTCAAAAGCGAATTTCTTCACCTTTTTATATTTACGTTCCTGGCACACATGCACCCCAAAAAGCTTAGACACAAACTCTCAAACTTCAGTGCCAAACATGTTGATGCCACTCTGGGCACAGTCCTTAGAATTTTCCATGGGTAAGGAACACCTAATTTACATCTCTATTCAGAATCTGTTAAGGACTTGTAGCATAATCTCTAGTGAAATGATGAAGACAGTACCTTTCATAAGCTCCATATGATCCTGGGGACTGAATTGACTACATTGATACTTTTCACCGAGAGAAAAGCTAAGGGATATTCCATACCATATGATGGCAGCTCAGGTAGAACAACAAGGAGAAGACACAGGAAGGGAGGACATTTCTTATGTAAAATAATTCCCTTCTGCAGCCCCGCTTCCCAGGAAATGCCTGCACATTGCCTGCTGATGGGAAGTGGGAAAAGAACAAAAATCTTCCTTTTCTCTTTGCTGGTGCATGAGTAAACTTAGCTTTTGTTTCAGTAAATTGCCTTGTCTCTGCCTGTAGCTGTTTACCAGCTTATCTTCTCCCCCTGACCAGCTGGCATCAGGGAGGGACAGCATGGCTTGGAAGCCTGGAGCTGAATCTGATTCCACTTGACCTGACCCAGACACAGGGAGAGACTTAGACCTGGACTCAGCAGGAACAGAGCTGCACCTGACAGACCTGAACATGGACCTGCCTTACCTGTACACAGGGGCAGATCTAGACCTGTACCTGACATACCTGGACTTACCTGGACATGGACCAGACTTGACTGATCTGGACTTTTACTTCATTTGAGTTCTGGGAGGAAAAGAAAAAAAAAACAAACCAAAAGCCCACCAGGCCAAGGCAGAGCTGACATTTATCAGGAATTACACTTCTCCACAGCAAGTTCCATGGATAGTCTGTACCAGAGCCAACAGACAGACACTGAGTATGGTTAAAATGCTCAAGCAGAATTTAGTTCTCACAGACCACGGTTATGTTTTTCCTCTTCTCTCCTGTTGTGTTCACAGAACTTGAATTCTTCAGTCATTTCTGTAGCACAGTCCTTTTGTTTTACTACTTTTTTTGTTTTCCTTACAAAAACCCTCTACTTTGCCAACAGACCTGAATTTACTCAACAAATGACTCAATTCAAATTTGCCTTAAGACTTAAAAAAAAGCATTCCAGGTACAGAAATCCTCCAGCCCTCCCACAATTTGTAAGACAAAAATCATAACAAATTAAAACTTTATTGAATAAGGAACAGAAACCCATTGAAATCACTTTTATCTTCCATTTAATGATACAGTCATGCATTATGTTCTTCACTAACTGTGAAAAGGGTGGAGCAGATGGTGAAGGCCATGTTTAAAATAAAGTACCCATTACAATCATATGCACTGCCATGAGATTGTTCACAAGACTTATTTTCACTTTTAGAGTAGTTTGGCTCTAGTGAAATACTCTGCTTTGCAAGATGGCTGGAGTTCAAAATCTGCTTGTTATACCACCACAACAATGAAATTTTGTTGTAATTGTAAAGATCATTTACCTATTTTGAGAGTGTGTGTGTTTGTATACACACATGCTTGTTAGGAAAGGTTTACGCTTGGAGATTTAGAGAGGTGAAGCTACAGTTAAAATTGTATATGATGGCAAAAACTACTCCTGCTCCTGGCTGCTTTATTTTGTGCACCTGCTGTAGGAAAAATGTCCTTTTTTTCCTCTTCTTTCTTCAGCAATAAGACTATAGTACTAGCAGGCTTGCAGAAATACCTCTCCAAGCCTCTTCCCTTACTCTGCCTACATTAACATCATCCCAGCCCCAAAACACATCCTCTATTCCAGATCATGACAGAGTTATTAAAGCAAGGAAAGTGCTACAACGTTATACACTACAGAGGAGTCAGAAGATTTAAGCCAATGAAGAGAGATTTTACTTTTCCACATCTGTTTTTGGCAGGATTCTTTTAAGTCTTACAACAAAAATCGTATGCTGCATGGCACCTGGGGTCCTAGCTCATGTCAGCAACTGGTTTATTTTCTAATTGTAAAGTGTTTTACTCAGTTAGGAAGACATAATGACTCTTAGGGCCCCCTTAAATTTCTAAGCTCCTGAGCTGAAAGCACACTGATGGAGGAGTCAGGTATGCCAGGGTTAAGTACAAAGTGCAAGGCCTACTAAGTAGATGACAGACCTTTAGGCCAAAGCAGTTGCATCTGATCTTTGACAGCAATAGTACAGAAAAACTTTATAGCAGGAACAAAGGAGACGGCACCTAATGTTTTGCTTCAAGGTTGGAAGAAGTGGCTGCTTCAGTTTTGAGGCAGAAATAACCATTGCTTCCTTAGGCAAGAAAATATTCATCTGGAGTTCCTAAGAAAATTTTGCACTTCAGTTATATTTTCTATTACTTTAACGTAACAAAAACCAAAAAAGGATTAAAAAATAGTCAGTGCCTGGTAGTTCAACAAAAAGTAATTTCTAGAATGTCATAATTCATATAAAAATTACTATATGTGTAAATAGTGATCTGAACCAACTTGTAATTTAACTGTTGATAGAAGCTATTGTTAGAAACTTATTTTTTAAGCCTTAGAGTGTAAATTAAGGATTTATTTATTATTTTTTTTAATGCAGCCCTCTCAAGGTAATTGAAAATTTGCTTAGATTGTAAGCACAAATCCAGGAAGATCAAATATGGCATACAAACACAGAACATGGACCTAAAATGCAAGCTTTGCCCAAATATTTTTTAAAAAGCAGAGAGAAAATGTACCTTTCCAAAAAGTATTTCTGGCTATACCACATTCATAGAAAGAAAGAAGATAACGTCAATCCTATTCTTGCCTTCTAACACAGTTTCAAATGTAAAACATGCCATGTTTGTGTAAATTAACAATCATAAATTTCAGAAGGAAATTCCGTATTTTAAAGATAAACACAATATGAAGTTAGTACAAAAGCCTGTTATGAGACCCTGGATGCTGTTAGAGAAGAATGTTTTTTCATAAGCATCTCATTAAAAAAACAAAACTTGAAATAATAGTATTTCATAAGCACACTGGCAATAACTTTGCAACCATCTTGTTAAAGATTAACCCTACCATCTACACATCTTTAAGAAAATAAGTAATCTCCATTGCTTAATGATTTCCAGAACAAGAAATTAAATTGATAAAACAGGTAGCTTACAGCAGGTCAAGTAATCCAGTTTTAATGTATCACTAGTGTGTCTTTACACGTGAAAGCAAGAGGTTTTCTTACTAGTTGTAATACGTAAGTACATTTATTTCCATGGCCTTTTCTCCACTTTTCCACTTGCAGGTTTCAAACTGAGGTAATGTGTAAGAGCAGAGAACAATACACAACTGAAATCATCTGGGAGATGCCAGAAAAATTACTCATTTTTGTAAATGAAAAAATCTAACCAAAGTTTGCGCCAAATAGCACTTTGCCACCTTAGACTGGTGAGAAATAAGTGGTTTATCTCCATTTTTCAGATGAGGAAAAGTTAGTTGATGCAGATGACAAACTAGAGATATCTATAGCAGGAACAGAACCCAAAACACTTGGCTTCCACACTCATACTCTGACCACTTGACCATGCCTCTATGGCTTTCAAAAAGATTATTGCCTCAGCAGCCATTGCCCAGCCAATTTTGTTTAAATCACTGCTGCCCTGTCGGTGATTTGATCAGGACAGCAGTCAGGCCTGCTCTGCTCATGGCTCCCGCAGCGCTCCTCTCACCGGGAGCTGCAGCATAATGCACCTCTATAATGGATGGCTGAATCAAAACTAAAGGTAAGCTATTTGTTTGAAATTCTCATCTTATCAATTTCATGTACATAGGCTTGCATAGGAGGCCTCTTCAGGGGTTGTTGGAGATGCGAGGAAGAGAGGTGTGCTATAGGCAAGGCCAACAAATACTCCTACTGATTGCCAGGAGCGTGGGCCTTCGCGTTTCCTTACAATGGGAAAGCCTGAAAGCAAAACTGAAAAGGTTCTGTTTTCCAAGACATGCTCGAAGTGAAACACCGATGCTTAACCCAGGATTTCTGATGATATATAGAAAATAATTTGAGAGGAAAACAGTAAGAAAAAAGCCTTGCATTTTTAAGTGTCTTGAGTTCAAAATTCCTCCGATAGTTATGCATCAAGTAACTATTTCCAAGATATGCACACAAATATTAATAAACCAATGCCCACATAAAATGATTAAAAGCTACATGCTAAGAATTAGAGTTTTTCACAAAAGAATGAATGAAGATTTACATTGTGCCCATCTGTTGTGGCAATGGGGATGAGTCTAGCTGGCCTGCCTCAAAGGTCTCTTCTCAAAGACCATTTCTACTGGCAGGTGCTCATATACATTTCCTTAAAACATACAAGCCTTTTGACTGCAGTCAAAGCTTTGGTGAGCACAAGCACTGCAACAATAAACAGAAACTACCTACAAATACTGTACAACAAGCACAGCATCCTCCAGTACACATGGAAACATGCATGTATACACACAGAGCTGTCAAAAGATTTGTCCCCAGATGTTTGTGCAACTGCAGAGTTAATTGCATATCACAAAACACTCATTACTTTGATTAGATACATGAAAAGGACTTTTAGCCATTGAGTAAATAACCTCACTAAAGATTCCTGGAGCTAAATACGGTCAATGTGGTGATTTCCTGCAAATCTATATGCCTCATGGCCATAATATAGCTTCACTGAGTTAGATCCCATAGATTATATCCACCAAGGTGTTTATTTTTTTTGACCTCTTGGGGACTACAGGGCAACCACCACTTATTTTCTGATGACTTCTCTCCTCTGGTGAATGATTTTAAAGGCTTGTGTGCCTGGGAATGATATTGAAGGACAGTGTAGGATTTGAATTTACAGCATGGCACTAGGCAACAGAAAGCTATGGCCAGCCAAAATTATATTAAGTAACAAGAGTGTCCACATGGAAAAATTAGCATGGAATTAGCAGTGTGTTGTAAATTCACAGACATACGTATATGTGCTGTGCACTAAGACCCTTGCCCCCTTATAAACAAACTTTTCACCCTTTCTTGGTGAGGATAGTCCTCACTGTCTAGGAAAACGAACAAGTACACACAGAATAAAGAGGCTTTAGGAATGGACGCCAGAGCAAAGTAGATGTACTAAATGGAAGGTTTTAAGCCAGCCTGTTCAGATTGATTGGAGTCATTTTAGAATTCAGTGAGAGCTGCCATCTCTTTTTCATGGTTAATTCTACCAAAAGTAGAGAGATTTCCAATCCTTATCAAACATTGAATTTAAGTGTAATATTAAATCAATAGTCCCTAAAATAAAAATATGTTTTTGATCAATAAAATGTTATTGACTTAAGGGAAAACATTTTATTTCAATTCATATTTTTATGTTATTTTAATACACGAGAACTTTGAAATTAAAACCTGAAAGTACTTTGATAATACAACAGTGTTGTTTGAAAAGGAAAAATACATATAATATTTCAGGTTTTTCCCCTCCAATCTTTTAATTTCAATGAAAGCAATACCCATCAACACCCAGCTGGAGACCTACAGTGCAGTGGACTAAAAGCCTGACAGACCCCTGACAGACAAATTTGGCTGCATGAACATCATCACAAGAGAGTCAGCTGGATGGGCAGCATCGCACAGGCTTCACATCCCCCACTGCACCAGCCCAGCAGCCGTAAAAGAGAAAATAGATCACTGGATCAAGAATCTCAACATCAGAGCAATACATAAATGCATTTATCTGCATAAAAACAGGCCATGATGTCCCCTTCCCCACTTGCTATTTCATAACTATAATCATTTGACTCATGAGTGTGTCTGCAAATCATGCACTTCCCTGTCTGTACACACCCACCCTGGTGTCCTTGCATGGAAATTCTGAACACCTTAAGCTTTGCCTAAAGTAAAACAACAGCAGTAATAATAATAATAAATTCTGATTCACAAGTGGAAAGGGTGCAGAGTATTTCTGTAAGGAGAAGCAGCACTTACTAAAGTGGAAAAAGGGGCTTAATTTAGTTTTGTAAAAGAAAAAAAAGTAAAACTAGAAAAAATGGAAAAAATTCTATGAAATTTGGAAAAGGCAGCAGAGTTCTGGAAGAAGCTCGAAGTCAGAGTTTTAGCTTTGAACAAACTCATACTGCTAGCATTAACAACTGCAGGAGAGATATATTTGAAGTAATGATTTGTTCTTTCTGGGAAGAAAAAGAAAATCAGCAACTCAGTAGAAAAACTGATGTTATGTTTTGAATTTGATGCAATATAGCAATTCTTTCTATGATTACTTAGACATTAATGAATGTATCTCATTTTATAGGCTATTTATAAATCATACATTTAAGAACACAGCATGTCCAGGAGAAAATGAGACATTTTTACTCACACAGTGTCCTTCTGGGGAAATACATGTTAGTAACTATCAGAATTTCTTGTAAGCTATCAAGACAAAAAGGCACTCAAATCAGTGATAGCTTCAGTCTGTACACAGTAGACCTAAATCTAGGCTAGTGCCTTTCACAATTAAGGGTGACTGGCTTGAATAGAAAAAGACAAAAGTTGAGATGGCATCTGCATTATTTTGTTTTGTTATACAATAAATTATCATTCTAATTATTTAGTGAAAGATAATTGCTGTAAATATATAGCTAGGAAAAAATTGTGCTTGTGCCAAATAAGATTTATAATAAAATCTTTGTATACCATCACACCTTATAAAAACATCATGCTTGCTTAGGTAGAGTTGTTTTCAGTAAAGTGAAGAGCTCTTTCAGTGGCTTGTACATGATGTGACAGTGCCAAAACAAACTGGAGGATCCTTGCCATTAAATCAGCTAAGTTCCTGAAGACTTTAGAAATCTCATGAACTAGTAAATTCAAATGTGCCATCTTGAGCCCAAGGCACATCAAATCCATGCAAGCAGATAGAACTAAACCAAAAATCTAATCTCTTAAATATACCAAGATTTACCTCTCTTAAGGGGAAAAAAAAAGTCATTTTCCAATCAGCTTGGTGCTTGTCTTGCTGCTATTACCAAACCCAGGCTCTTTCACATTCAGTCAGCTAGATTTTTAATACCTCGCTAAATTTTACTCAGTGTGAACTATGATTAACTCATTTCTACATGAAGTGTTTTAGTTCCCTGATCATCACCACCTCAAGTAAAATAAAATTCCGCTTCCAAAATATACAGGTGAAATTCTGGATGTTTTTTCCTCAGGTGCACACTATTATAATTAAGATATAATTTATCAACTAAAAATAGACCTACATTTTAGAGTTCTTTATCTCCCTTTTGTTTGACTCAGAGGGAAGCCCTGTATACCTGCACATAATCAGAGTTACAAGGTTTCTAAGTCCTTTCAGGTGGGCAATTTAAATACCTCCAGCTGTGATTCACAGCTGATCAGAAATGCTCTGGGTCAGGAGAGGTGGGTGGAGGCTATGATCTAGCTCATCCAGACGGAGCAAACCATGTCTGTAATTAAGCAGAAATAAACCTGAAGAAACAAATCAGCAGCACCAGTCTTATGCTGAGAAGTGAGAAGCATCACATGTGATGTTCTGCTAGCAAGCACAAGAGAAAGGCAGCTTTTCAACTCTCCAAGAGTGACAAAAATGCAATCCACATGCAAAAAACAAACATTAGAGGTGAAAGTTCCTGCTTCTGCATGTTGGAACCCTGAGTTCAGAGAATTCCAGCCTTTCAAGTGCTGACAGACAATGATCTTCAAAAGCACACTGCATTTGACTTGAAGTCTTGGGAAAGGCTTCCCAAATTGTGTGATAACACTGAGTTTGTTGCTGTGTAATTAAAGTTATGTCACTGGGTGGAATATGTAGAGATGTAGAAAATTAGTTTTATGGGATTTAGTAACAAGATGAGGATTTTGTGTGTGGATTCGTTCTTCTTCTTTTCTCCTTCTTCTTCACAAATCTGGGTGGTTTGGTATTGGCTCAAAAAACCCACGGTGCGGAACATGAATGAATAGTTACTGGGTTATAAGTAAAAATAAATTAGTTGGCACTCCATGATTGGACAGTTTAGACTTTAAAAGACCTTGGAAGTTAGACCTCGGGGCCATTTTCACCTTGTTAACTCAGAGGCACATTCTGTGCAGCTATATTATAGATAAGAAATAATAAACATTTGAGTCTGAAGATAAACTCCGTGTCTACTGTGTTTCAATCCAAACTCTGAGTAAAAGAACTCACGAAACAGAGGCAAAGAAGAAAAGAAACTAAACAGAGAAAATTAATATCTGCCAGCACCAAGTGACATTTCCTCCATCTGAAGAGAGATGGCTGGAAAGACAAGAGAAACCATGCAGCAGTGAGCTCAGGAGTCTAGACCCACTGCCTCTCAGGGAGCTTTCCAGGCAGGCTGGGGCAGGCACACCACACTGCAGCACCCCTCGGGCACCTTCATCAGCCTCCAGGCAGGTTAGATGGGTAACTGCAAGCAGGTCTAAGTCGTCCTTGAAAGCATAATTGTAGTGCAATTATAACTTCATTATCTCTGAGAATTCAGAAGGCAGACTGGTCCATTCACAGTGGCAATGGAGCAGAGAAAGGGCAGCTCAAACATCCACTGGAATGTTGCCATTAGCAGTTGGGTGCAAAGTAAACACTGGGAAAGATGCACACGATGTGTTGTGAGAGAGGACATCCTCTAAAATTAGTTCCCTAACATGAAGTGCTTATCAGGAGTTGATTTCATAGCCTGGATGGAATTGCTTGTAACAAATGTTATAACAGTGTTCTGAAATATTAAACATGTACTCACTTGAAGAACAAGATTTTTCATGAACTTAAATGCTTGTTCCTACATTAACTTGAGCTACTCCATGGATAATTGACTGAAGTTATTTATAATAAAAATAACAACCAAGGCACTAAACTGCGTCCTGGAATGAGCATTTATGAAATGCAAACACCAGCCATATGAAAGACAGGTTAACATTTAAGTATCAGCTAGGTTAAATAAAATTATTTTAGAAGTCCAAACACAGAATAAACAAGTGGAAGAAGGCTATACTAAAATAAAATAAAAGATGTCTCATTATTTTGACGACTTTAGCTACTATTAAAAATAATTCTATGTACAGAATAGGTTCTGTACCTTCTCCCAGGTTTTTTGTCTGAAAACTGCCCCCCTCCAAAATAACATTGTGACAGGCATAGAATCTATCTTCAAAGAATTTGCAAATATTAAATTTAAATAAAATTTTCTGCATCTACATTTTTTCCCTTTAAAATAAAACTTATTTTATAAAAAATAATCAAAAAAGTATTTAAAAAGAGGGGTTTCATTTTGTCTCTGTCAAGGTGAAATATTGATAACAAACATTAGTGGTCAAAATTGCCATTATTTCTTTCAGATAAGTCAGAACTACATTTTGTTCCGTTATTAAAAAAAAAAACCAAACAAACATGTACTAAAAATACAATTTCCACCTAATCTTTGGCTGATTTACTAAAACTGATGCCAAAAAAATTTAATCAAAATAAATAATCTCTTTTGCAACTTTCTTAAATCACAGATCTAACTTTAGTAACAATTTGGGAAAAAGAAGAAAATAATCACTTAAAATACACAGCAGTGGTATCTCTGAAGCAGTACACTAAAGTTTAAGACTGTTCTTCTTTAAGAAAAAAAAAAACAAAACCAAAACCACACACACGGAGTTATTTTCCCTCCCGAGTCTCATTTTGCTGAATATCTCCACCCATTGTCTTTGCCTCAACCTCACCTTCCCGACTTTTGAACAGAAGTGCTTTGTTGGAGGTTGTTCACATTGGAACCATTTCATGTTGCCTTAAGTGATGAGAAGGAACAATTGTGCCATGATTTCATTGAGCAGGATGAAGTCTTGGAATGTGATAGTTTGTTCATTGTGGTTTATAATCATGCCTAGTATAATTACATCACTTTTTAATAATGCAATACTGCTAAAAACACAGAACAAGTAAATCTGTACCTATTTAAGAGAGAACTGAAAAAATTCTCTTCACGGTGCAAAGATGTGACAAATAGAGGACTAAGTCACTTTTAAGATGTCACATAAAAGCTTAGAACTAAATTCTTAGTAAAATGTCTGCCTAACACTTAGAGTATGCAAATGAGCTAGACATATGAGTCATCACAGCAGCTCGTGTGACATGTTTTGTTCTTATGATGTAATTATTTTATGCTGATTTAATTGTTGTCCTTAGTAAATCTAAAAAAAGACATTGCTTAAGGTCTTTTTATTCTTTGGTCTTTTGCAGGCAGCATTTCAGTTTAATCTTGCTAAATATGCTTGCAAAATATGAATTTTCTGAGTGAAGATAATATATAAATGTAATGGAAATACATGGAAAACACATTATGAAAATATCAATGAAAAGCATTTAGTTAAAAATAATTTATTAGCTAAATAGCTCTGAAGTGTTAGTCTGGAAACTAACATGATACTCAAATCAAGTTTGCACTTAATTTCAGTATCTATGTCCTGGCATATTGATTTCAGTTCCAACAGATAGCAAAAGGCTCTAAAATTGTTTAAGTAATGATTTTCTGCTAAAAGCTTATTCTCATTAAAGGACTTCTTCTGAGATAAAAATACATCACTACCCAATATTCCAAGGACAAATCCTTCCCTAAGTATCAAATAAATATAATAAGGGGGAGAGAGGTGAATGAAATATCTGCCACAGCTGTTATAGAAAATCACAAGTTCTAACTGGTCAAAGCAACACCTGTCTAGTTCAATCTATTACATGAATGTCCTTGCAAAAGTCTGCAAAGAGCTGCAGTACAATGACTAAACCACTACCTATATTAATGTGTTCCACTCCTGGACAGTATTGCAAGCTACTCAGAAAACAAGTATTGGAATAGAAATCAATAGATCAGCTCTGGTGTGTTAGGAATTAGGTTTGATCAGTTAACCAAATAATTTGAGAGCACAGTATCCAACACAGGTTCAAATATCCTTCTTTGGAAATGGGTTAGTTATTGAATACATCTGGACAAACCTAAGTAAGTGCTTCAATATCTAGTGACAGATACCCAGGTGTTTAACTGCTAAATTCTCTTCTTAATGGTTCTATTCCTCAGGACTAATACATTGAGAAGACAAAGCTCACTGCCCTTGTTTCCTATACACCTCTTAGCTCAGCATCTTTGTTATCCCTGTCTGAATTGAGCCATTTGATAGGTTGAAGCTAGAAAGAATTATTTCTTTGTAAAGATCCTGCTTTCAAAAGGAAAAATAAAAAAAATTGCAATCCCCTGTCTCATCTATTTATTTTGTTATTTTCAGAAGAATTTTGTTTTTCAATAGAGGTGTCCTGGTCATGATTATACACAGAAGGGCAGCCAGGCCAAGAAACCTCATGGTGACTCTTAGGAGAGAGGTCACATACTTACATTGCCAGGTAGCAGCACAAATTGAGTCCCCCCAGCCAAGTTGATATATTCTGTCTAAATAAATAGTCTCTCTATGTTGAACTCTGCAATGCTTAATTAAAGGAATATCTCATTGAGTGACCAGAATGCTGCCTTCCTCCACCACAGTATCCTGCAGGACTGCCACTGTACAGAATCAGATGACAAACCAGGTGTTTACAGTCACTTCCAAGCCAGCAAAAACCTCTCTCCATGACTCTGAGAAGTTGCTGAGGCACTTCATAAGCACTCAGCATAAGAAGCAATCAACTGATAATGCCTCTGTTATTTCAAGGATCTGGTCTACTGAAACACTTCAGTCTCCAACAATCAGCCACCTTCAGTAGTGCCAGAGGCCAATAAACCCTCATCGGCTTCTTCCAGGTATTCCATGTGTGAAAGGTGTAACCTTTACTATCCCCAGTCTCCAAGAAGGGCTATGTGGGTGAAACCAGCTCAAACCTGCTGCTCTATTCCAAACTACTTTAATAGTTACCCAGTTTTCATACTCTGTGCTGAGAAAAGTACCTACAACCCCCCTGCTGGTCTGGCTGACTCAGTGAGACATTTGCATCACCAGGTGATCCATTCAGCTGTTGATAGCTGTTTATACAAAACAAAGACCACCCTCTGGTCTCCTTGCTATTGGGATACTCATCTTCTTTACCTTATTCCCTCCCAGCTTCGTGGGCACATCACCCTGTCCTTCTCCCGTGCTAGGGGTTTACTTAGTGAGTCACAATCCACATCTAGGGATTTAGGCAGTCACAAGCACAAGGCAGGTCTTAAAATATCAGCGATCATGACACCATTTGCGTCTTCTTTTTCTTTTCCAAGAGAAGGCAGGAGGCTTTCAACAAAAAATTCAGGGGAAAAATCCATGGGGTTTCCATGGGTGGCAGCAGCTGTTCCAGTGCAGAAAATCATTAATATGAGGACTTTATTGAATCTCACTACTAATCCATGACTCTGAGGACAGTGTATGCAAGTCCTTAGCAGCGTTACTGAGGGAACTGAAAGATATGCACTGCTACCAGATGGGTTTAGAGAAAAAAAAAGGGGGAAAAAAAACCTGCCTGTTAGTCAATATTGCCACAAGTTATTCTTAACTGAAGGAAGCCCAACAAAACACCCCTCGCTAAGACCCTGGTTCAAGCTGTACAAGTCACCCTCTGATGTGAGGTGTTCATAAACTCTAGCTTTTCAGGATTCTTTGTCAGAGTTCTTATGCCAGGGTAAACCTCTTCTGCCAAATTACTGCTTGGATGTCAAAGGAGTCTCACTGGGGGGTGGTGCTTTTCACCAGTTCACAAGCACTTTGTGATTTTCCTGATAGTGTTAAGCTTCATTTTCCTTCTAGAGAAGCAATAGCCAATAATCATTTTCCCAAGGAAATGAGTAAAGAAATAACAGGTCTTGATCTTAAAGTGGGAGAAAGGAGGAAATCCAAACCCTTGGCAACACTAATCTTTGACTATCCTTAGCTGATAACTGGTGCAGACTTTTCACAAGCTTCTGTATATAATGAGGAAGCTGTTTTGTTGGTCGGTGTTTTTTTTTTAATTAGACTTTCTCCTGAAGCAGAAATTAGCAGCAACTGTAATCTAATAAATCTTCCTCTCATCCAGGTAGCAAGTCCTACCACATACATCCTTCTTAGTCGCTCTCTTATGTATTCTGTACAACAAAAGATTGCCTGAAGCTATATTTAAAAGGTGACCAGAAAGTCTGCTAAAAGTACTATCTTTAACAGCAAATCATGGGTAGAAGTTTGGTAGAAGCTGTCAGAGGGGATTGATTTACTTCATGATTGTCTCATTTTACCAGTAAGTCTGCAATAGAAATTAAATCTTTGGGTGTTTTGGGTTTGTTTCGGTTTTCTTTTTTCCTTCCCCCACCACCCCTTACATTGTGAGGGTTTTTTTTATTTAACCCTTATCTTTAAGGATAAAAGTCTGGACTGCCTTCCAAATGTCATAGCAACATTAAAATTCTAGATTTTTAAAATCCATTTTCTACTTGTAATAAGCTTGGAAATGTTTCACCATAATTATCTTTAATATTAAGATTGGATTACTTTCTAAATTCAGCACAGATTTGTTCACCACAGTTGATGAAATGAAGACTGAAAAAAACTCCATTTTCACATGCTAAGGAGATGGCATTTACTGAGCTTAGCAGAAAAAAAAACCCAAGTCACTGTAACTCCTGTCAGACTTCGTATCTGTTCTATCCCAGATCTGTAGGATCTCAGTAAGACTACCTCTCAAATTAAAAGAGACTGATGCTGTCACTTCTGTGACTCCTGCACTGGAACCTAACAAGAAAGCCATCTCTATTATTCTTCACATTTGCTTTTGCCCCCATTCTCCTGCAGTAAAAAAGGAATAATCACCACTATGTCTTTTAGAAAGAGTCAATTCTATGGAAGGAAGATAGGCACAGGTCACAAGAGCACATTTCCAGAGCAAGCTGGAATGAAACCCAAATTCTTGAGTTTTATCATCATCTTGTTGCAAATATTTTGTCAATAGGTTTCAGAGGTTTATCTGTCACCCTTATTACAGCAGCTAGTCCTTGCAAAGGACTGAGTACTATCATCAGTCAGTTGGAACATACTGTAGGTGACAGAAATGAATATGATTGGTTTCCACAGTTACAAAATTGCTGTTGACTTGTATCAGTAGCAATATGGTTCCACATAATAGAATTTCTAGGAGGGATTAGTTTGCCTTCCTAAGCAAGGAAATAACACATATTTGAGTGTCCAAAGAAAGTCTTGCACTTGGAGCTCAAAGCTGTTCTTTCCCCTGTATGTGTACTTGTCTGTCAAGATGGATTTTTGTTGCTTTTTTTTAGCCAGCGTAAGGAAACAGGGAAAAACTAAAGACAACTTATCGAAAGTTTCAATACTAAGTAAGATTAGTTACTTACTTTTCTATATTCTTACCTATAAGAAATTCAGCTACAAGAGTTACTACTGGGCAACTCCATGTATTCAACTATACAAAGTCATGATGAAATTTTACAAATGAATTTTTATTTCTAGATTGCAGTCTTATTTGCCATATGGTTCAGCTTGCCAAGAGGTTGATAAGAAATGATAAAATAACAGCAGATTCCTCAGCTGTTTTCTAAAATAAACAGGCACTACCAAAGCACCATAACATCCATGAAACAGAGAGATTTCAGCAACCAAGAGCTAATGATCAGCCTTGTGATATCCATGTGCAAATGAAAATTAAGATTCACTCAGCCAAAGTCAGAGGAGCAACAGCTCCTCTTCTATTTCTTTCACATCTGGAAGCCAGCATGATGAAGTGTCATACTTAAAACAAAATTGTAGTGATCCAGAAGATCTAATCAAGTCCAGCAAATCAGTCTGACTTTCAGAAATCAGGGAACTTCATAGGCACAACAACCACTGCACCCATGGCAGCACCAACTTACAAATTTATATGATGGTAGAGCATATGGAATGTCCAATCATTTGGGCCCCTTTCTCACAGAAATGTTTATGCAGAAGTCAGAAGAAATTCAACTTATTTAATCATTTTTATTTAACTGTACTTGAAATTCAGTAGACAGAAATAGCTGTGTTGTATCCCTCACAAATAAAATGGTTAGACATTATGACCAGTCCTTGAAAAAAACCAAACCCCACCAAATCCCTGATGCCATATGCCATACTTGTTCTTCTGCCAGAAGGAATACTGGGTTTCCTAAAAGAATTAATATTTCAGTTGGACATCAAAACAACATACATAACTACACTTCTATAGCAGGGTTTTTTTCCTCAATTCTTATAATCCAATTCTACCCTCTTCTCTTCCTCTTTCCATTTTATTCGACCAAGTTTTCAGTGTATTTTTGTTTTTCTTTTTAGAGCAAGTGAACAAGCAAAGCCAGCCAGAGAGCCTGCCCTTTGAAATGGGCAGTGCTGTATGTCTAATTTAGATTAGTCATGCATCCATTCCAAACTAAAAGCAATGTTTATGCTCTTTTTTTCATTACTCTTTGGCTCTTCAGCAAGTTCCATATTCATTAACACAAGCTGGCAGACAGGAATTCAGGCTGGTGTGGGATTTATTCAGGAAACAGACGCAGTATGAGCATGAGGAATCATTTCTTTCTTATAAGCGTTGTGCACACCTTCTCATGTGGATTTGTGAGACATTTTATTTGCATAAACAGCTGTCTTCTTACCTCATTTCTGCAGCCACAAATAGTACCATGCAAGAAAGCTGCCATAAGAGATCCTACTCTTATTGTTCAAAGTACTCCCTCCACTTCTCGTTGCAGCTGGCTCTTCAAACTTAAAAAAACAACCCAACACCAAGAATTACGTTATTTTTCAATTCTATTATAACCTGTATTGCAACAATGAAGTACTGGGATGTAATTCCAGTAGATATTTTGAAGCCAAATATCAATATATTTTTAACTTTTAGCCATGCCAAAAGATTATTATGCCAACTAATTAAGAAACTAGAATAACTTTCTAATAACCATCAGGGAAAGATTCTATCAGAAACAGGAGAATTTTGAAAGACCAAAATAGTACAGAAGACTTCTAGAATTCAAAGAGCTATAAAAAAGTAAGCTTAAATTAGTACTTCATCTCTCTGTAAAGAATATTTCAGAGGAAAATAAAACAGATATATGGTAGCATATTTCAGAGAATGAAACAAAACATAAAAAAGCTCTAGGCCAACAAAAGGGAACAATAATGGATTTACTCTGTTTGACGAAAATATTTTAATTTATCTGCCTCCCCAAATGTAATTTGCCACCCTAAAAATCTCTTTCATCTCAGGAACTAAGGTAAACAATCTCCATAAAAAGTATTGTTATAAAACCCACTCCAATAGAGCACAGATCAAACATTCCTGAAAAAAATCCTCATTCTTGTAGTATCTCAATTTTTGATAGGAAACAGCAAATGGCATCTAACACTGCAGCTGACATGAACCATAGAATCAGAGTGGTTTATGTTCAAAGAGACATTAAAAGTCATCTACTTCTATTCCCCCTGCCATGGGCAGGAATGAAATAATTTTTTGTGCCATTTGCTGCTGAGAAACCGGGAAAAAAAATGAACAAAGTAGTCTGTTTTAAATAAGACTACAAAAAATTCATCAAGGAGGAGAAGAAAGAAGAGTTTATTCATTCATTGATGAATCAAAATCAAGAAAGGACCCTTAACATCACAGAATACTGAAGGTATCTTAAATTGGGATCAAATTGGAAGGAATTTTGAGAACATAGATTTCTTTTTCCACTTATAAAGTAAACTGCAAATATTTTCACATGAAAACAAAAATAAGTTTGTTATCTTTCCTTATAATTTTCTTATGTCAGTTGATACTTTTTTTTATTTCAGACGTTAAAAGATTCCAAGAGTACCTAAGTGACCAAGGCATATAAGCTCCAATGAACTATTGATATGTTCAAACTTCACATCCTGATTATTTCCTTTTATAGACAAGAGAAAACATTTTAAACAATTTCATTAAAATCTTCCATGAATGCAGGATAACCACAAATAACTTGGCAGAGGCAACATCTCAGAAACAAAATACAAAAGTGGGTTTGTGTGCTAACATTCTGATGGAAGTAATACTTACACAGCAGCTTCCAAGATAAGCATTTTGTATCAAATTTCTAAAACAGATTTTTGAAAGTCCTCCACTTAAAAAAAAACCAACAAAACCAAACAAACAAAAAACCACAAACCACAAGAAAATCCCCAAAGCCCCCAAGTTCCTACAAAGTTCTCTTGTATTCCTTATTTTGTGTTCATTCTCAAATTCTGCTGTCATTGGTTGGGACTTATAAAGACACCTTAGTTGTGGTGTGTATTCAAAACAAGCCTCACAGGACAGTTGCAGTTGGCAAAGGAGCTACAGCACGACCACTCCCTTTTAAGGCAAGGAGTATCAGCTTAGCCTGGAGTTTCCAGACTGGTACTACACACCAAAGCTGAGCTTTTCTGAACAGTTTTCAGTCACAAAAAGTTTTACCCCACATCATTTGTTAATGTTATTTTTTCCCCCTTAAATGTTTATCTGCCTCAATTCAAATTCACATTTCCTCTCTTGCAGCCACCCCAACTTGCTGTGAACATCTCAAACAGCAGGTAGTTACTGCATTCATTTTCAGCTGTGTTGGAGCCATCATATCATAGGCATGGCCAAGAAACCCAGGTGAGCCCGTCACAGCCTGAAAGTCTCTTTCAGAAGTGTTCTGGCATTAAAGAGGGGAATGCTGAGGGGAAGCCAGTTGAAAGTGTCATCCAAACAAGGTAATAAACATAGATAATAACACACATTCTGTAGCAAAGGGGAGTTTCCAGGAAGCCTGCTGAAACCTCAGAGCTGCAGATCGGTCTCTCCTGACAGACCTTCTTGACTCTTGCAAAAGGCAAAGAAAGATCCACAGAAGCGATTACTTTTCAAATATCAATAGTGTAACATTCACATAAGATCACTGGAAATAACCCAGTAACTTTTATTCCTTTAGATTTTCTTTTTTATCCTCCCTTCTCTTCCAAAGATAAAGGAAGAAGCTAGAAGAAACAGTCTTACAGATGACAACTTTCATGCCTCACCAGGAAAATCTCTCATGCTTTATTTCACTGACATTCAGATTTCTATGCCACCTGCCATACACTCTAATGACATTTTCAACAGAGATGGATGAATGATCTTTCATATTCTGAACAAAATGGGCACAAATATTCTCAGTTATTCCCTGTCAAAATTTCTCTGATCTTCATAGAATCAGGTGTTGGAATTACATTGCCTACTGTTCCAATATTTCTTACTGGTACCAGCAATTTTTTCTCTACTTACATTACTATTTAAGAACAGAGATCTGGTTATGATTAACTTCTAGAAGTAAAGACCTAATGTCACTTAAGTGTGATACTCTTCCCATCATCTCCTTCATTGTGAATCTTAACACTAATATTAAATTATGACATCTAGTTTCAGCTTCCACAAGTTTTCCATTCTTCCCCTTTATTATTTCTTTCCTCTCTCATTCAACATTTGTACCTTGCATTTGGGAGATAGATTTGATCTGGCTTCTCCTTTCACATTAGTATTTTTACTCGTTACTGTATCTGAACTGTTTGATAAACACATCAGTGGCACAGAGGTAATTGTAAATCAAGTCACTTCTTTGATCCTCACATTTGCTATGGCTTTTGTTAGCGCAGTACCTAATTCTAATTGAAACTGCTGATAAATGTGAGCATCTTCTGCCAACAGCTATCCTCTTATTAGCTTTTCTTTCAACATTCTATATTTGCAATGCTCAGCAAAGCTGAACCGCAGCAATAAAGCCTCAGCTGTTTCCCCTTGTTCCCAAGATCTATGAAATCCACTCCAGATTTCTTGTACATTCAGCTACAGATGTAACTGTATGCATACAGATCTGCACATACAGTATTTTCTCTCTGATTGAGTATTAAAACTCACTTTAATTTAAATCTTTTGGGTTCTTTTTTTTTTTTTTCCTCCACAGTGAGGGAGAAGGAACACACCTCACTTTCATTTCTTGAAGTTCCTCTCTATAACTTCTACCCAAATGGACAGTTAAGAACCACTCCCAGTGTGCACAACATTCAAACAACTCAAAAAGAACCTAAAGGGACATCTTGGTGTAGTTCCTTTGAGTGAATTAGGTGAAATTTGAAGATTTGGAAGTAATTACTTACACACTGAGGCTATAAAGAAAGAATATTCTAATATTTCCATATTAGAAAGACTAGCCCAAACAATTTGAAGGATCTTTGTCTATGTATATATGCACACACAGAGAAAAAGAATATACATAGGATAGGAGCTCTGCTCTATCAATCTAGTGGGCTGGTTTTTTAATGTTCTGAGTGATTGGTCTGGCAGTGAATGAGAGAATTCCTTTATTCAAGGGGTTTCTCTTTTCCCAGTATTTTTTTTGTTCTTGGAGGGCTGCAGCACAGAGAGCAGCACCACACAATAGAGTTATGAATTTTTCTAGTAAAAAGGAGCTTTCAGAGCCAAATGGCTATTTTGTTAATGTTTTAGACCAACACATTGACCTTGCAATAAAAAAAAGACTAAAACAGACAAATAATTTGAAACTTTTTTTTTATGAGTTTCAGCACAGAAATAACCACCCTTCATAAAGTCCACATCTGAATGAGAGAGTCAGTATTCCCACAGTGCTTTCAAATTTGCTGGAATGTTACATTTCATACTGCTTAGTTTTTAATGCCTCATTCTGCTCCCAAGTCCAATGACAGAAGTCACTTGGAACCATGTAATGATGTTATTACAGGCACCTCTGTTCTTGCATTTCTCATTACTCCTCTTATTTGTTTTTTACAGTCAATTGTTATCCATTGCTTCAAATTAAACCATAAGCAGTTTGGGGAAGTACCACAGTGGATATTCACAGAGTGCATTAGCATAAGGAAACTAAACCCTCTATGTTTCCCCTGTTGTCAGTGAAACGGTAGAAATGGTTTAAATTTCCTTCCCACTCTAGAACTCACACCAAGTTTCACCAGAGCTGTAGCCTCTCCTTTCACTGGCAACAGGAGAAGCCTGTGGAGGCAGTTGCCTCAGACTGAGGTTACTAAAATGTTAGGAGAGGGGGATAGGGGACACAGATCCTGCGTATGTAAATAAGAAAACAAATACACACAAGAGTAGCCATGGGGGTCAGTTCAAAAATCTATCCAGCTCAGTATGCTGCCTCTCATGGCAAACTGTAGAGACTAGCCGGGGAAGCAAAAAGAAAACAACAACAACAACAACAACAACAACAACAACAACAACAAAAAAAAAAAAAAAAAAAAAAAAAAAAAAACCACCCAAACAATGAGATAATAGTTTCCTCAAGTATTCCCTGAGCTTGCAAGGGAGGGACTTCCTTAAGTGAGGGTGAATTCTCTGTATTCAGGGCCTTTGATGGATTCTCTCATCCCAGAAGTTTCCTGTTTCTCCTGCTTGACACATTGCTACCTTTAGCATTCAGAGCCTCCTGTAGCACAGCAGGCTCTGTGCTCCTTGCTACCAGCCCTTTGCATGAAGGGCCACCTCCTCTCCTTTGGCTGAGCATGCCATGTACCAATTTCATGAAACTACCTCTAGTCCCATCTCCAGTCCCCTCAAGTTTCTACATTTCCATAGGTACATCTTTGGGCTAGAGGCAAATTTACAGGTACTGCATGTTTACTTCAGAACAGTGATCTACTTTGTGTTTTACAAAGAGGGTGTTCTGCACAGGCAAAGGCACCACTCTGAGAAATTAGACATTAATTCAAGGAAAAGAAGATGGAGAGAAGAGCTTAGCCAACTAAGAAGACAGAGTTTTCCTCAACCAAACAGAAAACCAGCAAACAGCACTTCTCATCATGAAAAAATTGGTAAGCCAAGTCAGAAGCATAAGATTCTCTACTACTACTACTACTGGAAAAAAACCCTCAGTACTTTTAGTATAATATTAAATCAGTGTTATGATACCCAGCACCTTCCAAGATGTTGCTTGTGACAGTCAAAATCACTTCAATCTGATCATAATGAACTCAGTACTTTTTAACATTGGATAGAAAAAGTCAGCAAGCAGGTGGTTTTGGAATAAAAGCAAACAACCAGCTCTTAAGTAAAGAACACCAACAGTTTTCTGCTCCTCAGCATTCCATAAAATATGTGAGTTTGGTATTTGATGCTTAAAAACTGGTTCCAAAATACTTACTCACCAACTGTTTTGGATAACAACATTTGTTGACTTCATTTCCAGGAAGAGAAGCCTAACATGCATGACAAATGAGTGTAAATAAGACAATGCAAATATAAACGAGTAATTTTGGTATTAATACAGCATTTTATCAAGCTTAGTGATGAAAAAGAACAGTATTGGAATGTTCCTGAAACTAGGAAAAAAGAAAAAAGTTCCAAACTGTTGGCAATATTTTCTGATGCTGGTATAAGACAGAGGGAGTGGAACAAAGACCCTAAAGGAGGGACAGAAAAGGTGATCTGGAAAAATGAAGACAAGCAGGTGTCCTACAAAAACTATTTATTACCAGTTTTCACTTTGTCATTTATACCAGTAACAGACATATGAAGAAGCTAGTTTTATATTCTTTATTACCAAAAAAAATGAGCACATAGACTAATGCTCATTGAACACTAGAACAGTGCACTAGAACAGTGCTCTTTATTTCCATTTGCTAATGTACAGACAGAAAAATCTTTCCTGACCCAAAGAACGTGTCTCTAAAACCTGAAGGACATCTAAAATTACACCAGCACAACTTGACTGAACTTAATAATATCCTAGGAAAAACCCTCAATTTATGCAATTTCTTCTGTATCTGTTTTCTTCTGATTATGTCACAATAATTAGAAAAGGTCTGACAAGTTCTTTCAAGAAAAACTTGAATGTTCCTGACCCTGCAAGCACTATATATATGCCCAACATTAGCATGTCAGTGATACCATTCAAACCAGTGAAACACCTATCATGCTTTAAATTACAGACTGGAAAGAGATATCTGCAT
The DNA here is from genome assembly GCF_009650955.1 of Corvus moneduloides. Taxonomy (NCBI): domain Eukaryota; kingdom Metazoa; phylum Chordata; class Aves; order Passeriformes; family Corvidae; genus Corvus; species Corvus moneduloides. Next base: position 7,609,303 of record NC_045477.1, on the reverse strand, counting down.
TATCAGAGTCTCAACCTCTAAAAATTTTCTTCCTTTATGCAAACTTAATTTCCCAGTTGTTAGAAAAGACAGACAATTGCTAGGAACAATGAACAAAGTTCATTCTGGTGTTTTTTTTTTTTTTTTTTTTTTTTTTTTTTTTTTTTTCCAAACAGCAGCATCATGAAAATGTCAAGGATGTAGCAAGGGAGCAAACATGGAACTGAGAATAAAATAAAATGGGAAAAAAAAAAAACACAACCAAAAAACCCCCAAAAAAATCTAAGAGAAGAGAAGAAAGAGAAAGTCAGCTGAAAGGGAATTCTCAGACCAGAAGAAATACCTCATGACAAACTGCCTGAGGAGAAGTGCAGATACTTAAAGAGATGCTGATGTTTTCAGAGACAGAAGTAGGAAGAAGAAAAGATTGAAAGTTGTGAATCTGAATCCCTGAAGGGAACATTAAGCTAAAAAAGTCTATTCAAGCACATTAAGGCAGAGCTTATTTGTACATTCTGCAGCTGAAGCAAATATTCAGAACCAAGGAAGATTACTACTATTTAAAATGTTATAAAGACAATCTCACATAGACTTGTCAAGTAAGACAAGAAAAGACAAGACCAAGAAAATGAGGATTTTACTGTTCAAGATTTCAAGCTAATGTGCTAATCACACCAACTCCCCCTTCAATTCCTTCCTCTTCAGTAGAGGAACTGGCTAAGTGACAAAATGAGGTAAGTTTCCCAAACGGTCACACTTTTACCTGAAGGAACATTTCATTTACTGTATGTTTTATGTTAAGTACAAGTACTTTTATGTTAAAAGGATCCTCTAGGGCTTCTGTGATGAAAGGCTCCAAGATTACCTGCTACTTCTCTCCCTTGCCCCCAAGCACTTATCTAAGAATACTCGGAGACATACAGGTGCACGAACTCCTGCCATACAGTGCACAGGAGAATCAGTCTTGAGGCATAGGAAAAGAGGAATCAAAACATCACCACATCCGAGTACCAGTATCAAGCCTTCCCCACAGAAATGTACTATTAAATTATAAATTCACTCCCATCTGTATTCCTCACCCCAGAATCAAATGACGAGACATGGCCCATGTGCACCATACTAAAAAGCAGGACACTCTGTTGGCAAGGGTGAAAGATGGGGGGCCCAGGTAGACATTTCCCAACCCTGTTGTTGAACAAAAGCAGTCATTTAGTGCTCCAGGTAAATAACAGACTCATAATCAAGAAGGGGGGCTGATAAAACCCTCCTGAGGCATCTGGGAAAAGTCTCTCAGTCACAGGAGCTGTCTCTCATGAGCCTCTGTTTGCTGGTCAATACAATGGGTCAGAGGCAATCCAGGTGTTCAAGGTATGAAAAGGAACAAGCAGGATCAACAGTATTACAGTCCTGGAATGCAAAGAGCAGATTTCAGCCTCTGCAGGGACCTGCTCGGAAGGATCCCAGGGGAAACTTCCTGCCAGGGCAAAGGGACTCGAGAGATGGCTGAAGTTCAAGATCAGCCTTATCAGAGCACAAGAGCAGTTCATCCCACTTTGCAGAAATCCAGCAAGGCCAGCACAGACAAAAAGGAGAGCTTCTGGCTGAGTTCAGGCACAAAACAAAAGGACACAGAATCCCAAAGCAGGGACAGCTACTTGGGAGAAATACAGACACTGCCTGCACAGGTAGGAATAGAATCATCAATACATAGCTGGAGTTCAAACTAGCAAAGGAGAAGGAGGGCAGGAAGAAGAGTTTCTGCATGTGCACTGCTAGCAAAAGGAAGCCTAAGGAGAGTGTTGGCCCTGCTCAGTGAGGCAGTAATCCCAGTGACAAGCAACAGTACCGCAGAACTCAGTGCCTTTTTACAGCAGCTTTCACAAGTCTCAACTACAAGACAAGTATTTATATTTGAATCAATTCTTTCTGGAGTTCTTCATAGTGAAAATATTTTCATCCATTACCTGTCATTTATCACATGCCAACACATAGCACAGACTCTTGTCACCAACACCTAAAAAATAACCCCTCCTCATTAGTGTTTCCATATAAAATTTGTTTGCAAAATCATGGCCATTGACTTAACACACACCTTCTGGTCACATCAGAGCATGCCCAGGATTGTTTTCCATATTAAACATTTTCCAAATTTGTTAATAGCATCTCACAATTCTAATGAGGTGGTTTGTATCTGCCAACCTATTGCTCAAGAGACATGTAATTTGAATCATTTTCTAAGTTGGTCTCCCACCACATAACCAGCAGAAGAGCCATGTTTGGACTGACAATTCACCAGGGCAGTGGTCTGATCAAGCCACCCAGAAAGGTCAGACAAGACTGATAACGAAGGCATCCAGGGATCAGTTTCATTCCCTCTTTCGATCATGTTGTGGTGACATCTGTAGGGCTGCTGTCACCTCTGCTCAGCTTGGGATATCCAGTACATTCCAAGGCTGTCAGCCATTTTAATAATTGTGTATTGAAATTTTGGAATCATGTTCAATCCTGTTCCTCTACCATTTCTATATTGATTATTTAGTATCATTATAATAATTCGGTTTTGGTTTTTTTGTTTTGTTTTTTCAGAAAGCATGTTTAAAACCAAAAGGCCCAAATCCTTCTGATTTTAATAAATCCTTGCCTGTTTTGTGTTCCAAAACTCAGTCTCAGCATCCAAAAAACACACAGGCAGTTGCAGTACTGGGTCTGACAGGAAGCACTGACAAAGACTAGCAAGCTTTTCCAAATGGAAGAGTTCATCCCGTGTTCAATATCCCAGCTCCTGACGTTTGTTTTCACAACTAATACAGCAGACAAACTATACACATAGACAGAAGTCATGCCAACAGAGCCAGATATGCAAATCAAATTTTTGTACCAACACACATTTCGGACAAGAGCCCATAGACTTTGTGGACACAGGGACAAAGGTTTTAATTTCTTGCTGATTCAGAAAGATCACTAGCCAAATATAATCTTTCTCACTCATCTTTGGATATAAGTAGCTTTTTTGGGTTTGGTTGGGTTTTTTTTATTGACACATTGCGATGCTGATTCAAGTCTAGAAGAATGTTATGGAAAAAAGAAATACTGTGAAAGTGTCTCACGATTCCTTCCCTTCTTTTCTGAGAATAAAGCATTATATCACAGAGAAAGCTTAAAATGACAGAAGTAGAACTTGAAATGGAAGAAAAATTACACATTGGTCTTCTGAACATGGATGGATTTCCACTCTACAATTTCCTTTAAGTGTTTTCATTCACACATATGAATGATCCTCAAAGTATCAGTTCTGTTCTATAACTGGATGTCTCTGACCCATAGGAAGAGCACAAAGTCATACTTCCTGAAAAATTACTGACACTGATAGCATTTTCATTGTGCATATAACCTTACATGGGTGAGAGAGGTGTAGTGTGTTACCAAATGTAAAAAAATTGAAACAACCATATCCCAAGGAAAGAGGAAGAAATATCCAGCATCAAAATAATAGCAATCCTTAGAATATTAACAAAAGAAATTCATAGCCATGAGACCTAAAACATCCTATAGCACAGGTTTTTTTCCTGTTTCCAGTAGAGAGACCTCTATCAGAGACCCAGGCCTCCATAACAACTGACAGGTGAATAAAACATATGTTTACTGTTTTCCTTTCAGAAATCTTTATCGTTCTTAAGAATTAAGTCAATGCTATCTACATTTAAAAGATCTTTGAGGCTAGATGAGAGCCCCAAAGTTTCTTGAATCAATTTTACATGAAGGTTATACCACTTTTCTTAGGGATACAGCACAGTCTTACTTGTGCAAGAAGTCCAATGTCATATGTAGTCTGACACATCTGCTTGAAATAAGTAGTGGTTTTCTGATTTTAGTGAAAGTAAAACCTAGGGCCTTTTTATTGCTGAGTACCTGACTGCAGACTGCAGTATGACTCCCCATTTTTCATCTCACCAGCCTACAGAATCTTCTCTGCTTCATTGTTTCAGCAGCAGTTTCTATACCTCCTCTTAAGAAAGGTTTTGTTGTGGGTTTGTTTTTGTTTTTTTTTTTTTTACTTCCCTCAGCTGACACCACTACGCAAACTATAAACAGGAGAGCAGTAATTATTAGGTACCTGGTTCTGACACCTACTTTCTACTCATAGTCCTCTGCTCAGCACAATCCTCTCATCTACAGAAAAACTTGGTTTTGGCATCAGCTCTTTATTTGGTTTCTGTTTGGCATGAAGTAGCTAACATTTAAGATCCAGGCATTCAAGAGATGGGAAGAAATCCAGTTAAGCATTGCAAACCCCATATTTTACATTGGTAAACCCTAACATTTTCCTAGTCAAAAAAAAGAAAATTACATAAGTGAATAAATGATTGTATGTCTCTTTTGTGGTTTGAAAATGGTAGGGGATAAAATGAGAGCAATAATATCCATTTAACTTTACAAATAATATCAACTATAAAGCATTAAATGTCATTATTTTTTAATTAACTAGCAGAGTGATTAATCTTCCTCTAGATACCAACTCCTGTGAGACAGATATTCCCTCCCAAACAAATATGATGCTATCACTGAGGACGTACAAAACACGAGGTCTGGCAAGAAACAATAATGGATTGCTTTGTAATTAATTAATATATACCCTTAGATTTGATGTATAAGAGCCAGAACTACTCAGTTGCTCCTCAAGCATCTCTCACAGGACCACCCTTTTGTACCATCCAAGTATGTCCTGTGGTAAGCATTAATTTATATTGGCAGGAAGCGTTGGAAGAGAGCCATGTGTCAGCTTTTCAAACTCAGGCTTGCACCTCTGATATTACAGCAGCAGGTGCATAAAAAGAGCAACTTGGGTGTTGGAATGAAGGGATATTTCTGGAGTCTTTGTCTCCTCTTTCTAACAGACATCCAATGACAACTATCAAGACTGCTTAGGGATCTCATCAACATTTAAACTAAATTTCCTTACACTTTAAGTTATAACTATTTAGCATTAAGTTATATATTTTCTGATCCTGGAATATAATTCCGTGTTAATGTCTTTCTTATGAAAGGAGGAATAAATCCATATAGGAAATACTCAAGAACTGCTATTAAATCCAGGGAGAAGTATGAATTACTTTGTTTAGCAGAACTCTAAATTTTTATTATACAGATTGGCCTAAAGGCAACAATAAGTGTTAATGTCTTGTTGATGGGAGCATACTCTTTTGTCAGTGTACATGCATTCAGAACTTAGGAGACAATTACTTTAGAAAAACTTGGCTTTCCACTGTTAGATATAGTTGCCAAATTCCTATTTAATCACCTTTGATTAGTGAGTTTTTCTCTTGGCTTGCTTATTTATGTCTTCTAGGGGTTTGCCTAGCTTAGAAAACACTACATTTTCACTCAACAACCAAGGAGCCCAGAGAATCCCATGTTAAGACCATAACAGTGCCACAAAAATGAGAGATTTACTTTAGCAACTAACACTCATTCCATCTTTAGGACTCACAGATACAGAATTCATGAGAAAGAAACAAAATTAAAACCATGAATTAGATCAACTGAGATAGAAGCATCACAGGGGTAGATTTAAGGCAGCGATATGCAAGATACTAGATTGATGAGGGACTTTGTTCAAGAGGTCCCTAAATACAGATCAACTCCAATTCAGTTTGCCAGTAATTCCCCTAATTAAATTAGGGACCAATAAGAATTTTAAGTTCATGAAGGCTTGATTGAGTGAAGCTTCTGAATAATGCTGGGCTTTTCATTTATACATAATGAATGAGGAATATAATTAACCCATTTCAGCTCTTCATAACTTTTCCCATTCTTAACCAATTTTTATTTAAGATAAGAAATCATACTGTGTGTTAATATACAGACATGTACTTTTATAAATTTGCTAGTAACATTCTGTCTTTTTGACAATTGTGCTGCGAGCCTCTAGCAGGGATAAACATGTGTTTTGTGACTTGGGACTTACTACCCAGGCAGGCAATTGCACAGTTTCAGATTCTCAGGCAACAGTAATCTTGCAGCCTGAAAGTTATTAGCTTATAGTATAGAGTATGGCCACTTCCACCATAACACAGAAGGAAAATAATATATAGTAGAAGGTGTAAAAAGAAAATATATTGCTTTCCCCTGCAGCAAGAAAGCAAAAGCCATCAATAACTCCAAAGGCATCAGATCAAGATTAGCATTTTAAAGCTACTTGCAATTCCTGATTATACTAATGCAGTCCCCTCTTTTCCTTCCCTTCCTCCTCCACACATATACAAGTAAAAGCAGTCTTTGGAAATTTAGGCTAAGAGTAAATCCAGTGTTAGCCTCAAGATTCAAAGCTTTAGCATTAAAATTAATAACTATCAGTCCCAGAGAGGAACAATTCTTTTTCAAAAGACTACCAGCTTCAAACAGGGAATACTTGTGTCCTAGCTAATAGTTTAACATTTCAAAAACAGGACTTTAAAATGAAATAAGATTTTAGAGCACACTAAGGATGATTTAGAAGTTCTCTGAGGAACAAACATTATGGTTATGACTGTTTAACACTGTGAAATAATGAAATTAGAAATGGCAAATTCAAATGTGAATTATAAGACATCAATTGAAAATACATACATCTAGATCCTGACTCAATACAGGGAATGTATTTCAACTTGAGCTCAAAATAAGCTTATAATATTGTGGCAGAGCCCTCCTACAGGCAACTTATGCAATCAAGTATGGAAAAGTGAGAAGAAAATGTTTAATAACCCAATTCCCAAATTCCCATACAGAATCATGTGCTATCTTCAGATGATCCCCATAGCAGTGAAGGACAAAGCAAAGTTTTCTAGACTGATCATTATTCTGCCTTCATTAATTGCCTAATGCAAGCAAACTTTTTCAGTGTTACAGCAGGGGGTAGGAAGAAATGAGCCTAAAAAGGCTGAAAAAGGAAGGAAAAAGCCAGGTGTATGCATCCAAACCTACAGAAAATATCACCAAGTCAGCTTAGGCAAAGCATCATATTAATTTGTAAGATACCTTATCACTGAAAAATAGGTGAAGTTAGTTCAGTAGTGTAAGGGTGTGTGACCAGGCAGCCCTGCTTGGCATGACAGAGAAACTGTTCTGCCCTTTCCAAAAGCCAGCACTGTGCTGTGAGAAAGAAGCCCAGGGTGGCTGTTCATTCTCCAAGAGGGATGTCTTGTTCAAGTAATAAAAGGCATTAAATTCAAACTAGCAGCAGCTGCTGGCCAAAATGCTAAAGCATTAATGGAGGCTTGCAAGTGGAACCTCAGAAATGTGCTGCTACTTTGTCTCAGTGCTACATTATTCTAAACACATCAAAACCAAACATATCAACATTACATTTTATCTCATGATAAAATTGCCCAGGCTTCTCCAGTTCTGCAGGTACTTTTTAAAGGCTACTCCATCTCTGCAGTCATCTTTAAAGCTGTGCTGGGAAAAGTTTCCCTTCTCGTTTCGTATTCATCCTTTGTGCAACACGACTGGCTGTACTATCAGACACTGTTAGGAGAAAAGGATTAAAAAGCAGAAGACTGGTCAGGAGGATTGTAAATGACCTTGCAGCTGGGAATAACCCTGGATAAACCTGTGTGAACAGCAGGCCAGTGATCCTCTAGCATGGACTGTGTAACAGTGCCTGTGTCTCTGCTGATGTGCCTCTGACCAGGTGTTGCCTCAGGGATACCCCTGCTAGCGTGGTAACAGAAATAAATTTACTGCTTGTGTTCTTGTCACAGGTTTGGGTGTTCTGGCTGCCTGTGTTTACTCAGAGACACTAGCAGAGAAACAGGCCAAAATTTTGTCCTGATCTGAGTAATGAAATTAAAAGGCTCAACACTGCATGACCCAAGACTTAAACCAAAACAAAATCAAACCCTGACACATACAAAAATATGTAGGCCCAGCTGGTTTGTCACAGTGTTCATTAATATTCAGTTCATCTAATGAAATGTAGCAGCTAAAACAGGTTTGCAGCTAAAAGACTGAAGTTTCCTAAGGCACAGCAGGCATTTCTCGTTCATGCTATGACATGGGTCAGACCTATTAACCAGCTTGGTGACAGCTTTAGAAATTTGCAAGGGACACACATAAGAGCTCAACATGCCAACCCAGTTCTTATTAAGTTCAGCTAAGAGTTGGCCACTAGACTTTCAATGTTATATTAAAAGGAAATTTGTAAGCAACAGGCAATTTTTTTCATTTTATGTGTGAATACACTTGTTATTTTTTCCAGCTGGGTTATTCAGATAGAAGTTTATCATCTGGGGAGGGCACAATGTCTGTGATATGTTTCTGAAGAGGCTTTTGAATTTTGTCTGCATTTCCTCATATCAACTCAGGTATGCTGAACACCCTCTTTGAAATCCACTTCTCGTATTGCCTTCTTCAGCAAACAGTTGGTAATAAGAGATGCCACACTTCTCTTTCTTACTACATCTGAAAGTGTTACTAGGAGTACTGAACAAACAGAGAGGAATAAATATTGATGGAAGGCTTTTTTCCCTGTTTAACCAGACTTACTACCTTTTGTCCCTTGCTTCATGAAAACAAATTCAGTCTACCCATCCCAGAGCATTCTTTTGTTTAGAAAGGTGAACAGCAACACTTTTTCCAGTGTGATAATAATAGGCAGCACAAAACAAATTTGGTTTTTTTCCATCTTAAACTGTTCAATTACTCCATTAATACATTAACAGCTTTAGTGGGCGACCATATCCGGTCAAAATCCAATTCTGTTTCACACTGTTCTGCAATACAAATGAATTTATTAGGCTTTCATCATTCTAGAACTATCCTGCAGGGACAGGAATATGCTCAGCTTTGCTGAAGGATTTTCCCACACCCAGATGCTGTCATCTACAACACAGAGACACTACGGATTTTGTACGGAGTCTCCTGGAGAACAGTGGGCCTGAACAAGCTCAGGGGTATGTGATGTACTGCAGGCTATCAAAGGACCCCATTCACAGGGAGCAAAGCAGAGCACAAGGCAGCTGCTACTTTTTTGTATTCGGGCTTAAGAGCAAATACTGCAAAGCACACAGCAAAACCAGGCTAAGTACAGAGTGCTATTTCAGGACAGCCACTTGTTACACTGCAAGGTCATTCCCCTTCTGTCCTTTCCTTTTAAAATAGAGGGTGAAGAAGAAAATAAAAAGAAAAAATATGAATTGAGGAAGATATTTTCATGACTTCAGGTGCTCTAGAAATGCAAACATAGCAACTTTGTCACAGTTTAAATACAGAAATGCCTTTTCAAAGTATGAGGTGAGTCCTACAGGGGGTAGAGTCATGTGAAACTTTAAGCTGAAGAGATTTAAAAGATTCTCAGAGACTGATTAAAAGATATAGCTATTTACAGAATAGACTCTGTTTAAGAAACTGGAATAAAATGTGAGAATTCAAATGAATATCTGGAATACAAACACAAATCTACAAACTTTTAACCTGAATATGTCTACCAAATATCAAGTAGGAGGCTAACTAATCATGGAGTTTTGGTTTTTTGTGGGTTTTTTTTGTTCTGGTTTGTTTTTTTTAAACACTATTAACAGAATAAGGAATTAAATTAGCCATTTCAATGTTAGTGGAAAAAGCAAACAAAGTATTTAAGTTACATGACATCGTAAAAACGAATGGAGTCCTGAAATCTAGAGCAAACCATTATTTCAAGAAATAAGAAATTAAAAGTAGAAACAATAAACTGAGACCATTACGCCATTCTAATGGCAGGAGGAGCAGAAGGACAGAAAAATATTTTAAGAGTAGCAATAAATAATACAGAAATGAGTATGAACAAAATAGAAATACACTGCACAGAGTAAGCAAAAAAAGTCAAAGCAACACAATAAGGTGTTAAAGCAAAATGTCAGATAGCATGTTGTTTCTTAATCACCTTGGTTCATCATTGCTATTCTTTTAAATAAACATTGAAACCTTCCTTCACTTCCTTTTTTCTTTCCAACTGTTGTAGTGTTAAGTTACAACTGAAAAGTTTTCAATTCTTAGATAATGAAATTTTTTCCCCACTTATGCTTGTCTCAGATTTTAAAGGCAAAACACATGGCTAAACAGATATTTTAAAGGCAATCTAATCTTCTGGTCTGTTTAGCCATCTCCTGAGAAACAGCCTCCAATGTAGTAGACCAACATTTAGGAACTTGCCATAGCACTGCAGAGTCAGAAGCTTCGCTTGATTTCCAATTCTCTTGCTCTCTCTGCTGTGGTTATTTCACTGCCCACAGATACTTCCTTCCAACAGATGTATCTGATAGGAATGCAATGGCAAAGGGGAAAAAAACCCCCAGTTTAAAATGCACTGTGCCTCTCTGATTATAATTAGATTTGCACATGTAGAAATCTAAATATGATACATATGTCTCTGCATCTCTACTCCCACGTGTGTGCCCATGATAGCAGGCAACCTTCACAGAATGTGTGTGTGATGAGAATGTGTAGCATCTGTCAGATGCTCCAGAGTTTCGCTAGATGAATATTCCTGAGACCGGGCCCAAGAAGGAAGAAGCTCTACAGCATTTTCAGGATGCTTGCCTGATGTACCTAGATCTTCTCAGCTAAATATAGTTTGGTTTTCAGTTTTCTGTTGACTGAACAATAGGAGAACTGTTCAGGGGGGAAAAGCCATTCCTCAGTTCAGAGCAAAGTAGATAAGAGCTTAAAGTCCTATTTGTGAAAGGTCAGAACAATTACAAGTTCATTATATCAATCCCTTCAATTTCTGTTAGAAAGGTGGAAACAAGGTCATAGTCGGGCCTTTCCAACTTTAACCATCCATCTGTTGTGCTGCTTTTTTATTTTTAATCTCCCATTTCAGCTTATAAATTGGGCTACAAGCATGTATTTTGAAGCCAAAGAAGCACTAAAATGACACACACGCACAAAAAAGATGGATTGAAACAATAATTTCAGCTAAGTATTCCTGTACCATTCCACAAATTTATCTCCAAAGGAGACTGTTCTTGAAGTCAACAATTTTCCCACATAAACATCCCCCATTAAAGACACCTGAATTATGTTCCTGGTCAGAATCAGTTTTACATGCACAGATGTGTTTCCTACATATTTATACCCAAACTGAAGACAGGATCAAATACTTGAGGAAGTTATTTCTTCTTTCCTCATTATATTTTTATCCTAAGTCTTAATCACACCTTGATATGGCAAGGAACTTGTATGGAAGAGTTCATTTGGGTTTGCTTGTGTGAAAGGAGCCAGCAGCCCAATAGAAAAGCCTGATATTCTAATTCTGAAAAGAGTCCACATTGACATCCCAGTGTAAACATCACATGAATTCCAGTATGTACCAAAAAAAAAAAAAAAAACAAGAAAAACAACTATTCCTTCAAATTGAACCAAACAGTAATGTTCTGGTATTCACAGGTAGTAAGATAAAAAAAAAAAATAACATTTTAGAGGTTTAAAGTGAAAATTATGCTACATTAATGGTGGCATTTAAACTATCAGAAAATAAAAAAGAAAATACTATCTTTTTACATTAAATATTTTGGTGTTAAGCTTTCTCCTAGGTGTTTTTTTTTTCTTTTTTAATGTGCATTTCATAAACTAACTGCACAAATTCACACAACCTAAAAAGAATTAGATTTTGTGGTTGCTGCTATTCAAGAGAGAAACACCCTTGCAAATACAGGTTAAGTACTGGCATTCATACTGTACTTTCCTAAGAGTAACACACCGAGTAGACAGTGGTCTGCATAAGAAGATCCCGTCACATTTAGCTGAGTCGCACTGGAAGTGAAAATAAAATTTTCTGAAGGTTACATATTAGAATAAAAGTCTGGAAATTTTGATAACATTTTTCACTTGAATAGGATAAGAGAGGTCTTAAGGGAATGCAAAATTCAATTACATACACATTGGAATACAATTCTGGTGGGAAGAGCTGTAGAACCAAGTAAATGTAGCCTCTCTATCCTCCACTTGTTATTTTATCAGTCACTATAGTCAAAATGCATCCTTTTTCTCCCTTGAACTGCATTCATTGAATAATCTAATATGAATAATGACACAAGAAACCTTCCCTCCTCTTCCTCACATCTCTGACAAAGCTCATTTATGACTTAATCATTGTGACATTTGGACCTTGGTCTGTACAAAGTCTTTTCAGTGGTTTATAGACATAATTTTTGTTGCCATTTTGATTTCAACACATCTAATGGCCTCCAGATGTCCTACTGATTGTGTGTACAAACTAGTACAGAAAGTAATATACACTCTTGCCTCTTTCCAGCAGCTTTCTGGATTTAAAGCCAACAAAACCGCTGGAAAACTGCAAGGGCACACAATAAGTTTCAACAGCATAGCATGGACTAAACTTGATTAGGTAATAGGATAAGATAGGTTTGTTATGTTATTGCTTCTTGGAAACAATTCAAATGTTATGCAATTCAGATACTATATTGCTACATTGCACAGAAGTTTGCTATGGACTCATTTGTTGCTCCCCACTAAATTTTTGCTCTTAAAAAGAGCCTTATATTTGTTCTTTGGTCTTTCTTCAGACAACTGAACATTGCACTAAAAATGCAGGCTCTTTTTTTTCTGATTAATGAACATTAACTACTACCCTGAATAGGGAAGAGGGACGGAGAAGGGCAAGTCACAAGATAACAAGACCGCTGTAACCCAAAAATGAACATTGGATAAGGGAGCACATTCTTCTAGCCAGAGTGGGAAAATTAGTAGTTTCTACCAGCATCAGGAACGCTTGAAGATGCTAAATGGAAGATTACTGAAGTGCAAACAGAATACAGGACAAATATACAAGTCCTTCTTTTGCAGATAAGAGCTCCTTTGAGCATCTAATTGTACTTCAGGCAACAGGGATATGCTGTTTATAGAAAAGGATGGGAAGGGAGGCACACAGACCAGTTCATTTAATCAGGCCAGAACACAGAACTCAAAAGACTTCTTGACTAACACATAGAGTATTTTAGCCATAGAGGCTGGCCCTGCCTTTTACAGGGTCTTGATTTAATTAAAACACATTTCCGTTTTTGAGGAACTTTCCTCTTGTTTTTTACTACCTCAGTTACCAGAGTAGATGAGAGAAGAGCAGTATCTTAAACAGTTCAAGGGAAACAGAAAAATCTGAAGTCAGCAACAGAACCCACCCTATCTGACAAGCCAGCCTTGTCCAATACATGGGGTTTTTCCACATCACCACAGTATTATTTATTCTGCAGAAACCATCAAAAGCTTTACCTATGGACCAGGTCATTGCTATGTTATACATTGGACAACATCCCACAAGGAGCTCCTGCCACAAAGTGCTTTCCTTCTTTTTATAACAGATGCAAAAGGTAAACACTAAAATATGGAATATTCTTTTCTTCTGTAAGGTATTAGAAACTATTCTTAATCAAAACAGGTGATCCTCCTCTCAAACCACAAAATCCCCCACGGTGAGAAGCACATTTTAACTTAATAGACCCATCAATACGTAACAAAGCACCCAGCCTCCACTTCAGCAGTCAGCAAAAAACCCCCAAGTCAGCACATTCACCTCCGCCTGCTGGCTTGGAAGCAGAGTTCTACTTCACCTGCTAGTCTTATAAAGGATTAAAATGCATAAATTGCACGCTGGAGAAGGCTTTTTTATCACCAAAAAGGAACAATTCAGTAGATGGGGGATGGGGAGGGACGGTGGTGTAACAGCAGTTAATGCAATGCCTTTAGTACAACACATTTCCTTGGTACTTCAAATGTAAAAGATGATCCCCCTCAAAAGAGTTGTTAAAGACTTGCAGTTTGGTTGGCAAGAAGGGAGCACAAACCCACCTTTGCAAATGCCTCCTTAAATTCAAAAATATGCTGCAATTACTGGCAAAGCGTTTTCACTCTGTCTGTGTGTGGGTAGCAGCATGTGTGCACTATAACTTTCTCAAAATTTCAGCAAAGAAACATTTTAGGATTTTAGACCAGCTCAGTTGTACTACCAGCAGCCCCAGTCCCATTAATAAAAGCATTAAAAACATATGTCAGACTAAATTTTTTCTCTCTTATAATAAGAAAATTTAAATATAACTATTTTATTATTATGAATGCAAAAGAGTTTAGACAATGAATGTGTTTGGAGTCAGGTGAGTAGATTTAGTAAGACCATGGAGCTGCTGGGTGATGTCAGAGCAGGGACAGAACACTGGGGACAACTGTTTCAAATGCGCTGATACTTGACATTGACCTATCTGTCAGCACACTGCCCTTCACAGTGGGGCTCAAAATTGCATCATGAAGTCATGATCATTCCTCTCAACAGGTAACCTAATACTGGAACACTTCTCAGAAAAATTATAGAATTTATAAAGCAAAAAAAGCAGTATAAATGCTGTTTTTCTCTACCACCATATGAAATAAAGAATGGCATAACAGCAGTATGTGACTGTGTTGCTGAGCTCAGAGGTTGGGTTTCTACAGCTTGTGCTTAATACTATGCTTATGAAAGTTACTCAAAGTATCAGCAATTAAATAGTCAAAGAAGATTATCATATCTGTCTAGTTATATGATAAGGATTACAAACAAATGCAAATTAAGATCCTTGGGTTCTTTGAACAGCAGTCAGAAAAAGCCTATAGGACCAACAATTCCCACTAGATAGGGAATACACAGGGCAGGGAAGTTACTGAATGTGTTAATTGTGGCACTGGTTATCTAAATCTTTTAGAAGCTCTGTTAAATTACAGGGTTATACTACCACTTTTCTTTGAGGCAGGAGAGTTGCGTCTAAACACTTAACTGAAGGCAGCTGTGAGAAAGATCTTTTGGGGATACTTTCTGAGCAGCTTTTGCCTCTCAAGTGCTACAAACTCAAAGAAAAACAAAAGAAAAGTCTATTTTGGAATCATGCTCTCATATAAGCTCAAAAATATCACACCACAGCATCATAAGCCTTATTCTAAATAGAAATATTAAACTGGGAATACAGGAATAGTCACAAGCTATCACAGGTTGCTTCCTTCATACTGCTATCATATTAATTGATTCGGGCTTTAATTACTTGGTTTGGCCTTAAATCGAGGAAACATACAAATTACTACCTTCTGCTTTTAGTTTATCTGCTTATTCTCTCACCATTTCCTGCTACACTGTGAATTGTCACCAGGCCTTAAAAAAAGATCCCAAGAGTCATATAAAACTTCTTCTGCTTCAAAAATTTCTCCCAATTCCTGGAAAGTAGTGGCAAAAAAAAAAAAAAAAAAATTCTGCTCTTGCTCCATTAAGTTTTACTAATTCCTATAGTTAGTGTTATTAATATGAAGGATGCTCATTATGCATATTTATTTTGTGGTGTTGTACTGAGGTTATGTTAAAGCTTGGTTTATACCTTTCTTCACCCAAGTGAATGTTTAAGTTCTCTTTAATGGTCTATTTGGCACCTGAGCTCACATAAATATTTCATTAGAATATAGGCTGAGAAGCATTTTGACAATCCTCTTTAAAATACAGTAATTGTAAGGGGACTGTCGGGTGAAGAAGGGAAAAAAAATACAACAAACCCTTCCAGTAATCTCAGATGTGCCAGAATTCTACTCGGAAACACATATTTTCTAAAGCACATGCTGCTTCTGCTTCTTACTGTAAGTTTTATGATCACCCACCACACTAAAGAATCACTTCTCAAAAACCATCACTAGGTGTTTTAATGTTATGATAGCCTTTGAGCTTTCTACTACCAGACAAAGCATTTTGAATTATTGTCTTGCCTTTGTCAAGCCAAATACCTTAGTTTCTAAGGCCTGTTTTAAACCTGATTTATTATTTTTACTCATAGTAACTTTCCAGCAAGAGCTCTGTACTGACTTTGGCGCTTTGAAGAACATATCAAAGAGTCATTTTTGGGTCAAAAATTTTCAGTCGAGAGCTTTATACCTAATCGTATCACTTTTTTTACGTCTAGTAATTTGCTCCTTTGAATTACCTCTATAAGTATTCCATAAGCAAAATAATGCAGGCTGCTTAGTCACTGCTGTCATACAGCAAAAGATATTCCCAATTACCCCAGCATGTAGCTTGATTAATTTACTTCTCCCTGAGTTCCAAAAGAAACTAAAGATGTAGAAAGTCAACCCAAAACAGCCATAAGCTTGTATAATTTATGCAAACAAAGCAGACATGCACTCATCTGAAGGCAGGAAAGAGATGAGAAACTAAAAAGTATCTCACTTGACTTCAATATTTCAGAGAGTAAAGTAGTTTACCTTTTACTGTAACTGCATCACACAAATATTTCCCACTTTTAATATAGCCCCCAGTCTTTTAAAAGAGAAAATAAGGAAGTGAAGCAGACAAGACAAAAAGTAATTGTATAGTTTGGTTCATTATTAAACTGAAATTTATTTAAGGTCAAGGTTATGTTTTCCAAAACACCCATTCCCTAATAAAAGGAAGTTTTAGGTAAGAGCACTTTCTACAGCTGAAATCATCACAGATATGCAGGTAAACTTGGTATCTGTCTCAAACTGGTATAGAAATTGTGCAAAATTTGTGTCTTAATAATGCAACCCAAGGTTACTGTCTCATTTAACTACTTTTCTTTCTTAGTGATACAAGTCAGGAAATATTATTTCTGTAGTGTATTACTATTTATGATTCCATGAAGGGCAACACATTTCCCTGCAATAAAACAGAGACTGATAACCTTGAGAAGAGTTTTCCTTTGGGGCATTTTATTGTGGAGGTTTGAAAATTGGTCCATGATCTCTAAGGAAAAATGGCATTTCATAGTAAATAGCATTGGAAGACAGCAAACATTTAAGGATTTCCATCCCTACAATTAACTGTCTAAAGTTAGTTTTGAGGCCATATATTAGGACTTCAGAATGGGTTTTCCAGTAAGTCACAGGATAGTTTAACTTCACATCACAACCTGTCTAAGCTGAGAGCAGCTCAGCATTGCCCAACAACAACTGAGTGCACTTCTCATCCTTCATTCCCAACTTTAAAGACCTGTTGGATATTAGAGGTGGGTGTGGGGGGGTCTATGTGTGTCAGGGTGTAGTTTTGTGCACACCTAAGGAGAGGCAAGAAACAAAAATAGAAGTGGTAGCTTAAATTTGCTTACATCTGCTGAGAATCATCAGGTTCATGTCATAAGCTTAAAGACAGCAGAAATTTGCTTTTAAGCTCCAAGAGCTAACCTATCACAGGTCATGATGTATAGTAGTATAGTCCCCCTCTCTTTTTTTCTTTCCAATATTAAAAAATTTTTGAAAACGTAGTGTTGATCCTCACAAATAATTTTACACCAAAAATTTGCAAAGAAGCAAGCCTATCTTAAATACTTTTTAAAAAAGAAACATTTTCGCTTAACTTTTTTATGTAACTTGACATAAAAATCACAAAAGCAGACAAAAATATGACAGAACAGAACTCATGAAGATTTTATCTGCTCATGGAAAATGAACTTCCTCCATCAGCACTCACATAATTTTCAGTTACAATAAATAGGTAGAAGTAGCCCATCCATTTTCAAAATGAAGCAAGAACCTATTAATTGCAGTTCTTCAATTTAACACCCACTCTTCTGAATGATTCTGTAACTATAAGGCATTTTTATTTCTTAAGTGATCTGAGGTAATAGTCAAACTGCAAGACAAAAGATTTAATCTGCTGACCGAGTTTCCAATTCTGTTGAATACATAAAGGAATCAAAGAGAAAGTCCAAAAAGTCAAAACGTTTAACCATAGCATAAATTGTGGGCAAAATTGTCTCAGCTTGAGAATTTTTACATTATTTCATTTGCCCACCCCATCTCCCTGAAGCCTTTCAACCCAGGATGCCTGGCACAGTGTTCACGCACAAGCACACCCCAAGCAAAACTTGATCATTTCCCTCACTTAAGTCTGAGGGAAAAAAAAAAAAGAAGTGTCTTTGACCATGTAAGAAAGAAAAGTAATTTTAACTCCTATGAGCTGAATGAAGGGTTGGGAGGGAGCGTGCACAGCAGCTTTTTTGACTGCGGCCGCAGCATAAATATTTTACAACTGAAAAGAAAAGGCTGCTTGGTATTTTGTTAGTTTATCCTATAGTTCCTAATGGTTGAAATACCTCAAGTCTTGCTAGTTTGGATCCAAACCTCACTTATCTTCTTACTGTTGTTGTGTCATACTCAGAAAATACAGTGTGTATGATAGTATTTCCTTTGGTAAATTGCTGTGTACCAGGAAGCCTGCAAAATATCTCTGCACATATTGAGACAATTTTTAGAAGCCATTATCCATAGCCATTTCACTGCAGACACACCAGTAGATCATCTCTTTTTCTGGCATAGTTGGAACAGTTCTAGTGATTCCAGTATTTAAAGGAAAAGCTATATTTTTTTTTTTTGGTGAGATAATAAGATATATAAAAATATGCACATATTCCTATGGATTTATATCAGTTTGGTGAAAATTTAGCTATGCAGATAGACAGAATATTAGAGGTTAGGATTTCAGAAGTAAAAAGTTAAAAATAAATATTAGTGCCACTCATTCTTAAGGGAAATAACATACAAGAAATAAACTAATATTGTCATATAGTCAAGGTATTAAATCAATTTCAAGAAATTAGTTCATCTGATGGCATAATTCAAATTACTCAAAGAGGAGCCCAAATCCTGTTTCTCAATAACAGGAAAAAAAAGTCAAAGTAACACACTCAGTATGGAGTTTGAAAAACAAGGGGTTTGATCTGTTTATTTTTTTTTTTTTTAGACCTACAATGCTATTTAGCACACCATGATTTAAGTTAAATTGCAATCTATAAAGAGGATTATTATCCCACTGTTCCTGCCATGGATTCTTAATGGCCACTTCTTTCCAGACCTCAAGAGTCATTCAAGATAAGAGAACAACTTGATAAATAATACCGTCTGTTCAGCTGCAGTCTCATCTCTTCCATCTCCAGCGGGTTTTTTTTGTTGGTTTTTTTTTTGGTTTTTTGTATGGCTGGAGACAATTTTGACCTCCCCAGTACCTTAAACCTGCATTTCCCACACTGGTGCCTCACAATATGCAAAAGTCTGGCTGAACAACAGAGACCAGCAAGAGCAATCACAGCTCCACGTGAAAACATGCTACCTTTAGAACGAGGAAAAGGTCAGACATAGCCCTAGGACCCCAAGAGTGACATTATAGCATAACAGAACACATTTCTGCCTGTTCCAGAGTCTCTCTGGCGTTTTTACAGTAAAAGACACAGCAAACTCTTGGGCTTGTGGAGCTGTCTGCGAACGTGACAGATGACGCACTCTGCTAGCACTACCTCCTGCACCCAGTGATAAAATCAGGGTCAAGGCTTTCCTTTCAGCCTTGCTTGCCTCTTGATCTAGCTGAAGCTCATGGGCCAGAACCAACAAGCCCAAAATGCCTCAGAGACACTGACCCCATGGGTAAGGCAGCAGGGGTAACCTACAGTAGAACAGACCTGTATCTTTATCTATCCATAAAATAGCAACAAATCCCATTCAATGATTATTTTTTTCTCCTCCAAGTCTATTATTGCTCATGCACCCATATCATTAGAAGAGCCTTTTATAGGGATCTAATAGCCAAGGTGTACAATTCGTTTCCAGTTGTTAAACCAAATTAAATATGACTGTACAAAATATTTGAATTTGATGCTTCTTTGTGCTTTCTGAAATTAAGACATACTTTTTATTTGAAAATACATTGTTTCCTTCCAATATGTGTTGATGATTTTGTACTTTTCTCTGGCAGTTCAGTCCACTTCTAGAGAAGTATCACATTGGAGCAGGTGCTAAATTTGTCATCTAAAAATAGGATCCTCACTTTGTTTTCTAGCAAACTTCTGAGAGCGAGAGGAACAAGCCTGCTGGTCAGCAACACTATCTCACCTGGACACTATTGCTAGTGACGAATACAGATTTTGGGCACAGCTTCTTCAGGTAGGAGAGAAACACCTTTTCCCCTTATGAAATATTCATTCCTGTATGGTGGTCAAAGCAAAAAAGGAAAGCTTTCAGGAAAGTTAGACCAACCTTAAAGTTTTTAGATGTGGTACATCATAAAAGGAAAGTAAGGAAAGCTTAAATTCAAAGGGTTATTAAAAGATCTAAGAAATCTTGCTGGCTCAACTTCTATAGCACTATTAATAAAGATGCTTTTGTAGGTAAGATAAAGAAAAAAAAGATTAAAAGGAGCAATGGATGAGGGGATGATTTTAGACTGTATGCAATGTAAAAGGTGAAACTTATTCTCTGAATACTATCATATTAAAGGACGTTTTGCTAATATTGGCTGTGATGACATAAAAATCTGATTTTCTGATTGTCAGAAAGTGACTTCTGGTACATATTTAATTTTGTTCTTAAAGATGAATTTGCTTTACACTGTCAGATGCACAGTTAATCAAATATAAAATGTGAAAACACTTTCCCCAGTTTCCCAATTTCTTTACCAGGTCTGGATAAATTTGGTTTGCTAATGTTTTAAGCATACACAAGATAAATCTTGAGCTGTAATTTTCAAATTAATCTAAATGTCAAGGCTCTCTGCTTGTTAGTCAATGAGTGGAGTATTTTTAGTGTTCTTATATGTCCAATATAAACTCTTCTGAGGAGTACCTACAATTTTTTAATATTAAAAGGGTGAGTGATCAGAGCCCTGTGTTAGTCCTATAGGGTCTGGCAATGTCTATGTCACCTGGCTTTGCTTGAAAGGCACCAGTTGTCCCATGTTCTTTCATCAGGTAATTCTTGCTTCTCTCTTCATTTTCTTGATCTCCTACCAAGGAGATTTATTTTATTTTATTTTTTAAACATTAAGACTAAATCACCCTCAGTTTACAAAAACACACTTCAGTTATGAGTTTTACTGTGCATTACTGCAAAGAAACTCGAGAGAGGATGGAAAACAATGTGTTACATTTCTGCAGAGACTTTTCCCTACCCCATTTTTTTATAACTTGCAAGAAATCTTCTGCAACAAAAAGGATAAGAGACATAAATAAACCAATGCTGAGTAAAACAGAAAGCATGACTCAGTGACAAGTTTCCACAAAACAACAAAATCAGCAAAAAAAAAAAAAGCAGCTACAGCAAAGCCAAAAGTTATGTGCATTTAACCACAAGCCTCAATTAACTGCAGTCACCTCACATTTTCCTGCAAGCAGAGAGAAGCATCCAATTCACCTAAAATTGACCTTTTACTGCAGAAAATGATGGTTTGATTAACTCTGGCTGAGTTGATAAGTGCCTCACTTAGGGCCTATAGCTTGTTGTAACTCCTAGCTCACTCTCTCTGCTCCCACTGGCTCCATTGTGTGAAAGTGAATTTGAAGGACCAGGGCACACCAGCTCCTGCCTTGAGTGCTCCACCAGCACATGACAGAAGAGTGCCACCATCTTAGGGACAGAAATTAAAACCACTGAGCAAAGGAAAACCCTCCACGCCACGCCAATGCTGCCAAAGTCAAACTCGCAAATGGAAAAATAAAGCTAGTTACAAGTAGGATGTTTCCTAATAGAATTAGGCCAAGGATATCAACATCAAAATTAGGAAAGCACTGTGACATAAGTAAAACATATTTGCCCTGGTTTTGGAAGCTGTTTTCAACATCCAAGAAAATTAAAATCTGACTTTCTCTGTTATTGAGTTGACACCAGTTGTCCAGGTTTGTGTTTGTTGAGGTCAAGTTAGTTCCCTTGACAGTGGCTGGCATGTGGCTGTGTTTTGGATTTGTGCTGGACAAAGGGTCGATGTTTTTGTTATTTCTGAGCAGAGCTTACACAAAGCCAAAGTCTTTTCTGCTTTTCGTACTGCCACACTGGCAGGGAGTCTGGGGGTGTTTGGGAGGAGACACAGCCAGGACAGGTGACCCAAACTGACCAAAGGGATGTTCCAGACCATGTGACATCCTGCTCAGTATATAAAGTGGGGGGATTTGGGAGGAGGCTTGAGTGATGGCATTTTCCTTCCAAAGTAACCATTACATGTGATAGGGCCCCGCTCTCCTGGGGAGGGGGATGCCCATGGGAAGCAGAGATTTCATTCCCTGCTTTGCTTGCGTGCGTGACTTTTGCTTTCCCTATTAAACTGTCTCTCCCAAATCACCAGTTTTCTAGCTTTTAGCCTTTCAATTTTCTCCCTGATCCCATTGGTGTGGGAGTGAGAGAGCTGCTGCCTTGGCAGCCTTTCCAGGCTCTTGGTGTATCCCTTAATTTCCCTCTTTACTACCTGCAGTAAACCTGAGTGAGATATAAGGGAATGCAGGACAGACTGCTGTCATCCTGTAGAGAATTATCTGTTTTACAGCAATAGAGTTTAAAAAAATCCAGCCCTAAAATGATCCAATTTTTCTCTTGGAAATGAGGTAAAGTACTGAGCTTCATCAGAGCAGATAAAAATAAGAAAGAATAAATAAGAATTATTTTTAATCAGATGGGTTGTTAATACTTATTTTAGAAAACTAAAATTAAGCTAAGAACTCTACAAAGTAACTATAAGGGTATTGCAAAAAAATATTCTCTCATTCAGTTCTAGACAACTTTAGCTTAATAAAATTTTCATGTGTTCTGATCTTCTTGGACTCACTGACTAAGCAGTCACATAAATAAAATTTTAGAGGATTAGGTTTTAGAGGTAGAATCTTTATTCCAGTAAAAATCCGAGACAAGAGCGTCCTATGCTACAAAGCAAAGGATAATTTTTATATATTTAAATAGCAGTAACTAGGAATTACAACTGTGTAAGCCTAAGAGGAGCTAGGAGTGCTTTATCCAAATTATCTCTTTCTTGCAAAATCCCATTGAATCTACCATGTACCTTTGTAGTGTCATATCTAACAGCAGTAGAAAGTGAGTATCAAACTAGACATAAATTGCATGTACAAGAGCAGCTCTTACAAGCCTTTTAAGTCAGTAGTGGAGCAGCTCTGGCAATGGAGGGTCTTCTGAAGTAGAATTACAATCTTCATGGGTTAGTGAAGCAGCAGAAAGATGATTTCTACACGCTGTTTTTGTAGTGTGTATGCAAAGGAAGAAAGTGGGAGGAAAACACAAATGGACTTAAACATATTGATTTACCAAAGGAAAAAAAAATGCAGACCAAATATGAAACAAGATTCCATTTTTAGAGTAACTAAACTGAAAAATGCAGGTTAGATGAAGATTTCTCTTACACTAAACCTGTGGAGAGTAAAGAGGAGCAAGAATTCCTTCTCTAGCATCTCCCATAATTTTTCTGCAGTTTCCCCTCCAAATATCACAACTTATAAACTGTGGGCAAGTCCACAGCTGTCACAGAAGAAGGTTGCATCCAAGGCCAGAAAAACTGAGGTTTCCACGTGAGAAGTTCTAGCCAAGTACTTTGAAGAAGCAGCTGGTGGAGAATGGGGGAGGAGGGAGCAGCAGAGCAGGGAAATTTAGGCAGAACCTTTTTAGGCGTTACTGAGTCTTTCAGGCCCACTCTCCAAAATATCACCACATTACCACCTCCACTTGGCTTTACCTATTAAATGCAGAGAAATAACACACCTACCTTCACACAGACAGGTCAGGAATCAAAGGATCAATAATGTTGGAAAAAAACCTGTAAGAACATCCAGACCAACCATTAACCTAACACTGGCATGCCCACCACTAAACCATGTCTCTGAGCACAACACTTACACATTTCTGAAATTCTTATGTGACTAGCAGCAAGGAGATCCAACCCTAGCAGTCTCTGGAGCTCCATGCTTCAGCCTCATCCATGCAGTTATCTCAAGCTGACAAGGAGTTTTCTTCCACTACCCGCTACTGCCACACTAAAGGCAGATTTCATTACCTCCCACAATGTCCTGGCCAGTTCTTATATGCTTTAGCAGACTTGGTTAGGTTTGGTTTTTTGGAGGGTTTTTTTTTTTTCATTAAATAAATATTAGGCAGTATTTTTAAACGCCACTTCAATTATTTTTCAAGAAATAATACAGCCATACAAATTCAGACCAAACAGGAATTGTATGTTACCCCTCTGTGTTTCAAGATGTATGGAAGCCCCACTTCAAATTAAACATTCCCAAACCCAGGAACCTGAAATGGCTTCCACACTTGTCCTCTGCTCTATATTTAATGTTTTACTCCTCTGTTATTCTGCAGAACTATTCTGAAATAATTAAGAGAGACTAATTAATCAGTGTGTTTTGAATATTGATTTTCAAAATACGCTACCTCATGATTCTAAAACAAGCCTAACAGATTTGTTCCTAGCTTTTTCATGAACAACCATCCTTAATTTAGCTCTAAACAGAAGTTTCATACATTTGAAATATTGTTAGAGCTTCCTTTGTTGTTCTTACCTGCCCTCTGCTTTAAGCCGCTTAATAGCCTGAGCCCCTTTGAAACCACAGCTCTGTCATTAAGCACTAAATAAGTGTTTGATGTGCTTGGTTTGGTGTTTCCCTACACTCCCTCTACCCATGCACTGACATTTGTCCCTTTCTTAGGCCACAGAGTGAAACCAAGTCTATTAAGCTGCAACTAAGAAAATATAGGGAAAGAAAAATAAAATCTCCCGTACAGAATACAGAACCATCCCTGAAAAGAGAAAAAAAGATGATTTCCTTCTGAAACCTGTGAATTTTCTTGCTTATATAAAGTCACTAGTAAATATTTGGGGAGGGGTATGTTTGTAAAAAGCATTCACAAATAAACATCTCCTTTCTAATGAATCTAATGTTTTAAAAGATCTCCTGCAGATATAGGTAGGTTACATGAACATTTGCCATTGTCATTTTGTCACCTAGATTCTTCAATCAAACTCCTGTTCTGTTGCATGTTGCAAAGAGGGCATGTCTGGGTATGTTCTTGTTAGACTTCAAAGACCAGAAGTAATAGCAAAAGGTAAGTAAATGTGTACAATATAAATGGAAGGAGGAACATCCATAAAAAGCCCCAAGTTTACTTCCACTATGCTGAACAGCAAAATATGAATCATCTGGTTAGTCTTGAATAGAATATGTAGTTTAGGACTAAGACTAACTGCAAATGTCAGAACACCACAGATGAAAACATTTTGATAGACCAATAAACACATTTAAGACCTTATGCTGTGGTTAATTTTAGCAATTTTGCCTCAGTTAGAAGCAGCACTTGGTTTACAAATATTTAGTAGGTCAAGTATGAAGTGTCCTTTGGAAAATTCTGTGTAGAACATTTTAATAATAAACTAAACATTTGTCCTAATCTTATTCTAAATAAACACAAAAAGACAACATAATCCGTCAGAATTAACCTTTGATCAAATACAAGTACTCAGTAAAAAAGGAGTAGCTCTTTCTCAGCTCATTTCTTTTGCCTTAGGATATTACTTAGCAGGTTTTTTTAAACGTAGTTTAGGCTCAAAGATGCATCCAATTCCAAGCTCTTCTCTATAGAAACGTACCAAGGAGTAGCCCCCATTCTTCAGCATAAAAACAGAAGAACAAGCAGAGATGTGGGCCCTAAAAACCTTAGGTGCCAAAAGTTGTTCCTAATATACCACCACAGATGTCTCCATGCCTGACTTTAGTCATCACAATGAATATTTCTGAATGGAATTCATCATGTTTAGAGGGAATGGGTTCTGTGTAAGAACCACACCTGTCACTTAAATTGGGAGGAAAAAAGTGATTAAGTGGCATGGATTAGGTGGACTTTTTTCAAAGTAGTCCAGAAACAAGGTTCCTAAAGTAAGAGCAGAACAGCCAAACCCCAAAGAGTGGTACTACAAAGCTTTTCTAAGATGATTATGAATATCACCTTTCTTTCTAAACATTAATAGAATAAATTCAGGTAAACCTGAAAATTTCCTCTTTTCACAAACTCTCATTTCATTTTCTAATTTCCTTGTATTAATACAGCTGTGGAGAATCACCTTTCCAAGAAACAGACAATAGGGCCTAAACCAAATTGCCATCTTTCCTTCCATTGCTACTGAAGCTGGAGGGCGTGTGCACCTTATCTCATTACCTGAGCAGATGGGGACGCTTATTCCAGTTCTCAGAAGCCTGATTACATAGGTGGCATGCAGGGAAAGCTAATCAGAGGATCCTTTCTGCTAAGTGAGTCCTGGCTTGTGGTTGACAATAGAGTGAAATCAGCAGAACAGAGATGGACTTCCAGAAGCTTGTTCTACTAATAATGACAATCTGTGGCTCATGAAGCAGGAATGTGCTGAAAATACTCAAAAGATTAACTGAAAGAGAGGAAATATTAACTGTGAACTCCATGGCTTTTCTCAATAAGTGTCAAAACCTCAAAGCGATTGAAACATTGTTTTTTGCATTTAATATTTGCAACGCTGTGATAGTAGCAATGAGATAATTATAGCACTTCTGCTACCAAGGCCATGATTCACCCAAGCCAAACATCGAGTCATTATTTGTGTCATTCCACTAGAAGGGGTGAGGAGGGCTAAAAGGAAGAGGAGAGCAATGTGAGCTTTTTACTTTGAGATGCTGTTTACAGAAGCAGAATATTTGTTTCCAGCACAAAGCATTTTGCATCTCATGGAAACTGAATTACTGTGGAATTTTTTGCTACCTCCATCTTTTTGGGTTTTTTTTCTCCTCCCTACATCTTGTTAATGACGAACTCAAATACCAATGCAACAAGCAAGAAGGCAGCACATGAAGGGCACAGTCAAGAGGTCAATTTGTGAAGTGCCCCAGTCTTTCAACCTGAAATACTGCAGGCTCTAGTTATTTATTTATTTAGCTATTTAGTGGTGATAATGCACAGTATAAGTTTTCATGTGATGAAGAGAACCATGCCACATGATGTGGCTTTGGGGTTTTTAATAGGGCATCTGTGCTATCTGTGTAGTTATAGGGGACCCCATTTTCCAAACATCATCCATGCCTTTCAGAGATATGGCAATTAATCCCTTTAAGTAAAAACACTTCCAGGATTGTGCTGTGGGATCTCTTAAAAAGTATTTTTGCACAAAATGAATCAAGCGATATATCAGCAGCATCATAAATTAAACAGGTACTTTCTGTTGATCAAAATTATCCAAAACTTTAGTCTACATACCAATTCAGCAACAATCTGGAATAACCTATGTTTCAGAAAGCATTGTCTCAAGTTGGAAGTAAAATCTTGCCTTTAATATTGTCTGAATGATGTCCCAGAAAATAGACAGGAAACTTTACTACTTGTAAATCCAAGGTGGCCAAGTCTCTCTCCTCTTTTCAGTTGCTATGCTGCATAATATAAAGTACAGTAGTAGGCTGTAAGATGCATGAAGAAATTTCTTGGTGGCATTAGGTGCTGGTAAAACTCCAAAGCAAGTACTGTTCCATTTTTGGGCACTGTGATTCAAGGAAAATACAAAACACTTGGGGCTGGACTAGGAAAGAATTTTGAGAGGAGTGAAAATTGTGATCAAGTCTGAAAGGAAATGATGTAGTTTGGTCTAACAGATGGTGAAGGAAGATGTGTGTAACAGCTTTTCTATCTTGTACAAGTTAAAATATTTATTAGTAGAGAATAAACATTTCTTCACATCTGATGAAGATAAGTAGTGGGTTTAACAGCAGCAAGGGAGTTCCAGGTGAAGTATATAGCACTATGGATGGCTAAGTACTGGGAGTGCCTAGGGAGGCAGCCAAATCTCCATTATTATATTTAGAATAAGCTAGATAAATATGCATCCGGAATAACATAGGAAGACCCGATTCTACCTTGGGGCTGAAAGTGAAAAGTGACCTCTTGAAAATCTTTTCCAAGTTGATTTTACAGAATTTCTGCTAGGATTCTTTGCTATCTGGCCTTCTCAGACCCCAGCAAGCTCCCTGCTTGAACGCACGACAGGTTTTCACTGTTATCCAGATGAGAAACTAGCAATTGACTCAGGTCCTGCCATGCTGAGATGCCAGAAGTTGGCTGGCAAGTCAGCACTATTAGTGGAAAAATCCTTTGAGAGTTCTGCAGTAGTACAAGATTTAAAAGCTTGAATTTATGGACAAAGATGTCCAATTGTAAATGTGGACTTGCTGTGTTTACAGCACTTCAGCATGTTTTACATCAAAGCACATAAAGCCCATTTCAGGCCACTAATCCTCATTTATAAGGCAATTTAATTCAAATCAACTTTATATTAGTAATATATGTTCCATGTGCTCAGCTGGATGGGATTTTGTTAGTATTGAGTTTGTAATCATATAGATAGAAATAATTGCACCACATACAAAGGTAACATTGTGCCACGCTGGATCACAAACAGAACTCAATTAGGACTTGCACAACATTCCTTGTTACTTTTCTCATCTTCTCATAGGTATTCTACACAGAAAATCTGTAATTATTTCAAAATCTGTTTTTATTTTCATAGTCCTTCATTGCCTGAACTAGATGACAATTTTCTCAGGAGCAAGGATGAAAAAGCAATATAAACCTTCCTTAAGAAACCAGAACATTGCAAATCCCACTGTTCTTCAAGTGCAAACTTCATCTCCTCACTTGGTAATTAAGTACATAAATCAGGATTAATACATTAAAAAAAGTAATAATCTAAAATATTACTGAAGAAACACTTTTCATGTTTTCCAGCTGTGAAGAGAAAGGCCAAATTACACAATTCCAAATACTTTTGCTGCTTAATACATTGCTTGAAAAAGCAGTAATAGATGGTAGCTAATCAGACCTGGGGAATGTAAACAATTTTTTTAAATTCCAGACATAATTTTGAATACTATTTGTATTGAAAAGACTCAAGAGGGATTAATTCATCCACATATACCCCAAATTCCTGAAAAAAACTTGGAGGAAATTTTACTAGTATTTTCATAAAAACAGCTAACTCTGAAAATCAACTTCACCTCAAGGAAGGCAAACACGTGAAAGGCTTAAGCACTTTAACCTTTGGTTGAAAGAACATCTGTCTGGAGCTTTAATCTCTAGCAGGAAAAGGAGAAGCTTCCAGCATATTGAAAGCTGTTAATTAAGTTCAAGACAAAAGTTATTAAGTTAGAACAAGCTGCAAGAAGGTCTACTCAAAGATGTGCAGAGTATCTATAGATACAGCCCAACAAGGATATCTTAAGACATGAATGGTTATGACTCATAAAGATAGTTATATTAAGAAATCATCACTCTGTGGCGTAATTCAGCTTGGATAGAACATGACAGTGTGGCAAACAGTGCTTCCAATACCACAAACTACCTCACAGCAATCAAACCTGGGCATTTTCATGGTACAATTTTATGCCACAGAACTGTGTCTTAAGTGAACATGAGTCACGTAGCCTAGCAACAGAAAACACAAGAGAGGATACTTCTCTTTAGCATGGAAGTTGTAGGAGGATTAATTAAAAAAAAAAAAAAAAAAAAAAAAAGCAAAGAACCGCCCAACATGACCGACCCACAGGAGACAAAAGAAGAGGAGAGACATAAGAAAAAACTGGGAGCAGATTGCCTGTGAAAAAGTGACAAGTTTAACTGTATTTAGAAAATTGGAACGAGAATTAGAATAGCGTCTCAGTAAGACTGGAGGGGAGCAGACAAAAATTTAGAAGACTACTCCAAATGAATAGCTTTAGTGCTGACTACACACCAGCTGACACCTTTGCTTGTATAGGCCGAGCAGTGATGGGTTCACCAAATGATAAGAATTGATGAAATATAAATTCAAAAGCTGTTCCTACTGAATGAGATAAAGGATGTAGACAGGAAGGAGCAAAATATGAATACAGGAAGGAACTGAAACACATTACCCCTGAATTGCTTCCAAAATGACCTGAAATCACACTTCACAGAATAAATTTTGCAGCTAATGTGAAAGGAGGTATACATCTTCTGAAGAGAAATGGTGCCCTTCACATCAGCTCCCTCACACACACACCCAGCTTGAAAGCAAGGTGGCAGAAAAGGATCTGTGTGTCATGATGAACAATAGAATATGTTAACCTATTTTTTTTCAGTGAAGCTCATAACCTGTCATTTTTCAGATGCAACCATGATACTTACATTAAAAAAGTATAATTTCATAGCTTTGTGTAACAAGTATAAAATAAACAAAAAAAAACCCCAAACAACCACAATGAAACAAAACACACAAAGCATCAAGAAAAGCCACCCAAAACAGTATAAGATATTTTATACATCACCAAATGTTGAACTTTACACTGGTAAAAAATTTCATCTGCCATAGCTGTGACTGCATTTTCAGGAAATTCACTAATTTTAATGGAAGTTCATGGTGTTTACTACACTGTAGAATACAGCCAAACTGAATGTCACCACTGAATTTTCTCATCCTTATTCACCATTCCTCATCAGTTTACTAAGTTAACTGACAAATGTTTATGACAATTTTCACTTAAACAGAGTCCATCAATAATTTAAGCAGAAATAAAGTGTTGCTGGTAAAATGGACTCCTTTCTCAGAGACCTTTCCCTTCATCTCCTCCATATTAAAGCTGGCACATCGCAAAGTGACACATGAATTTTATGAGGATTGATTCATGCCAGTCTCTGAAGAGTAATTAAGTTCAATAAAGGCCTGTCAATATCATTTGGTATCAGTTGTCACTTTATATCATGTGTAAAAGGTCCAGATGCACACAGAGATGGACAAAAACTGCAAGAACAGAAAGTGGATTTCAGCTGGGACAGGGAGGTGGTAAATATTAAACACTACGGCTGAAATCATTGCCTCACCTTAAAAACAGTTGTGAACCACCCCTAAAGGCCAGTCCTCAGTCAGTAGCCAAAAGCACAAATACTCCCAAAAAGAAAGGTTAAAACTCATAACTTTTCTTTCTCCAAAGGACACACATTCCATGCTCAACCAGTCTTCAGATCCAAACCTTATAAATCTTCTTAAGGCATTGGAAGAGGATAAGAGAAAGAAAACATATAAAAGGAATAATTGTCCTTTTTTCCCCTCAAGTAAGCATATGGTTTCATGCTTAACACAGGCACCTGTATGACAAGAGCCATAAACCCAAATTCACACTCCAAGCTTTAGGCTAGTTATCCCATCTCCTGGATGAAGTGTTTCAAATAAGACTGCAGATAAAAAGAACCCACAGCAACAATCCTTTCAAAACTGTTTTGGAAGCAAGAAGATCCTTCTGTCAGCAAGCCAGAGGTTCTAAGCAGTTAGAAAGCACATAAACACTTACATCAAGATGAAGCAGTATTACAAGCCACTGGTAGCAGAACTCCACGTGCTTTAATCCCAGCAAGAACACCAAGTAAAGAGAGATAAAACTCAACCCCCAGCCTTTGCTTTATAGCACTTGCCCATTAACCAATCCCATTGAGATGGAGTCAGAGACTTTTCTGGAGAAGGCTGCCTGTGAAAGTGCTCCACCCTTCCCCTGAGTTTTAATTCACACTTTCTGATTAATACAGCTGTACTAGAAGCTGAGGACTACATGGCTTAGTGGGGAGCATCTGCCCTTTCAAGGTTAAATAAGCTAAAGTTAATTGAATGTAAGTAACTCAAACTGCAAGTGGGAAGGCTCATGCAGGGATGTTAAGAAAAGAGAGGACATGCTAAGTTAAAAAAAAAAAAAAGGCTTTGCATGTGGAAACATAGTAGGGCCTCTAGGATACATAGACCTGAACATTTAACAAAATAGTAGGTGCCCAAGGATGAAGTTAGGGGGCTTTTTTGTTACATTTGAAGTTTCAGAGCAGGAACGGTGGGTGCTGATAAAGAATAGCTGTTAGCTAAGAGACTTTGGTATGCAGCAGGTGATCCAAGAGAAAAAATGAGAGTAGGTTTCAGCTTTTGGAAAAAGGAGTGATGGCTCCGTGCAGTACAGTGGAAGTTGGGTGATGAGTTTTTTCATGGGCTGCTAGATGGCTCACTCATACTGTCATGACAGACAGAAGCTAAATACTCTTAAAATCCTGTTGTTAAGTGCCTAACTCCCTTATGTCCTTTTTTTCTTTCCTACCTCAGAACAGATCTTCTGGCCAAATTGTGATTGGGCCCAGATGAACAATCTGAATTGGAATTACTTTATTATGTATGATATTCATCTCATAATGAACCATTACTCACCATTTTATATTCTCATATTCCTATCAATGATCTAGAAAAGAAAGGTTTATCTACAACCTGTCCATTTCATTTAGGATGTAGTTCTCAAGCTTTCATTTGCAGATCACTGGAGGCACAGAGAGTAGTTCTTTGTTTTTTTAAGGAAATCATTGTTCTGTATATAGTGAGGTTTTTTAGGAGTCATACTTCATAATGACTTTTAGAACTTTTTAGGCTATTTCATGATCAATTAATCTGAAATCCCTGTACAGTTTCTTTTTTTTTTGTGCTTGGAATAGCAGCTCCACATCTGTTGCTGGTAACTTTAGAGTGATTATTCAATTTTGACCACAACTTACAAAACAGCAACAAATAAAATAACAGAAGCCAAAGTGAAATGAAAAAGAGGGGTTTGGTCTGTGACATTTTCAGCCAATGGGGGAGATTTAATATTAGTAAATGCAAAACCTTATGGCCAAGAAAATGGAAGAATACATATAGAAAGAGGCAAGCATCGCAATCAATGTAAGTTAAAACATGGCAAGGGAATATTCTCTTTTTTTTTTTCT
The DNA here is from genome assembly GCF_009650955.1 of Corvus moneduloides. Lineage (NCBI taxonomy): Eukaryota > Metazoa > Chordata > Aves > Passeriformes > Corvidae > Corvus > Corvus moneduloides. The sequence continues at coordinate 7,576,756 of NC_045477.1, read as the reverse complement.
TATGTTTTATGGCAGAAAGGGTTTAAATCCAATACAATTTTTCAAAAATTGTTGATTCTTTCAAGGTTCTTCTGCTTGTTATAAAACCTGCAGGGGGGAATATCTACATAACACCTTGATGTCTTCATTAAGGCATTATCTATTCTAAGAACATTCTCATTATCATGATCATCATTAACATGTTTTATAGCATGTTCATTTGTTTTTCCTCCTTCTGAAATGTTAATCAAAGATTAAATTTACTGTAAATTAATCAAAAAACATTTTCTTCATTTTATCTTTAATCACAAAGTGTTGCACTGTGTAATAAACGAAATAATACAAAAATACTGAGTCATGGTTGTCAGTTCTTTTAATAATAATAATGTGAAAAACCTTGACGTTTATAGCACTACTAATTTGAGCATAACGTACAGTTACTTTTAATTTTTTTAACTAATATCTTTTATAAAAAATATAGCTTCTTTGAAACTTATTTCCAACTCACCAACTTAATAATATATTTGAAAATTCAAAAACTGGTATATTAGAAAGTTTGTTACTAATCCCAAAAAATATGCTTAGAGTCCACTGAATTAAAATGAGCAGGCTAGCTCATGAACAGCTTCCCTTATGGAAGAAACTCATTTAAAAATCAACCTATAACCAATTTAATTTCAGTTACTCTTCTGGCTGCATTGTTAGAAATATTTGGCAAAGTATTTTAATCTTATTCTTACACTTGAAAAAACTTCCACATAAATCAGGCCCAAATTTTCTGATATCTAAGTATCATAAACACTCCTCAAAATCCAATAGAAATGCTGGACTGTCATGCATATAAACATTTGGCTGGAGTGTGCGCAGAGAAGACTCGACTCCACCTTCAATAGTATTGCCACAGTTTGGAAAGTGAAAGTGTGCTTTATATTAGTTTCATGACAGTAACGTTGAGTTTATGGCCTCAAAAGGAGAGAGCAGATTCTGAGTGACAGTCAATTGTAACTGTCTTTGAAAGTGTGGTGAGCTGACCTTTTCTGGCTGGCAGATGCCAACCCAGCCACTCTCTCACTCCCATTCCTCAAAAGCACAGGAGGAGAAAATATGGAAAAGCTCATAGGTCAAGATGAAAACAGGGAGATTGCATATGAGTTATCACCATGGGCAAAACAGACTTCATTTGGGGAAAATTGATTTAATGTATCACTTATGGGATTACAAATGGAGTAGGACTGTGAGAAATAAAACCACATCACCTTACCATTACCCCTTCCTTCTTCCTTGGCTCAGCTTCATTCCTTTGTGGAATCTTCTGCCTCCTCTCCCTCAGTGGTGCAGGGAGATGAGACAGGGGAGTTGTGGTTAGTTCATAACACTTCAACTCTCCTGCTCCTTTTTCCTCAAGAAGTTCCCATGCTCCAGTGTGGGGTCCCTCCCATGGGAACCAGACCTTCACGAACTGCTCCAATGTAAGTCCTTTCCACAGGCTGCAGTTCTTCAAGAATTGCTCCAGCATTGATCCTCTCCTAGGGGTAAAGTCCATCAGGCACAGACACCTCCAGCATTGTTCTCTCACAGGCTGCAGTTTCTGCCAGAAAACCAGCCCCTGTATGAGCTCCTCTTTTGCCAGGATCTTGCTCCTCCATGGGGTCCTCCATAGGTTGCAGCTTCCTCCAGGGAATATCTGCCTGCTCCAGCATGGGGTCCTCCATGGGCTCATATCTACTGGCCAGTGGTTACAGGGAATAACTGCTCTGGCATGAGGTTCTCAAAGGCTGCATGGACATCTGCAGCACCTCCTGCTCCTGCTCATTCTCCCACCATAGAGCTCACAGAGCTCTTTCTCACACTTTCCCCTCGGTTCTCACAGATGGCCAGCACTTTGTCCTTCCTCACACAATCTTTCCCTGAGTCACCACTGCTGTGACTGCAGGACTCAGCTGCACCGTGGAGTGGCTCTGGAGCAATGTGTGTCTGGGGCACAGAAAGCATTCCACTCTGCAGTCCTTGAACACACAGCACTCTGAGCCTTAACGTTCAGATTTTTAATAGAATAGTTGAATGTCGTCAAATTAGAGAGTTTCCTGCTAGTATGAAAAATTGTAAAAGAATTTTGCCACTCTATTTTAATCACATTGGTTTTTGTCCATGCTCATTTCAGCATAAAAGTACTTCCTTTGTGCTATGCTTTAACTCCAAATTACCATCCAGCTTCCGCTAAGAAATTGGAAATCAATTCCTAAAACATTATTTTGATGACAAATAAATGATAACACAATTCACAACAAACAAACTGAAAACTTTTAGACAGAAAATCAGCATAAATATTTGTGTACATACCAATGGAAAATAAGCTACATTCCAGACTTCCTGAATTTTATGCAAATTCTTATTCCAGAGTACAGAAGAATTTGTGCAGAAAATATTTATTCTACTTGTACTATGGGTATAAAATTGTACAAAAATATTTGATAACCTTGATTCAGATACTTGATAAGTAGCTAGCCCAAAATACAGATCTGAGAAAATCCTATGTGAATATTTGTTATCTCCTATGGCTTGGATCTGCTAATATGCTGAAATACAGACTGTGTTGGAAGAAAATAAGCAAACAAATAATTGTTTGTTGAACATGCTGATAACATGATGAACAGATCAGTTATTAATACTAAAAAGCATCATACACAGGATATGCACAAAGCTCCCAAAAGGTAGAGGTGGAAGGAAAATAGTTTTCCTGTTGTGTCTATATTAAAATTTTCTATTCTATGGATATTTTTTCTTTTTTCATAGTGTCAGAAAGACAATGGGAAATATCTCCATTAATGATCTGCTGAAAATACCAGAGTAAATGCTGCCCCTAGGTTTTGCTCATTCCCAGATATCCAGGCTGCAGAGGACAAGTTAATGTACAAAAAAAAGTAATTGGCTGGACCCTGAGAACTGAGAACATTATCTAGAGACAGAATTGTAGCTCCCCAAAGTTCCTATCTGAAGGTCCAAGAAATTAAAGTACTGAGTGCTGGGTAAATTAAAATCTCGAAAGGGAATTATGTACCAGAAAAAAATTCATAGCTGTAATTCATTTTTTCTTACCTGAAAAAGAGGTTTCAAAATAACAGAATGAGAAAAAAAAAATAGTGTTTCCTTTTGTAAAAACTAATGGAGACAAAAATCTTAGTCATAAATACAAAGTTTGACCTGCTCTGTACAAGCCCTATTTTTTCTCAGTAATGGAACAACACTTAGAAGGAAAGGTTCCCACAGCAAATTGGCTAATTCAAGTGATCTGAAGAGTTCATATAATGCAGTTTGCATTTCTTCATCCTTCAGTGTCTCATCATTTGTCAGTGAACACAATGAGAAGAGAGCAAAAGACAGCCAAAGCTGCAGACGTGACAATGTGCTCTGGCAGAGGAACAGAGGGGTACAATTCGGTGGGATACGGAGGCTGTTAGTAGAGGCAGCAAGGCAAATTAGTAGTGTAAAAAGGTGATCTATTATTCCTTAGTGAACAGTGCTGCAATTATTTTCTCTCTTTTCATGGCAGGTCTTCCCCCCCTACCCCTCCTGGCTTTTTAATTTTGCCATAGCATTAACTGAGTGAAAGTTTTGTCAGGGTTGTACCTAATATGGCTGGTGAACTTCTCTCTTATATTTCACAGGCAGAAATTTGCTTGCACTCACTGTGCATTATTTGTGGAGACTTTGAAATATTTAGAATCAGTGGGTCTCATTAGCAGAATAGTAGGAGGTGCTGCCTCACCCGGTCACTGCAGGCAGAGTGATTTTACAGGTCACAAAAAGTTTGCATGTATTTCTCTTTTCCTATGCAGACAAAGCTTGTGGGCAGAAAAAACTATGAGAAATCTTGCTGGTCCACTAGCCCTACAATTTAGAAACAGGGTGGAAATGAAAGGAGTACACATTGGTAGGTGGCCTTTTTATTTTGCTATAAAGTTCAGTACTTTGTGACTTTTTCCCTGGCAATGCCAATCACTTAGGAAATGCACGTTTCTAAAACAACGGCATGTTTCAATAAAAATAGCAATACGCGTTAGGGGGTAGCAGGGAAAAAACAAAAACAGGAAGTAAATTTTTAACTATCTTTAGATGGAAAATGCAAGTCACTGCAAGATGGCAAAATTAATGGGTTCCACTTAACTTGAGATAGCTGAGTGAGCTTGCTGCCTGACAGCCATTAGTGAGTCTGGGCTGAAAATCCTTAGCTGGAGGACACCATCTGGTAAGCACCATACAAACAAAACCGAATGCCTTGGAGCACTTGGAGCGTGTAGGCAACAGCAAGCAAGAGGCAAAACTGGAGTTTGGGAAATAGACAGCATTTCAAGCTGAGTTACTCAGACTGAGTGATTCATTTCCATACACGCTTCAGCCTTGTAGAAACACCAGCACAGCCTTTCCTCAGGAATTTCTGGATAAAGAAAAAGTAAAGAAAGCTAGATCCTGTGTCCTATAATCATTTTGAGAAATACAGTTCTCTGTGAATAATTTAGGGAATAAGATAGTGGGAATCAGAGCAGTGCAACTGACCTTAAGACAATCCTGAAACACAATACATCTCTTAAACCTATCAGAAGAGAAATAAAAATATCAGATATGCTTATCAAATATTTTTAATCAGAGAAGTATCTTACTTTGAGAGAAGTTCTATAATCTTCAGTGGGTTACTCATGATGATGATCATGATAATAATAAAAAATATGGTTCATTTTGATTATTTTTTCACTGATATATTGAAGGGATGTGGCAAGATCCCATTACCGAGCTGCACATCTATATTTGTATTATCTATTTTCAGTATCTTTGTATTTCTTAAGAGATTGTCACATGTAGAGTTTCACAGTTCAAAGGATTGAAAGCATAAATCCTCAAAAATTGAGGAAAAAAAAAAAAAAGAGAAAAATTTCTTATTGTTAGATTATTTGTTTTGATTGTTTTGGGGTTTTTGGCTGGCTTTTTTTTTTTTTGTGATAAGACCTTCCCAAGAAAAGGAGATAATACTTTCAAAATCATGCTAGTGCCCAGGCTAAAGCTGACAAACAAAAGTCTTTCTGAAAGGATTTAGACATAAAATAAATGGTTGTATATCTCTTCTCAGGTTTCCAATTTATAAGTTTACCTAATAGTCACTTATGCTTTAAACATTCTTTCATAAGTGACATCATACATATCTAATTTGAAGTAAAACATATTACATGACTTTTTTCTTTTTTACGCATGGATGAACTCCCTTTCATAACATTGCAAAAAGAGTTCTACTCAAAATCTTTTTTGGGAAAAGGAAAGATACCATCTACATGGCAATTATGATTTACTGTTATTCCAGTTAACATTTTAACAGTTTAACAGTCCAAATAATTAATCAATATTTTTAAAAACCCTCTTTGGTTATAAAACTAGCATACAAATCTTCCTCATATTTACCTTTCTTTTTTCTGGCACTAAACTCTCTTTCCTTTGGAAAAGCTTCAGTCTTGGTCAATGACGTTGGGAAAGGGAGGGATGTGGAAGAGTTTATCAGCAGCATCCTGAGGTCCATACTGGAAGGAATATCATGTCCATTCTGGCAGTTCCTCTGAAAGCCAAGGAAAATACATATTAGATTTACATATTTCAAGACAGAAAACATGGAATCATTTAGGCTTTAAAAGAGAATAATTGAGTAAGAAAATTGTCTAATACTTGTTCAGCTAAAGGATATTCACTGGGTTTTGGTTTTGATGTCATAGTAACATGAGACACAGTGGGGCAAGAGGCAGACTTTCCTATTGATCCAGCTCATGCTCATTAAGATTTACTTTCCAGCAGACTATGGTTTGCAAATTTCTCTATGCTATTTACTCCATTCCAGATCAGGCCAAAATGCATTGAATAAAATTAATTTGAATGCATATGGTTTGAGTATCTATCTACACTTCACCCCACATTAAAGTTCGCTTGATTCATTGTCTTTCATCTAGACTTTCCTCCATGTAATAGCAATCATATTCAAGTGAATGTGGATCCCTTTTGTAAGATTTTCAAAGGCATGATCATACTTTACTAAAATGCAAATATACCTGCTGCATATCCTTCATCCACTAATTTTGTAAGTCTATCAAAAAAGCAATCAAATTTGAGTGGCAGGACGTGTTTTTTTTTTCCTTTCCTTTTTGTTTATACTCGTACTGATTTTAAAAAATTAATGGTTTTCATTACAGCACCAAGATAATTCAATATATTGAAATGAGTACCCTATAATAGTCAAATACAGAATAAATGCAAAATGCAAGAATTGGAACTTCATTTTAAAGTTGTGGGTAGCATTCAAATATTTCATTATACTCTATAAATTTTAGGAAAGTAAATTAAATAATGCCATGTACAGAGATATTACCAAATAAAGAAGAAATGAGCTGGTGGATGCATTTTATTCTCATGGTAGGGTTCATCTGTTCCCCCATTCTAAGCCTGGGGGTCAAAACTCTTTTGAGTAAACATTATTCTGACACTGCCACATGTCACACTGAGGTCTTCAAGGCCAGGCTGGATGGGGCTCTGAGCAACCTGGTCTAGTGGAAGGTGGAAAGGTATCCCTGCCCGTGGCAGGGTGGTTGGAAATAGCTGATCTTTAAGACCTCAGATTCACAGAGTATTCTCTGTTGGACTCATCTGACCCAAACCCTTCGATGATTTTATGACAAATGAAAGCAGGCAAAATAAATGGGATTTATGCATTTTCTAAGATTTTTTTTTTAATATTTATTCTGTTACTGTTGGCTGTTTGGAACCACAAAGATTTTAAAGTCAGGAGTGACCACAAAGCAGGCCACAGGCTTTTTTCAGAAGTCCTTTCTGAGAGCTGATGGTTCTTCTCTCCATGTAATGATAACACAAAGTTCAATAACTTGCAGGTGAATTCAACTATGTCTTTTCAACCCATATGTGATTTTAATTGTAAACCAACAGATTAATTGCTCCCTTGGTAAGTTGCTTCAGTGGGATATAATGTTCATTTTGAAAAGCCAAACATTACCCAAAATTTGATTGTTTTCAAACTTCAGTTTTTCAACTACATGTCTGTGTTTTTACTCTGCTAGTTTATGTAGCTTCCAGTGGTCAGTGTCTTATTCCATGGTGGATCTATATAATCCATGATCAAATTCTCCCTTAACTTTCTCTGCACCAAGCAGAAACTACTGAAGTCTTTCAGTATGAGGCAAATATTCCAAACCTTACCTACAGTTCGTTTGAGCATTTTCCTAAAACTGGCAGTGTTCTTAACTCAATGAATTAATCATCTGCCTTATATATTCCTGACCAGGTACTGAAGTCTGAGGAGGTGGTTAAAACAACTACAGGAATAGGTAATATCATTATGTGAAGCTTTGACTTCTTGAACAGTTTCAGAGGGCTTCTAGTTTCTGTCACACATGCTGTAGCATCCAAAACACGAATAGGAATGCTCTCAGGGCATTTCTTGTCCTTGTGAGAACTCATGTGAGACCTCATAGGAGACCCCAAGCTGCAAAGAGATCTTTGGGTCTATCTTTTGATTGGCTGAAGAAGAACAGGCTAGTTGGAAGACAGAATTGTGTAGGAGACGAAATGGAAAAAAAAGTATTTCTAATTTGCAGTTGTCATCCATAGCAATGAGATGAGCTGACAGTGCCAGGGCTGCAGTGATCTCTCCTTTCACTGATGGGGAGTAACAGAGCTGCTTAAATGTCAGGCATAAACAAAGCATTAACACCACCTTAGTATCTACTGCCTCAAGTCTGCGGGCTCAGCTCGGCATCTCTGCACTGGTTACATGATTGTCTACAGACAGGAAATGAGTGAAATAACTGCTGCATACTCTGACTTTTCTGTAGTCATTTAATCTGTGGAAATCTTCATAATGGAGTTTGACTCCAATTTTCTACTTTGAATTAAATTTTGAGGTCTGTCGTGGTAAAGGTCCATAGTGGATCAGGCTGTGAGGAAAGTGTAGACAGAACCATTGTTGCTCCCAGCTTGCAAAGGACATCTTATAAAAGATTGAATACTTCAGTTTGATTTTTATTTATTTATTTTCTTTACAAGGAAAGTCACTTACATGGATTGTTGAATAGTACATGTAATATTTATTAAGAATGTACCAGAAGAAGGAAATCAGACTGGAAAAACCAGAAAAGCTTAGCTGCAAAGTCCAATGTAAGTTAGTTAATGACCTCAGGAGTCTCAAGTAAATCCCTTTTATTTGAAAATATCTAAATGAGGCTTCCACATACACATCTCAGTTTAGATTTAATTTTGTTTTTTAAGGGATTGTAGAATAGGACAAGTACCAAATTGAGATAAAGCACTCCTTTTTTGGATTTTGGGTAGAAAATCTGTTCCAGTATGGATGGAGGACAACTGTTCAATTGCTGCAGCTAACCATAAACTCAAGCCTTAATATAAGTGTTCCTCTGAGTCAAACCAAGAAGCTGGATTTATGTAATGCAGAATGTTGAACAGTTACATGACCTTGAGACCCCTTCCAACTTCAATTATTGTATTATTAAAAAAGGCATACTGCAGCATTTAACACTAGCTAGTCTAGGAAAGTGTACTCATAGACGTAGACACTGAATATTATACTTGCTCTACATTTTGAAATACTGATAATTCAAATTACAGCACAGAGAACGATTTTTATTTTAAAATAAATTCTGCATCTGGGACCCCAAATTTGCACATACAGAAAACTGGATTTACTCAAATATTATATGTGAGTGATTAAATTTTCTTTTCCTATGTAAACTAAACACAGAAAGCTTTGTAAGGTCATATCAGACCACTGTGACAAAGAAAAAAACCTTCAAGGGAACAGTGATGGTGTTTACATTTACTTAGCCCAAACATTTCTTCCTTTAAACCAAATCAAAGTACAATGAGGGTTGAAGTCTCAGCTTTTAGCTGAAATCTGGAATTTAGCTTGAATTTTAAAGACTTTAGTCTTTAAGATTTGATGATAAATACTCCTTTGCAATCAATAAATACTGACAGAAACCAAAGAGAGAATTTGAATTTGTGTGGGAATCCCAGTGGCAAGGGAAACTCAGTTCCCTACGTATACAGTTAGGTTAAAAAGAAAATTAAATGACATTGCATTATTCTGGACTATGAAACAATAATGAAGAACATGAAACTCAAATAGCCTTGTGTATACCTGAAGAGTTATAAATATGTTCAAATTTAACTCTCAGCTGGGTATTAATTAGCTGTTTTATCCTTTGTATGGACAACAGTGTTTCCATACACTCCATCTTTAAGCAAGTACTGTACACTTCTCATCAAATAAACAGGTTTATTTTCAAAGTACTGAGACACTATTTTTTGAGATCTCTGAAAAATCCTTGCTATACTGAAGGTTACTCAGCACAAGCACAGAACCCTTGAAAATCCAGCTGTAATTTTGGGTACTGAACCTTTGAAACATCAATCAAATTTTCCCTTCTTTAAATATAGGTCTAAATAGGGTATAAACTTAATTAAAAAAACAAAAAACAAACAAACAAACAATCAAAGAAAAAACCAAAAAACAAAAACAAACACCAAAACCCACAGGAGAACAACCACCCTGTATATTAAATATACATTCATTAGTTACCTCAAATGTGAAAAGCAACAGAGACTCCTTTCTCATATTAAAACTGGAAAATTGTATACTGGAAGTAAAAAGGACAGGTGGTAAAATATAATGGAGTAAAATAAATGCTAAAGCCATTCTAGTCACTAATTAAGCTTGTCTCACTTGATAACAAGCTCAAGAACATTTCCTGCTTTCCTGTACACACACATATCAGAGTTACACTGCAGAGAGTTTGAACGAGTTTGGGCTAATTTTGCAAGTTCATTCTGTTCCAGACTTAAAGGTCTTTTCTTGCAAAATAGAAAGAAATAATGTCAAATTAGGGGTTATATATCCTTCCTAACAAGAATGTCATGTGCCTTGACTAGTCCAAGATGTACCACATGAATGCCATGGGTTTGAACATTTCCTTCACTTTATATTTCTGCCTAGCAAACATGCAAAATAAAAAAAACCCTTTTCCAAAGCTGTTATTAGACTGCTTTGCTTCAAACACATCAGAAAGAGATGATGATAAGACGTCTTAGTAGTCCTGCCCATCTTCCCTTAAATTTAAATATATATGACACTGGAGAATAGACTTGCATTGAACTAAAAATTATCCTAGTACAATTAAAATTTAGCTGTCATATATACCCCAAAGAAACTGGAGGGTTTGAGGCATGGAAAAAGTTGTACCAAACCTTGCTTCAAATTCTATTCTTGAACTTCTCAGTAGCAAGTTATAATTTTCCAAAATTATTTTAATGAAAGAAATTTACAAATTAATTCCTGTAATTATTACTAGCTCTTATTACTAGTAAATTGTTTAGAAGCTTTAATTATGAACATTTAATATTCAAAATTCAAGCTGAATTGTGATTAAATGTAGTCCTATTTCTGCTTCTCTGCTGGATGAAAATAGCACTTGGAATGAATGTTTTCGGAGTATTAAAAATACATGTTTAACAGTTAAAAAGTGTCAAACTGCCTAATATTTACCTAAAGTTCCATTTCTTCTTGTTTAACACCTTCTTACAGATAAGAAATACTTCTGGCAGAGAGCAAAACCTTAGAAATTTGGAAAGAAATAAAAGGAGTTGTATAAGAAGTGCAGTTGAAGGTGAGAGATTTTAAGATTGAAGATCAAATACATGGGGGGGGGGTGCGGTGTAAGTTTGTCTGTTTTATATATTTATGTTTCTTCAAATCTTTTCATAAAACCCATAGGTGTAGACACAGATTTGGTCAGGTGTTGCTTCTGTACTGTTTAACCTCATTTCTTTTACCATTATATAAGTGCTTGGAGGCCCTAAGAACTTTCATATTTTCCTAATTTTCATTATGTTTAACACAGATTTGTCCCAGGTTAGTGGCACATGGATTACCTGCTTCTCTCTGATCAGTTCCTGTGATGGAGTTTGTGAAAGTGAGAAAGAACCTGGTCAGTCAGGAGGTACCTGAGGAGCAGTCAGGAAAAGCCCATGATTTGTACCCACACACTCCTACCAAAAGACTTTAGAAAAGTTTACCAAGAGACCAATTGGACTGTTCTCTTAAAAAAAAAAAACCCAACCCAAACTAAAACCTACTGAAGCTTGTAATATTCTATAGGTAAATGAAATTCATTTATTTCCCTCTGAGTGTATGAATCAAGACAGTGCAGTTCACTGAGGAATGTCCAATTACATAGGCACCTTTGTCCTCTTTGAGTGTATATTCTAGAAAAAGACAGGGAGACAGGCAGAAAAAGGAAGACTTAATACTGTCTCATTCATGATAGTTTTCTGTATTTCATTTCCCAACTAATTAACCTTTTGCTGCAGAAAAGTTCTGTGTTAAGAAGCACAGCATAACCATCAAGCAACTCATCATTACTGAAAGACTGTTTCTAATTTAAAGTATTTCCACTCTTTAGAAAAAACACTAAGTTCCATAAAAATCTTTCTGTTCTCTCATCCCCTAAAAAAATCATACCGGTATGCAGAATTTAAACTTAGAATTAGTTTTCTTTTACTTCAGTTTCTAGTTGTTAATGTCAAAAATGTTTGTCTCTCAGCAATAGAGAAAGACAGCATTTTTCATATCACAAATTGTGAATAATATATGAAGGGAGTTTATTATGTTCACACTTGTCATATATGTTTAATCATGCATAAGCTGCACTTTAAAGAAACAGTACTCAAAATGTACAGAAAGCATATGTGCACACACGGGGTGTCCCTTTCTGTAGGCACCCACACACCTTGTTTATATATGAATGCACATGTGTGTGTATATATATATATATTTTACAAGTATACACCCTTTCTTTGTGTATGAGAGAAAACAATAAATATAAAATATGCAGATATGCAGTGTTTTTTAATGACTGAACAAAATGAATGAGATGAAATCCTTTATCTGTCTCAGCCACAGACTGCCTAGAAGTTTTTGCACGTGGCCATCATCTCTGCCTCAGCAGAACACTTGGACAGTTGACTCCAAATATATTCTAATTTAAAGAACACATAAGACAAGACAGTCTCAGAACTTACCTCTCCTCAACATACTTCAAAAGCAGCCACTCATAAAAGAGAAATATCTCCTTGCTGAGATGCTTTACTGCTGCTTTAATTTACCTGACAATCTATTTTGATGACTTCCTTAGTGACAGATATTCAAAAACTCCTCAATATGAATATATTTAATTTAAAATCAGTGAGCTAAAAACCTATAAAATGCATAATTTTAATAGTTTGAAAATCATAGTCACTATTATACAGGAAGTTGGTATAACCAGACATGATTATTAAATGGATAACACGTTATGGTTGAAAGATTCCAAAAGGCCCATTATGCTGAAAATATTTCTGGAAACAGATCTTTTTTTATTTTTTTTCCCCCCACATTTCTGCATTTTTAGAAATGATATTTCTTTTCCACATTTCAAATGTTACATCTAACAGGCCAGTGTATTTATGTGCAAATTTCAAAATGATTGAAATTGCCACTTCACAGCCAAAGAACCCTATTAGTGGCAAGTACTCTAACAACTTGTTCCCAATATCTTTTTGCTATGCTCCCAAAGCCCTGCTCCTGGGTGTATCCCATTGTCCATTTCCCTGCTGTGAAGGGCACAACCTATGCACCACCAGTTTGTATACGAAGGAAGGCAACTTAGAGTAGCTGACACTGCTACTCTGCAATGCTTATATCATCATCTCTAGGTACTTCCTCAACTCCTGCTAGTCACAACAAGGACTTTCCTGGCTTTGAGAGCTGAATCAGGGCTACAGTTGCTTTCAGGGTGTGAAGACATGCACTGTTTTTTTTTAAGGAGGGACAGCTTTAAATACAGTTCTCTAGAAAATCCCTTCCTTATGCAAGGCCTATCATGAGATATTACGAGGCAGAAGTTTGGAGGTCAGAGCAGGCACCCAGAAGATGCAGCAGCACCAGGATTGTTAGGCACAGTGTGAAGCTGGATTGACCATTCTATCCATGACAGATATGCCACAAGAGAAAACAAAAAAGGCAGGAATTCTCTAGCCCTTGTGCTGTGCCAGGGTACAGTGACATTGCAACAGCACCAAGTGGTGGCAGATGATGCTGTTACAGTTCATCCTATTCCTTGTCCTTAGCCATCTAAGAGATCACATATTTAGTAGAAACTCCTTGATAATTCATTTTCTTCCATGCCACTGCCTGGGAATCTCCTGCAAATTCACTTTGTGATTCAGTTGTTTGGGGGTTTTGTTATGTTATGGGTTACATTCAGCATCCTGGAAGATGTGAACCCCGTAGTTTGAAGATAAGGTACATATATATTCTATCTTGCAAGCAGTTATCTCCCTCAGTGGCTAATGAAACCAGTAGGGACTTAAGCATCCTTCAGGATATAGCTCTGTCATTTCTTACTGAAGAAAATGAGATACAAAATGACTGTAAGGAAATAATTTATGCTATTCCTCTGGAAATCTCTGTAAGGATATTGAGGGAATATACTGACCACAGAATCTGAGTCTGCTGCACTGAAACTCCAAAAATGAAAGATTTTGCACCAATACAGTCAATTGCCAGGTATTATCATCAGGCCTTTTTTTTTTTTTTTTTTTTTGATAACTGATGCTTGTTTGTTTTGTTTTTTTTTTAATAACTCATGCTTATTAAATGTTAATGAGGAGAACTTGTTTCTCCTATTAGAGGCCTCTGAGATCTAGTTTGGAAAGACATCAAAAGGGTAAGTTTTATTTTTAAAAAATATTTAAAAATGAGAAATTAAGTTCTAAATTATTGTGTTCTGCCTTCCTTTAATTGATTCTCTTATTCAGACTTGTTTGAAGTTTGACATCAGAGCCTCAGTGAAAACATAGCCACGGATTAAATACCAGTTTGACCTATGTGCTACAGAACAAAATCTTCACTTATCTTGAAGTACATATATAAGGCCTAAAATTCTGATAATAAAGGAAAAAATAAATGTAGTGGGTGCCATGAAAACAGTAAATTCATTAATGAACAATTTTTAAATTATAATTTGAAGTGCATGGTGTATATAGACTAATGCTTCTCTTGACAGGAAGAATTTGCCTGGATAAATGTGATCCATGTAGTCAGCTTTCTTGCTGCTCTTAGGAGGCAACATGCTCAACAGTGTCAAAGGATTACAAATTTACTTCCAAAATATAGGGGTCTTGTAAATACTATATTCAGTTTTAATTGGAAGCTTAACTTGTCTTTTGTTAGAATCTTTTGTTTGTTTGTCAAGACAGTTTGAAATGCGTAACCAAAATGGTATTTCAGAAAATATTAATCTTAAACAGAAAATTTGGTTTTTTCAACCTACAATAAAATAGGTTTTATGTCTTACATAAGTTTAAAGGGATGTTCACACAGTACCTAGCTGTTAATTAGTAAATGACTTGGAAATTTCTGAATAACTCTTTTTAGGAAATTTATATACCAGGGCCCCTTGGACTAAAAAACAAAAACAAAAAACCAACCAAGCAAAAGTAAAAGTCAACCAACAAACGACACCCACATAATCAATTAATTCCAAGCAAAGTATATAGATTTATTATTTCTGCTATGGATTAAGTCTAAGCATTACCTAAAATGTACATTTCTGGATAATATATTTGTCTTCCGCCTTCCCTAAAGGATGGAGTGCATCTCCCCAAACAGGGGAATTCTCATGTTATAAACCACAATGTGATCTTGTGGTTCAAGGTTCCTCAAGATTCCTCAGAGGGAGCACAACATCTGATTCAGCTTTCTGCCACATTTAGGGAAGCACTGAAAAGAATTCAAAAATGATAAAGAGCAAATCTGTTTTCCCTCCTGTGTTCTTTTCTCCCTGAACTGAGGTTCTAAGTCATCTGCTGGGAGACAAATGACTTAAGTGGACTGAAGTCTCACCCTGTAAACACTGATACTAATGAGAAAAAGAACCAATTACTTCCATGAACTGGACTGAACCTTTAGCCAAGAAAAGCACTTGAGCTATTCCTTAAGGATGCTCAAAAGAACACATTGTCATAAGCACTAACACAAGTACAACCAGATAGTAAAATGTTTTTTTTTAATTAAAGCAGAATTGAGGAAAAATAATGAAAACAGAAGAGATGAGGGAAAGGAAAGTGCAAGAAGGTCAGAAGTTAGTGCTTCGAAGTCAGTTTTCCACAGAAATGCTAAATAACATTAATACAGAAGAGAAGAGGCAGATAAATGTAGAGGAGAAATCAAAAATAAATTCAATTTTTAAACAACCTTTAGAAAACAGGTGTTTTTCTTCCCTACAGCTTCTGGGATTGTTTGCCTCTTCCAAATTCTATGGTAACTTAGAGCTCTGTAGAAGCATTAAAGTTTAGGAAGATTATACCTCTCTCTCTCTCAGAGACATGGTTATATAATTATATAAACTGCAAATATGCAGTGTTCCTCGTACTGTGTATTTGTGGAAATAAAATATCAGTCTACGTTCAGCTCAGCCTTTCAGTGTAAGGCTCTAGCGACAAAATTCACCCTGTACTGCATCTACATTTGAAGGTAGCTCATGGAAACAGTCAGCATCTAAACAGGCGGCATCTAAAACATGCCTGTATCTGTTTCTCCTGCTGCCAGCTTGGTGCATTTCCTTGGGAATCCCATGCCAGAGAGACAGGAAGGGCAAGGAGTGTGGGAACACAGAGAAAAGGGTGCAGAGAAAAGCCCCATGAAAAGCCTGCGGGTCCATAACTCAGCTGCCAAACTAACTCCTCTATCATGCCCTTGGGGCTTTGATAGATGATTATTAATAGTGGAAAATTCTGAATAAATATGACTCTATAAGACTTCATAAAAGTTACATACTTGGAAAGTATTCGTAATTTGTGGAAGGTCAGACCTTTTTAATTATATCTTGTCTTCAAATGTTGCTCAAATCTTCTGTCAAAATGCTTGGAAATTTTTTTTCCTTACTTGTTTGTTCATCTGTTTAGCGTAGGTAATCATCTAGAAAGCATTTTTCATGTTGAGTATTTCAGACAGCATCCTCCCAAGAAATTGCTTTGAGTCATGGAAGGGTCATCTATGGGAGTACAGAAATATGAATTAGTGAGAAAATTACTGGAGTTTATATTTACTCTAATATTGACTTTTAAGACATACTTTAAGATTGAAATAATTTTGTGCATAGATATGAACTAAAATCAAATGTTCTGATAGTTAAACTCCAACTTGCATCTTACTGATCAGCATTCCAAATTAATTAATTGTAGATACAGCAATAGTTGACCACAGGTCCATGTGCAAATCCACTCAATATTTTACTTCCTCAGTTTTTAAGGTCAACATAGGTCTTATTTCATTGAAAAGATGAGTAAAAATGAATTAAATAATTAGAAATGCATTTAACTTTCAAGTCTAGATAGCATCCAGTTTGTAACAGCTTCATCAAATAATTTAGAACCTGAAATAAAAAATAAAAAAGGGATTTGGTAGAATAATAGTGTTTTCAGATCTGGCCCAATATGTGTGATTATTCCATAGCTTCTCCCTTTTCCAAACTAATGGAGTATTTTGACACTTTCCTGTACAAATAGGTAGCTTGAATTATAAGGTCCTATGCCCAACTGTTCTGAATTAAATCTGGTTTAAGAACAGTTTAGCAAACTTCCACTCCAACAGAGCCATGGAGAGATTGAATAGTATATGTATATACTTGTTTAGAGTTTTCATCTATTAGGAATATGAAGAACAAGTGTCAGATAACTGCAAATTCCCTAGTGAAGCCAGCAAACAGTATAAGACAAAGTCATATCAGCATTTAATGAGAGAAACAGTCCTGTCAAGGCTCGTTTACCCCCAGCAAAACAGAAGGTTAATGTATTACCTGTTCGTCTTTCAAATAGTTATCAAGTTTAAATTTCTTTTACCTCAATTAAATCACATTGAGTTCATTATAATCTAATTTCCTGATCCAAAACCACTTAACTTACTCTTAAATTAATGCTGATAACATTCATATACTTAATAGTGTCTACATTTTTCTTTTATGGAAAAACCAAAGGATGATCTGGCATTGTAAACTGGATATCAAATGGAAATCCACTACGTGACATTGCTTACTCTCTACTACATTTTTTCAAACCACAAGATTTTCATAACTACTTAAGTAGAATTTTGTTGTTGCTGAAATACAGGAGTTCATGATTTTTACCCATACCTTTTCCTCCACATGCATTATGCTGTATATATCTCTAAACAGTTTTTTCACAGAGTTGTCGAGGTTGCACAAAATCTCAGCACCTAAATCTTTGATGAATGCATCACTAAAGAGATTGAAAAGGAAATGATATGCTGATGTGGATTGCAAAGTCATATGGAATTCCTCAGAGGGGATTTTTTCTACATGGCAAACCTTAGTAAAAATATTGCAAGATATTAAATTCTTAGGAATAATTTTTCAAATATGGGCAATATGAAAACAGTTTCTTTTTTTGGTCGCATTCCTAGAAATGCTTTTTCCTCAGCAACATACATCCCACCTGCAATCACTGCTGTGAATTTCTTTGCCTTTATTTTTCTGTTGAATGTATATCTGAAAAAAGAGTTGGATTCTGACCTGGTTTAAGCTAGAAGTTTTGAGAGCAACCCCACTAAAATCAGTGGAGCTTTTTGTCATGTGTCTGGAAGTCAATCTGTTTCTTTCAAACCCTTCCTTAGGGGGTGAGGGGAATGTCCTTATTTCTGGTGAGGTTTTAATTTTTAAAAATACATATCTCTTGGTTATGCCTGGTGTAATGAGCGACATCTGAACTAGATGATATAATTTAATACAATTATTTAAAACACTGCTGTTGTTTATGGAGTAGCAAGGATGTGTCTCTGCCTTAAAAACCATAGTAAAGAGCTCCATGTAAAGCTTCTTGCTGCTCTGTCCTAAACTGCTACCCCTAAGGGTGAACAGGGTTTAAAGGTGGCTCAGGTAGCTCCTCACTCTATTGCAGTCACTGCTGCGTAGGTACAGCTTGTGACAGGTTCCTGATTTTGTCACATACAGAGCTGCAGGAGCTGCTAAAATCTTCTCAAGATTTCCAGAATGCTGTGTAGGATATCTCTCATACATACCATCATGTGGGTGTTTACTGAGCATGACATAGTTTCAAACCACCAGTGCCTTTTATCCCCTACGCAGTCTGAAGGCGTTTGACAATGCCTTCCTCTTGCAAATGTGAGAAAAAAGAGACTCCTCTAACTGTGCTCCCCGAGTCTTTAGCCACAGATTAATCACCCCAGTACAGCAACAACTACAATATTCTCATAAGTATGCTTTTCTTTATCCCATGACAAAGGGGAAAAAAAAAAAAAAAAAAAAAAAAATCAAGATACTCAAATTAATCCAAGGAGTAGTTTCTACAAAAGGCAGTTGGTTTCAAGGTCTGACTCTGGTCTCATACTCATCCTGAAACAGTCAGAATGTTTGTATTAAATGACTTTTCCAAAATTAAATCCAAGACCAGCTAAAAACTTTGTCTTTCTTTTATTATAAATGGATTCTTGCAAATAAAAATCCTGTCAGGTTAAGCAAGATTAGAACTCCATAACTTTATGTTGTCTCCCTCTCTTATCTTTTGGGATCACTGGCCAGTTGTGAACCACTTTGTGGAGCACCCACTTTATACCTGTAATGCCTTGGTGCTTGAGGATCTGACTGTGGGGTGAGAACCTACTTAGCACAATTTGCATACTCTTGCCCCTATACCAAGATCTTTTATTCAGTCACAGACTTCCTGAAATCCTTTACACTAACTCAAAATTTATATTAATTTGCACACTTTTCGTCTTTGAATAGATACCTATATATATGTGTGTGTTTGCCTGGAAAATGCTGTATGATGTTCCAGCCCTCAGAATATCTTTCTTACATAAAAGTTATATCCTTCTTGAAAGCTTCTTAGAAATTCTTAGATTCATTGTATTATAAAAGCGCACAGTTTTGTTAGGATGCAAGGATTTCTGGCTGCATATTAATTTTGCTGTAAAGCTCACTGAGATGATAAGCTTCCAGCAACTCAGTCCAACTCAATTATCTGCATCCTTCCAGGTGGAGACATCAGGACTTTATGTCATTTTTGTCATTTCACTATTTTACAGCTCAAACTTCTACATGGAGCCAGAGCAATCTAAAATTTTAAATGTCTATCAAACTTCCCACCCCTCTGGCAACCAATATGGCACTGCTCTACTGCATCAGGAAAAATTTGCCCTCTTGGAGATGAACTTTTGGAAAATGACCTAATCCTTGTGTACCAAAACTTGCTTTAAACCTGTACCAGAACAACCTAAGTTTTGATCTGCGCACATTTGGCCCAAGTCACGCAGTCCCATGTCCCTTTCACCTTTACTTAAAGACTACACAAATGAAGATGGAGCTTCTTCCTCTGGAAAACACCTTTGTGCTTTAGCTGCATTTCCCTCAAGGCTGTCTCCGGGAGGCAAGAATAATCTGAGGAGCAGATTTTCCAGCTCAAAATGAAATAACTGGAGAATGAGACAGCTTCTTTTGTGAAGCAACTTTCTTCAAGTCTCTCCTCTGATGTTGATGCTACCAGAGCTCTATGCCCTGGGATATGCTGACAGAAGCTGACATATGAAAGAGTGGAATCAATACCAAAATAAACCCTAATGGCCCAAATTTCAGTTGCACTCTACTTATTAAAAAAAAAATTCTTCAGGATGATAAGTTTTTAACCACTGCATTAAAAACAGCCAGTAAAATCTATCTTACCATGAACATAATGACATATTCACAGGATTTTACACTGAGAAATGCTAAAAAGTCCGTGCATACATTATGTTTGGTAATTTAAAATACCCTCATGCTATCTTAAGAGACAGAGTTTAAACTTTAGAAGAGCGGTGACTCAGGTGATCCACCTCACAATTTGCATATCTTGGGTGCAAACTATACTTTTAGACAGCTTGTGATATGACAAATGCAACATACATTTTCTTCCTTGAGGCTGCTCTAAAAGAAAATTAGAGGGGGATATTTTTAGAAGTTTGTTTCCCTGAAAGATCAGATAGTAATCTCTACTCCACTCTTCCTTTTCTTGATATATACTGTTCTCTAAAAGCGAAATATACTTCAAGAACCACACAGTATTTCAGTGTCAAATATAACCATTAACAAATACACTGAGAGAAAAACCCACTAGTTGCACAAGAATAATTTAAAAAATTCTGAAGAATCCAGCAACTCTTACATTCAAGTCCCAAAATTGCCCTTATTTCAAAAGATATAAAACCAAAGTTCTATTTCCAAATATACTCTCCAGTTTATCAACTAGATAATAATTTTATTTCTGGTAAATGTAGTTGAAGAATGAAGATTGAGATCCAGGATCCACAATCAGTTATCCAATAAACCTGAGGCATTGACACAGGAAAGTTTTCATCTACTTTTCACTTCTTTTTTATTAATATTTTCTTGAATTTATTGTTGCTGTTATATACTTTAGAAGCCTCTAATGGGAGAAATGCACTAGGAATATTTCTAGAAATTGTATATCTAAGGTCTCAAGGAAAAAAAACAGTTTTCATCTATGATAATTACTAGGTCTCATTCAAATATTATCGTAATTTACGGAGTAATATCTAAGCAAGGTAATTAAATGATCAAATATGTTTTCTTAAAAAGGCAAAAGCATCAATACACTTCAGCACCAATGTGCTACATTCACTACAATACATAACAAATTAATGCTTCTGGGTCCCATTTGTTCCAAACTTCAGTAATACATAAACATTAGACCAAACTTACAATGTGCCTATAATAAACAAACCTTATTTAGGAGGATGAATTCAAACCTGACTTTCTGCTGTTCATCCTGTCAAAATTCATGGTCCCAACTAGCATTTGTTATGTCATAATGCTCATTTTATTATATTTATTCCTTTGACAGATAGTGAGGTTTCAGTGTAGCAAGAGCCCAGGAAGGCCCTCACTGCAGCTGTTCTTGTCACACAGGGTCACAGCATTTACACATTGGTGCCTCTAGGCAAGTATCTGAGTGCACTTATCAGCATTTCCTGAGGCAATTATGTTTGTAAGACAAAGTAGGAACTTGAAGAATCACTGTAAAGGGTGCTTCAAAGAGGTACAGGAAGCTTGATTGTCACTTTAGGAAATTATGAACCCTTTAGAATACATAGGTCACGTGAAAAATTCTTCAAGGCTAGCGAAAGTCTTTAAAAACCTGGTTATGCTGCATTAATGCCAATCAATTAGTTCTTAACAAGCACAGCACAAAACCCAGCTCAGCTCTGGCAGGTGGCAAGGTGGTAGGAAAAGAGCTTTGCTGAAGGGCCCTTCTGGCATACAGGGTCAGGTAGAAATAAACTTCAAAAATCTGTGGGAAAGGTAGTAGAGGCGATGTGGGCACCTTAGGCGAGATAGAAAGCAGACAAACTGGCCAGAGGTAAGTGTTAGAAAACTAGAATGTGCACAGGGGAAGGGCAGCAGGGAAAAAACATCTCACTGGTGGAAGGTTGAAATAAATTAGTAAGGTAGTAGATTTGGCAGCTAACTTTCAGAAGGTTAGAAGTAAAGTAATACTGACTCAAGGGAGAAAGGCACAAATTGTGTTTGTAATAGTTAGAAAGGAAAATAATGATTAACTTGGAAAGATTTTTTGTGGGGTGATTGGATACAGACCAAAAAATACAAAGAACATCTTCCAGGTTACATGCAGAGTAAGACTAAAAATGTGGCCCTCTTAGTGGATGAGGAAAGGCTGTGGATGTTGTCTCTCTGGACTTTAGTAAAAGTCTTTGACACCATTTTCCACAGCATTCTTTGGAAAAATCAGCTTTCTATGACTTGGACATGTGTGCTGCTCACTGTCTAAAACACTCTCTAGATGGCCAGGCTAGAGTCATGGAGAATGAAGTTACATCCAGCTGGCTGCTGGACACAAGTGGTGTCAGTGGCTCAGTTTAGGGGTCAGTGGTGTTTAATATCTTTATCAATGATCTGGATGAGGAGAGCGAGTGCACACTCGGTCAGTTTGTAGATGACATCAAGTTGGGTGGAAGTGTCGATCTGCTGGAGGATAGGAAGGGTAGGAAGGCTCTGCAGGGGGATCTGGACAGGCCAGATCAATGGGCCAAGGTCAGTTTTATGAGAGTCAACAAGGTGAAATGCTGGGTCCTGTTCTTGGGCACAACAACCCCGTGCAGTGCTCCAGGCTGGGGCAGAGTGGCTGGAGAGCTGCCCAGTGGAAAAGAGCCTGGGGGGTGTTGGTGGACAGCAGCTGAACGTGAGCCAGAGTGTGCCCAGGTAGCCAAGAAAGCCAATGGCGCCTAGGCTGTATCAGAAATAGTGTGGCAGCAGGACCAGGGCAGTGCTTGTCCCCTATACTCAGCACTGGTACAACACTCCAACACAGACACTGAGGTGTTGGAGGGAGTCCAGAGAAAGGCAACGGAGCTGGGGAAGGATCTGGAGCAGCAGTTCCTGAGGAAACTGGAGTTCGAAGAAAAGGAGGCTCAGGGGAGACCTTATACCTCTCTACAACTACCTAAAAGGAGGTTGTAACAAGGTGGGGGTCAGCCTTTTCTCCCAGGTAGTAAGTGATGGGATGAGAGGAAATGGCCACAAGCTGTTCCAGGGAAGGTTCAGATTCAATATTAGGAAGAATTTCTTCATGGAAAGGCTGGTCAAGCAGTGGAACAGGGTGCCCAGGCAAGTGGCTGAGTCACCAGGCCTGGAGGTATTCAAAATACATGTAGATGTGGTGCTTAGGGTCGTGGTTAATGGTGGACTTGGCAGTGCTGGGTCAATGGTTGGACTGCAGGATCTTAGAGGTCTTTTCCAACCTAAACAATTCTGTGAATCTATGACAGGATGCTTAAAATGGCTTAAGAAGTCATAAAGGAACATGTTGGGATATTTTGGAAAGTTGAGATACTTTATCCATTCAAGTCTTGGCTAAATTAAATTTTAAAAACCTACAGACTACAGAAAAAGATTCTTGTAAGTCACCAGGAACATGAAGGGGTGATATTTTTTGGCACTGTAAATAGCTGGTAAGAGAGAGAGCAAAAAATGTGTGTAGAAAATGGGTGACATGAAGGAGAAATAGTCGTCTCAGTTCTGCAGTGAGGGAAACTAAAACCACATAATCTACTGGCAAAGTGCTTCAAACCTTGGAACACTTTTTGTTTCTATTAAATTTAAGTATGCATTTGTAAGCTATAATGATTTGTGTGACAAGAGCAGAAACTTTAGCGTGCACCCTTATCTAACAGAAGCCCAGGTAGGAGGGGGAAGTACTCTCCTCCTTTTTCAGGGCTTGTCTGGGGTGCGACTCTTCCAAAAAAAGATATGAAAAAAAAATTAAATTACAATACCTTTGCTGCAACAATGACCCTGTAAGAATTTTTCAAGGAGAGTAGCTAGACTTAATACAGTTACAAATCTGGTAGTTATATTAAGAAAAAATATTACTCCCATCCTGGAATAGGAATGTCTACATGGAAGACATATTATTGAGTAATTAGTCCGTGTAGACTGTTTCCATAATTGTACATAGATCAACAATTATATTCTGTGCGTGCAGTACCTAAGAGAGGGGATTGTCTTTCAGTCCTGACAGTCAAGGGGTCAAAGCAGAAAAGAGCTAAAAAAGATTAATTAGAAGAGTATATATGAAAGTTACCAAAGTACAAAAACATATAGCTGAAAATAAATGCATTCATTCAGATGCCAGGTGATTTTAGAGTTTCAGTAATCATTCCTTAAATTAGAATCTCCCTTAAACTGGAGTAGTGACTTACAGGATGATTTGAGTGTGTCAATATCACAATTGACATCCTAGCTAGCCTTTGTTGGAAATACAGGGGATTTGTGAGATACAAATTTGTCTTTGAAAGCAAAAGATTTAAAATGAATCACTTAATCACATAATTTTTAGTTAGTGTTAATGATCCTTTCACTTTTGTAATATGTTATGCCAAATGCAAACATATATAACAAAACATTTAAAATTTCATTCTGAAAGGCAGAATTTCGATATTCAGTAATAAAACAGTGTAACTGCAACAAATACACATTCTGAGCTTTTCAATTATGTACCACAATAGAAATATTCTCAGCCCACTGTACTACTCCATTAAATGTGCACTGAAAGGAAAAATTGCACTTAGGTCAAAACAACATCGAGTGTAATAAAACTTGCCACTTTAGGCTACTGTCCAATAACATTAAGAAATAGAATCACCAATTTATAGTGATTATCTATGCTCACGTATTTTTAAACATCTTTTATATTCTCTGGGAAATCTAATGTTTTCTAGATAATATGCTTCTTGAGCAATGAAATACTTAAGACAACAAATCCTTTCCTGCTCAGGACAGAAAATGTTGTCATTTAGAGAAGCTTCAAGTATTTGAAATCAAAAGATTTTATTAACAAGTGTGGGTTGCAATTTTGCAATTGTTCATTATTTGTGAATTTCACAATTATACATTTGGAGCTGGAAAAACACAGAAGGAGGTGATTTCTTTAGATTGTCTTTTAATCAACAAAAGCTGTCTAAAACTGGATGAAGAACTTATGCTGATAAGACACCAGCTTGGTGTTTGGCAAACTTAACATTTATTTTCTGCTACATTTTTCTTTTGCATGCATGAAAAAATAATTTAGGGCAGAATCCTGATTCCACTGGCATCAATGGCAAACCTTCATTGACCTGCTGAAGTCCAAGCTCCGTTTACATTTGCTGTTTGATTTTTGTGGGCAAAATTGGAACAGGATGTCACACTCCTTCTATTTCCTATTTAAATCATAAGGACCTTAGTGCATGGACTGTCTTTTGGACACAATGCAATCTTAAGTGTTTTAAATGTAATTGTTTATTTTCTTCATTTTACCTTCTTGATTTGCACACTTTTCGGAACAGATATATATATAGTATTTAGTTAATAAACATATAGGCAACCTATTCAGTATTTGTTTTCCACACACAGGTTTTGACATCTCTACTCCTCAATGCAGATATATGTTATCAGTATCCAATCACATGGATCCAGATCCTCATTTTAACTTTTAAGACCTACTGAAATCTGCATACACACCTGAGGTGATCTGCCTAAAGACCACTCCAGAAATGAGGTACCTCCACCACTCACAGCAGAGAGCTTCCAGAGCACACCCGGACACTTACCCAAACTGAAATGTGTTTGCTTTACAGCTGCATGTCCCCTGAATCCACTTTGCCCTGTCTCCAAACACATCCACCTACCTCTAAATTCTTTCTTGTAGTCACGACCTTCAGTGTTACTATAAATGATAATAATAAATTCCATTAGCATACTATAATATTCACATTTTTCATGAATCACATTTTTCCACTTCTGTTTGACATCATTAAAAAAACCATGCATTTATTGCATTTCCCTGTGCAATGAAAAGGAACCTTTTCCTGACAGTTTAAATAGAGAATTAGATCCAGTGTTACTGTGGAGTCTTTCTATATGGTTTCTGTAGTTTCACTCTAAATACCTTGCATAATCTTTACAGTTAAAAGTTTAATAATGATTATTTTATTTTTTAATAATTTTTTCCTCACCAAAATTAGGGACTAGTCTTTTGTTGCTTTTCCTCCTTTAAGCAAAGAGGAGGTAGGTAAGAACTGTGGGATTGATTTCTTCTACAGGCCTGCAGAGATTATTTTATTATTTCGTTATGTTTACAGGTTTGAGGAAGTGAAGCATAATGACCACAAAAACACTCTGTGGTCTTAATGTATGTCATTTGTCTAATGTCCCCAAGAAAAAGATATCAGATGCTATATATTTAAACCTGCTTCTCCAATGAGGTTGCTGTTTTGTCATTCTAAATTTTGAAAAATCACAGGAGGTATGTTCACAAAGCCCATTAACAAATAAGGTTTGTGCTCACACTTCCTGCACACTGTTTTGAAAATTGATCCCTGAGGGCCTAATTATCCATTATGTGCTTTTCCTACTGGAAAAGGAGAAGGAACTTTTATGCTTAAAATAACTTAGCAACCAAAATCTTCCACAAGATTTCATCTGTCTTAGTCAGTATCTCACCTCCAAATTAAGGGAGTCCCACAGGGCTCTATCCCAGCATCCAGTGAAAGGACCACACAGAATTACCCCACCAGATATCAGTATTTGTCATCTGCATAAAAAGCAGGAAAATTGTCTTGTCTTAATCCTGACAGGTGGCAAGTTCTCTTAATTTATGTTGAAATTAGAGATGTAAAAGAAGAAGCTGGATCCCTCAAAAGAATGAGCTGCAAGTGTAGATGATTGTGCAGAACACTGGGATACAAGAAGATTGGCGCCAAAGCGCCTGAGTGCTATGATTATATGGTTCACTTTAAGACCTCCATGAACACAGCAGTGGGCATCCTAATTATTTTCTTTTCTCAAGCATGCTGCTAATTTGTCCACAGCATTTAATAATCAAGTGGTGTTTAGCAAACAAGTGCTCAGCTCTACATAAAACAAGTGACGTCCCTCACTGAAATGTTTACGTGTGGGGAGCTTCTTGCTAGAAAATGACTCAATATGCCTGGAACAGTATTTTTCCTGGTCTTCAATATCCTCTTACTCCCACTGGCTGGCACTTTTGCTTTGCTGTGTTGAACCATGAAGTGACCTGCACAAGTACTTTCCACAAATGGCAAAATTCTTGCCCTTCACAGAAACCATCTACAATTTTGCAGGTAGAATCCTCCAATTTGGAATTGCTATAAGACAGCTGTCTTCATAAAAGTAAATTTTACCACACTGTCTTGGAATCCAATTATTCGTCTGACAAATGTTGGACTTTGGGATGTGTACTACCCACTCGGAAGAAAAATAAAATTAAAAACATGTCATTTAAGAAGTAAGAATAAGATCAGTTCAGTGCTTAATTTTCATATTATACTTTTCAGAAGACAAATAAACAGCAAATTTTTGTTGTGATACAGACTTCACAGATATTACTAGAGCATTTTAAAACTATTGTAGAATGAATATAATTACAAACAAGTTGTTCTGCAAGGAAAAAATTCCATTGTGAAAAAGTTCAAATTAAGTGTTTTGGCCTTAGGAATGTTAAAAAATATCTGGAAAAAATGTCTGCCAAAATTTGTATATTTCTTAGAAATATTTTACTTTCAACAAATCATCATTTTCCACAAAGCCTAATTTGGGGAAAAATTTAATGAACAAAATTGTATGAAGCACATCTAGTATGATACTAAGAAGTATGGACATCTATCTTTATCTGAAGGTGAGTGTTCCTAGAGGATGGATTCAAGAAAAACTATACAAAGTAGTGTAGCCTTTTCTATTTTCAAGGCTAAACCTTTGTTTTGACCAAGAAGTTGACCAGCAGTATTTTAGAGAAAGAGACATATGAAAGTAATTCTTTTAAATGGCTTAATTTGGAAATCAACAGTAGCTGTAATGGTAGATTAATTATAATTTTTATAGCATGGGTCTAGTTAAACAGAAGTCTTGCCAAATACAGATTCTTAGTGACATCTAAAGACACTAAATTGTTAATAGCAATGGAAATGTTCAAAGAATAAATGACTGAGGTTTTTTACTTCCATAATCACACAGAAAAATTCTTAAAGTAGCACTGAAGTAGCATAACCATGTCACTACAAAGTGCAAATGAGTTACATGCGATCACCCAAATGCAACTATCTCACTCTCAGCATTTCACCACAATTTACTTTTTTGATTAAATCATGTTAAAATGAAGAACAGCCAATCTGAGTGCGAGTATTTTTGAGTAAGGTTAAAAGATTATGACAAAACAGAATTGAAGCATAAGCCACTACCAATTTATTTCCATTGTTGAATCATCCATAATAGATACAAATCTGGTACTTTGCAATAATGGTTGCAAAAGGTACTCTGTGTTCATTTGTAAAACATGTTGGAAAAAAATATCAGTGATAAAGATGTTTTCTCTTGGTTTCCTGATAATTAAGGTTTCTTCTACATATCACCCAAGCTAAATTTATCCCTTGGTATTTCCACCAATTTCAACAGAGATCAGGCGCGTAGAACTTCAGTATTTTTCTTTTTTTCTTAATAAGGAATTTTGTTCTAATGCCAATGCTGTATGATATTATTGCTGTGAGAGCAAGCAAAGCAGAGGGAAAGGTAACACCACCATAGGGTGGAATCACATGTCCTATAAGCACTAGAGGAGTAAAGGGCAGTCTGGTTTTCCTAATAGAAATGCATATCACATAAAATATACAGAACAGCATTTTACTAGATCTTACATAGTTTTCTATTTAATTTCAGACTAACTTCACATTTTATATTCTATACCTAGCAAGGATTTTAAATAACTTGCACTTATTTTGTGTTTTGCAATGATACTAAGTTGGATAATTATACAGAGAGAAATTTTGCCGTTTATTTCTAATATGAAACTTTCCTAAAAGCATGGAATCCAAATAAAGTATTTGCAATTCTAAAAGAAGGGGAAATAGCTATTTATAAATAGGCAAAAATGAACAAAATCTCTTATCAACCTGCTATCATTTTAAGAAAACACCATGATGACATAAAACCATTAAAAATTGAGTAAGTGTCAGCAGTATTAAACAAAAATAGGTATTAAAATATGTTAAATATATAAAACATATATAGGACAGTGGCAGGAAAAGTAGCTAAAGGGTTGGCAACTTGAACCTCTTTTCTCTACTCCTTCCCTCATTCCTAAAGTAAATAGAATAATTATTTGACCAAAAATATTCAGAGAATGGAGAAGGGATGTCAGTTATTCAAAATACTTTATATGTGCGGTGGTACAAACAATATATGGGCAGTTACCAAAGGACAGACACAGTTAGTTGTACTTTGGCACAGAGTTCTTAGTTTGAAAATTAGAAAGTGCAAGTCAGATAAATTATATTCTTTTATTAAATCCTCAGCTCTTATACTAAAATGCTTGGATAGCTAGGAGACCTAATTCGAAAAAGCACTATAAAATTAATTACATATGACTGCTGGATTTTTGGATGTAGATTTTTTTTTAAATTTTAACTCTTTATAGGGAGATTGTAGCTTAAAATGTGTTTTGGACAGTATTTGGAAGAGCACAAAGAACTTGAGATAAATTGGAGTTGTCTCTAAGACTTTAATAATTTTGTCTACCATGACCAAACAGTATTTCCTTAAATTTATAATGTTTAAAAAATACTATATTACTAACTGAAGCTTTGGATGGTTGCCTCGTCTTTTTGCTGTAACAATCTAGGTAAATGAATAATGAACCTGCCCCTTAATGATTAAACAAAATGTGTTTAGGAAGGAAAATTAATTACGAAGGTAATTTCCAAAATAAAAAAAAAAATTAAAATCCAGCTGTTTGCAATACATCGCAGTAGTGCCAAGCTTCTGGCTGTGAAACATCCAACAGGCTGTAACTTAGGTAAGAAAAGTGCTGTCCATTCTCTTCTATAATTTTTCCCACCTTTTGACTTGCCTTTGGGAAATTCTTATGGATAGAGCATAAAGCATAAAGGTGCACAGCTTGTTTTTGGCTCATAGGATATAGAAAATGGATATTCACCTTTCTAATGGGGTAACTCAGACTGAGGAGAAAAATAAACCTCTAAACACAGCAGAGACACTGTTTCCAGCTATGGCAAAACAGTATGAAAAATTTAACTGGAAAGACATCTGTTCTTGTGAGATGTTGATCCAGGATAAGGGAGGATTGTTTTTCTTTGGGGGTGGTGGGTTTTTTCATAAGTTTATTTGAGCATGTCGCAAGTTTAGCATCGATTGTGCAAAGAACTTGGGCACTGTGAAGAAGGGTTAACTCAGTTATGAATGTACCCTTACTTACTCAATGTATTATGGTAGTAAGATTAATTATCACAAATTATATGGCACCCAGAACCTAAATTCTAGAAAGTATAAATTCAAACAAATTCGTTTTACTTCTAACAAATCTAGAGGCAATTCTTATCTGTATTCAAATTATGCATTTTTAAATGTATACATCATCTCCAAGGACTCAGAAACTGGTTCAGGTACTTGCTAAACAATAAGTATAATTGGTAACTTTAACTGTTTCCCTTATCATTTTGAAATAAACCACTCGAGAAAAAAAAAAAAGAAAGAAAAAAAAAAGGAAAGCTGTGAATGCCTTTACCTGCTCAGCAATATGAGCTATAGGAGGATTGCACTGTTCTCTTACCACTCTTAGTGATGCAAGAAGTGTGCCAAGTGCTGCATTCCAGAGTTACCATCCAAAGTGAGACAAGGTCTTTAATACATGACATCTGGCCTCTTGCCTTGCTTCCTATGCTCCCAGAATAGCAGATGGACCTCAATGCCACAAGTCTGGCTAAGTCACCGGAACAAGAAACACCCCCTTAGAAATTATGTAGCGGTTAGTGCATGCCCTCCAAAACTGAAGCTGAAGAAGCCTCCTGTGGAGCAGAGGGGAATATGATTTGTAGTTCTAGACCTGAGCATTAATCACAACAAGGTCAGACACGTGAACAAACCCTATACATTTAAATGATTCAAAGCTATTAATCTGAGCTTGTAATACTATGTTTTCGCCATGGCTATCCATGCTTTCCCTCTCACAGTTTGTCGCACTTGTAGGCTTGTTTTATCTTTGAATACCACTCCTTGCTAGCAGTAATAGGTTTTCCCCATATGATTGTACAACATCTCCCACAAGGAATTTCTAATGCTCGCTGGGCAGGTGGGTCACTACCTATAAATTTGGTTTGCATAGCATAAAAGGTTGAAGGAAATGAAAATAAAAGCAACAACCATTCTCAGTAAAGGTCATCTAAAAACTCATACAAAGAATTCAAAATAAAACTATAAAAAGAATAAAATCAGATTTTGATAAAAACCTTTTTTTCTCACCAAATATTCCCTCAACTCAGATGAAAGCAGGTTTTTTTTCTCACCAAATGTCCATTAAAATAGCAATCATTGACTGAAAACAAGCTCAGATGGAATTGTTTGAGTAGCTGCAGCCAACTTTCTTTGCATTTTACCATGTGCAAACAAGTACATACCTCATGCACTTCAGAGTGGTACAGAAAGGGAGAGTCAAACAATCTGGTTTGGAAATTTGGAAATGTAGAATCTCACAAACACTACCATCTATCAATATTTTACATTTTATTTGAATACAGTGAATAAAAAATCCACTAATCTGTCACTAGAATTAGTTCTCAGTCTGTAGGAAAAAGGTCATTTCTGATGCTGAAGGACTGAGTGATTGAGGGGATTAGTGAGCACTAAAAGCAACAAAACCCAGTTTGTTTAACTATTCTGAACATCAGATAAGGTTAATAAATGGTCTTAGCATAGCTCTCAAAGTGCAAGAACTCACACCATAAAACTGTTAACATTAATTGATACTTTTATGGGTAGTCTCAGCTGAAAGGTCACGCGACAGGAGCACTTCCAGATCTGAAGCACATCACAGAGGCCTGAAGCTTAAACACATTCTGCCTTTCCTGTGTCCTGCTGGAGCTAGAGGTTTTATTCTCAAGGACTGTTCATTTGGAACTTTCTGTGAGCACTAAAACTTAAAAATATTTGCTAGTCTCTTCTACCTATAAATCTAAAAATAGAAACTTGGAAGGAAAAAGTCATTAAAATTTACTGTGGGCTTCTACTTTTAAGGGAAAGTATAACCAACAGCGAGTGGGAGGAGGATGAGTAATCCTGGCACCTATTCTATATTTCAGCTCTCTACATCCTTTATTGTTTGCCGAGCTGTTGCATAAATTCAGGAATTTACTATTTTCAAAAGTATATATCAACACGATATATATAGCACAGTACATACCAACTACTGAATTGTGTGAGCACCATAAACAAAAGGCCAGGTTCTTTTCTGGTGCCCCTGAATGCAACCTGTAGTGCTCTCAGAACTCTGAAACCCACCTAACATCAGACTTCAAGTCACAGAAGCTTCAGTCCTTTATGACATTAATTTAGGATGAGACTATTTTTGTTATTCTACATATTTCCCCTAAAACAGGCAACCTGGGAGCAGTGCCTGTAGGAACTGAATACAGATTTCAGCATCCCTCCTCCTGCCCTTGTGGGAGGCTGCAGCCTGCGCACACACATGAGTTCTCTCCACGTGGCAGCAGTCCCACCCATGCAGCAGCCTCCCCTCACACACCAACCCACCCTCCCACCTCATCCTCTCTCCCGAGTGCTGCCGTCCTGCAGAAGGGGTGGAGGGGGAGAGGACAGGCACAGCTCAGTCTGGCTGCTATGCTGTGCACAGGGAGGGAAGAGAAAAGGCAGTATGAGGAATGTTCTTCTCTTTGGAGTGGAAGATGCTACGCTGAGTGGAAGACAAGGCTACCAGAGAGCTGAGCATAAACTGCTCAGCCCTGCCTGGGCTTCCCACCAGCAGTGGTGGCAGCAGCAGCAACAAACCCAACCCGTGCCTGTGCAGCCACTCTTTATACATATATTGCATTCTCTCTGATGCATTTTACAGTTTCCCTCTGAGCCTACTGAGCAATATATCAATCTATACACTCACAGAAGTCAAGTTCTCTAGAAGGAGGACACAATTGCATTTGGTCCTTCCTACCTGTCATGGTTTAACCCCAGCCATCAACTAAGCCCCACATGGCCACTTGCTCAAGCAACCCCCTCACCCCACCAGTTCAGAGGAGAATAGAAGGAACAAAAGCAAACCTTTTGCAGTGAGATAAGAATGGTTTAAAAATTGAAACAAAATTGGATATAAAAATAATAATAGTAATGAAAGGGAATGAGAGAGAACACTCGAGGGAGAAGTGATGCTCAGTGCAACCTCTTTACCATCCACTGACTGAGGCTACATCCCTGGGCAGCAATCCTTCCAGCCAACTCCACCTAATTTGTGTACAGGGCATGATGTTCTCTAGTATGGAATATCCCTTTGGTCAGTTCAGGTCATCTGTCCTGTCCATGCTCCCTCCCAGCTTCTTGTGCCCCTCCTCACAGGCAGAGCATGAGACACCAAACAGTCCTTGACTTAGGGCAAACACTGCTCAGCACCAAAACATCAGTGTGTTTTCAACATTATTCTCATACTGAATCCAAAACTCAGCACTGCACCAGCTACCAGGGAGAAAATTAACTCTATCCCAGCCGAAACCAGGACACTACCACTGAAACAGATTGCTCTGCCCTCCTGCCGAGGCAAGGACAGTACCTGGTGCTGGTACTTACAGAAATGTTAATGAAAAAAAAAGAGCAGAGCAGACATCAGGAGCATTGAAGAAAAAAAGCTTCTGAGAGCAGAACACAAATTAGATACTAATTCTCATATCCTGTTGTTAAGGTTCTCCTGCACAAAGTAGACATCAATATAAAATGTGATAAACAGTAGTGTGACATGGATATTGAGAGATGCTTTCTTGCAAAAAGGGAGCAGGTGGTAATTCATACTACATGAGGCTGTTTATTAGCTCTGAATTGTCATATGAATTGTTCATAAATGACCTTCAGATGCCATCATTAAAAAATTCAGAGGACAATGTTTGGAAAAGTGAGTAATCTTAGAAAGACAATTAACATGTTCTGTATGTTTTCTACTGACTATTATTTTCAAAACTTCAGAGGCATGAAAATGTTAATTAATTTTAGGATAGTTTTATATGTAAACAAGTATTTTTCTGTCCATTTCTGACCTCTAAAAAGAAAAGAAAAAAAAAAGTAGAATTGATGAATTGAAATCAGCATTTACACCAAGCAAGCAATTCAGTCTTCCTCTGTCCATTACCAATCTATTGACAACTTTCATTTTACTATTTCTACTTTATATTATGCTATATTAGTTCCAGTGCATGACACAGCCATGAAATGTTTCTTATACTGCCTAGAAATAGAGAAGGGACATGGATTGCTCTTTAAATGGCAGTGACACATTGACAGCACACAACACTCCAGCTTCACAATCAATCAAATACTGGCTTGATCAGAGAGACCAAAATCCAGGTACCATATTTTTTGATCATATCATTTGACATTATCTTCCCCCAACCCCTCAAAAATATTCCTTTAAGAAACAGTGAGTTAGGATGGAGCCAAAATAACAGTTCTTTAATCCTGGAAGAAGTAATAAGCAACAGAATGACAGAAACCTTGCTATAGCTTAAATACCCCCAGTTGCCTTAACCCATATCATGAAGATTTTTTTTCCTGTAGCCTTCAACAGACAGAGTCATGGAGTAACCTCTAAAGTTTTTGTAGTTTTAACCACCGACAAATGAGGTTTTGACTTTAGGATTGGGGGTTTCTTTGTTGGCGTTGGGGTTTTTCTAACATTTTTTAAACTGGGAAGTACGTATAATGGTTTTGTAATAAAAGGCCTACAGTTTAATACACACCAGCATCAGTTTCCACCAGGGATATGAATATATCTGCATGTGAAACTGTTTCCAACAGATTGATTACAGTTTCATACTGCTTTGTTTTAGGATAATAGTCATAACTGCTATAACTACCAGAACAGGAATTGTTTTATTAAAATAAATGCACTCTTCTATAAATGCCAGTGTCACACCAGCAAGGTCTGCCTAAAACACAAAACTGCTGACAAGAAGGGTTAAGCAACCAAAATATATCAATGCTGAATCTCAACATAATTGTCTAAATGTCAGCTGAACCTTAGAGGACTACCTTTCCAAATCTTAAAACTAAATATGATTAATAGAAAAAAAGTTAAATATCAATCTCTAGACACAGAATAATGTTTTAAAAGGCTGGGTTTAGAGATAATTAACTAAGGATCCATTTGAGAAAGGTTATAAGTCTCAAGTAGCACGGTCAACATTTTGAATGTTATTAATCCTAAGATTTTAAGCTATTTAAACATTTAGATCTCATTTAAATACCCTCTCTTATA
Source organism: Corvus moneduloides (assembly GCF_009650955.1). Taxonomy (NCBI): domain Eukaryota; kingdom Metazoa; phylum Chordata; class Aves; order Passeriformes; family Corvidae; genus Corvus; species Corvus moneduloides. The sequence continues at coordinate 7,541,758 of NC_045477.1, read as the reverse complement.
TGTGATTTGCCATATTAGCAAGGTCATTTGACAACAATTTTGCACAATTGATGTAAATTGCATTACAGATGAAACTCTACTACCAAGTATGTGATTAAAGCCAAAAATGAATAGGAAGAAAGACCCAAATACACTAAAATCCAAAGATTGATATTATCAACATATCCCTGAATTATGTAACAGTGTCTTAGAGTCCTAAAAAAGCATTAACAAATAGCTGAGTATGATTTCCAACTGTATCTGTCAACATGCATGCACAGGCGTGAATGCATATGTACGTACCCATAAAATAACGTTAAAAGTATTATCGGCTTACACTGCAAATTATTGGAAGACCACATGTGAGCAATGGAAATTTAGTTCTCATGCTTAGGGTACTCTTTAGACATAAGATCACAAGCATGAAAAGCTAATGAATCCCCTAACTCCCCGTGCAATGCACAGCTTGGATGGAAATCATTTAGGAAAACTTCTCCATCTTTTATTCCTCTTCATTTTTTATGTGTAGCTCCAGCTATTGTTAGCGGCACACTCTTAAAACACTGTTCTAAAAAAAGAAACTTAATTCACACATTTCTGCTATGTGATGGCTTCCCAAATACCAATTTATTTCCCCAACCTCTCACCCCTTAAATGATGGGGATGTATTCATTATTACATACATTTTAAAGAGGGTTTCTGCATCGCTGGGAGTTTAAGGTCAAAAGCATCAATTGATTTTGCTTGTGAAGTTTGATAGGTGGTTAGAAACTGATTTTTCAGCATTCCTAACATTAGATAGCACTTTTTATGTTTATGGATTTATTGACTACAATTTTAGTTCTGATTTATAAACACTTGTCCTGGTCCCAGGAAGAACAAGGTTAATTTCTGCAGTAATGAGGGGGGACAGTCAGAACTTGGAGGTTGTTCTATAGCACCTCACACCATTGCCAGGAGTGTGGGGAGGGGAGTCTTTCCAGGGAAGGTCTCTCTTGCTGCCGGAGCAGTGCAGCTGCAGTTGGGTCAGGGGCTCCATGGTGAGTCTTTTGGCATGTGAATCATTTTGTACACTTTTGTTACTAGTCATGCTGTTCATGTTCATTTTCTTATCCCATTGCTGTTTCCAGCAAACTGTCCTTATCTCCACCCACGAGGGGTGAGTGGCTCATGGTTTTAGTGGGAATACTTAATTGGAGAATACCATTCCTAAAATACGACAATGCTTTTGCACATAAGACACCAGGAAAATAAAGAATCTTGTTTACAAGTGAGAAGAGTTGGGTTAAAGCTTTTTAACAGCATAAAATAACATTCCATGTCATAGATAGGAATAAACTCTAGTTTCCCAAAAAGATCCAGCTGCATTCATTGTCAGACCTTCCTTCACTTCACTGCGATCTCTTGCCTCATTGAAAATTCCTCAGTAACAATTCAACACAGGTCCCAGGATGTGTAATGGCCTTCTCACCCTGATTAACCCACAGAACAGCTCTACCCTGAGCCCTGGCGGGGATGGGATCCTGAGAAAAAAGCTGGATGTGATCATTGACTTCTGTCTAGATATCATACTTAGGCACAAGAAGTAAGTCAAGAATCTGCTCCTCCAAACCATCTCAGCTGGCCTGCTGCCTTGCCCTTTCCACCTCAGACAAACACAGACTTCCTACTCTTCCAACAAACCCTGCATGTCCCTCCCCTCCTCCAGGAGAAGATGCGATCTAAACCTGAAAAAACTGGCAAGTGCCGAGCCACTCAGATCACCAGAGAAGTTGTGTAAAATAAAGTAGTTTTAAAGGGATTACCCATTTTATACGTTATGGCTGGCAGTAAGAAACAGCATTCAAAGAGAAGAAAAAAAAAGGTGTGTGGGAGAGAAACAAATGTAGGGAAGCCTTACTTGTATTTTGGGGAATATCAAGAGAAATGACTGAGGCTATCACACAGTTATATTAAGAGAACTGGAGAAAAAATTCTGAGGGTAATGAAATTAAAATGAGGGGACGGAAAATGGGAACTAGCAGCCTATATCAGAGATTTTACTCTGAGTACTTTAATGTGCCTTACAATCAAACCAAAGTGCTGAAAGATAACGTAGAAAAGATCCCATACCGTTGCACTTCTCCAAAATAAAGATAGACTTCACCAATGTATCACAGCAAACTTAACAGGAAACGGGGTGTTTGAATTATAACTTTTGGCATGGTGTAAGCTGAGAGTGAATGGTGATGAATGGTGGTCAAATAAAAATTAAATAAAATTGCAATGCAAAGTAGTGGGCATGTCCTTTGGAGGGAAAAAAAAAATCCTTCTATGATCTCCTCTCTTTGCAAATCACAGCAAAACAAGTGTAGAGTAGTTGAACCATGACACTTTCCCTTGATTAATCAACCAGTGAAACAGCTTTCTTACTTAGATACACACTGTATTCCTAAAACTGCTTAGTCAGAGCTTCTAATCAGACAATGAGCTTAATTCAAACAAACTGTAGGATCCTCAATTTTATTTTTTTTTAATTGGATTGAAGTGAGCTAGTGGAAGAAATACTCTAAGACAGAATCAGAAGGTTCTTCTTTTTAGGTTCAGTTGCTTTTCAGAGATATAGGTCAAATTTCTCCAATTTTTTTGTTCCTTTGGTTGCATGCCACACAAGCCTGAAGAACTATCAAGGTGAGATAGAAAGGTTGTCATTCACTCAAATACAAAGCCAAGCTGCTTTTCAAGTAAATCATCAAAACATGATGTGTAATCCCCATTCTGTCACCCGCAAAAGGGTGAACCCCAGGCATTTCGTGACATTAAATGCACTAAAATGCACCACTTCATCTGAAAAATTATCTCAGACAAAAATTCAGGCTTCTGTCTTAATTCTATCTGTATATACTCTGGGAGGTAAGAAAACTACGACATAAAAATTGGAAAAGTATCCAAGAGGAAAGTGGGCAGGGAAGAAAGTAAGATGATGCATTCAAATACAAATGCAACATTTTTTTAAATCATCCTAGAAGCTAGATCTAATCAAAGCACGAGCCATCATGGAATATGATCCAGTATTGCTCTCACTCTGCTTTCACTTGAGTCCATGAAGTTAAAACTATTGCTTTATTTATGGGCAGTGGTGGATCATTTCCTGCAGAACGTAATCTTGGAACAAAAGGTAAAAAGAATAAATCACTCGAAAAGTCTTCACCTCTTACCACTACAGCTGAGCATCTAAAATCATTTAGGTGATATTAATAATGACATTCTGGCTTTTGCCTGCTAAACCGTGCAAATTTCACTGGGTTTGACCAGGCAACCTTAAATATAGTGTAATACATCACCAAGGAGTATCCATGATGAACCAAAGCTTTTGGACTTTCAAGTAACTCGATTCTTTTGTTCTCTCTGTGTAGTACAATTCTTCCAAAAGTCACATCATGCTGGTTTATTCCTGAATACAAAGATTCCCAAGTATTTGTTCGCTGACCAAAAGAATATGCAGGCTGGAAAACTCCACTCAGTATCACTGAAGCAGAGATTTTCAAGGCAGTCATTCCTCATTCCTTGACCCAGCAAAGGAACTACAAAGGAAAAAGGGGTCCTACCTGTAGTAACTTAAGGATCTTCATGCATGTTCCAAATCTCAGCTCCCTCTCTGCTGACAGAGAGAAAAAAGCTTGAAATGGCAGTGGACAGGTTGATATTGATGATATTTTTCTTTCTTTCAAAAAACCTGAATAACTCTTTTATTTTAGGGACGCAGTCTTCACTTTGTTCAACATGTAGCAGAATGAATTAAGAGGGAGGGAACTATCCAGCTACTATTTAAAGCAAGAAAAAAAAAAAAAAAGTGAGAAATTCTTGCTCTCGCCATTCTATCACAGGTTCACAGTCTCTGGGCACCTTGCCAGCATGCATGACCACACTTAGATGTGACATAGACTTGTGTTTCAAACAGTTTAGTGGCCAGAATCAAAGCATCTGGTGTTGGCTGTGCAGAACCACTCTTCATAATTAGTTTAATATTTTATACCAGCACATATTTCATGTGTCTTAGCCTGCTAATCCACCATTAAACTCCATGATGCTACTGATCTCTGTTCCTCGTTCATCCATTCACTGTGACTGAAGGACATCAGTTCCATTGTTTATTGTCCACAGCCTTTGCCTGATGGAGATGGAGGAATGTAGACTGACCATGTGACATAATAAATCCATAGGGATTAGTGATGATGTATATCACTTTCATGCTTGTAAGAGCACTGACACTGTGGTATCACTCATTGATAATGATCCAGCATCTGCACCTCATTTCTGTGGAATATGTCTCTACATCAGCTTTTTCCCCTAACTAGAACAACTGTTTGCTTTTTGGTTTTTTTTTTTTTCCTGTTTTCTCCTGTTATTTTCAAAGTTACACACAGTTTGGGGACTGCTTCAGCCAGCAGCTTCAGCATATTGACCAATATTCCTTTGGCTTCATGTTTGCTATATCACAGCTTTCATTTTACACTTGATGTGCTATGAATCTCCCTCTGCATATGTGACCATGTGGGGTTTGATGATAGCACTTTACCAATTACTGCTCACAGCTGCAGATCTTTCCCAATGGCATTTTCTTGATGCATCTTAGGCTCTTTTTCAGGGCATGCCTCACACCATTTCTGTTGAAAACATGTTTTTGGAAGAACTGATTGGCATATCCCAGTTTTAGCTAGTGTTCCTATAGGTCTTTGCCAGTTTTGCATCACTCTTTTTTATTTATTACAATGGGCATACATGTCCTAAGGGTCAAGAAGAGGTATGAGAAAAATATTATAGATAATTCCTGTCAAAGTGATCAACTGGAATTGCCAATACTGCCTTTACAGTGAGGCATCATTGAGAGTGGCAGAAGAGCTTTTAAGAATTACCCAGCCTGCTATTTTTATAGTCATCTGCAAGACTTTTCCAAAACCGTAAGATGAAGTATAGGGGGAATGTCAGGAGCTGGTCTTCAGTAATTTCTGTCAAAGAACTAATAGTATTTGAGGACCTTGAGGACAGGTCTTCAGTGCTTGTGGAGAGGTAGCCCCCCTCAGCCTGTTCCCAATTTGACTCTTCTTCCACTCTTTCTTTACTGCAAGGACAGTTCCTTGCTTCAAGTCAGGAGATCTTGACTCCCTGATTCCAAGCAGATTCATGATAACTGTTTCCAGCCATTGCTTTAGAGTCCAGTCAGAGGTTTAACACAAGGGACATGATGTGTGTTGTTCCTGGCCTTTCAGCCAACCTGGGTACAAGGAAGGCAAAGCCATGGTGTGGTAACTGCTTTATCTCCTTCCAGTTGTCAGATATCCTCATATATTTGCATCTGCAAAGGTGAGGTTTTCTCCTGCCAGAGAATTCTCTCTCTCTCAAAGCAGGTTGTAGAGGCATGTATGGAAGAGCTCTCTGCATAGGCATGGTGAAAGAGCACAGATGAAATGCATGTGAGCAGTCTGAGTTTTAGTAAGGGAGCAGCAAGAATGCAGGTTGGGATGTAATACATAAATTCACAAAGACTAAAAGGCATTTTAAAGAAAATATGTATATGCAAAAATAAAATTGACAAGAAGTTTTATTTTGTCAGATACAGAAGACTACTGACAGATTATGTTATGGAAGCAAATGCTTCACTAATGCAGTTAATGTGGTATCATCCCAGATGTATCTAAATTGCTTTCATTATTCTACACCACACAGCCTGAATGCTCCTATTTAGACACGTCCTTCTTGTTTGCTGGGTTGCTTTTAACTTGCAGCCTGAAAGACCAAGAACTAGAAATGAAATTCTCAAACACTTGTAGATGCCATATAAGCAGGTGTCTCCACTTTCTCCTGCTAACAGATGGGAATGTTTTCTTATTTGCTGTGTTTAAGCAGGTATTTGCAGTCCCTTCAAGGTAGCTGCTGTTTCTCCTTGTTCAGTACCTGAGTATTTCTGAGATGTATATATTTTACAGTATCAAGGGAAGTAATGAGTCCCTATAAATCCTTCTTTAAGTACATTGCACAAGTTTAAACGTGTGACACCTACAGTGGAATAAAAATCTTCTGTCCTGCTTATTTCAACTCTGGTGCTTCCTTTTTTGTTTTCAGAATAATTTTGTTTCAGCTGAACCTATTGTGCTCAAAACTACAGCAGGAGGTGTTACAAAAGCTCTAAGAGACATTGGATAGAAAGAAGAGCTCAGAGCTCAGAAAAAAAGTAGCAGCAACATCAGTGCTTCAGCCTCTCAATACTGAATGGCTAAGGAATCTGTTCCAATGGCATGTTGCAAATCTTATCTGCTTCTAAGCTATTTTACCCCTGAATAATAAATCTACTGTGGGTCTGAAGCAATGGAGGGACACAATAACAATACAATCATTTCAGAATTGAAATAACTATGAATGTAGAACTGAATCTTTATAAACTTTTCTGGTCAATATTTTGCAAAAGCAACCAACTCTGTAGCACCCTTACCTTTCCATGGTCCAGCTCCTGAGATGCACAAAAGAGTGTGTGAGCAAGCCTCCAGCTGAGAGGAGAGCTGGTGGTGGGAGAAGTGGTTCTCCTTTTCCCTGTCTGCCAGCTGCTTCACATGCAGCTCTGGGAGCAGGAAAGCAAGACAGAAAATGGCTCCAGGTGTGTGGTAGTGAAAACAAAGACAGTCTGCTGGTCTTTTACTCTTCAAAGACATGAACAGGAAAAGAAGCAGCAAGAGCCATAGAAAACCCCTAGGCTGCTTTTTCCTAGTAGTTTTAAAATTCCTTTTAGCATCTAAACCCAACAAAGCAACTCTCTGGTGCATTGCCTTTGAGATCATGGCTCACATTACAGTGCACTAGCTTAGTCACTTACTTATAAGTGTCAACCAGTTTCCCCACCTATTAAGTAAAGTTTCTTCACCTGTTTTGTAGAGGAAATCATGATTGAATTGAAAAAGGGAAAAAAAACCCAAAATAACCCAACAAACTCAGAGCCACTACTGTATATTTATTTAGAAACAGAAACAAATATTGTCCAGTTCCAGTACACTTGTTGTTTACCAAGAACACTGTAGCCTCAGTTCAGTTGTTTGTGTTATTCATCTTTGTGCACTCATTAAAGTGAAATACAGGTAAATGGATGCAATGGCAGCCCATAATGACAGCTGATGTGTGAGGAAGGGTAATAGACCCTTTTACCCTTTATACTTCAATCCCTCATACATGTATTTATGGCGGATAGAGTGGCTAATTGTCTCCCTAAATACTAAATAATCCATCATATGGTTCCTTATCATCCCATCCAGAGGAGTTTGCTCATTTTGAAATCTTCTTTACCTGCAGAAACATTGTCTATCCCTTTCTCCTTGAGATAATAATATTTACCCCTAAACCCCCATGGTTTCATTTCTCTCTTTGGTCTTTATCTCACAGGACACTTTTTTCTTTTTTTTTTTTAAACTCTTCTATTTAGAAATAGTTATTGGCCCATAAATTAACAGAATCTTAAACCAACCTGAAGGATTCTGAAGATATCAATAAAATAATGTAATCATCATTTAAGTCCTACAAAAAAAAGGTTTTTTGCTCCTTTCTCTTTTAGAAAAAAATCTGATCTGTGAAATTAATTTCTATTGTAAACTTATGTACAACCAGTATATATAATTTTCATAGTAACAGAGATTTGTACACTGCAGCACAACTCTGCCTGAAAAATTTTAACCCCTCCAAGCTATATACAGGCCACAGTAATGCCCTGGTTTTTTATGCCACTGGATAATAATTTAAACTTGTAAATAGTGTTACTTTCACTGCAGAACTTATAAGAACTATTCAAAAAAATGAACTTTTTTACTTTTGGGTTTTTACACCCTTTTAGCTAGAAAATCGCCAAGTTCCTATTACAGGAGAAAGTAAATTATTCACAGAATTGGAGGACCAAAAGGCTTGTAACTGAAAAAAAGTTATTCAAACCTACCAATCCAAATGAAATTATTATAATGTTCCAATCCTTGAAGCTGGTAGTCATGTGCTTAATGACAGATCTGCATTAGTTTGCTGGTCTGAATTTGACCCACAGAGTAGTTCGATAGTCCTCCACTTTTTTTACAGAAAATTGATGAGTGTAGGATGAAGGGGTATTAGATATCAGCATTTATTCCTCTGGTGGTTTGGGATCCATTTTAAAAGACCCTGACTACTGACATTATTAGTGAATTAATTGCTTCTACTGAGTCTCTTCATAGACAATTATGTAGGATTGCCTCTCAGAAGCCTGTAATGAAAGTAGTGCTGAAACCCCAGCACTGCAAAAAGCATTTTACTGGTTTTGCCCCAAATGACAGAGCATTTTATACATGAAGGAGGAGCTTTTTCAGGCTTACTTTTAAATTTGGAAAATGTTATATTGCATCTCTAAAGAAATCTGTTGGAACTAAACAAACAAGCAATTCAAAACTCAGCTTATTTATTTCAGATGTTGCTTACACCCACATGCATATATATTTTACAGATTTTATGAGATACTATCTATATTTATGAATATTCTGTACATTTATTGGAAGTAATATTTTTTCTACAGTTACAAAAAAAAAAATTCTGAATTGGACCATCTTTTAATTACTAATCAAAACTCATAGAGATATTTCTAGTAGGAGAATACCTACACTGAACATAGCCCAATAATATCTACTCTTCTTAATGTGGCAGTTCACTTCAGTAATGTGCCAAAACTAGATGAATCATAGGTCTATAATTATGCTATTAAAGACAACTAGAAGTGGATAGATCATATATGCCTCAAGACTCCATCTTTTAGAACAAGGAGGGAGAAAAAAAGAATACAGTAAGATTAGAGTATGTTAGATACAGAATAATCTTATTGTGCAAATATCCACAGCTGAAGGAAATCGAACAAAGACAAGTATTCATCATTATTCCATCATGGGCCCTGGAACCTTCATAATCCTAGGTACAGTGCTAATAAAATAATACAAAATATTTTTTAAAATATGGCCAAGATTTTTTTTCCTTTAATTTAGAAAAGGGAGTGTAAAGAAGCACAGAGGAAAGAAAAGGCAACCAAATTTGGTATCCACAGTACTAGCTGGATAGAAGATGGTGAAAAATAAAATGACCAAAGGCAGCTTCTAAATGAGAAATTATAAAACTGCAGAGTTGATTCATAAATATCTAGTTTGTGGAATCAAATGGTTTAGCAGTATAGTTTAGTTTAAGTTTGATATTCATTTATGAAAACCCCTGAATCAGGCTCTCACTAAGGATAATAAATAGGAATAGAAAGAAACCATGATTAGCCAAATAAGTATTCTTGAAAGGAAGCAAAAGGTGTACTGAAATAACAGAGTAAGAAGATTGTGGAAGAAATATAGGAGAATTTAAAAAATATGATATGCACAAGTTAAGCAAAAAGGCCTTATGCTATGCTTGGAATTACCCACCAGCAAAATGTTTGGCTATACTGCTCCCCTGACACTGAAAAATTACTTTGCACAGAAGAAAAAAATATTTAAAATAAGAGAAAAATCAATAGCAGATAGTAGAGGAACAATAATAAATTGAAAATAGGACTGTCTCTCATGTTAAGAAACCTCTGTAGAGCTGTGAGGGAATAAAGAAGCTTTAGTTCTAATAAGGATAAAGCTTTTTAAGAAAAGGCTGATGACTGAGAAAATGCAGTGAAGATGCTTCCCTCCCCCACTTCTCTAAAAACCCAATCAAACAAAATAAAACCCGATAAAGAGTAATATTTCATAAGGGATGTTTGTGCACCAGAAAAGGGGCCATAGCTTATATCTCACATATGACAGATCCTTCAGCACACATATGTGCATTTCCTGTTTATCTTCTAAATGCGGCAGCTTGGATGGAAGCAATAGCATCCGGAAACTTTGCTGGCGCTAGCAAAACTTGGCATAAATATGAGCGGCTTCAAAGGCTGCAGATGACAAAGAAATTCCTCAGGCAAGTGAACAATAGGTACCAGGATTATCCAGTTAAAGTTTTGGGGCATCTCGGTGGTTGTCATGGTCTAACCCCAGCTGGCAGCTCAGCCCCACCCAGCCACTCTCTCACTCTCCCCGGATGCGGGAGAGAATCAGGAGGGTGGAAATGAGAAGTCTTGTGGGTGGATTTTAATAGTAAAGCAAAAGTCAGGCGTGCAAGCAAAGCAAAACAGGGAATTCATTCACCATTTCCTATGGGCAGGCAGGTGTTCAGCCATCCCTAGGAGAGCAGGGCTCTAACACACATAACAGTGAATGAGGAGAACAAATACCATCACTCCAAACATCCTGCCCTTCCTGCTTCTTCCCACGGCTTTATGTGCTAAGCATGATGACATACAGTCTGGGACATCCCTTGGCATCCCTTGGTCAGCTGTTCTGGCTGGGTCCCTCCCCAGTTTCTCGTGGACCCCCAGTGCCTTCACTTGTTGTGTGGTATGAGAAGCAGAAAAGGTCTTGGCTCTGTGTAAGCCCTGCTCAAGTGGTAAGGAAAGCATCTCTGTATTATCAATACAAATCCAAATCACAGTCCCGTACTGGCTACTTTGAAGAAAGTTTACTCAATCCCAGCCCTAAACCAATACAGTTGTACATTGCAAATTGAAGTATTGCTTCAAATTAATTTCTTTAGACTCTCTGTTGATATCTTGACAAAAAAAAAAAAGATTCTGAACCATTTGATAAATGGCAGTGTATAGATGACATAGATCAGTTAGGAGGATCTAAGTGGTATTTTCAGAATCATAGGAATTTGTTGTTTAAAATAAGTTATTTGGGCCACTCCTGTTAAAAAACACTCATGACTAAGAAGCAGAGGGGGATGTACCTGAGTACTTAATTTGGTTATTCTGGTAGAGAAGTGACCATCTGAAAGTTTACCAACAGGAGTAGCAAATACATGTCAACTACTCAAAGAGCCACACATATGGATAGTGATTAATAACTGCATAGCATAAAATAGAGAAATACATAACAGAACTAGATGACTAGTCAGTTTTTCCATCACATCAATTAAACTGGTTCATAATTTGCAGGGTATTCTTAGGTGAATTTTGGGTGTGAGGTTAAAAGAAATCAACAAATATTAGATGAGATAATGCAAATGGCTAGAGCAGAATAATTTAATAATATGTCTTGGCCAAATAGCTCAAATGATCTCATTCCCTTTCTCAGAAAGGTTTCTTCTGGTAAGAGTCTGGAGATTTTAAAAAGGAACAAAATAGGAATTTTGAAAACCCATACAATTTCAAAGTGATAGAGAGCCTTTCTGAGGTTTTGCTTTTTAATCATCCTGTTATATGCTACAGAGGACACATTTTTCCCCCATTAAACTTTGTGGGATACAGATTAAAAATTTGCAGGAGAGGGCTTTGTGTAAAGAGCACTGCTCTTGCTCCCATGCACCTTACCTTTAAGGTTGCCCTTTTGCTTGGCTGAAGAACCTCTCCTGATCATCTCAACATCAGCACCAGTTTTCTGCATAAGCCAGGTGGGCAGCTGAAGAGATCCCTCCTAGTCTGGGAGTGGTGGCAAAAATCCCAATTTTATTAATAATAAATATCAATGCTATTAATATTAATGTATAACCTGATTATATATGTTATTTTAAGAAATAAATGTACAGCCAGCTATCAAACAATCAGATGATTAAATATATATATATGTGAAGCTTAAAAGAAACATGTTTTTGAAAAGGACAGTAGGAAACAAAAGTAGTGACCATGTTACACTGCCAGCAGTCTCAAGTCTGTGTGATTAGAAGGTCAATATGTCTGTAGCAGCAAAAAAGTATATATTGTGAGAAATTATAGAAGGTATGTTGTCATGTCAGCCCCCTTCATGCAGTGAAAGGTCAGTGATCCACTGTGGAAGAAAGATGACAATTTCTGTGTGAGACTGACTGACAGCACAGATGCTGTTGGACATTGTGTCTGGTGTCAAAAGACCAGTGGAAAATAAAGCAGTTCCAGAAAGTCCAACTTTCATGAAAAATGGCACCTGAAACATTTCATTACATATTTATAAACCCTAATAATACTTGTAATTAACTGTGTCAATAACCCTTTCAGAGAAAATGGACAGGTTTGGTGTCTGCACAGTTTGGTTCTGCAGCTTTCAGTGAAGCTATGGACAGGCAAGTAGAAAATCTGTGGCTGTCAAAGCCGTTTACACTGGACAACTGGAAGGGAAAAGAATAAATGTGAGCAACATGTAGTATCATAATGAACCATACTGTGTCCTGCTTTACCTCATCTTTCTATGGGTTTGGCATGGAGGGGTTTGATTTCCCCTGTAAATTTCTGAAGAGTTTGCTCTCCCAAACACAGATGTCCTGATTCTCTTTAGATATATAAGTTACTTGACAAGTAACTCCACTGATGCAAAATAGGTTTAAGGAGAATCAAATTCTTACTTTTCAGTTGTCCCCAACACTTGGATAAAATGTGGTTCATAATTCTCTTTTCTGTGACTCAGTCTCACAAACATAGTGCCTTGTTACTGTCCTTGAGAAATGTTTTAGAGCTCCATCAGGCTTATTCAAACAATGCATGAGAGTCCTTAAGCAGAACTCAATTACTGTTGAAGTGGAAGAATAGGTAACTGGACAACACTCATCAGTTTTGGAATAAATGATATTAGGTGCCAGATCTGAAAAGCAAACCTTTGGGTTATAAAAGAGAAGGGAGATTAATTTAATGAAAGACAAAAAATTTCCAGTTCTCCTAGGTTAATGAAACAAAAACTTTTCACTGTATTTCAGATAGGAGTAAAAGAGGAGGTGCATGTACACTTGGCATTTTAAACTATCCAAGCTACTTTCAAATGAGAAAAGGAACCATGGTTAGAAGTTCCTCAAAATATTCTTGTATCAAAATATCTTGTATTCATCCCTATGTAACTTTTATTGAGCTGTGACTCAGAAGTATTAATATGAAGTTTTATAAGTGCAAATGGGAAACTGAAATCTATTCACTAATTTTAATCTACTTTAAGTTAATTTCTAAATAGAAGCATTGACACAAACGTACATGGATGGAGCCGTGTGTGTATTTTCTTAAATGTACTTTTGATGGTAACTTTTTCATGAGTATCATTAGAATGCTTGAAAGTCATGTGGACAATTGATTTTGGGAAGAAGTAATAACAAAGAGGGATTACTAAACTCTTTGTAAAAGGGAGACACAAAGTTAAGACAAATTTAAGATAAATTTAGTCTATATTTCCACTATTTAATCCATGGTTAACACATGGTTGCTTAAGTAGAAGGGATATATTGTATGATCATTCCTTCTTTTAAATATACTACAGCTGAAATGTTAATCAAATCCCCCAAAATCTGGAATATGGTACCTGAAGTAACCTGAAGTTCACATCTTGAAGAACAGAAATAAAATATTGCAAAGGAAGCCACAGTTAATGAAAAATAGTGGTAATATGCAAAAGGTCACAGCTAATTTTTGTGAAAATAACATTCTGAAGATAGGCAAGAAAAATATGGATTCAAACAGTGTGCAGCTACAACGGCCCCTTTACCAAGTATTTTTGGCCCTGCACTTTTTAGTCAGAAAGAATGCAGCTTCTGAGGCAACTAATTTACTTTTTTGTGAATTCGCAGTCCTAATGGAGTCTTGTTGCCAAGACTGTATACTGTGCATATATATATATATTACATGATCAAACTTTATATATAAATGTTTGATGTAGATGGGTGATACATTTTCAGATTTGAGTAACAACACTGATAACTAAAGAAAATATAAAAGTTACAGGTGATTGAAATCAATTTAGGAGCATAAAATAGATATGGTCAAATGTTCTTGAAAAGAAAAAAACTAAACAAAAAACCTGAAAAAAACCTCAAAAAAATACAGGAGTTTAAAGGATTTTAGATTCAAAGTAGTGCAGGCTCCTTTTTGCTGTTGCAGATGTTGTTATATTTTGGATGGCACAGTGAAATATTCATTCCCTATACTGAGGATTGGATGTGACTTTGGAGTCCAATGACTTGTGCAGTTACCCAGGATGAGGAAAAGTGGGGGTTCAGTTCCAGCGCTAATGAATGTTCGTGTTCTATATTCAACAATAATTGTACAAAATGCATAAATATTCATAGGTGTTGAGATTCTCTCCCCTTGCAGATGAGTGTTCTCATGCTCAGGTGAAAGCCACACTTGATTTTCTTGTCAGTTTGTGATTTGACCTCATGGAGTCTCTGGTGACAAGGTTGGAGAGGTCACTGCTGCGGCCACTCTTCAGTTCACTGCTCATTTAAATTGGGCTTTGTCAAAAGAGAAAATGCACACGGATTTACATGCACCCTCTTCCTTAATATGTCTTTAGCTATTCTATCCCAGAAGGATATTGTATTTCCAATACCTTGTTGATCCCACAGTACTTCGGGCATTTAAAGGTATGGATCAAATCGTAGGAGAGATCCAAACAAAGAAAAAGAAGGCACATCAGAGGAAATGTATTCCTGTGAGATGAAGACCAAGGCAGAGTGTTCACAGTCACTAAGTATATCTTGCATTTAATCTATTTTCTGCAGTATGCAGTTCATTTTGCGAACAGCAAGAAAATTAACCTGGTTTTACTGGAAGCAAAATTGAAGTAAAAATTCCTAACTTTTTGTTAAGTTTATAAACTATTTTTCCCTACATACGTACAGAGAAAGCAAGCTACAACTTTGCTTTTACACTCTTCAGAATAGAGGTTTCTGAATAGCAAGTGAACAGCAGGGTCAGTAACATTGTGATATTGATCAGTAATGGTGTCTCACTTCGTTTTATTCTTTTTTTTTTATTTTTATTATTCAGCAGCGTCACTCCCCATCCATTACATTTTTCACAAAAATTCTTTGCTGACTCTAGCAAGACACACATCTTTGCACAATTCATCAGTACAATTCCTAGGAGATGTTGCAAAGGCTCTGAGAAAGAGGATACACCCCTTCTTGTTCTCTTCATTTTAGCCTGTTTTCGAACCTCCCTTCCTCAGGATCCTCTGCTAGAGTTGCTCTCTTAACTGATATTAACTGTGTCTGCTTCTTTTATTTTGTTTAATCTGTCCCCAATCTCTGCTGCCAGCTGTAAAGTGTTCCACGGTTATTTGAGAGTAGCAAGTTTAAAAGAGGGATGGAGAAGGTTAATTACTACAGCATAATTAATATAGTTCCCATTGAAGTAAATGGCAGTTTTGTCATTTTATATAACAGAAGCAGGATTACACTAATTATAATTTTATAATCTCCCCATTAGAGAAGCCCAACAGCAACTCCATTAAAACATATTGCTGACAGCATCCAAAAAATAGAACTTCAGATGTTCAAAACATGAGATATGTAACATGATGTTATGTCAGGAAACAGCCATGCTCTTTTGGAACTATTCTAATCATTCACATTACGTAAAATTCACACTTTTTCCTATTTTAATCTCAAAAAAGATCACACTGTATCTCAACTCTTTTTGAAAATATACTGAGTGGAATGCTCAGCTTGATTTTTTTTTCTTCTGTAATGCAGGAATTAATAAGGGAAGAAAGAGCTCAGCATTAATTTGGCACATGAAAATTGCAGCTGTGGGGATAAACAGATTCCTGGAAAGTGCAGTCTTCTAAACCATTACCAATTTTTCTACTTTTTTTTTTTTTTAACCCCTACTTTACCCTGCTATTTTACATAAATTAAGAAAGAAGTTCATGTATTATCACGGCATTTGAAAAACAGTCCTACTTCCAGGACTAGACTTTGTATTCCTCATCCACAAGGAGGCTTGTGATGCCCTTCCAAAGCACTGCAGAGCTGTGATTTCTGGATCTTTTAGGAGTTACATTTTCACTGAAATTCACAACGCTAACTCAGCACAAAACTTGATGACAGATTCCAAACACCTGTGGGAAGTAGGTCAGAATTAGAACTTACGTGAAAAAAACCCAACCAACCAGCAAGCAAACCCCCCTCTCTGCAAACCTAATTTAATTATGTCAGCTACCAAAGTGATACCATATGTAGAACAGCCCTTGTAGTGTGTTTAAATCAAAAAGATACCATGGAGAGATTTTTAGGAGATGGATCAGCCTATCATGGAAGTAGTTTCACTTGCATGAAAATTTGCCAAGATCCGTAAATTTAGAAGGAATCACATTTTTTGTGGTACACAGCCATATAAAGATTTCTCCTATTCTCCTAGTCCTTCACATTAATTCATTAGTATGGATATTTTTACACAGATTTTATTTCCTCTTTAGCTATGGTATCAGTAAGATCTTTTATATTTTCCCTGCTAACTTGGATTTAGCACTTTTGTTCTTTCTTTTCAGAATCACAAGGTTTTACAAACAGGACAGGTAATTTAAAAATAAAAATTGTCAGAGGTTTTGTAGGTATCCACTGTTTAAGTATTTCTTCTTTCTTCCATTCAAGCCACTAGACTTCTGTGCCTGATTTTTAAACTCAGTTTTCTGTGGAGTTGATGGGAAGTAGATATTCACAGAACAAAAACACCCATATAAAATGAACCTGTATTCATTATATGCTTGTAGTTTTGCTTTGGCTCACGAATCCAGAAGTTTCTATGTCTTAAAGGTACATAGCCTGACTGCATCTTGAAGTAAATGTTGATGCACCAGAGTTAAGAGTAATTTTGGAGAACTTTATTTCAATGATATTTCTCACAAAGTAAAATGCTAAACAGAATTGAGTTTATAAAATAATTAAATGAAAACCTTAACATCGTATCAACATTCATATTAGTTCATCACCTTGAAAAATCCCTAAACTCTAAAGAATTGTAAGTTTCTTCAACTATTTTTAGTTTATACACCACAGTTTTCTTAACATTGTCACAACCTGCTGAATAGATACTGAGGTGGCTCAAAATTAGCAATTGAAGACTAAATTCTGAATGCTGAAGTGATTCTTCTCTATTTGCCCACATACACATGTATTACATATATAAAATCATGCAGCAGGGCCCTCTGAAGCTATATTTATTAATAAGATAGTGGTCTAACTATTAGTACGCATTTTTAAGAATATCAATAGGTGTTCAGACTGAAAATACTTGAACTAAATTTCCAGAGAGATCAGACTCTTTCAGCACATGCTTCAAACAGGATGACTCATGTCTGGCTGAACACATTCCTGGTCACAGTGGACAAGGGCTGAGTATCTGTACAGCTTCTCCTTAACTGTGGACACCTCACACAGCCAGGGGCAGAAGCAGGAGACCAGCAGAGAAGCTTTTCAAGTCTTACTACTGTAAATTTTTTTTTTTTTTTTTTTTTTTACTTTATCAAGAAGCAATTTCAACTCTGAGTCTGCAATTTCTAGGGGGGTTTTATTTTATTTTAATTTAGTGAAAAAGACTGAAAACTACTAACAGTGCTCATAATGGAACCATATGCTAAACTAAAAAAGAAATAAAATGTATAATTGCATCACTATGTCTGAGATTCACCAAATGTTTCAAATTCACTTTTTTAATGTGCAGGATGTTAAATTCATACCCTGTACATCAGTACTGAAATGTTTAATTACATTATTTTCATATTTATACCTTAGCACAAAGCAGTAGGATAAATTTTGCAATGCATTGCCCACATAAGCAAGCAAACCACAGTGCTGAATCAAAGGTGAGGGGTTTTTCTCTGTGTTTACTTTGCAAAATGAGTTCAGGTTGAGAATACGGGGCTCGGATGAAACTTAAATGATGAAAGGGCACTTGGAAATTGAAAAGATGTCATTTCTCCCTGTAAATGTAGGAATCCTACTATAAGTGCTCCTGGGAAGCTGCAGTTCTTTACGAACCCCATAACACTGCGGGAACATAAAACCAAAGGACCTCTTCTTCTGCATTGCCAAAATATGCAATTCTCAGTAATTAAAAACCAGCAAATCTGTTTATTGTTAATGGCACAAAAGGAACTAAAAAGCCTGCAAGAGCATGGGCATGAACTAAAAAGCCTGCAAGAGCTTTCATGTTGGTGCCTGGAAGAAGGAGATTGCCGATGATAGAGGTTACCTGTCTTTCAGAATCACGGAGTGAAATAGGTTTTAGTGAAAGCTGAACATTTAGATAACAGGGAAAGTTGGCATGGCAGCCCTGGGGGGATTGCTGTTTCTAGAACCTATCCATCCATCCATCCACCCGTCCATCCATCCTTTAAATCCCCTCCCTAAGCAAGTTACTTAGTAATAATCTCATAAATTCTGCCAGACTACAGTAAAAGTAAATTGATGTCTTACTACGGCTCCCAACACGCAAAGTGAATACTTCTCTGAGACTGTACTTTATAAAAAAGCTCCATGTTTAGAGTTTGCCATACACAGAAAACTTATTAATGAAGATGCCTTTAATTAAATGTTCTCAGAGTACCATGGGGGAGTATGAGAAAGAGTTTGAAAAGCAAATAACATCATAGCTTGGTCACATATTTGAGACCAGAAGACCAGGTTTCATTTCTTGTGCTGAGTCATGGAAAAAAGGTTTTGGACTTGGGTCCTTGACATCTCTGGTAATATTTATGTCATGATGATCTTAGTCTCTCTCTTTTGCTGACTTACCACAATTAGCTTCAAAAAGTGATGGCCCGGTTACTGGTTTGTTTGGGGTTTTTTTAAGACACAGATATGTGTCACTCAACCTTATTAGTTAGTTTAATGGAATTTCAAGGGAGCTAAACTTAAACTGACAAATAGAGCTGTGGAAAACATACAACCATAATGATCTATTCTGAAAATGTTATCCATTGCAGCTCTTACCATGACAGTCCTTTGAGTATTGCTTTCAGGATGTTTTCTGCCTGACCAGATAAAATTCATTTGTGTGTTGTTATTGAAGATACATTATTAACATCTGGTGGTATTTATATGTCTAATTTTTCTAACATATTAATTGCATATAAAAAAAAGACTACCATAACTAGAAAAGTTCCTTTTAAATACTTGTTGTTATCTATCATCTTTCCCCATGACTCCCAGCGTGCTTTTGTAGTGGTCTTTAGATCTAAAATGTGTAAGTCTGGCAAAGCCAAATTTATGTGCATTCATAATACTTAGCAGTGCGTAATTAGATTTAAAGAATGCAACTGATAAAACACATCTACTTTCTGTGTTGTTGCTGATATTTATAGCTGGCACACGGAATTTAATATGGATCATTACTTTCTCAGGATTTTACACATTAGCTATGGTTATGGAATATCGCCGTACTTCTTGATGTAAAATATTTTTGAGTTGTACATATTAGAAAAATTATTTTTATCCCATTTGTCTTCCCTTAATAGAAGAAGACAAAATCTTACAACACCACAGTGATGCATTAATTTCTGTGCTGTACTTATCTGTCTTTTGATATAATTCTAATATCACACCATTTTTATTGAGCCAACAATCTCCAGCATGGAAACATCTGCAAACCATTCATGGATTTTAAACAGCAGCCCATTTGTGTGTATTGCTTCATAACATTTCATGCCACCATTTAATTAAGAGCAAGCCCTCAAGGTGAATTAAAAAAATATTTCATTTTAAAAAAGAATTCAAACTCAAAAAACCCCACACTAAGTTTGCATTATTTGTAAGCTTTTGAATTTTAAATAATATTTAATCTAGCCAAGCTAAACCAATATGCTATATGTTTTAGATCTCATCTTCGATGAGATAAATATTATAATAATTATATAATTATAAATAATAATTATAACAAAATTATAATTATATATTTATAAATATTTATAAATATAATATTTTAACATAAATATTATAATTTTTACTGTAATCCTTCATAGATTTGTACCCATCTCTTAAAATTTTAAATGTAAAATATATTAGCAAAGTCATTGGAAATAGTAACATTGATTAATAAAAGATAGCAAATATGCTTTTAAGACAGAAGTATTCACACGGATGTAACAGTATTCCTATACTTATAAAAATATAACACCTCAAAAAATACTTATAACATCTTAGAATTGAAATATGTCATTCAAAATGTTGCTTTAGTCCAAGGCCACATTCTCTAACCCATTGCTGGAGATGCAAATAATTGTGTTTTGTAACTTCTCTGAGTAACCAAGGATTCTTCTTTCTCTAAGACTCACTCAAAAGGGAGACTCCATCTCTTCCAGAATCCCACAAAATTTTATATGAATTATTCAGTGAGGTGACAAATTTTATTTTTTATTAGTTATAACAAGATATTTTTTACAGTATGAAAAGTTCTGGCAGAACAGGGTGCAGAAATCTTCCTACCTGATATACTCCTCAAAACTGCATATAAAATAAGGAAAAAAAAACATTTAAAAGAGAGAGAGACAGAATAAAAGCCCTGAACTCCTTCAGGCTTAATGATATATGTGCTACACTAAGGACTTTTCTTTAACATGTTGTCTTTTCAGTATGCAGCACTGAATAATACTTTCTACTATTTAAAAGCCTAAGCAGTGTGAAAACCATTGAAAGAAGAAAATACACAAAGCTAACTAAGCTGATAAGGCTGTGATGACTGAAAGTATCAATAGAGAGGAAAAATTCCCATCTTAATAACATGCTTTATAAACACAGTGCATTTTTTTTTCCATTTTTTCATTTCTTTTAACTACAGACTAATACAGAATAGTCAGACCTGCCTACGACAGAAATATTTAACTTGCACTACATGTGCTAGTCCTGAAACTGGTATAAACATCAAAATTTAAACATCAAAATTTATTTTGGTACTATAGGCTCAACGAGACTCAGTCTGGGCAGTACCTGCTGGGAGCTCAGTCCATCCTCCTGAGCCAATAAGGGTCCCAGACCAGCTGGAGTCTCTCCAGCAAACCCATTTTGCACAGGAGCAGGGCTCTTCTATACTCCCATCTTCCTCTGTCTGTTTGAATTTTATTTAACTTCTTTGGAGTTGCAATGATTTTACCAAAAAAAAAAAAAAAAGTTTAAAAAATTGATATGAAATCTCCAATAAAATCTATATAAACATCAGTGATGACTCAAATAAATTGTTGTGAATAGTGTTCCTTAAAACCAAAACAAAGAAGTTTGATGGCTGTTAATATTAGATGCTAACAACTCTTCCAAGTTGTGAACATATAGTAGTGACAGAAATTAAAAAGCAGATGTCCTCCCACGTTGAAATTCCCCCCAACTTACTTCAAGATTACATGGCTGATGAAAGTACAGCGAGTTCTAATTTCTAGGGGGAATAATGACTTGTAGTTGCAATAATTTAAGGTATAATGTACCCCAACTGTACTTAATAAGGCTATAATTCCATCAAAGCCTTCTAGGGATGTCATAAACCATGAGGGTGAAACTCAAGTGGTTTCCTCATGTCACCAGAAGGCTGAGATGGAATTACAGTTTTAATTTACATTCATTTTGAAGGAGACGTATTTAATATTGCACATTGATCATGATTTATGCCTTTGGAACTGCCAAAAACTGTTAGGGGTGTTCACAGTCTTTTGAAGCCACCAAAAGTCAATTATGCCACTGACTACTGATTCTCAGCAATTCCTTTCTTTGAAAGCTGTGGTTTGGCCAGCACAAATTGTATAACCATGCTAAAGTTAACATCAATTTAGTCATATATTTTTAATACTTTTCTTCTTCATATTGAATGAAAGTGGGAAATATTTCTTCTATGTGCATAGCTCTTTATTTATAGAATTTCATTGCAAATTAAGGGGCAAATTAATTAGAGCCATTTGGCTAACTTAGCCACTGAGCATCACTGAATGAATATGCTTTTATTAAACAGATTTTTCACTTAAATGCCAATAATTTGTCCACATCCTACATGAGCTAACTGAACAGGGAGGAGCTTTAGTAACAGGAGCAAATTCTTTTTTGCTGTAAGACTGCAGGTAATCTGTTTTAAAATGAAGGATTATATGGAATAGCACAGAGAGCCCAAAGATGACAAGCTGTGGCATGGGAAAAAACCAGTAGGGGAAATCTGGCTCTTGAATAATTTGTGAATCAAAGTTTCTAGAGCTAAAATAATATTCAAATAATATTCTGGTTACTTGAAGAGTTCTCTCTTGCTCTGCTACACAACTATCAGTTATGGGTATAGCAACAGAGGGGATTCCTTATTTGGTCTGACCTGCAGCCCACCTAACCCCAAACACACTCCCTAACAAAGGAGAAGGCAAATGAGTGTGAGGGGGTGTTAGGGAGCCTGACCAATTTGTGTGGAAGCTGGAGGGTACATTCATTTATATTTCCTATTGCATCCATTTACGGAAATATAATCTTTCAATTTTCTATTCATTTTTGGACTTGATGACACCGTCTGCCTCCACAGTCTCCTAGGACAGGAAGTCCCAATGTCATCGTTTAAAGGACAGCTACTCAAAAATGTGGTTTATTGTGATCTCCTACTGAATACCTTACTTGCCTAAGCATAAGGACTTCACATTTTTGGGATGCTCTTTGGTGTGCTCTCTGAACTCAAGATCCCTCTCCTGAAGGGTCACCGCGGTTCCAGTGTGGATATTTGCCAGCTGCTTGGGGATTTCTTTGATATCACAGGGGATCTTACAGCAGAAGATGCCTTCATTCAGATAATGGCATTAAGCCAAAATGTTTACATGTGTCAGAGAACCTGCCATAAAATGTATTTCCCCAGAGATGACAGTGTGTCAATTTCTGAAATTCCTAGTGCTGAGTAGCTGATTTGATTTACACTTCTGCACAGAAAACACATCAGGGTAATCTCAGCTCCTCTTTACAACAATATACTCCAAGTAGAGGATCTATTTGTAATTTGTTAAGATCAGATACAGATAGAAATAAGTCACATACAAATCCTATTGAAAGTCTTTTGGCCAATTTCTAAGATGATGGTAGAGCAAATTGATCTTTAAAGCCAAACACATGACAGCATAGTAATCAGTTACATGGCACTTTTGAGCAAGATAAATATACATTCTACACCCCAAACTAAAAAAGCATCATTAAAATGTAGTAAAAAAATGCAGTGTTGTCTGCTTCAAGCATAGAAATCCCATTTAGCTTTTGAAAGGAGATTTTCTCAAACCCAGGGCCCAATTCTAAAGGTTGCTTTTGGAGAACTACAGTATGAAAACCCTCTGATCCTTGTGTGGACCAGTGAAAGTCAAACTAGACATCAGGTTTTCACACGATATGTGAAGAAATGTCCCTTGGCATGTGATGTTTTGAATGCTGAGGACTTAACAAGCCTTCAAAAGGTGTTAGAACAAATGAAAATAAATAAAAACCAATCAGGATACTGGCTGAGAAAGTCCCAGAGTCAAAAAATTTTGGAGGCTGAGAAAAAGTTCTTAGGTTTAATACTATAGGGGTGTCTTGTTCTTACAGCCTTCTCCTGACATTTGGTCTTGGACAAAGTTGTATGAACTCTTTGTCTGGAATAACCCAACAGAGGTGCTGCTAGCCTCCCCTTCCCCACAAAAAAATGTTAGATCCTGGCTTTTTTTCCTGAGATGGATTGAAAGTTTTTCAGTTTCCACATGTAACCTTTGCAATTAATGTCAAAGTGCTTGTATGTTCGATCCTGATGTAGAATCTAGCACAACTCAGCATTCCCAGTGCTCCTTTACAACTATTTCATCAGTAATCAGCTCTGCCAGGCTTCCCTGAAAAATTCTTCAAATTCATGAAAAATTTAAATTCTTCAAAAACAGAAAATGTCAAAAATAATAACCCTCTGAATGTTTCCCTTCCTATTAACAGAAAAAGCTTTGAGAGAAAAACTGCCTGAATTTGCCCAGGTTGCCTTTCTTAATTAGGCATTCCAACACTGGAGGAGCTTTTAATTGCTCCAATCCATTTCTCAGGATACATAAAAAAATAATAATATCTTTGTACTCCTGATATTGGATGGTCTTAAGCTGTACTCCAAGAAAAGGTGTCCTCAGGAGTTATCTACTTCCCTCTGTACTTCAGTTTCTATTGAGGTGGAGTAACAAAAATACAATTTTATAGTCATTTCTAGATGTGCTTTCTTAAAAATTAAGACACAAAGCATAGAATTCTGGATACACAGGTACAATCACAAACAACCAATTAAAAATTTATCTAGCCAAAAGAAGTGTTCTGGTACAGAATCAGCTTGCATATTCATTGTTGTTGTGATCAATCAGTGAAAAATAGCAGTGAATTCTGCAACAAGGAAAAGTGTATAAAAATTTAAAATATTTATATCCAACCAGACATAAGGAGAAATTTTTTCTTCCTCCCACTAAGGACAATAAAGCATTGGAGCACACTGCTCTGAGATGCTGCAGGCAGCTTCTCTGGGGGTTTTCAAGATCTGCCCAGACCAAACCCTGAGCAACATAAACTGACCACAAAACTGCTCTGGCACAAGCACAAGGCTGGGCAAGAGACTTCCGGAGGTCCCTTTATCCTATGAAGCATGTGTGTAGGTCTTAGGATGCTGCAAATTAACATTTAAATAAATAAATAAAATAAGCAAAAGCCATTTCAAAAATTTTTGAAATTTTTCCCCAGCTGTCTTCAGATAGAATTTTTTTTTTCTGTGTAGAGAATAGAACAGGGACTAGCTTTGGCAAATTATTGCAGCTCTGAACTCTATTTACCTAGACATTGTCTTTGTCAGCAATTATCTTCTATTAGCTTCTCTTCTGTACATCAAAATCTGAAAATACCAAGTTGGCTAAGAGGAAATTTCTATTTTTTTCTGAAACAATTTTCAAAAGGTTTTCCATTTTTTAAACTTTATTCCTAAAAAAATATCCAATAAAAGAGAAAGAAATATAAAAATTGATGAATTGGAACAATATATTGTTAATATCATCTTAGTCAGCTGTTAACTATGAATGTTTATTACATGCAACTAAAAAGGTGCTAGCTTAAAAGAAGCAGAAAAATAATATGATCTTTTTATAAATGTTCACTGATGAATCTCCTAACTTATTTTCTAATTTTGGGTGTTGAGTTATTTGTCTGCAAAGCTTGATATATTTTGAATAATTAGTCTCAAAATGGAAGCAACCAAATATATAAAGAATTTTGTAAGATTTTAACCTTAATATCTCTCAAATACTCTCATGCATTCCATAAGAACACTGACAAGGTTAAACACGTGGTAAACAGAATATTTTCAGGTAAATAGGAGTCTTTTCTCTGTCTAGATCTAGCTGAGACTTATAGGTCAAAATCAAGGTATTCTAAATCAGTGGCGATTCTTTTTCCCTCCAGAGAAATCCAGCTATAAAAAATGCACTACGGGAGGTATTCTGAGGAAAGAGGTCATCTATGTGTATGTGTAAATATATAAATATATAAAAGTGAGCAGAAATGCATATATGTGTATAGCTATAAAAATATAGCTGTACACAGTGGGCCAATAACAACAAAGTATGATGCAGTGACATTTTGTGTGATGAAAAAGGTCATTAAACTCATGAAGGAATTATAGAGATGTTAAATCTTTGGTACAGAGGATTCACAAGAAAAGGAAAGAGTGGTGTGAGAGGATATCTTTATTATACCTCTTTTTAATAAAAGTTTTCAAGATTTCTAGTTAATTGATCTCTGGAGAATACAGAGTAAATTGTTTTGTACTTTCCATACATTTCAACTTATTCTAATTGAGCATAAATTGAGAGAAAACACTTTTCCTCTCTCACACTCGGCTATTTGTCTCGAGGGCCACCACCACAGATAAAGGATGTTTGAATCTCTCCAACAGTTCACTCTTCTCAGGGCATCATCAGAACCTGTTTGTACAGACACAGACATGTCTCAATTAATTAATGAACATGATCTGCAACAGATACTGCTGGCATCTCCTGTACTCTGTGTAGCTCACCAATTCAACAGTACTCCATAAAATTCCTATTAAAGGCCACACGTTTGGAGTTCAGACTGGGGTTCCAGCCTGCCCAGTACAGCAGCACTGGCCAACCCAGGTGCACTGCCATTGCTGTCACCAAAATGTTCCCAGGCCCAGCAGAGTCGGGTGATCAGCAGCACAGCACTGCAGCAAGCAGTAAAAGCAAAAATCAGCCCCTAACAAGCACCAGAGCCTCACAGTCAGGCAAAAGATCCCCAGAACAAGCACAGGAGCTGTCCATTGAGAGCTGAACAGCAGCAACAGCTATGGATTCTATCCAGCGCATTCCAGTCAGATCTCTCATTGCCTTGAACCCTTTGTCCCACACTGGATGCCCAAAAAGGCTCTTGTGCTCTAACCTCAGTCTGCAGCTCAGCCTCACCCAGCCTCTCATTCACTCCCCCATGAGCAGGGTGGGGAAGAGAATCAGAAAGGTAAAAGCTGGAAAACCCTTGGGTTGGAATAAAGGCAGTTTAATAGGGAAAGCAAAAGTTGTGCACCAAATCAAAGCAAAGCCAGGCACTCACTCCCTACTTACCCTGGGCAGGCAGGTGTTCAGCCATCCCAAGGACAGCAGAGCTCCTTCATGTCTAGTGGTGACTTAGAAAGCCAAATCACTCTGAAAGTCACCCTGGCCCTTCTTCTTCGCCCAGCTTTATATGCTGGGCGTGGTGCCACATGGTCTGGGATATCCCTTGAAATCACCTGTCCTGGCTCTGTTCTCTCCCAACTCCTTGTGCCTTCCCTGAGCCCACTTACTCATGAGGTGAGAAGAAGAAAAGGCCTTGGCAATGTGCAATCACTGCTCGGCAGTAATGAAAACATCCCTGAATTACCAACATTGTTTCCATCACAAATCCAAAATACAGCCTCTTATCAGCTACTGTGAAGAAAATTAACTCTATCCCACCCAAAACCAGCACAATATCTCATGCAAGTGTTTAACTCTAAAAATATTAATAGAAGAACTATAATCCCAACTGAGTGAACAAAACTCTCATTAACATGCACAAGGATGGAGGTGCCTGAAAGGCTTAAGGAAGTCTACTGTTTCATTTAGAAATATATGAAACTGCAGTTCAGTTAACCACTCCTAGATATTAGTAGATTTCATTTTTTGGGAGGGTTAGGTATTTGAGATGACAGTGATTCAAAAGGAGCCAGAAGACAGCAGATACATATTCCCTAGCAAAATACACAGATCACTGAGATATGGATTTTTTTTTAAAAAACCCTGCCTTTACACATGGAACAGACCTCTATCTTTCATTAAGTGCCTTCCAGAACACCCAGGAACTTCTTTTCCCTGGAGTCTGAGTGTAATGAAGCCTGAGGTGTTCAAGGAAGTGTTGGTATAAAATACATAAACTACAATTAATTTTTCAGGTGTAACTCTCTCAACTGTCATGATCTGTTTTCTTTATTTGGGAATCAATTACATTTTCCATTAGTTGTTTTTTTTTTTAACATGAAACAGTGTCTAAAAAAAAAAAATATTACAGAAATTAATTTCCTGAGATTTTTTATGGGGTTTGAAATAATGCAGGTATCACAGATTCAGGGAAAAAAGATTTCCATCCTCTAAAACTGATTAGCAGTGCCTTATGACACAATAGGTATATACTTTAACTCTTGCAATTGCCTCTTATTTTTTTTTTTTTCCTTGCCTTAGCTCTCATTCCTCCATAGCACTTTCAACTCAGAGTATAACCCTCATATAATTTCCCTCTAGATTTGAATCCAACGGCTGGACACATTTATTAGTACACCTTTCAGATTAAGATTTGTAAAGGTTTCTTATGCAGCATCATTAGGTATTAGGACACAAACCTTATGTAAGGTTTTCTTCAGTGAGACTCCTTGAACATCATCTTACTTATAGTTTATTACTTTACTTGCTCCATATAATCAACATTTCTGATAATCAGAGTGATTCAGGACATTGAGCCCATTTCTCTTTTGCCCTGTGCAGCCTCAGCTTTTAGGATACTAAAAAGGCTGATATGTCTGTGACACATAAAAAGGTGAAAGAACAGAATATGTCTTTTCCTCCACTCCATCCAGCCCCCATTGATTATATACCACTCCAGTAATTTGGGTTGTTGGGACTTTCCCCTACTTTGTGTGGGGAATGCAGTACTTACAAATATGGGCTCATGCCAGCCAGGAAAGGCAGGTGATAGATGATCCCTCTGCCTATGTCCAGACTGAGTAAATGCAGCATTTCCTACTCACAGGAAAAAAAAAATAATACAAAATAAAATAAAAAGTTGATGATTTTTCACAGACCTTCCCAAGCCTTACAGTTTTCAGTAAAACTGATGTCCTTGTCAGATTCATTGTTAAGAGCTCTGGATATTTGCTCAGCTGTAAAAATCTGGAGCAAAAGATTGTAGGTTCAATGAAATGGCATTTTCCAATTAAACTGTGTTTTGCTGGAAGTTCCCCAAGCTCTACCAAACACCGTGGTTATACATCCTATGTAAACTACAGATTTGCATCATTTTTGCATGACAGATTTTTGAATACATAAGTCTTGGGGGAACAAAGCTTTGCAAGGTGAACATTACAAAATGCCCAGTGATTTTTTCTTTCTCCCACAGGCTTTCCTGCAGGCATGGATAATAGGGACATTAGTTATTAAATTGGCACTGAGTCTTTCTCTATTTCTCTATCATTTTCAAACAGGTTAATTGAAGCTCATTTATATGCCAGTTAAATAGAAGGTAACTTGAGTCAGAGGAAACATCAGCACCCATTTTATAATAAATCCTCCTGAACTTATAAATGACCTTCAACCACTTTCACTAACTGCCTCTTGAAAGGTACAAATACCTGCATCTTCATTTTTTTTTAAAACCAAAGCAAAAAAATATTTTTATTTTTATTTTAGGTGGGACTTTCTTTTCCAAAATCCTGTGTTATGACTGTCAATAAGCTCAAAAGAAAATATTATTTTGCACAGTTACCATTCATAAAGAATGGGAAGGAAAAAGCAAATATTCTCCTGAGATTAAAATCAAAATAACTGCTTACCATGTAGTTCACTGGCTGACACATGCAAAGGCACCAGCTTTGGACACTTCAAGGTATTTTAGCCTAAGTGAGATGCAGGTAAACAAAGCAAGCATTTCACCCTCAGCCTCTCAGTTCCTTTCAAGACAGATGTTGACACAATTGCAAGTGCAATTCCTGTGTACAGATCTATCAGTGACAGAAAACCTCAGGTACCCCTGGTATGCAAAAAAAGTAATTAGCCACAAGTACAGAAAATTCAGTTGTACCTGTTTGTGCTGCTCAAGGCTCAAAACCAGAACGTCAGGGCTCACTTATATCAAGGTACATTTCTGTCTCCTTTGTGTGTGCTCCTTACCAACAGCAAAACAGGAAAAAACAACGTGGCTCAATCTTCCCTCACAGTTTCCAGCTTGTATACAATGTTTTAATGTGAATATGCACAAAACTACAGTGGAGCATCAGGACGAAGGGGTGTTAACATTCCAGTTAGGGTGCTTGTAAACACTCTTACAGTCATAAGGCTCTTTAATTCTACAGATCTGCTTTTATGTATTTTCTTAGATTTTTCTTTTCCCTTTAATCTGGCAAGCTCCATGAAACTCTGTCACTGACAAATCGTAAAAATGGTGTTTCTGTGAAGCTAATACCCAGAACTGCTTCTTGCTATTGTATCCCCAAAGACTGTCATAGAATATTCTAGAATAAAACAGCTTGGATCATATGTAACCATTGATTTTTAGTCATAGTTCTTCATTGATTTCAGTGGGGAGTTCTTATTAGGCATCTCTGGCATGAAATGGCCACTTGTATCAGATATTTTAGAAAAAAAATACACAGTTGACAAAAATAATCAAAACAGGCATCAAGAAATTTGCCCCACATTGTGAGCAATCACAATAACAAAGTTATCTATCCTGCACCACTGAATAATTGCAGCATAAAAGAAAATATATATTTTTTTTTTTTTAGTAAACATCAATCCTCAGGAGCTAAAAGTAGACAGATTAAATCATATGATTTGGGATTATTTTCTGAAGAATTAAAAAAAGAGATCGTCAGAGCCTGGAGTTTCTCACTGTGGGAGCCATCTTGTGGATGGAAATTATTTTCCCTATGATAGCTTAAAAAGCAGATTTTCTTTCCTTTAATTGGAAAAATATAGATGGGATGCAAAAGGCACACAGTCCTAAGTATATCTGCCTTTCACAGCTTTAAGAGAAGAAAAAAATAGATGACTCAGGATGATGTTTTAGGGGTTTTTTATACCCATTATTGGATGTTCATTCCATAAAGGTTTCTGTGCATGATCCCAGATATACTAGAGGGAAAAGTGTAAATTCTGAGGTCAAGAAAAACTCCTTCCTTTTCAGAAAAAAACGTGATGCTCACTCTTTAGAATTTGGACATGAATATTTCTTATGCCATATTACAAAAAATCTCATGAAATGCAGTTCATGACTTTTCTCGCTGTTCTATTTTCTGAAGAGTTTGCAATACCTAAAGGACATATTTACACACATGTGGGAAGTTATTACCTGTCCCCATATCCTAGATAGCAGGTAGGATTAAAGTTGGGCATACAAGAAATTTGTGAAAGAGGCTGGAGTCAGCCTGGAGAAGTTTTCCCACTTCTCATGTCATGAGTTGAAACACTGAGCTGCTCTGTTCTCTCACTAGCAATACAATGTTTTTATAATCCCTCAATCTGTTATTCCCTACTATAACTCAACAATTTGTGAGCAACACACCTGATCTGGCTGGCAGTTCTGGCTGCAGGACTTTACAAGCTCCCTTTCTCTCGCAGCAGGGCTTGGAGGTGCTTCTTTTCCCAGCCAGTCAAGCATCTGATAGGGAAATCATGTCAGTCCTGGTTGCCTTTGCTCTAGCAAAAGTGTGCATTTGATCTGAACATCTTTTCTCTTGATCCTTCCCTTTTGCTGGTAAGTGCTTTGCTTTTGCAGCAAGCTCGTTCTAGCTGCAGTTTCCATGTGTCGTGTTGAGATCTGAGGTTGTTATTCGGTCTTGGTGTGCTGGAATCCACTCCTGCAGAAAAGACAGCCGCCTTGTCTCACTTCTGTGCTGCCAAGTTCATTTCTTTAATGATCTGACCATTGTTTGCCTTCATTTCTGCCTCTGCAAGATGAACTGGAGCCTCACTGCTGCTGGCTGAGGAGAGAGAGATGGCCCTGCTGCTTCTGAAAGGAATTGGGTGAGGATGGCCACTCTGTTAGGAAACAGGTTTCTTTTCCTGACAGATTAATCCTTAGTTCTCCTTTTTATCCTGAGTGCATTTATCCCATCTTTCTCACCTTGCAGAGATGCACTTTTCATGGGAATTTTTGCAAAAGAATCATGAGGTATTCCTCTTTGAGCTACTCAGCTGTCTCTGATGTCATCTTTCTAGAACACTCAAAAACTTGATTGTAGAGTCCTTTTATTCCCAGATTTTGATCAATATTGTCCACAGACTTAAAAATTTTAAACGTAAAAAGTAACACCACCAGTCAAAAAATTCAACTGATTTCCCATGGGACAGTGTTAAGTAGCACTATAGAGGAATATTCCAGACCACCTCATCCTTAAAAATTAGCAGCAAAAATAGAATCATTGGAAAGTTTTACAAAACTATAAAGTAATATGAAACATGACTTCAGTACTGTTCCAGAGAACTGAGTTTTGGATTTTTCCAAGTTTTTGGCAAGTGTTTTGTGCTTGGTTCAACTTCTGTTTTCTTTTTTATATTATACCATCAAAGCAAGTCAATTTCACAATATCTTCTTTACTCCTTTGGTCTGTCACCGACTTTGATATTCTCATTGTAGGGTCAGCTCTAAGAACTCAGAGCTTTCCCCAAAGACAAAGTTTTATCATTTCTTCTAGGTTTGCTGACCCAGAAAAATTCTAAAACAGCAAGTAATATGAACAAAGAAGACATTTAGTCCACAGGAAATAAAAAAGTACAGACCCCAAGACAGAAATGCAGTCAAGGACAGAGGCATTGCTAAGGAACAAGGAGAAAGAATTGCTGGGAAAAAATCATGTCCAAAAGAGTCAAGGCCTGCAGATAAAGCAGGGAGTGAAGTTAAAGAAGGGATATTTTTGGAAAGATTTCATCCCTGCACCTCCCACCCACACTTTTCTTTAATGCTGCAAAATAGGATGTACTAACAAAATACACATGAATCTTTCATAAAAAATATCTGTGACCAAGCAGAAAAGCCTTTCAATATGGTTCATGTTCTTGAGGTACAGATAAAGTGTTAAAGATCTCTTTCCAAACCCCGTAATTTCTGCTTCAGTGATAAAAGTGACACTGATGTTCTCAGTTTTCCTGTTAATATACTCAGTTTCAGACAGCTTTCTGTCCATTTGAGTTCTTTCAAGGTACCTTTGATTTTGTTTAAACAGGCAACAGAACCCAGGCATTTCTTACAGATTTAGTTACGTAATATATAATACTTCATCATCTTAAGCAGGCTATTCACTCCAGTTAAAGAATGTTGTTGATTTTTCGGTGTTTGTGCACCCATAGTAGATCTGACCTAAAACTCATTTAAATGAAAGACATCTATTGAATCCATGGGCTTCGGGGCATAAACCAGTCAGCCTTTCACTGACTCACTGAAATGCTGTAGTCAGATATATGATTCATGTTTCTTCCCAATGCCTTGGACTTGAATGTGGTTATTCAAGGAGTTAGTAATCACAAGGCCAGCATTTTATAAGCTATGAATGTTTTAAGAATGCAGATATATCAACTCAGTACTGTTCTTTCTGAACAAAATGATTTTTTTAACAGTGAAATACAGATTCAAAAAGAAATTAAAGGAAAAATTTCAGAAGGACAGATAAAAGCTGTGTTAAAATTGCTGTTCAAAACTGGAATTTGCAAGTGTTCACTTTCACAACAATTGATATTAGGAAAACAAGAAAGGTAGATAAGGCATTCGCTTACAGAAACAGATAACCAAGAAAGTGTCAAAGGGATTTAAATAGAGAAGAAATCTATGGACCACATTTTTTATTACATTGGTATTTATTGACATTACCACTAGGATTTACTAGCTAGATTTGTATAAATGACAGCAGATTTGGTAAATGTGGGTGTAGATTATTTTGAAAAAGGTACGCAAATAAGGAGATGTAGGGAAAAAACCCACAAGCCACCAAGATGAAAATCCAAAAATCTGTTATTAATTTCAAGAAACAACTGGATAGTTTCTTTAGTTATGGCTATATGAGGACAAATATCAATGAAGGAACAGACATCTACTTGCCTTTTACTGATTTGTCACACTCTCCCTCCAGTTTATTAGAGAAAGACATTTATATTTTTCCTAGTTATTTTTCATTAATATTCCTTTATGTATTCATTAATTAAGTTACTAAATTTAGCAAGTAATGCAATCTCTAATAAAAAAAAAAAATCCTGTTTTAAATAAGGGCAATATATTTCAGAAAATGGTTACATTTTTCCATCCTGAGTCTGTGTTTCAGTAGTTACTTAAACAGCATCATTCAAGAGTTTTATGTTGTTAAGCTAAATCCTAGTGATGAAAACATTAGTGGAGCTGCATAATATGTGTGATAAGTATTTCCCTGAGAATTATTACATAACACAAGGAGGTCTTTCCTCTTTTACTTGGCTTTCAGGAATTTCAGTCGGGTCCCCATAACTCTGTAGAGAGAGAAGAAAGTTGAGTTGCAGCAACAGATAAGGAGGCCTTCAAGTTTATAGAGCAGATTTCATTCCTTCCTTGCTAGACAGCTAATGTGAAGAATGATTGCCATCTATAAAACCTCTAATCTGCCCCACCAAGATAAATAAAATGGGGAGCAATCAAAATTTTCAGGATACCCTTCACACTGTATCACCCATGGCCAAATTACCTGTTTTCACAAGATTAAACCACACTTTAGTATGTTTCTGAAAGGATGTGATAGAAACACGCTGTACAGCCAGGGTACGAGGCTCTGGTATTTTAGACTTATATAAAGTAAATCTTTAAACTGACATTTTTTCCCTGTCAGAGGAAGGAAATGATGAACCAAGAAATCTGTCTCTGCAATGTGTCAGAAGATGATCCCAAGGGAGAGGAGTATTAGTAGAAAAAGGAGCTTTGCCTTAGTTTCTTAGATATATACAAGTAGCATTGCTAGAGGACAATTTCATGGTCCTGTGAAGAAACCTGAGTGGAAAACTCATGTCACAATTAGCAGCAGATGTTCTGTGAATTGCTCAAGTTGCAAGTTGCCAGAGCGTACATATAAAAATCACAATATTAGCCTCGTCAGTTCCAAGAGTCCAGCATCACCCTGTTGATTCTCCCTAAAATATGCAAGAGCACATAACTGTCCCTTGTGAATTGCTGCTTGTTCCCCAGGAGAGCTCTGTGCCACATGCTGCGTCCCTTGCCCACCAGTCAGCATGCAGGAATTGCTGCCCTTGGAGAGGCCAGCTGGGATTTTCAGTAGTTCTCTGATGAGGTCTCTGTTGCCTGCCTAAAACTTGAGTCAACACAGAGCCCTTTCACTAACAGATCCCAGCTGCACACGTAGGAGAAATGCAAGTGGAGAGCATCCTCAGTGGTAGCTCCCAACCCTTGAACTTGCTCCAGCGGCCACCTCCCACTGCCCTAAAGGCCCGCAGAATGTGTCACTGACATGCTCCAACAGCAAGAGCCTGAAGGTGCTGATCATCACAGGGAGCCACATGCTGGAGGAAAGGGATTGGAGGAGCTTTGTTTCAAGGAGAGAAAGGGAGGACTTTTGTAATGGACTTTCAGCAGCTTTCTCTCCTCATTCTGTGCTGGAGGGTTTTTTGGTTTTTTTTTGACTTTGAAGTAAGATGGAGAGTTTCTGTGCAGTAAGAGTAACACACTAAAATGGCTGAAATGGTTTTATGAGTAGTTACCTGGCAGTTTTACTTTTAGTGGTCTAGGCAAAGAGTCTGAAGGTTAGAGAAGGGGACAGAAAGAATATTAACAGGAAAAGTAATAATTTTATGAATTTTACAGGACTTGGGCTGTAGTGATAGTGTGCACTGAGATATGCAGTACCTACCAAAAGTCATAGTCAGTGGTTAGGAGTAGATAATATTTAACATTTATATAGTGTTACACAGCTTCAAAGAGCTATGCAAACATAAATTAATTAATCCTCAGGATTTTAAGATCTCTATTTAGATAGGTAGATTCCTCTCAGAAAGTTCTGTGTAACACAGCTGATTACATCTACTTACAAAATAGGACAAACAACAGCAATAATATCACTGGCTTTGTGATTTAGTTAAGCACTGTTATCCCTCTTTTGCTGATGGAAAAGCTGAGGTTTAGCTATCAGGAAATTTCTGTGAGGCATGTCAATGAGAGAGCTGAAATTAAATTTTTGGAATGGCCTATCTTTTGACTCTTATTTTCTGCCTGCTCAGTAAATCTAAGGAACAATATAATTTAGTGATGTGAGACAGATAAATAAATTTAAATTAAAAAGTTCACAGTTATGATATTTCTTTTCTCATAATGTTTCCATCCCACTAGTGTAGTTTCATGACATTTTTTTGAAACTTACATCAAAAGTAATGTTGGGGTATTGGAAAAGATATGGGAAAAATGTTCATCATGATGTGGTCAGATTCTGACCACTGTCAAAGAACAGACCAGTTTTAAAGGGCCCTATTAATTTATCTGTTTGGTGATTTTGAAAATTTATTCTGTTATTTTCCATTGTTTCAGATTTTCAAACACTGCTAACACATACATGTTCCATAAAGTCTGATGGGATGCAGAAATGTCCACCAGAGTCTGCAGAGATCCTGTAATAACACTGATCCCACTTAGGAGTTAACTCAGAGGCCTGATGATAATTAAAAATGTCAACATCATTAAATATTTCATTTCTCAAATATGAACGAAGAGGTTGAGTCTCATATTTGCATAATTTACATAACAGCCATCTAATTTTGGTGATTGAATTGATGACACCTGGGATGTCTAAGCTTTTGGTTTTTTCTCTCTAGTCCACAAAGTGTCATACCCAGAGAACTTCTCAAATCCTGTCAGCGTATTGAAGTTCCACTATGGGTATTGAAATTCAAAAAATCTGAGAAAACACAATCTTATTGGGGTTGTTCACATCATTTGTTTTAAGTATGATGGCAGCTGATACAGACAGAGAAGAGAGAGATATTTCTCACTTGACTCCTGCTAGGAAGATAAATGGCAATGTTGTCAGTCAAAAATATTTTAATATTAAGTTTTCTCTCTCAAGTGGGACCAAATGGTATTACACCTTTGCATCAATTATCTTATTGCTACCTAGCTTTTAAGAACTGTAAATTGTGTTTTCCAAAATGAACTCAGTTCCACAGAACCAACCATTAATATTGCAGCTTGGTAACTTCCTGTCTGTTGCTGCCTGTGAGTATTCCACACCTGTTTTACTTTAATTCATCTTTAATTTACAGAAAAATATCCCATTGGTAAACCAGAAAAAGCCAAGGAGTTCATCCAAGAAGACTCTTCGTGGTATAGGTAATTAACTTAAATTGAACTTTTACCACATAATCTAAAATGCTAAATCTTTCAAGGTTTACATTATAAATGTGTTTCTGGTGTTATCAGCTGGAGTTTTGAATAGGGAGGTGGCTGAATTTTATTTTATATTAATATTGTAATATATAGACAGAGAATTTTGATATTAAGTACTAACTTGTTTTCTTAGAGTTGCTGTAAAGGATTTAAAAACACTATGGCCTAGGATAATATCTCAACTCGTGAGAAATTCAGCTGTCATGGGACGAGAGGGGAGGTCTCCTCAAGAATTAATAAATAGCTTAAATAGTAGGATTAAGTGATCAGCTTCAACAAAAGTAGAGGTTTAACACCAGAGTCCCTCTGGGAGCTCTGCTGGGATATCTACAGCTCAACATAAATGATCTAGAAAAAGAAGGGAATAATGAGTGACTAAGTGTTCTGAAGATAGGAAATTCTTTAAAATAATAGTGACGAAAACTGACTGCCAAGAGCTGCAGTGGATTTCAAGGTATCAGTCAGTTATGGGACAAGGAGCAAATGAACATCACTGTTGATAGGAGTGAGATAATGTACATGAAAGCAGGGAAATCTCTTCATTTTAAATACAGAGTGATGGTCACTAACCAAGTTCTTATCATTCAGAAGAGATATTTAATTGTCACTGCCCATAATCCTAGGAAAGCATTACTAGCCCGACCCTCAGCAACAGGCAAAGGCTAAGTAGAATAAGAAAAAGCAGCTAAGGGAAAGAACAGAGAGTAAAAGAGAACATCATTATGGCATCATGTACAGTTATGGCACAGTCATATCCTGAATTACGGATTCATTTCAGTCTCCTCAGCTAAAAAACAGGACTGTCAAAAAAGGCAGGGGCTAAAAAAACCCCAAAAATATGGCTTGCTCTCGATACTAAACAAACCCTGACATATTGGCTTGACAAAGTGAAATCTTAGATATTTAAAATCATGAATGGAGAACAAAGAAAGATTATTTATATTTTTTCACATCAAAATTAAGAAACCCAGAGCTAGTAGACAGAAGCATTAATACCAAAATACATACTTTTTCAGTATAATTGTGGAGCTTGTTGCCACTTGTTGCAATGCTTTGGATCTGCAATGGGCTTGAAATCAGACTAGCCTGCATCATGGAAAAGGGTCCCTGACAGGCTACCCTTACAATGTTAAATTGCAGCCTCCAGCTCCAATGCAGGTGAGGAAAGGCAGAAGAAATAACTGGAGAGCTGCCACTCTGTCCTTTCTCATGCATCAGAAGCAAAAAGATTGGCTAGATGGAAGTTTCAGTCAAAGTGGTTTTATTATCTTGTGTGGTTTCTTTCTAGTTACAGCACTTCTGCTTCTCCTCTGTGAAATGAGGATAAAAATACATACTACTCTTACTTTAGCATGTTAAGATTTGAGATTTCCTGTAATGTCCTTAAAAGTGTGTAAGGTACAGAAGTGGCAGGTTTTGTTTGATTGCAAAAATGCTCTGACATTTTCTTATGATTAAATGATTTTAAACATCTTCTAAGTAGCTTGAAGGCAGCTTCATCTAGTTATGGTGACTTCTAAGGAGAAATGACTTTGAGTAGAAATTGTATTGGCATGCTCATTCTACACTCCGTCATTTGTGCTTGTTGAGGTGAGGGCTGTTAATGTTCCCTTTGGGCCAGCCTCTGCCTACATATGCAGAAATCTATAAAATCACAATTAAACTGCATTTTAATATAAATAAATGGCAAGCATTCTGCTATTCCCAGGACAATTTAACTCAAGCATTTTTCAGGCTCCTGTTTCCCCTGTCCTTAGCACAGAGGTAATGGATACTGATGACACTCTCTCTGCTGCTGGAACAACTGCAGCATTTTCCACTGCCTCTTTTTGCAGCAATTGCTCAAACACCTGCCTGGTGAGATCTTTTCTAACTTGCCTGCTAATGAAGGAGGTGGAGAAAGAGGCCATCGTGTCTGTTACTTGGCATGCAAGCACCACTTTCAAGGGAGAGATGCCTTGACCTGTGAAAGTAAGATGTCCATATTCCCTCTAAAAGGTGATTGCTGCAGTCTTTTTCAGAGGTATTCATCTCTGCTAAACATTCTGCTGGTTCTGCAATTTACTCTCTAGGCAGCTTGAAGGCTATTGAACAAAGAGGTTTTCTAATACACCATAATTACACAAACACCTGTGCTGAGCAACCTTGTACTGAGATACCCAAAATTTTTTCAGCTGAGCACCAATGGTCAACATTCCTCATCAGAGCATAGGGTGCAGTGAAGTACAGATGGGAATTCTAGATCAGAGACATTTAAAGAAAAGTGCCCAGGTATACCTGTTCACATTATTGGTTTTGATACAGTTTTACAACACACTTTGCAACATAAATCTGCTTATTTTCAGTGTAAGGGAAAAACTACAACTAGACATATTGTCATTTACAGCTGCTCTCTTCAGATTTTGCAAAATATTTAACAGATTATTTGTCTGACTCAATATATGAATGCCACCCTGCACAGTACTGTGTGCAAAGCATCTTTTTAAAGATTTTGTTTACTTTTCCAGGTTGTTCAGGTGGCTTTTAGAGTCATACAGATTTTAGAACCTCCAAATTTCAAAGCCATTCTTTACCAAAGATATTCCTAGTATCACATACTTCTGTGAAGTCATCTTTAAAAATATAAATACTCAATACTGGATTTGAAAGTTCGTCACAGTGATTTTTCAGAATGCATTGAATGATCCATTCTGTCTTCAGCCACCATATATAACTCATTTTTAGATGAGCAATAACTCTTTCCCTATGCCTGAACTTCTTTCTAAAACTTGCTAAGAACAGCAACAGCTTAACAAATTAGTATAGTCTCAGTTTTTCTCGCATTAATATTAGCTGGCATTATCAACACAGACTAATCAAACACTTTTAATGATATTAACACAGGAGATGTCTTTCTCTTCACACCAACTTACAGCATCTTTTTTTTTTTTTTTTTTACTGTGGTTCAAAGTGTTTGAAAATCTAAGCCTACTAATGAGTTTAAACATTGGGATTATTTAAAGAACTGGATCTTTCAATTCAGCATCACTGTCATTTTCTTTTAAGAACAACATTAGTACTGGAAGTCAGAATGTTCAAAATTCTCACAACATAAAAGCAACTAAAAATCTATGTATTGACATAAAGTTTCTGACCGGAAGCTGGTGTGGAATTTGAGAGATTACTCCGAATCATGTTAAAATTTGTGTGAGAATATATTCAAGAGAAATTATAGGAATAAAAGGAAACGAGCATCCTGCCCACATTTCTCTCTACAGCAGTGGATTCCTCCAGAATAAAAGGCCGAAAACAGAGTGATAATTTTCCAGGACACTCTTAAAACTTCCTACACCACAAAGGATTTCCAATGCTAAAGTGGTCCCTTTGTACTTAGCATGTTTCATGTGATTTTTTCACCCAGATTTGTCCAGGTTCTTTTTGAATCCATGAAAACATTTAGCATCACTTTTTAGAAAATTATGTGTAATCACAAAGGTTTGGCTCAATTTTCTCTGTCTTGGTTTCTAATCTGTTTAGTAAACAATCTGCCTACTACGAATCATGGGGATAGAGAATATCATTACGAAAACCCAAGCTGTTAAACCATGAGACTGACAAGGGATTAATTCCTTAAAAATTGCTTAATGCTTGCAGAGGATTTTAACAGTTTGGAATTAAAGACTGATGGAGTGGTTGCAGCTCAGCCACGATATTCTTTGTCCCAGAATGTGACTTGTGCCAAACAAGCAGCAGTCAGAGAAGGGTGACACTAAGCTAAAACAGAAGAGGTTTTCTTCTTTAAGGTTTTCTTCTAGAGCTTCAGATCTCACAGAAAATCATCCTTCCCAACGAAGTCAAAAAAAAAAAAAAAAGCAAAATATTTTTATCGTGTACTCACTGTACTTAATAAAGGCAGGCTGTTTTCATACATGTGGAGGAAACAGAAAACACTCTGTCCTACTTGTTCTCACAATTCCTTTTACTTTTAGGATCCTACATTCAGTTTGACCGTTCTCTGCATCCTTTATTTTCATTGAAGTATTCAGTGACTGTTTTAGATGACTATATAGACACAAATCCTCCAGAATATTTTTCATGATTCTCAAAAGGATGTTCTGAAAACACACACTTGTTCAGACATAAAGTCAGGAATAAATAACATCAGTCACAGCAACTATCCAACAATAAGACAAAACGATACTCAGTATTGGATTATGGGGGTTTGTTTTGTTGGGGTTTCTTTAAAATACAAGTCTGCAACCAGAAGTGTTATGATTTCAAAGTCATATTTTCAAAGCACAAATTTGCTATGCATTACAAAGCACAAAATTGTATGGCATTGACCTAAGAGTTATGTTATTTATATTAAAATAGCTGTTACCAATTTTTTTTTTTTTTTAACATGCTCTGTTTACTTATTTTAATCTCATATTAGCTACATATCATCACATGGAAAACACATTTTTCTCCTGGTAGAATTCCAGTCCAGACACTTAATTTCCAGTTCTACATTACTCTGTAGTAAGATAGCTACACCTGTGAACTTTCGCTTGAGTAAGCATATATTTTTACTTTAAATGCTAAACCTCTTTGAGCACAGTTCTTCTTGCAGATTTCCTTTTCCTCTCAGCTTGCTACGGTTTGACTCTCGAATAAGTTTGAAGAATCAGCATATGGTGTAAAAAATTTCATGGTTAATATTTAATCCAGAATCATTTATAGCATTCAGAAACAGAAATATTCTTCAATTTTATAACTCTCAAAGTGAGATACTTTTGATACCATTAAGTCATTTTCTTACTTTATTTAACCTACACTGTGAATTATCTTATGTCAGTACCAGCATTATATGTACACATAATACACTAAAGAAATAATATTTCCTTATGACAGTCAAACTTTTGGATTTTAGGGGTTGGAAGAGTATTGTTTATTTGTTTGTTTTTAAACAATAACATAACTAATAAACTGAAAAAGTTCTGTTGAACTTTGACACTTCAGTTCATCAGCTCAGGTTTGACTGGAAGGCAGTTATTGAAATAGACATCTCCTTTCGTTAAGAGAGTGCCCAAAAGTTAATTCACATGTAACTTGTAATTAGGTTATAAAAGATGCTTGTACTCACATCAGAGTAAGATTTTCTCATAAGAATCCTTCATTTTGTCTCTGATAGCTGTCTAGATTTTAGGGACAGGCCCTTTGTGCTGCTTACCTGTGGGAAAAAAATAAAATTACTTGTTAAGGAGAACACCAGAATTAACTCATGTATGTGCCACTCTGAAATTTTCAAATGGAAGAAGCTACAAAAAAAATGAAGATGTTATAGATATAAGAACACTGGTGGACATTGTTTCCTCTTTGATTTTAAATAGTCTTTCTAATCTGACTGAAGGGAAGTGATGATGCTTTTAGCAGCAGATGGGAAAAGACAGACAATAGTATTTCTGAGCAGTACAGCTTGTGCTGTGTGCTTGCAGCACAGCTTGTTCCACAGCACTAGGGGCAAATAGTTCTACATCTAAAAGCTCTTGAGCCTTTTTGGGGCAATGTGCCAGATCTCCAAGAAAAAGAGATTGCGTAGGAAGAAATATACTGGGGTGTGGGGGCAGCAGACACAGGTCAAATAGTCAAAGATGAGGAGGAAATCTGGATGACTTAACTTTTCTGTAGTAAGAATACCCCAAAGACACCAGCTAACTACTCTGCAGTAGTTTGTATTTAAAAATTTTGTCAAAACAAAACATTTCTGATGCCCTTGAAAAGAGCACAAATGTTAAAAATAATACAAATGTAACTACAGGGTTACAAAATTTAAGAAGTTGGTGAAAAAATTGTATCACAAGTTTTCTGCCCATAAAATATCCTTTGATCTAATTGTCTTCTGAATCACCAACACGGGCTTATATTTAGCAACAATTTTACAAAATATAATCATGCCTTAAAATCTGAAATTTCATACCAACAGACCTTGACTAGTTAAAATTAAAGTACTAGAGGGAACAAACAGTATGTAATTAACTTGGAGTCTATCATAACTTGACAGACATTTCTGTAAGACATATATTAAACACAAACTTAGATTCATTTCTCATGAGGTCATAGACACAAAATTAAATAATTTGATCTCATTAAAAGCACTATGCCACAATAAAAATATGTAGCCATATCATATTTCAAAAGGTAACAAAATCCTCCTTGCAGAGTCTGCTCTGAAACTTAAAAGAAATTTAGTAACTTATATTTTTTATAACTATCCTTGTTGAATCATTGTTAAACCATTGCTTACTCTTATTAAAGGATTCAAACATATTCTGACTTCAACGCACTTTCTCCACCATGTCATTCAAGGTCATAGCACACTAATTTATGCCATTTCTCTAAGATGCTTCGGCAAGGAAAATTAAAGCTAAGAGAAGCCACCCTCTCATAAGCTGCTTTTGAGGAGACTGAAGAACTGGAAGAGATCACATGCAAAGCTGTCTTTTAAGTAAAATTTAGCCAACAAGCTAAGTTTAACAATTTTGCACAAGTCAAATTTTCTATAGAGAGTCCTTGTATTTAAACCATTAGAATCCAGTATTAAACCTTGTATTTAAACGAGTAATTAACAACCTGCTAAATATAGGCTGCCTTTTCAGTGGCCTTTGATTGATCAACACATTTGACATCTAGATTATCCTGAGTTGGAAGGAGCCCATGAGCATCATGGATTCCAACTCCTGGCCCTGCACAGGACAACCCAAGAATCACACCATGTGCCTGAGAGCATTGTCCAAACACTTCTTGAACTCTGTCAGGTTGCTGCTGTGACCCCTTCCCTGGGGAGCCTGTTCAGTGCCCAACTGCTCTCCCTGGATGAAGAACCTTTTCCTGATATCCAACCTAAACCTACCGTGACACAGCCTCATGCCATTGCTTATGTAACCAGGATGCAGAACAATTAATTTTAGAGGGGGTGTATATTTATGAAAGAGCTACACCCTTTTTTTAACTGTTGTACAAATGTATAAAGTATCTCAGAAAAAAATTGGGAAAAATTTAATCTATACAACAATGACATTAAGAGCTCCTGTATTTTTAAAGCATAGGTTATAAATATTAGCGTTATAATTCCTTTATTAATTATTAATTGCTATTAAATTAGTATCCAATTAATAAAAAACTATCTTTAATAATTATAAATTGTAACTTAACTATTAAATATTGATAAAATTCTAGTTTGCTTCTTTTCCACACCTTTACAAGACTATCTAGTCGAATAATTGCTTGCAAAGGACCCAATTACGAGTTCTAAATCAGATGCAATGATTGTGAGGAAACATCAAATAGCATATGTTCGCATTTCTTACATTCAAATTTGTAAAAAAAATTAACATTTGTATTTTAAAAAAAATTATTCTGAAATACCTAATTAATATGCACTGGGTTTCACTCACAGAGTTCAAAACACTGAGGAAAACATAACTGCCTTT
This sequence comes from Corvus moneduloides, assembly GCF_009650955.1. NCBI lineage: Eukaryota > Metazoa > Chordata > Aves > Passeriformes > Corvidae > Corvus > Corvus moneduloides. The sequence continues at coordinate 7,497,872 of NC_045477.1, read as the reverse complement.
ATAGAAGTGAGAAAAGCGTGGGATGGCATAGGAAGGATATACTGAACACCACCCATAGCTTGGGAGGAGAAACAACCAAAAATAACCACGAGTGCTGGTTCAGAATTTGGTACTTCAGAGCGTATCGCCTCTTCCAGTGACGTACTATTTCTTTTTCAATGGAAGATTTGTAGTATGGGATCTGCAGCATATCTTTCTGAACTGTGACTCTGGTTCAAATCAAACATTAGTTAAAGGAGATCGTGTTGTACTGAAAGGAGCTAAAAATGCAATTTTCAGTTTTGAGGGTTTTTTTGGTGATTGCTGTTTGGGTGTTAAAAGGTCTAAAAATTCATTAGAAACAAGTATGTGCTTTAGTGACTAAGATAGTTCTGCCTTCAGTTATGGCAAAGGAATAGCTCTGCAAACTGGAAGTTATGATGAATACATTTGTAACTGATGGCACTTAAATCTCTTGTGAGTGAATGGTATCTCTAGCAGTTAATAAGGGGTAGACCTCAGAGAAGGCCTGCCAATAATAAGTAAACTTAATGACAAAAGTTGTGGATGTGGTTCCTATCCCTGTATTTTAATATCACAGTCACAATAAATTTAGTTTAAAATTCTTTACTAAATGACCTGCAGAGCACAGTTTGGTGTATTCTGCTTCTATGAACAAAAAGGTGAAAAATAGTTACAAAATGAATTGTTTGAAGAAACTACACTTATCTTTCCTATAACTGTAAGCACAATAAACAGCCATTATAGCCCTTCATTAAATCATTAATATTATTTATTAGTTTTATGAATCAGTACACAAAAATATTGCTTGTTTTGTTAGTGCAACGTTTATTCCCTATATCTTGAGTTACAAAACATAAATGTATTTTACCAGCACATTGTATTTTATCTATGCAGTAGACGCATTTTATTGAAAGCATATATAAACTTTATTTCTGTTGTTGGTTATGGCTTTAGAAGTAGTTGATATAAAACTTGGAACCTGAATTTTAGGTGCACACGCAAAGTCCTTCCATTACTTTCCTTTCTAGTTCAACATTTCCACTTGTTCAATGTACTACAGAAGACAGGTGAAGTGACACCATACAAAGGTGAAAAGAAAGGAAGAAAATTAAAATGAATTAAGCAACATTTCACTGTCTTTTAGAGTAGTCACAAATGGGAATATTTTATTTCAAAGCAAAGTTTAAATTTATTTGCAAAGAGTTTCAGTCATTCAGTAGCGGAAAATTAACACAGAGGGAACCTGGATGCACCTCTGAAGACTTACACAGTTCTTTCTGCCAAGCAATCCTGTGTTATAGTCACACTTGAAAATTGTCTTGCTGAAGGAATCACAGGATGAAAATGTAAACCCTCAAGTGGGTCAGACACACTAAGTAATGCTGTAATGACAGATTTTATTTTCAAACTAAGCTTGTTTCTTTAGCCCTTACAATTTAAACTTACTAGAGGTATGTAATTTCATAGAAGCAAAGTACAAAAAAAAAAAATTCAGTTGGGCAATTAGATTCACACAGAATAGTATTTACTTCTATTGAAATATTGACCCTCTGCAGTTTAGCTTCTCATATACTTTGGCTGATTCAGGAATTAGCTATTGCACAATTTATCAGTGATGATTAAGATTTTCACAGCTGCTGAGGAGATTTAGTCACATTTACTTCCCTTGCATTGAGACGTATGTCTGAAGTCCCTTGAATAGCATTAAAAACAATTAAAAAAAAAAAAAATTATCAGTACTTAGTTTATACATATGCAATAGTCCACAAGAAAATGCAAATAGATGAAAACATCACACTCATTTGTACTTTCTTTTTTACACACACATTCTTCTTCTATACAATTCTATTTATTTTATGGTATAAAGGTTAGGTACTATCTACTATAATATAATTAGATTCCTGAATAGCTGGATTATTTTTCAATTAAATCTCTTAATGATGTGCACAAAGAAAGCACAAATGCTTATCATATTACTGAAGGGGTGTTCGGGGAGCTGGTTCTCCCTCTCTATTCAGCCCTGTTGAGGCCATATCTGAAGTATTGTGTTCAGTTCTGGTCTCCACAGTTCAAGAAAGACAAGGAGCTACTGGAGCAGGTCCAGAGGAGGCCACAAAAATTATTAAAGGACTAGAGTATCTCTCTTATGAGGAGAGACTGTGGGAGCTGGGCCTGTTCAGTCTGGAGAAGAGAAGGCTGAGAGGGGATCTCATCAATGCCCATAAATATCTCAAAGGCAGGTGCCAAGAGGATGGTGTCTGACTTTTTGGTGGTGGCCAGAGACAGGACGGGGAGTAACAGCCATAGCATAAAACACAAGATGCTTCACCTCAACACGAGGAAGACCTTCCTTACATTGAGAGTGGGAGAGCACTGGAATGAGCTACCCAGGGAAGTCATGTGGTCTTGCACTCTTGAGACATTCAAACCCACCAGAACATGTTCCTGTGTCACCTGCTCAAGGTGACTCTGCCTTGGCAGAGGGGTTGGGCTGGATGGTCTCCAGAGGTCCCTTCCAACCCAAACTATTCTGTGGCTCAGCTTCTGAGTGTTGAAGTGAAACAAAGATGGACTCTATTGGAAAGGCACGAACCAGAGTTTGTAAAATCAGCAGAGTTTAACTACCTGGTTAGCAGGCTCTAAGGCCTCAGGTACCACTTTATTAGGATTGCATGTTTGGAGTACTGACACGTGGATTCCTCTGCACGGACCATCATCATAACAAAGTGGAGTTTGACTATCATGTGGATAAGTGGTATCTGTGGTAAAATCAGTAAGAACACGGTGAGTTTCAATTTACATGAGGTATTTTTGCAGTGCTATCAGCAATCGTTCAAGCACTATGGTTTTCCAGAAGGGCCACTTACAGGAAGGACAACAAGCTACACTGCCACGAGCAAAGAGAGAGTGCATTTGACTTGCCAACTCAAAAGCAATTTGTCTAATGAACTACTCCAAATGGGAAACAATGAAATTACACTAAATGAAGAGAATAAACAGAAAATTAACGTGACTTGCAATCTGCTGATGCAAAACAAAAAATATGACTGATAAAATATATATAATTTTACATGTAAGTGGCATGCACTCTAGGTATATACACAAAATGTGTGTAAATTCATAATGTTAAAATTTATTATAAATTGGTCTAATAATGTTTTATTTGTTCTTCATATATTTTCACAGTTTAAAAAATTAACCATATCCCTGACCAGGATAAAGTCAAGACATTTTCACAACGAAAATTTGCAGAGAACTCCATCTTAAATTAACTTCAAATTTAGCATATCACCAAAAATATATGTACCAAAACAGTGATGTTCATTTTTCCTAAATTTAACAATCAATATTAAATGTACAGTCTAAGCTACTTGGCCAGAATTCAGGTCTTCAGCAGAAAGACTGTGTTTGCACAATTCTCCCCACATTTCAGAACTGAAGAAATAGCTCTCTCCTCTGATTAAAATAGAAACTCAAATTAAGCCATTTTAGTTCTTACATAAGTTTTACTTCTTAAGATTCCTTATTTACATTTTTCCTCATCATGAATTTCAGAGACATTCCTCAAATTTTAATTACTGTAAACCTGCCTTTATAGGTCATAAAAAATAGTATCTCTGTAAAAATTGTTTCTGGACCTCTCAGATAAGCCAGAGGAATCAATGATTCTCCCTGTAAGTACGGACTGTGCTACTGGATCCTCATTTTTATACATATCTTCAATTCTCACTTTCCATGTTCCCATTAATGAGACAAGAGTCATCATGTTAGCCAGAAAACGGGGTTACTTTTCATGCATTGCTTTGAAATCTCTGAAAGTACAATCACAGACTGATATTATATAAAAGTTTGGAGAATTAAATCTGCCCATTTCTTGAGACCATCCCGGCATTCCAGTTTAGTTCTAGTTTCCAGGTATTACTGCTAATCTAATATTTATAACATTTTCTTGATGCCTGAATGACTATAGAAATTATTTTCTTTAGCATTGCTTCAAACACTTTTCTTTTTCCTAAATTAATTGATGATGTAATGACCACGGGTGTGCAAAGCCATGTTTCAGGAAAATAATAAAAGTGAAGCTACAATAATAGTCCTATAACAAATTTCCAATCAATAAACCACTTTTCTTCCAAGTAAGCATTAGCACTAAACTGGCACAGCCTTTATAGCTTTTTATTATAGCTATAACCCCTTTAACTAAGTCTTATTATTTGTTCTTAGTTGACCATTTCTTCCTCCACATCAGTAGAGACAACTTTTTATTGTGACCAGAAAATATCTCACATACAAGAAATACTGAATAGGATAAGCTTTAGACACAGTTTTGTTTCATTTAAAAATATCCAGCTTTTCAGTTTAACAGATTCACTGGTATAATTTTCATAACAGGAAAAAATAACCTCAAAAATTGACAAGCTTGGGGCATCAGCCACTTCTCTCTCCTGGTAGCCTGTTCCAGTGTTTGACTATTTTCTCTCTAAAGAAATGTTTCCTCTTGTCCAGTCTGAGCCTCCCCTGAAGAAACTTTGAACTATTCTCACCTAAGGCTTCTAATACAGAATGTATCAGGAGACGCTGAAATTGGAATTTTTCTCTTCATGGTTGATTATCAACAGGGCTTGGGAAGGGGAGGGAGTGGTAGTGACATTTTTTTGGGGTGGTTATAATTTGTTTTTAAAAAGGTGGCCATTAAAACAAATGTAGGGCAGATTTACTTGGCCTGGAATAAATGTGAAAGGATAGCATTTCTGTGAACAAGACTTTCAGCTAAAAGATGTTACTTGTCTTTGAACTTGTGTTCAGTTAAATAAAAAGTAGAAGGTGGATGATAACGTGTCCTTGGTGTTATTCAATAACATTATTACTGGCCTGTAGTACATTAAAATAAAAAAAGGCAAACAAAAACAAGGAACCTGTCAGCCTTTTTCATAACAGTGATCTTTTTTCCTCTGTGGGCCAATTGCCCTACCTTCCCCTCTCTGTCCTTTCCCAAAAGGGATACTATGAAAGAAATCATGATACTATAATTTTATTCCAAGTATGCTTTTTTTAGCACTTCTATGTGATTAGCCTAAGGGGTGCTTTCACACATGCCATGAAAGGCAAATCCTACAAGGACAATAATGAAAATACTGCTAATTTTGAGGATTTAATTTCCTTCCTCTTAAAAGACAAATCTCCTACCCAAATAGCAGTCATGTATCCGTACACCATTCTGCAAAGTCCGACAAAAGTAATTTGAAAAATCCACTAAAAATGTTGTGCTAAAAGGGTGCAGTTCTATGCCACATCATTTACATCCCCCAATCAATTATAAGTAATGGAAAACTAAAAAGGCAACAGAAATCTTAAGCTGTCTAAATGTTAAGCTTGCATATTTTTTCATAAAAAATATAAATGGACATATATTTTACTATCCCATGCTAGGGCAGATGTGATTTCCCATAAGTAACACTGCTTCTCAGTTTTTCTTACTTAAAAATTAAAAAGATAAATAAATATTTCCTCTACTGAGTTACTGTTAAAAAAAACCAACCACCCAACAAACAGCAATTCACGTTAATCTGAGTTTTTGTTCTTATCATTTATTTATTAAAGAATTCATAATCATGTCATTCTCTAGCTGGATTTTATAATTTGATTCCAAGTTTTTATTTTGAGATAAAAAGAATGAAATAGCTATGAGAAAACTAAACAGCAACTGCAACGTCTTCCACAGCTACCAATTTGCCAAAATAACTATGTAAATCTCAAAAGGTGTCCACATTTTACTGCCAAAATCATCAGAATGCATTCTGATTTCAAGCAAATTTTGGTTTGTTTTTTTAATTTTAAGTAAAACATTTCTCTTTGTTTGAAGATTTGAGCTCATTTTCAAAGACAAGGCTGGTTTAGACAACAGGCTCTAATTCTCTGAATTCAGGATGCCTTGAAAGAAAGGACACTAAATATAGAAATACCATTGTTTTGCTGTACTTCAGCCCAAAAATTCTATAACATCATGATCACATCTGTTTTTCATGACTGAACCTGTTTTCAATGAGGTCCATACTTAAATACTCTCACACTACTCCATGGAAAAGAGAACTGGAAGTTAAAGATGCGCCTGGAATTCAGGATGCTCACCTTCTTGGAAGCAAGGAATTTATTATTTATTTACTATTCCATTAAATAAAGGGAAGAAAGCCTGATAGCATAACTAATCACGTATTATGCAACATAGAAAAATTTGATATCGAGATATACACCTTGCTAAGGCTACTTTCCCAGTCATTATCCAATCCATTATGGCTTTACATTTACATCATGAGGAAGGGAGTCACTTATTGGCTTTATATTTACAGGCATCACGAGGATAGGAGTCACTCTTGCTGGCTCAGGGGGAACAGTCTGAGTGATATTCCCTGGCTAAAGCAGGGAGTAAATGCCCAAGATATTTCAAGTGTATAAGGCAACAAGAACTTTCCAGGAGTAAATCGTAGTTCAAACAATCCACAGCTCGCTCATTTTAGCCCTTGTATTAAGGTTAGAGGAGGTGTGTTCAATTATTAGAATTTTAAGAAACAGAAATCTGGTGTGCATCAGTCAGCTAGTAAAAATAACACGGGTAAAAGTCCCTGTATATTCAGAATTCTCCAATGCTGAAAGTATAATTTTCATTATATAATTAAAAAGAACGCTAATAGTGAGGCTCAAAAGACACAGTCTTTCCCCACAAAACTGTCACAAAAAATTCACCAAAATAGGAGAACCTTCATGACATTTAAAGATTATTAAAATAATTTTTCTATTAATATTAAACATTGGAAAACTTTGAAATATTTATGTTTTTGAATGCTGGCCATAGAGAAGAAAGTGGAACAAATATTTTAGAATCAACAAGCCCGTAGGAATTTGCATGAGCTCCTGGACTGTATAATCATATATATATAAGTTATAACAAGTTCTATCAAAGTGAAACCTGAGGGAATTTCCTCAGAGGAAAAAAACCCCAGAGACAGAATTAATTTAACACACAGTGAAAAAAACACTTTATATAAATAAGAGGTGTGGGGTTTTTAGTTAATATGAATGCAGAAGTCTTGGATTTAGATGCCCTACTCTTAAAACATACTTATAAGAACTTTCAGGCTCAACAAGGACTATGATCCATTCACAGTAACTGCTACCCTCTTATGTACTCACTGCAGCTGCTGTAGAGAACTCACTACACAGGAACAGGCTAGGCATAAACTGTCCATTAATTCCACACCTCAAAGCTAGAAACAGTTTCATGCCTCTCTTCTCCCTCTTCTTTCCAGTGGGTAGAAAGGCAAACTACAGTAACCACAATGATAATTTTTTTTTTTGCTGTGCTCTCTGCACTAAATCTTTTAAAATGCTAGAGTTCTGAGGCCCTTTGCTGTCTCTTGCTGTGCAGACCAAATTAGCAAATTTCCTTTCTGAAAAGCTGCTGTCATAGTCGTAGTCTGACCTTGGAAATTAAATGAATAAAATACTCATTAGAAAATGAGATTCCTAGATGGGTCATTCATTTTTACTGTAATCTTGTTATAATATTGGAGCTGAAAAAGTTGCCTGACTTTAGATTGCCAGTCCTGTTAATGCTCAATGTCTTGTAAACAATTATGACACTTCATATTATTAATGAAATTAAATACTTAATGTAGGTTTGATATCGGCATTGCAGTTCCATTAGGAAGTCCTCAAAAAATACCCTTTTCTAGAAAAACTGGCATAAAAAAGCCTAAAACATGAAGACCTGTTTTTTAAGTCAGACTGCTATCAAACTGCTGAAGGATAACTCCTCTAATAAATTCCCATCTAAATCCATGCTGATGTTTTTAAAATTGAACGCCAAAAATTCACCTTCAAAAATTAATGTGTTATTCATTAACCTAGAAATCAACAAGCAATAATTTTAGAAAAAAAAATTAGGAGCTTCTGTAGAACTTCTGTCAGTATCTGAGCTCTCTGTGATCCTAGTGATAGAGGGGGGAAAAAATTGAAAGACATTCTGTCTAGCCATGAAGCAATTTGATCTAATATAGAAGTGCTTGGGTACAACTGAAGAACAATTCCATTCATCCTGCTAATAGAAACAGACTAGATTTTCATCCATATCTGTGGTAAGGACATGAAATAGATGAAAAAATCTTAGAGAAGGTCATAGTCATGAACAGAGAATAAAGCAAAACTGCTGTCTTCTAAGGGCTGAGGCTTTCAGTAATAATGAAAAACTGGCAGCTATGAGGGCCAAAAGGTTTTGTGGGGATAGCAAACGAAAGTGGGGAATAAAGGCATGAAAAAAGTTTGCTGAATACTGATTTAAAAGAAACTGATCACTTTCTTTGTTGCCTCAAGACTCTCTACCTACAACACATTTACTGAAGCAAGAATGTTTACCACAGGAAAGTATGTATCCCTTTCTCATATGAAATAAGAGGAGTGTCTAGAGCTGTCTAGATAATTTCTCTCAGTGTTTTCAGAAAACGCCAACTGTAATTTCGTGGTGGCTGAGTCGTCCTGGAAAAACGTGCAGTATCCCACTGGTCAATAAGAAAAATCAGTTACAGAACAGAATCTAAACTAACACTGGAAAGATACAGAGCAAGCTTTGAATTTTATATATCCACAGATGCTACACTGAGAGGAAAAAGAAGCAGAGGAAGTGGGCAAGGACAAAATGAAATAATACAGAGTTGGGTTATAGAAAAGACAAAAGTGAATAGAACTTTGTTGAAAGAAATCTGAAGAGGTTTTATTCACAATAAGTAAGCAACATGCAGGAAGAGGTGACAAAGAGGATATGGAAATCTTTGATGAGAAAGAAAAAAAGAAGTTGTGAAAAAAAGAAACAGCATGGTCTTTTCTCCTCTCATTTCTTGAGGACATTTTATACTATCAGTTTACATCTTCTGTTGCGTTTGAAAGAAAAATATGCAAAGCCATGAATTAAAGAAGAATGATATTCCAACACTTAAATTATTCATAATCAAGGTGAAGAGAGGATAAGTACAATAGGCGTGGGTGATATTTTGGTTGAGATGACAAAACGAACTTAGAACAAACAGCCCTAATTCAGCGAATCTGGTAGGCACATATTTATTAAATTCTTTCACAATCCAAGAAAACTCTTCCATATTTATTTATAATTGCTGTGTAATTTCTGTATGCTTGTACATACTTCAGGAAGTTCAGAATGAAGTTTGAATTCTTAAACGATGTAGACACTTCAAAAACTCCCTGATGGGTTTGACACTTCTAGATTTACAAGGATGCCTACAAAAATTACAGAAATTAGAGAAATATTAGAAGCACAGATATGAAGAAATGAAGGGAGCAACATTTGCCGTGCCACATAAACAAAAGTGCCAACTTTATTTCTTTCTAGAATGTATAACTAACCAATATTTAAATAATGATATTATAATACCATCTCCAATCCATGACTTTACTTGAGCCTTTAGAACCTTCAACATCTGCTAGAGCAATGTTACACAATTTAACCTTTATCTGATAGCTAAAAAATATATATATATTTGCAGGATCACAAAGTAAAGGAAGGACGAAAAAAGTACAATAAGGAAACTGCAAGCTAAGTCATTTGACAAAAATGGCCATATTGAGTATCTGGAATATAACATTTTAGGGGAAAATCCACACCTACACACTGGATTAAAAAAATCCAGTATTTGCAGCCAGGCCTAGGATATTATATAACAAATGCTCTTAAAAATGGCAACGGTATCCAACAAGTGACACAGAAGACTGATGGCATTCCTAAATTGCCAATAAATTCCCTGCTCTAAATAACGTATAGGATATGCTGCCTTGCTCAAGTTGTCGGATAACTTTCAGGGAATGGCAACTTGATTACTTTTTAATAATATTGATTCTTACTATTTTGCTTCACTTTGAAGGAATCTGATCTGCAGTAGTAAAATATCCTTCTCATAGAGTTTGAGCTGGTGACAATGGACTTTCCAATATTCAGGTAGAATAGGGACAGCCTGTAAACTGACACAGCCCATCTGTCAAAAACGAGTAACCAGGAGAACAAGAATCAGCTGCTGTCAGGAAACCACCAGTCCTCAGCCAGTCTTTATTAAACATGTGAGGTCAAAGTTTAGACCTAGTAAAAGAGTGCTGATCAGAAAAAAGGGCATTCACTATTAACTTAGTTTTCAATAAGTAAAGGACTTGCAAGGCTCAGTAACACATGAAGGTTCATGAAAATTAGGATTGGGACATGGCAGACAGATTGATTTTCATGTACAGAACACATGTCATGTTCTTACCATTGCATATCATCTCCAAAACTGGACACTGGGGGCATGAGTATCATGCATAAAGAGTGGTGATTCTTTCTCCCCTTCCATTTATAAATGTGTAAATACTTCTGCCTCAAAGGAAATTGAATAGGAAGTTTTAAGAAGACAAACAGAAACAAAAATTGTTAAGGAGACATCTACAGTGCATACCATATCTAAAACACACAACTAAATCCTGAACACTGAAACAAACCCAAAACTAATATTATTTGACAAGTTATCAGCCCAAGAAAACCTTGAGTGTGTTTGGCACAGGCTTGGATAAAGCTTTCCTAACTGCTTTAGGACAATATTTACTTCTAGGAGTACTTTGTCCAGAGTTGATTCAAACAAATCTGCAGGACATTTTAATGACTATGAATCAGCTATTATGGGACATTTGTAGTCAGGGGATTTTTCTGTATTCAAAAGAGTTGGGATAAATCCATCATGTGTTAAGATAAAATGCATAACTTTGGTGTGTTAAATCCCCGTGTGGAAGTACTAACTAGAAAATAATTTAGTTCACGATGCACGAATTTCTTCGTTTGTCTCAGCTTTGCCACATTTCAGATTCTACTGCTTACTAAAGAGGTAAAAGAGAGGTAATCCCTATTGTCATAAACAGATTTTTTAAGGCAAAGCAGTCTAAAACTTTCCCTTAATGAAGAAAAAAAATAATGTCTGCAATTTATCACATATGTGTGATATATGTTCTGGGATTTCAATCCAGGAACTGTGAAACAGAAATCACCACATTTATAAATTTATTTGATATTACTACCAGAATAAGTTTTGATACTCTTATCTTAACCTTTTTTTTAAAAAAAAAAATCTATTTTCTGAACATTTTGTCCCTGTAAGCCAACAAAACATGTTTTGGGGGGAGATAACAAAAAAAAAACCCAAATGGGGGGAGGCAAGGGGGACATGTAGTTTAAGGAAAAATATTGGAAACTTAAGCCTTCACGCTGTTTCACTCTCTGGAAACCAGTTGTTTCAGACTGAATCTGCAGGTGTATTTAAAAATTAAACATCACAGATAAACGGCACTAGGCAGTTTTTGCCAATATAGCCTCTTCTAAACTGAATGTATGTTATAATCTAAAGTGGAATTCCTCCAGACCTTTACAGAAGTTCAGCCATTTCCAGACACTTCGGTAGATAAACTTAGAAGAAAAAGTAGAAAATTAAACCCTAACTTTCACACAAAAGAAAAAAAATTCAGGGAGATGGGAGGGTGGAATTCACCTTCATTCTTCACACCATATTTATGAATTATACTGATACATTATACACTTGACCAGATGAAAAGAAGGGAGAAGAAAAGAGAAAGAAAAGAAAGAAACAGAGTAAACTCTAAGGAAGCTCTAATGTTTAAAGCCATAAATCAGTTAGAGATCCATTGGTTCTGCACAGAACCCATCACGAGCCCCTCCACATTCTCTGGACTGATTTAAGAGTTAGATAACAGCTCAATATTTCACCCCACCAGTGCAGAGTCTTAGGTTGTAAGAATTCTTCATTTCCTTGAAGTCATTAGATTTGTCATGTTTAAACCCCACTGCAAACCCATCTACTGTTCTTCCACGTAACAGAAAACAGAGAAGGCACACAATTCCAGTTGTAAGGGGAATTTAGGTCACTAATTCCTTTGAGTTTGACCACAGTATTAATATGTTGAACAAACTTGTAATAACTAATCAAACAAACCTCTTAAATTGTATAAGCTTAGGCCACATCTTCTATTTCTAGCACTGGCACTTCAGTTTGTCTTAAGCCAAAACCAGCGAAGATAAGAGCATAGAAGCAAAGTCTGACGAGTTGCAAGTCTTGTAACGTGTGAGGTTTTGTTATTTTTAAAGCATTTTTTTAAAGATCTATTTCCAGAAATCACTCTTTACTCAAAATGTCTCACCTCTTCCATGACACTGGTTTGCTGTGGGCCCCAGGTACATGTGAGTGGTTAGAGACCAACACTGCTGCACCTCAAGTAAGAAATCCACCCTCTCAGATGGAGTTTCATTAGAAGTCAATAAGAAGCAATGAGGAATCTGCACCAAGCCCCACCTTTTCAAAACTGACAATTTTCAAGTTCTTTACGGAGTCACGAATGAAAAATAAAAACTGAAAATCAGAAATCAAAATTTTTGCTGAAATATGTTAAGCAGGAAGTCAGACTTCCAAGAAAGGCCTACAGCTACATGTAGCTGTATTGAGGCTCTGGTTTGATCACATTTTACATGACTAATGTATACCACTGTGAGAAATTGCAAAGTGTTTATTTGTAGCCAAAGGTCCTCACTTTTCTGCTGTGGACATATGCAGGATGTGCAGTAACATTAAAACAGAAGGACTTTTTTTTTTTTTTTCCTCCTTGCAAAAGGGAGTAACTGCAATAGATTTTCAAAACTCAAACTGTAGACAAGTATATTCTATAATAAATAATCATATATTGTCTGAGATCTACAGTTAACTAGACTTAAAATACTTGGTACAAAATGTGAATTTTTACTAGCAAAACTATTTTGATAAATGGAGTATTTAAATGTAAATTAATTTTGTTCAGAACGCACGGTCTGCTCCCTTGTTTAGTTCCAGAGTTGCACTAAAGAAACAACAACCTTGAACACAAAACTTGAGCATCAGAGATGGCCTTCATGTGTCTGTTATCCTTTCCTGACATTACAAATATAAACATAACACATTTGCATTTCTTTGTCTTCCCATGCTTCTGAAGAGTAATGTACACTCAGGCAAAAACTAAATGCAGAAAAAATCCATTGGAAACACTGCTGAAAGAAGGCAAGCTGAAGAGTTTATAACACTTTGCTTAGGAAGGGTTCTGCCTTTGCATTTTTAAACTGGCCTAACTTTAAACTTTCTAGAGTGCTATTGACAGGGCTGCCTGAAAATGATACCTTGAAGAAAAAATAGTGCCATAATATCCACGGTGAGTAAGATTTACTTTTTGAATAATATTAAATACCGTAGACATGAGCAATTTGTGGTTCAGTTTCCATGCTTCAAGGTCCATTTTATTTATTGGAATAAATGGTTTGTGAACTTTTGAGTTTTAGAAGAGGAAAGTAAAGAAAACATTCTTTTTCTTACACAAGAGATGACTCCTGCTTTCTCCCCAATAGATTTTTTTGTGAAGGACCTCAAATGCTGTTACACAGGTGCTCAGTTTGATCAAGCATTTGACATAACTTAAGCAAATGGTGTAATGGATGACAGAGAGCTGAACTGGTTCGCCTCCTTTGAAGGAACAAGGGTGTGTCTTGATTGATAGCAAGATATCTCTACACATTGCTAAAATAAACACATACATAAAATGCTGGTACTCACACAAGTATTATTTATTGTTAAACTATAATGAAGAACTGAAATCTCCACATAGAAGATACTCCAAAAATGCAAATGAGTAAGTGTAACTGCACATATCTATTTATATAAATAATGAATAGATGTATGTATTTCAAAGACAATACAATTCACTGTTAATCAAAACATTCTCTCTTTCCACAAATATACGTTCTACAAGGCTCTTGGTGCTTTTTTTTTTGTTGTTATTGTTAGTCCTTTGGCCATCAAAACAACAATTCCCCATAGTCTCCAAACAAAAAGGCAGATTAATTGTACTAACCAGTGTTACAAAACAGGCATAGGCTAAACTAAAAAACACCTTTACTTATAAGTTCTTGTTCCCACACAGATACAACCTCTGGGTATTGCAGTCGAAGTGCTAAACACTTCATATGCTTGATAGCCAGCCAGTTCCTTTTCTATTGGACTGAAGCATAAAGAAATTCACACTGCTGGGAGGCACATGGCTATAGAGTCACTACATTTTTTTCCTTTTCAGGACCTTTCTTCCTAAATGTTTAATGCATGCAGTATTTGTGAATGATGTTGGTCTGCTGGACGAGGTTCATTTTAATTATGGAACCATAAAGTTTCAATCATGACAGTACTGTCTCCCCTAACCTGTTATTACAAATCAGTCCAGGTGGCCTGAGGAATTAGTTTTATCTCCAAAATCTGTTCAGTTGTTTTGCCTGATGTTGCCATCTCTGGTCCTGTACAGTCCCCTTTGTGCTGTTGAAAAATTGATACACTGACATTGCCTAGATCCAAGCCTACTTTATTTTCAAGTATGAACAATAAATGTTCAAAGGGCATCTGAATATGGCACTTGGGTACATGGCTTGGACTTGAAGATCTGAGAGGTCTTTTCCAACATTTATGATTGTGTGATTCTAATAAAGTTTTGATTTCTGATAGGTCTTGTTACTTACTATTTTGTGGTCAATCATACCTGAAGCAACCACAGTACTGACCACGTTACATGGACTCTACATATGCTCACCAGTCAAAGACCACCCAGCTCCAAAAAAGTACCTTTTCTTGGAATTTTGGCCAACAGATAAACAGAAAAGTGTCTGTAAGACAGCTTGGTATTCCAGTATTTCACCAGTTCTTCTGTCATTAATTTCACCAAACTCAGCCATATAGACTGAAACTGATTATGCCAGTGTCAGCTTCAGACTGTGGATCTTCAGAAAACATAATTCAAACCAGTTTGGCAGTTTCTCAAAAGAAGAAACCAAGTGCTTCTGCATGTGTTAAATAATTCACTGTCTGTTCATTTTCCCCATAAATTCGGTGGGAAGTGTTTCCATACTGGAGAAATAGACACTACAGTTTAAAGCAACAGAATGGAAGAGTGTGGTTTGCACTACATCCATACACTTAAATATTTTGCTAGAACAGGAGAGTGTTTCTGAAGCATCTCTCCCAGTCACCCACATATTGTGCCTCGTGTCACTCTGTGGAGAGGCCTAGGAGTAAACAAACTGGATTCCTTTCAGACAAAAATAAATTTGAAGGTGTGTTCCAGGAATACATCAGATGTGCTCCAAATGCTAATAGTCCCTCAGTCTACAATCCTGACTGCAGCCGGTTTGAAGTAAGACTCCTGAAATGTATATGGAACTGTCATTAAGTGCAGCTCCCCAGCAAATCTGCCATCCTGCTCTGTGCTACTTGGAACCAAGTATTTGCTTTTAGCAATCGCAGACTTTTTCCTAAGTTGTCAACATGAACTGGCTGAGAACACAATGTGAAGGTTAATTGAGCTAGTAAGAGACTTGTAGAGAAGAAAAGGGTCATGAAAACAAATATCATAATGGGTCTATTTCCTCTTAAGTCTCCAGCAAGACAAAATATATAATGCCACAACTAAAGGAGAGAGGTACCCTTTTTCCTGTTCCCCATGATGCTCAGAAGGTAAGGAAGAAACATTCTAACTTAAGTCAGGCCCACCACAGCAAAAAAAAAAAAAAGATAAACCATTCTTAGTATCCTGCAGGAATTTTGCTGTCTCTCCAAGAAGCTACTCATTTCTGAAAATAGCAGAACGCAACCAGACATGCAGCAAGGAAACAGTTAATATTGCCCAAATGGTAAAGCTTTGTTTGCTTTGCTTGGATTTTATTTAAACGGACCGTTTTACCCAAAATCCCATACTCAAAATAACTGCTGCATAGGCACCATGAGCAAAAACAGAATAAACAAAAAATAAAACTAGGCCAAGATTGTGCAGCCAGCTCACTAAGTGAAATGAGGATTTTGCAGGGGGAAGGGGATCCTGAAAGAAGGAGATTACCACTGGAAAACTGTCTCCAAGGTCCATATGAACCAGAAAAGCAAAGTTAAATTATGTAGGCAATCTCAATTTTGGCTTACAATATTTCATAAGAATTTCAAATAAACACTTCTTTTAATAGATCTATCCTGTCCACGGAAAACCCCTTGACCACTTCTCAAGAGAGTGTCTGCATGATTGCTTTCCCTTTACTTGATGGACTAATAAAGAATCCCTTCCTCAGATAGATATTTTTTACACCCCTGTTATCCTTTCTTTTAAAGTGTGTTTAAAATATTGCCAGATATTTCGTAACAATGCTTTTTAAGTTGTGCTGGTAAATATCTTTACAATAGTCAGCATTTCTCAGCACAGAGTCTCTATTGAAACCAGCTGAACCTGTTATCCCCCACCTAACTTTAGTCACGTCTTTTTCTCTACTTTCACACCACACCAAAAATCAATGATTTTTATAAATGTTCAGCTTAGATTCACAATGTCAGCAAGTAGTCTGTTTTCTTCTTCATTTTTTCTTTTAACACTTGAGTGAAGGATAGTGTATATTTACACGTTTCTTAATTTGCGGTAGGTTTTCTACTCCTCCTGCCTCTCATATCATCTTGCTCCCTGAGGAAGGGAGAATAAATGAGTAAATTAAAACCCTTCAGTAGGGAAAAATACATCCATGCCAGGAATCATTCAGATTTTTACATCTGTCAGAAAAGCTGACAGAACTTTTAACACATTTGTTAATTATGAATAGAAAAAAACAGGTTTATCACCCAAAACTAAGAAAAAAATGGGGGAAAAACCCCATATAAGCTGTTTTCTGATGGGCTTTGACAACTACGAAGAGGTAAAAAAGTTTAAGAAGTGAGAAGAGTATTTAACAACAAAAATAAACATATCAGTTTGAGAAAACTTCATATAAAATTTGAAATTTATAAAAAAGTGAAAAGTAAGTTGTTACTTAAAGCAGAAAACAAAAGGTAAAAAGAAAAGCAAGAATGTAATTTGTAACCCTTTCCACAACAATTACAGAAATCATCATCAAAACAAACCTATTGAAGTACTACCTATTGAATCTACCTCTGATTGGAAGGAAAAGATCATCTTCTATTTCATCATATTCAGGTTTTAAGGCATTATCAACCAAATTAATTATAACAGTTCTGAGCACCTACCAGTTTAAAATCAAGAAGCATTCAAGTTCTTCACGTTTCTAAGACCTCTACTTTTTATGTCATTGTCTATCCAAAAGAACAGCTGCAAGTTGTCATCTCTGAGTTTCTTCCAAATTGCAGCATCTCATTTGCTGAATCAATGACACACAGGTGTGAAAAATTAACCTCAGGACAAAGAGAGCCTCACACTCCAAAGATAAAGAATGCCATGTGTCAGCTTCCCTCCTATCCCACTGCTTTTTTTATTCCTCTTCTTACTTTTACCAAAGACTGTCATGGACCTTTTTTTTTTTTTTTAAATATATCTGAGACTCAAGTTTTTTATAGGAAGTTAAGGCATACATTTATATGCATTTATATATTTTGTATGCATTATATGTTATATATAACACAGAAATACGTATATTGTGCATAAATACATCCAGTACATAATAAATAAAAATGGTTGGTTTGTGAAAAAAACCAGGCACATAGGCCATTGCAACATCTTAAGACATGCAAGAGGTTTCCTCACAACACAGTTTTTGTAGCTCTTTTGGTCTAGTATTATCCATGAGAGAAGGTTCAGATGGTCACACAACATTTCTTAAAAGATCAATTAATATATTTACTAAAAAAAAAAAAAAAACAAGCTTGTAGTTGCAAAATTTTACTCTTTTCCCAGGTTAACATATAAAGTAGAAACTTCAAAATATGAACACATTTCAAGCAGTTATTTTAAATTTACCTTTGTTATTTACTCAAACAATATTTTTATCCCTTTGGGAAAAAGATAGAAGATTGTCATCTTTAGGAACCCTAAACAGTTATTCAGACCTGTGACTGTTAAATATGTCATTTGTTCAGTTGGGGGTTTTTGGTGGTTTTTTTCAGGGCTGAAACAGGTCTCTAGTTATGCACATTGCAAAATTGAAAAAATAAAGTTCACGTAAAAACTTACTCCTTCCTTTCTTCTATCTCTATTTTTCCCTTTCAAGAATGCTCCTAATATACCTATTGATTTTCCTTTTACCTTTGATTTCTTGAGCTGCTTGCAGTGTACTTGTAGAACAACTGCTAGGACCTCAACTCATCTTATGATGGAAAGACTTCCATAATAACCTGAAATGCCTGTTATAAACCACCTCTGAATAAAATACCAGTATTATTCATTCTTTGAGATGATCAATGACACCAATTAAATCCCAAACAAAAATGACATAAGTGATATGATTTCTTCACTGGGAGATGTTAAGTTCCCGAAGGTGTTACTCCTGCTGCTGACCCCATTGGGGTGCAGAGGGAAGGAAATGAGAAATAGCTGCTGCTGCTGTAGGCATTACAGCCTAATTGTTCCTCAACACTTCATTTGTAGCTTATATTCCAACACACCATTCTCAGAACAGCTGTTTTCAGCCTGGGTTTTGATCTATTTAACAAGAATACATTGTCTAAGATATTAGACATTGCCAGTTTTACTATGTTCCTGTTGCACCTCGTTCCTGTTGGCCTAATTCTATTTCCATTTAGTAGTCAGGCAGGCTTATTCCCCCCTCTGTAATCTTTTCTTTGAGAAACATAATGAATTGCAGCTCTTTCAAACCTTTTCAAAAGACTTTGACATTTCTTTTGCAACATTTGACCCTGAAGTAGTGAATACTTTTCATCTCTTCTGACAAAAACAGACTTTTGCATGTTGCAAAGATGGGTATAACAAAGTGATGTTTGGTTGCTTGATTTAATCCTGCTTTTCTAATAAGCAACAAAAAGGGGAAGACAGTCTTTTCACTCAGCCTAAAGAGTCAAAAAGCAACAATATGTCAAAGCAACAGCGAAAAAGTCTTGAGAAGGCAGGTGACATCTAATTAAAGCCAAATCCAACCACAACACAGGTCTCTAACAAATCCTTTCATCAGTAAAACGAAGCTGAGTGAAGCACACATTTAAATGGCTGCTCACAGTGGTCATAGCAAACATATAGAGAGCTTTTCGTAGCTAGCAAGGCAAAGGAGACTTCTGGGGAGTTCGTAAGATAATCTGCCACAGTTGTGGGGCACATGAGAAATGCCAGGAAAGTGCTTGTCCAGAGGCTTAGCAGGGAAGCAATGGCAAATAGTACTATTTACCAGCTGGGGGCCAGAAGTGATTTCTCAGAACTGTAAAACAAGTTTACAGGAAGAGAAGAAAGGGTCTTAAGGAGCCTTGAAAGTAGAATCAAAACACAGTATCTGACATGTTAAAAAGGGAGACATAGTGGAAGAGATGTAAAAGTTCTCACAACTAATCTAATCAAAATGACAAAGTGGGAAAGAGATCCTTGCTGTGGAAGTCAGCATGAATGTGAGCGAGCAAAAGCGCCCTTTACAAGGTCAAAAAGAATACAGTTACTAAGGTTATTTACATTGCTTTAGTGGATGCTTCTCTTACTGTGTAAACAGTAGCTGTTAGATGCATTGAAAATTCACTTTTATGAGTGCATGTAAACTGAGGGCTTGAAGTCAATGGTGGAAAACAAAATAATCCCAATCTTCTGTGCTTGGCTTCGTTCCTCTTGCAGAACAGACGCAGCTCCCTGCCTGTCACTGCACACGCCTCCACGCACTCGTGCTTTAATACCAGCACATTCAACTCTCCAAGCTGAAGCACTGCAAAGTTCTCTTTTGTTACTCAGACATCTTCCCACTCCTCAGCTTTCTTCCTTCTCGGGTGGCACGGACAAACACGTCGCTCTCTCAGCAATTAGGATCGTGCAATCTTGGGTTTTCATTGGCTGCTATTTTTTCACTTCTGCTCTAAAAAAGGTATTAGCCTTTTTTCCCACTGGGTAGTTTGGTTTATGTTTATGCATGAGTTTGTACATAGCCACATATGCTGAGCTAAAAAAGTTAACTCGATGGTTGTCACTCCCTAATTGAAGCACAGCAAGTATCGCTAGAATTGGAATATCTGAAAACAGAATACATCTGAAATAAATGTGCATATGTAAAGAAGGACAATAAATGGATGCAGAAGGGCAATAGCTCTGCTGTTCCATCAACTTACTCAAAATGTCAAATTTCTTTTCTGTGACACAAATGTTGAAAACTTCTAACACTTTTTCTTAAGTCTTGAGGGGACAGAGTGGTGTATTTCCCACTCTGCAATAACCATGAACTATAAAATATTTATTGGCAAGGTGGAAAATCTTTCTTCAGTCCATTTCCTGACTCACTGGGAGTAAAATCAATGCTTAACCATCATAAAAATGCCAGCACTAAATTTACCAAAAAAAAAAAAAAAAAGTTGCCTTAAAGATACCAACCCAAAATGGTGAATTAGGAAAGAGGAAAGTTTTCACAACAACCATACACATGTTATGAAAACCACCTGACATGTACAAAGTCGAAGTTCAGTTCCAGATTTGAATTAGTATGAATTATCTCTTTTTTTGCCAAATCCTGAAACTGTGCATACTAATTACTCTTTGGAATTAGTTCAGATCAATGGTATTTACTTACTAGGGTGTACAGGCCACAGAAAAAGAATTCATGTAGTCCTGCTCTAGAAATATCTTACCCTGGGCAGTGCAATGGCCACCTGAACATTCAAGGACTAAGTCATTATCCCAAGCGTGCTCAGTTCTGCAAAACAACTGTCTCTGTTTCTCTATCATTATGTGCAGAAATTCAGTCTTGAATGTGAGAAACCCTCCCTACTCCCATTTGATCTGTACCAATATTTTTCCACAGAAGCAGCTTTGCATTCATTAAATAACATTTCCCTGTTAAAAACAAAAAAATTATGAAGAAAAAAATCATCTGTTCATTCTGTAGAAAGGGCAGAGAATCCTTGAAGTGCGGTTGTAAGGCAGATCTAACTTCTGAAAAAATGGTTATTTTTGTTCTATTTGCCTTGTATAAAATCCACAATATTTTTGATGCATAGTACCAAATTATGTGTTTCATATCGTGGAGGAATCACTAGAGCTGTAAGGAGAAGCTAATTTGCAGCTACTATCTCTGTTACCAAGATCACTAACTCATGCCTGTATCCAAAGAGACATCATATGAAATAATCTTTATGGGTTCAATTTTATATTTGCCCAAGAACCACCAAAAAAAAAAAAAAAAATAAAATGCTTTTGGGTCTGTTGTGCTCTGGAGCACAGAGCAGAGCTCCAGCAGGATGTGCTTTCCTGCTGTCCTCACCCATGATGGGTAAGCCAGCAGTTTTTCTCAGAGCCTACCCCAAAAATTAGTCCCCGCTCCAAGAACACCACTTGATCTCACCCCCTCCCCCCCCATCCCTGTGCTCCTTACCCTTCTCTCTTTTTCTCTGTCATTTTATTTCTGAATCTTTAAATTATTTTATGGAAAAGAAGAAATTTCAAGGAAATGCTCTGAAAGTGTATTCCCACATGCAAGGCTTGTTATAACCCGGCCATCAACACAGGCTATGGTAAGAGATTTAAGTCAGCAAACATTCAGGAAAGGAGTGGAAAAACATCCAGACATCGCAGTGGTATTAAGGATGAAAGGAAAGGGTTGGAAACAGGTATCACGTACTGTTCTGGCCATGTTTTGCAGCAAACATGACAGCTGCCATGCTGTTTTGTGAGAGCTGTGCCCTTGTCGTGGAATGTTCTACATGCTCTGACTGCACCTCCAGGACTCAATCCCTCAGGGGAAGCTCATGCAGGAAATGCAATGCTGTTGATACTCATGATGCTTGAGTGTGAGACAGCAGTCTGTCTCAGCTGGGCATTTGATTCCCCAGGCTCACATATTTCTGAGATGCTATCTTTACATCTCGTGCAGAAAGAAAAGAGTATGAATTTCTGTTGCTATGCAGATTAAAGGCAAAACACTTCCACTTTGGAGTGCATCAATCCAGATGGGGGCCTTGATAAATTAAATGCAGCAACTAAGAACATGCATTTAATGCAAGTAATAACTGTGTCACAGAGGGTAAATGACAGCTTGCTTGGAAGGCAAAAATAAATGTGGAGCTCTGTAGGGGATGTTTGTTTAAAGCATTGCTCTGTGCTGACTCTTTCAGGGCAATGTGGAAGAGGTTGAGGATAGCATAAAGCAAGTCAGGGGACTGTAATCTCCAAGACTGCAATCTCCAGGACTGCACCCTCTAGGAGAAGAAGGAGGAATGGGGAAGGGTATAAAGGAAACTTACATTTTTCTTGTCTCCATTTCTTCTCTTTTTCTTCCTGTTTCATGGAAGCGTAGCTGCTCAGTGTCACATTTGTATCGTGGATGTCATCATGCAATAATATTTCCTGAAGGAGAAATGTCCTTTTTGAAATTCCAGGGATTTCAGTAGTCTGTGTTTCAATGATAAAACAGACAGCAAATTACCTTTAGTCTTTTCACCCAAAAACATGCCTGTCCTGTAAACAGAAACCCCAGACTGCTTGTGGATTTCATAAATTTAGAGCAAAAGTTGGGTTCTTCTGCTGGACTCATTTTTTTTTTTGTCAACTTCTTTTTTTTTTGTCAACTTCTTTTTTAAAGTATAAATCTTCCAGAAAAAAATTGACTTTTATATCAGATACTCAGCCATTTGTCAGTGTTTAGCAACCCACGTGAAAAGGCTGGAAGTGAGATTTGACTGTCAGACTGAAAAACAGTGCTACTGGAAGAGAGGGCACTTCATAGGTAAAATTTTGGTTTTATCTTGAGGGCTAGATAAGTCAAGAATTTGTCATTAGGACACACTAGGAAAAATTAGAAATCTTATTCTGTGGTCAGGCATTAAAAAAAAAAATAAAATCTCTCCCCTTGACAGCAGCCAACTCATCACAGAGTTTTCTTAGTGGTAATATTTCTCCTGCCTTGGTCATTGTCACAGATATCCACATACTGCTTCTCTCATTTGAAATGAGAAATAGAAACCATTCCTTACCTGTAACACCTCCAACTTCCTTGGCCAGCTGGAGAAGCAGGCTGGTGTTTTAGCAGCTCCCACATCAGGAACTTCTCCCACATTTTGTCCTTGCTGGATGAGTTTTTTTGAGGAACAGGCATTAGAAACATGCAAAGTCATGTTTGAGGTGTTTCAGTGACTGTACATTTTTGGTTTGAGTAGGAATATTTACAGTGGAGAAAATAAAACCCTGAGGCTCTCGATACACTAACCACAAAAATTATTTCACACAAGAATGCCTGCTGTAGTAGGAATGCCTACTGCTAAATCTGGCCTGAACTACGGTACTTAAAATACTTGGGTTTTTCTTAAGCTGAAGCCATACAGGCCAAGAAAGTATGAAATAACAATTAATTCCTTTTCTGTGTGTCATCCATTGCTAACATACCAGCTCAACACCTTACTTCACTATGCATGAAGTGAAATCTCTCTCCATACATTTTGGTGTCATCACATTCTATTTTGTTGCTGGCAGATTTGTACTGTACCACAATAAAATCAATAAATGCAACAACAAAATAATGCATCACCATCTGTGTGTTCAAAACAATTTTATAGTAGATTTACTGCCTAGATCCTTGGTTGAGGAATTCTGCTGAAATATCCAACCATAACGTAGGTGTACTATTATTACACATGACAATTTCAGGCATATATTATTTATCAATTACATACTATATATGATAGATTAATCATGAGTTATAAATTATATAGGTAGATACATACTTCAGTCTTTACTATTTATATGAAGACAGAAAGATTTTTTTTCATATTTTCAAGGTTCAAGAAATTACTCTATTGATGACCTAGGTTTTGTCTGTCTGTTCAACAAACAGACCTTAACCATGAAGAAAAACTTATACACATGACCAAGAAGGTAAAACATTTTAAATTAATTTTAATCTTAATATCCTTAGACTTACGATCAATATATCAATTAAAATTACCTAAAATATTATTTTCTCTTACTGTACCCTCCAAAGATTACCAGAAATTACTTTAACACCTAACAGGAAGAACACTAATATAATTTTAATATAGAGTTATTACCAATTTGTTTGTGATTTTGTCAGGTGTTAAGAAGTTATTGCAGTCAATTTTCTATTTGAGATGGCTACTCAGGATAAAATTGTCTTATCTTTTGAGGGGGCTGTTGCATTAACTGGAATCATTGAGCTAGTTACAATAACTTCTGGGGCATTCTTTCTTTTATCCTGGATGATTTCCTTATTTTAAGGAGAAAAAGACTCCCTTTGGGTATTAAACTGCATTTGTTTTAAGGCAAATGTGTTTATGAAGAAAATAAAAGACATTTTCTAGCCTGTATGGTGTGATAACAATATTTTGTGTGTTGTGTTTTGAAATACATGTAAAAGTACAGATCATGTTAATTTTTATGAATATTTTACATGGAATCTTTAAATGAAAATGGTAAATGGTATAAATAATAGCATGCCATCCTGAAAGCCTTTTATGAAAAGAGAAAGATATGCATCACTAAGATTATCTTTTGCAAAACTAATAAAAAAATATTTTTTTCTTACTATATTTATTCAGTAGTTCTGTTTCAAGTAAAAGTACGTGTTCAAATTCAAGCAGATTTTAGTATGGATAATTCAGAGAAACATAATATTCAGACAATATGCTAACAAAAGCTATAAACATTACTGTAAAATCAGGGTGTTTTTTTAGCCTATATTTCAAGAAAAAAAAATTATTTTAAAACAATTATATCAACCATTATATTTCAGAGTATGTATTATACAAAGGCATTGTAAAGCATCTACTTATTTAACATTAAATGATTATTTTATCTTTGGAAGATATTTAGGTTATTGCAAACTCATGTTCTTTCTTAATGGTGGAAAAAATGCAAATACTTAAACATTCAAAGCATAAACCTCTCAAGTGGTACACTTTGAAACATTTTGTATGTAAATTCAGATAACTGGTAATAACATCTTAATATTGGTGCTATGCAAACAATAAAATATTTTATATTCCAGTATGTAGGACAGTGGCTGCATTACTACTGGTTATGAGTTTAAAGAAGCCATTTGAGTATAAAGTATTTATCTTAATTATGAAGTTAATTAGGTATTTAGAAAAGTGTAAGTAGCTTAGTGCAAAAGCAAAAAGAACAGAAGACAATGATCTAAAAAGTATTAAGGAAAAGAAGGGCTTCCTGAATGACTCTGTATACAGTTTATAACTTGTTTTATAAATTAAGTTCAAAATGTCTATTTTCAGATCACGTAAACTTCTGAAATTAATAAAACTTTCTTGAGTTCTGAAAAATACTAAAGAGTTTCCTCATGAAGTGTGCCTAACAAGGTCATAAAACAAACTGTAAATATTAGAGATGTTCCTGCTTTTCCATCCCCAAAAAGAAAAGGAATAATGATGGTTTGCCTATTCACGAGCTAAGGATGCTTCTAATACCATACCCTACACTTTCATTTTATTGCATTTTCCATTACCCTTTTTTTTTAATAGTTTTCTCCTTTGAAATGCAATCTGAATCAATTTCTTAGTGACCCTTCGCAGCTGTGTATTAAGTAAGTGATTCTGGTTTTATTTATTTCATTTTAATAGGTCTAAAATAGTAATTTTTGTTGAGTTTGGTGAGGGGAGAGGAGCATTACTGGTTTTTTGGACTAAAGCAGTACCATTTTATGCAAAAATCAATATCCTTCCCACCTAATAATCCTAACATTGTACAGAATAAGAGAATCTCAAGGGCTCAGTGGCAATTACCTCCAAAATCTGATCCAAACATTTCTAAGAATTTTATTAAGAATAACGAAAGTTATGCAACAGCAAATTACAAATATTGCAGAAAAACACCACTTGCATAAGTCATCACATGAGGTCAATATTCACAAAATTAAAATGCCTCAGCATTAGCTTTGACGAAATTAGTTTCAGATTTCACTTCTCGCCAGTAATAAAATCACCTGGACTACTACATCCACCAGTGAAACAAAAATTACTAAAGCATAGCTAAAGAAAAGGAATGTCTTTTATTCTTTTCATATAACTAATTCAATAGAAAATTTAATTTCTGTTGTGATTAGAAATTGAAGACAATAATTGTGTCTTATGGTACAGTGTCAAATTACAAATCTTCAAGTAAAGTTATGCTGGCAAGGAGGCACTAATTAATTTTGGTAAACAGAGAGAAATAGTTGAACTTAATTACATTTCAAGGCTATTTTCTACTCCGTAATTGTTTGTTGCAAGAATACACCTTTAATGACTTCTTTTAATTAACTGGTCTAAATACTTTATTTGGTTACATGGACTTGATAAGATGGGTTGCTAGTCCATCTATACATTTTCTAGGCTATTCATTATAAATTGAAGAGAATTCTCCAACCATTAAACAAAGCTCTTTAGCCCATGAATAACTTGCACTAAATTGTCTGAGGCATAAGAAGACAGGATGCATTGATTTCAGAGAAAAATTTTCTCTAAATTTAATTTACTTACAAAGGAGATACTTGACTCAATGTATTCTTGCCTTTAAAGATGATATATCCATGTTGATAAAGAAACATGCAGTTAGGCAAAGGAACCAGCATTTATTCCTGGTGTTCCCTGTTGCTCTCATTTTTCCTGCTTTTATTGGAAGTCATTACAGCTATTTTGCTTGTCTTCAATCAGATTGTTCCCTAAGACACCAAGCATTAATCTAATGTGAGTAAAATACTGAGAGCCATCCTTTGTGTGACTAAAGGATGCTACTGCTGAGCTTTGCCCTGTGTATTTCCTGATTTTTTAGGACCATGCATATCAGTAATGTCAGAGCACATCTTTTGGACAAAAACCTGCCTGTAATGGATTTGACAATGTATTCACAACCTCTTTGCAACTTAATACTCTTATTTTTTTTCCTGCTGCAACACAAAACATGAATAAGCCAATATTTTGTTCAGTTCTCAAAGAGGAATCTTTCAAACATGTTCAGGGAATTTCATATCTCTTGCAGGGGGCAGAATTGGTGTTGGAAAAGAGCAATGTGTTTGCAGCTACTGTAGACATCATTCAAGGAAGAGTTCAATGAGCTCTTTCTAAATTGAAGAAGAGTCAGATCTAAACTCTTAGAAACAGGATTATATTGTGCTCTGCTGCCACAGTTCATCCAGGAGGATCCTATAGGAGGCAGTTTTTGACAGGGATGCTGATTTTTGGTAGCAAAATGGTTTCACTGTACCTTCACTAACTTTTTCCTGATCAGAATATGTAAAATCTCTTGTTCTCAACAAACTGGGTGTTGTGGTGGTGAACTGGATTAGTATTTCTGACTACAGTTTACTTTCAGAAAAGTGAATAGTAGGAATTTTCCTTTGCTTATTATATTATGTCCCAATATAGCTAATGCTGAACAAGGCTCAAGGACTTGGTCTTTTGGAAAGAATAAGGTCTTCAGCTCCTTCATTAGTGTAAAAGAACATGGCTTGCTGATTCCAAAATGGTAAAATTAACTTTGTAAATGTCATTTGCACTGGGTCTGGGTCACCCCATCCTGGGGCTCTTATCCCAAATATTTCTCCTATCTGTTCCAATACCTAACTTTTCTTGATCCTAAGTTTCTTCACAGGTCAGACTGTACTCGTTATACTGCAAAGTATATATTACCAAAAAATACCCCAAAAACCCACAGAAGAAAAACCCAAAAAACCCAAACAAAAACCCCCAAACAAACAAAAACCCAAACAGAAAACCACCCCATATATGTACAACCCAGTTTCCAATGCTTTTTTGCCACTCTGATGAAAAATACAAGGAGTTACTGACAGTGATACTACAAATTTATTAAAAAACAAGTTTAATTTCCTGTCTTTCAAAGGTTGCTAAATTTAGTGTTTATTACATGCAAAATCTCCCATGCAAAAACAAATGAACTCCAAAATTCAAATCGCCTGGTATTAAATAATTACTTTTTAAGGGCTTGCCCACCACACCAGATAAGGACACAAAAATGAGGAAAATTCTTGATCTGAAAACTTTATTTTAATTTTTTTCTCTTGCATATGAGAGATCCTAGAGAACAGTTATGCAAAATATATGCTTGTAAGTAAAAGAATTTGGTTTTCACATTTTTTAAGTTGTGTCCATGCTTGAAATGCCATATCCCAAAATTTTTGCCTTAATTAGGAAAAAAGCAGAAGAGAGAACACTGACATTTGTTATAACTACGTTGGGACAAGTTAAAAATGTGTTGCAACCAGTGGTGATGATCATACCTTAAAATTCTATCCTACTGCATTGTAACTCAGCACAAACGTGAGAAATTCACTACATGTGTAAACTAGAATGATTTTCAAAACGATATTTCATTCTTTTAATATTAAAGTGAATTTTATCATTGTAGGAGGTATTCTATGTCACTTTAAAGCTCTAACTGACAAATATTAAAAAGTAGCAAGTAAAAATAGCAAGCAAGCAGGAGATGGCAAAATATTTTCACAAAGTACTGTTTAAAGATCTGAAAGTTCAAAAGCAAAACAAAAGTGGTACTGAAAATAGCTAAGAGTAAATACACATAAGGTAAATTTAAAAATAAAACCTAAGGTAAATAAATAAAATCAGCTTAGTTTTGTGATAAAGACTCAAAAATAAAACCAGTAGTAAATAAAGTAAAAAACCTTATGTTGGAAAAAGGCAGAGAGGAAAAAAAGTCATCTTTAGAAAACATTTTTGAGCAAAAAAGTTGTTAGAAAAATATAACAAAATGTGGAAAAAATCAGCATTACTTTTAAAATAACAAATGTTGAACTGCTTTTTTTAAAAAAAATAAAAGCATGTTTAATTGATAACACAATCTAGAGAAAAACCCATCTTTTTGCAGTCATTAATGCTTTTATGCCAGTTGTCATCTTAATCATCCCTGTGAAGCAATCTTTCATCCTCTGCTTGCAAAGAAGTGTTCCCAGATTTCTAATAATCTATCCCAAAACTGTATTTTTGAAGTAGAGAAAATGGAAACTACTACAACATCACATCTACCTGCCAAGAGTGCATGATAGAATTCTAACACTTATTTTCTATGCTGTTTTTTTAAACATTCTGATGTTCTCCTATATTTATGTGATAGCATCACCATATATCAAGGAAAGGTTTTTACTGAAGTAAATGCAATCGTTTGCTTATCTGTTTGCCTTTTTTTCCCCTAAGCTATTTTTCTAATACAAAAACTTGTATGAATAAATAAAATTATTCCTGCTGTTGGGTATATTCATGTTTGTATCAAAATCCAATTAACAATTATTTTTAGTTAACATTTCAGTTACATTTGTCAGTGATTCTTCTAACAGTCCACAAAATTTCTTCTAATTTCACTTATCTAAATTTTTATCACATTTTCTAGTCCTTATATTATAGATCTTGTAAAATTTATTCAATGACATCAAGCTTTAAATACTGGGCAATTTTCTGTCATCATGCCATATTTAAAAAAAAAACAAAACCACACACACAAAAACCCTCAACAAAACCAATCCACTTTTTTTATTGCTTCAATTACTGCAATGCTTTATGTATTTAGTTTCTTTAGTCTTAAACATCAGTCAACTCTTATTTTAAAAATACAGGCCCAATTTCCCACCTACATAATTTATCACCTATTTTAATGTCACAGTGATATATTCACAATAGGAACGTTAAAAACAGCCTTTGGAGGATAAGAATTTAAGTTTCCATGATGGTTTTTTGTGGAGGATTTTGCCAGAGTTTTTCATCCATGTGAATTACTGTTAATACCTTTGAATAAACCAATTAACTTTTTTTGTTGATGTAATCACAGTATTCTGGTACGTTGAGGGCACCTCTTCACTTTTAGATACAAACACATTCATTCCAACAAAATTGCCCTGGATCAAATTAAAGAAACTTTCCTTTTTCTAGTAAGTAATTCTATGCTTTGGTTAGGACTAAATAGCCTGAAGTTACCCAAGCACCAAGCATGGCAATTAATTAGAAATATTGATTATATAGCCAATTTCTTTAGATACAAGAGCAATCTTTTATGCTGATACAAAATTTTGAGAAATCTTTTGAAAAAGTTGGTTGAAACATCATGTCTTGCACGGCCAAGACTTATCTGTGTGAGCTCTGTGCCATGCATAACATGCACACACCTGGGTGGAAAACAGGAGTTTTCGTGGTATGGAATAAGAGCTTTACAGTCTCCATTTGTGTTTACGTAAGGCAAGCATTTTGACTGCTCTTATGGTTTTGTCTAACTGTTCCAAAAACACCTTATTCCCTTGGATACAGTCAGATGGACAATTCCTGACCCAGACCGACACTTGGCTTGCCAGTTTCACAAACAGCTGTCACTGCAAAAATGTGTATCATCCAGAAATCTGCAGCAAGATATTTTGAAAATAAAGAAAATAAACCGAACATATGAAATATTTTCTCCTGGTTTACTATCTTGTCAGCAGGCTCTGAAGCCTCATATTCTCATAGCACTGAAGGGGCACAACTGCATGGTCAGGGGTGAGGAGTGAGGAGCAGAATCCCTCCTTCCAGCAGCTGTTAGCCACCATTTTAGCTGGTGACATCAAACAGCACCATAAATTAATTCCAGTAATGAATCATTTTGCCTTTCAGATTGATTTTCTATCGCTTCCATCTGGAAAACCTTTTATTTTATGCAAAACAGGTGTTAAACACTACCAAATGTAATCATACTGTTACACTCACTATGAAATGCAATAAGCACCTAGACAGGATGCAAGGAAGTGGAGATTTAAATTCATTTAAATATATGTGAACAGAACGTATCCTGCTTTCATGACTGCAGCTCATCCATCCAAAACACCAAACTCTCTCAAATGTGCCAAAGTTGTTTTTTTTTACTCATGTGAAAAGCTCTTTTAAAATAAAGCTCTCCTTTAAAAATGCAAGCAGTTCTTAAATATTTACTGCAATATACTGTCATATTTAGGAGCCCAGGGTTTTTCTACTCTTATCTGACTCTTGATAGTGACTATTCCTTCAGTACTGCCTTGCTGCAATTATTGTGGATGACAACCGTGTAAGGATTGTTTAGACTGAAGGCATTGCACTGGACATGTCCATTGCTTTGATTTGCTACCTTGGAAGAAAAAGGGACATACATTGCTTTCTGGGTGAAATTAAAAACTATTGCACTAACTTTTTCATTAACATTGTGACCTCATTTGTTGCATCCGACTGCAGAACTGTTTTGCCTCATATTTCCTCCAACAGTTATATTCCATAAAAGAGAAGTGAAATAAATATGAGCCAAAAAAGGAAAAAAAAAAAAAAAAAAAGTAGAGGAATTAAATGCTAGCAAGGAATAGCTCAATGTTTGTGTTAAAAATGCTTAAATACTTAAGGCTTAGAAAAATTTTGTTACGTTTTCTGTTGATATTTTCTGGTAAAATGATCTTTTTCCTCTAAAACTGAATTTTTCTCAATTCAGTGAGCTGAAAACTGACTGCTGCAGCTTATATAACTAGGCAGGTCCTACATTCATAGCCAAAGAACTTTAAGTTCTTGCTTTGATAGCACCAGAATTCAGTTAGGACACACTATTGAGCCTTTGACTCTCTAATACATTTTTCCAAATAATTTCTTTGAATATGCTTTGCTATGTTCCTATTTGATTTATTTTCTTTACTTGATTTCGATATATTTGTAAACTCATATAGCACAAATATGTCCTGCAATACAACATGAAAAGGAAATAGGGCAATACATATTAAAGAATGTTCTTTTCTAATTTATACCAGAAGTTCCATATCTAAGTGTTCCATTCCAAACAACTATTGTACAGGCAATGTGGCTGACTGACATTGCTAAAATAAAAATAATATTTTAAGAGAAAAAAGCCAAAGCAAACAAAAAAACAACCCACAGCAAAACAAGCAAGACCCTGTAGACATTATTCAGTGCAATATTGTGATTAGCAAATATATTTGAAAAAGAAAATCATGGTTTTGATTGTCTGTAATTTGAAAATTAAATATTATGTGGAAGTTGTGAAATACAAATTTGTATACATTGTTATCTCAGCTCTGACTGTAATTTGGCATCCAAAACAGATTAAAACTGGATTGATCTGTAATAAAAAGTCATAATTCCATACTGTGCTCACTTCAGGGTCTGCTCTTCTGCCATGTAAGTTTTGTTTGTCAGTTCCATACAAATATTCTGGGCTTTAGGGTGTAGTTACCACCATAAAGATGATAGAGTGATGAAGAGGGACCTGTAGACTTAGAACCATAAGGCATGGAAATTCCAGGAATTACACACATGAATTGGCATCTCTAATTAAACATAAAGAATGAGAGGAAACTGCTGGACGCAAGCACAAAGTTTGATCTGTGAGAGACGTTCGATTCTGCTCTGAGAGAACCATTAGGAAATTCTGTAACAGCCCTCTTCTGCCACCACTTCATGAGAGAGAAGCTGCTCTTGCTGCCATGTTCCCCCGTGCACAGCCACAATCACCAATTCCATGCAGACATTTAGATCTACAAGGCAGAGATGTAGCATGCAACAAATTTACTCTGAGGACACATTTAGCCCTTGTTTTCAGAAACTCCCCAAGGAAACACAATGTTATTTTCAGTATATTGTCAAACACTGATACGAAGTTTGTTGATTTTTATGTTCCATGCAGCATAAAGGGTGTTTCTCAAAAGAGACTTGCCTCTCTGGTAGTTGAGCTGTTATCTGTCATAACAAGGCTGAAATACAAGTCTGGATATGACACTTTTCCCCAGCATTGCACAAAACACACTCAAGGTTCATACATACCCATCTGTGGCTGATTCCAGACCAGATGCCCTGATTCTTCTTGGATATAGTACTATAGTTTTTCCCACATGTAATTGCATGGAAGCTCATTACACAGCAGTAAATGGAAACAGCAGTAGGAATTAGATCTAATCCTAGTACAACCACTGAAACGTAAAATGCATTTCTACTTCTGTAACATTTTCTAAAAACACAGACACATCTGAGAATAGAACTAAACTGCAAAAGAAAACCCCCAAAAAACAGGAAAAGAGATGGAGTTAATCCTCAGTTATCTTTTTATAACTGTTAGGAGAAATGATTTTCCAGAACATCCATACAAGATAGGTGTGAAAGAACACGATGCATTTCTAAAGTCTTATGGACTACAACATTTTATGGCAGATATATTGTACCTAACAGCACTTATTTTGGACCGTGAATTAGTTTGTATGGTGAATCTAGTCAAGAAAGTGTATTAATTTTAATGCATGAAAGAAAACTCAGACTATTTACATTTTGGGAAACTATAATCTACAAAACAAGTGTTTTGAATATGGGTTAAATTTAAAAGGGGATCACTATTTTAACACAATTTTAAAACTTAAAAAATTACAAGCAAAAAATGTTTGGCAAAAAGTATGATCTAATACTCTTTTTAAATGCATAAACACTTGAATGATGAGCAGACTTAATCCAGCAATTTTATCTTCATAAATAGTGGTGGTGAAGGTGACAATGGAAGATTACATCCATCTGCACCTGCCTAGATTTTAAAATGGACATTTAAAACATGGAGTGTGTTTCACACAAATGACTAGAGAAAAAAATGCCTTGCATACACTACAAAGCTTTATACTTTTTGCGAAATAAAACAGTGATGACAACTTTGAAGGACTTGGGACTGGTCATTAATACTTACTGAGGAAAAATTATGGATAACCATGAGCTTTTTACTCCAGTAAAGAGTCATGCCAAGAAGCTGTGGATATTAGGGTTAGGCACATATAACTGATGTTGAAATAGTTATTCACCAGAACAAGCTGCTCTGCAATATTGTGGATTTTCCCTGTTGTGATGACTTCCAGTCAAGTTTAGAAGTCCTTCTAGAAAACCTGGGTTTGCTGTGTACAAATTATTGAACTTAATATTGTGTTAATTACATAAAACCAGATGGCTTTATCCTACAGTCACACTAATCATCTAATAAATCTATATATCTCTCATTTTTATGAGTTCAAACCAGAAAGAACAAAATGACCAAAGAATGCTGTAGGAGGGAATATTTTCATTGACACTGAGAAAGCAGCGCTATCTGGTTAATTAAAATTATTAAAACTCTTTCTTTGGCTAATTGCTTTCCCTATAAAGGATGCAATAAGACACAATTAGTGCAACTGTTGAGTTACATTTCCAGTTTAAATTTATCTTCATTTGATTTAGACAAACTAATGCAGGTAAAAGATATTAAAACTCTAGAACTGCTATCTCCCTAGCTGTGTATGACATATGAAATAATATTTTATAGCAGCTTGCTCAAACAGGTCTAATCCAGCTCTATGCAGTTGTTTCAGGCAGACTATACACTTCTCACAGACCAAAATAACTGATGTTGTCAAAATTGCCACCTTCTAAATCAATATTTCTCATTCTGCATTCTAACACTTAAAGAATTAGAGATTGCAACTATTGTTTCTTTTAATAAAAGGGATATAACAACTGACGAAAAAAGAATATTTCAGTTCTCTAGTAAAAGTGTGATTGCTACAATCTCCTCTGACAGCATCTATCATCATTCTGCTAAACCCCTGCATGATTTACGTGGAGTTTCTATCATTAAACTTGCCACTGGCTTCATTTCTAATCCTATATCTTTTGCCAGTCACCAAAATTTAAATTGATCAGCTAGATGATCCTCTTTTTTATGGGAGCAGGATAGGAAGGTTAATGACACATGGAGTTTTATTCTCTCAGGTACGGGGCCAGGTACCGAGCCTGAATTCTGAAAGCTCATAAGCCCATGCTTGAATCCACTTCTATGCAGAACATTAAGCAAATACTTTAAGAGTTGTTCCAGTTGGGAGTGTTCTCATGTGTCAGTGCCCAGGCCATTTATTTTACAGGGAAGGGTGTTATCTACAAGGAAAAATCTTAGATATGTCGTATTAACTCACAAATACAGTATGTCTGGAAAGAAGCCTCCCAGTGCTCTGCAAGCAACAACCTAAAGGTAAAGAACTCCTAAAAAGTAAAGAATCTCAAATTAGACATTTTTACTGATGCTATCAGAAAGGTCCTATGCTACCAAATTATTTATTTGAATGTGTATAAGCAGGATTTTTTTTTAGTTGAATTGTATACCTAGAGTTTAAATTGAAATCTTTAGTTAAAGGACTAGCAAAATTCATTGTAACACCCCTTCTCTCTTAGGCTGGCTGTTCTGCCAAAAGTCACAGTGAATTTCAACAAGGTAAATTAAGGCTAAATTCAGAAACTCCTCCAATCCCCAGGACATAACTTGCAACTCTACTTATTTTTTTTTTTTCAAATAAAAATACCACTTCTCTGTGCTCACAGTTTGTGGAGCAGACTTTTAGGATACCCCACATCAGGGTCACACTGAAGAAAAAGACTTGTTTTTTAGACACTACTTACTGTGGAAATTTTACAAAGTAATACACAATATTACTACAGTTATGTAAGTGTAGAATCAGTACTTTGTTCTACAGTTAGCAGAATAAGCACTTGTTAATTTTTTTCCCCAATAAATATTAGATGACTACTAAAACAGGTTGAATTTCAACTTTATTATGTTATTCTCTTAGGCACTGGGCTTTAACAGTACAGCCCACAGAACTAGAAGATATAACATTTTAGAATTGTATCTGTTTAAAGTTTTTTTTCAACTGAATAATATCTCTTAAGTAGAATAAATAATTTATTATGTGTTTACAATCCAATAAAGATACTTGAAAACTATATTCTTCAATATTTATCAAGACTAGATTCATAGGGACTCTGAGCCTTTTCTGAGTTTTTGGGAAAGATATAAAGGTTTTAAAAAAATTTATATAAAGGTCTGGATTTCATCTACATTGTAATTATTAACCCCTAATCCTTACAATTTTGTTAATATTAGTCAAAGACACTTGTTTTTCACTTTTTAATTAATTGATATTCCCTGACACCTTTATCCTAGTTACCCTACAATACTTGTTCTCCATTTTAGAGGCCAGATATGGTCTTCTCTAATCTCCAGAAGCAGTGATTCAAAATGATTCAGGTTTTTTCATAGCACCTCTGTTCTTTTGATTAGCCTCATGGGAGGATTTGGGCTTTGCCCTTCCTACAACCTGCAGGTCTAATGAGGAAAAAAATCTCTTGTATGGCTGTATAAACACTCAATTCAGAAGAAATTTGACATGCATGCTCTAATTCCCCTGTTCAGGGCCTTGTTCTTTAATAAACTATCTGATTTCAATGTTTTCTGACTTGATAGGTGCACAAGTGCCCTCCTGGTCAAAGATATTTGCCTGATCTGGCACAATAGGGGGCTGATAGGCTGTCCATATCTGAAGTTCCTGATGATTAATTAATGAATTAATTATCTGTCATCATTAATTTCCTGAGGGCCAGAGTTAGAATCAGACTTTTTACGTGGTGCTTTTCTTAATCTTGTTACTCTACTTAAGAAAATTAAGAATAATAATTTTGATAACATATAAGAACTGCAAGAACAATTCCAGTTTTCAGTGTCTGAATTCATTGAATGCATGGGTGTAAATTTGTGCAGCAGTTATATTAGAAATGCCTGTGTAGGAATCCTGTTGTTACTTAACACCCACGTACCTTGTAAACAAATATCAGGGTTTGTGTTGTCTTCTGCACACTGTTCAGAAAATTTACCCTGCATCCTCCACTTTACCCTTTAAAAATTTAATCAAGCATCTGTCATTTCATATTCTTCTCAAAACCCTCCATTTTGCTGCAGAGTCCAGATTAGTCCATGATTATTAGGAGGAACAAGCATAGCTCCAGCTTAGTTTGCCTCAACAAGAATAATCTCTCAGCTAACATTTGAAAATACAATAAATGCACCATGTGTTCACATATATGTTTAAGGGGGTAGGTGAAAAGGAGAGAAGAGATAAAAAAAAAAAAAAGATGATGCAGCCAGCATCATCAGAACCTGGATTAATTTTTTCTCCCTAGTGGGAAAGTCTGGATAGGTTTAATCATATGACTAAACATTACCTAGATGAGTGATCTGAAGTTGTTTTCTTGCATAATCTAGAGGCTTTTCATGCCTCCCTTCCAAAATGCTCTCCCCACATTTTCACATGGCAAGCATGCCTGGGCTCACATGGCTGCACAGCCTCCCATTCCTATCACGCTGGATATAGCCATGAGTCCTCTCCATGCAAATTTCCAGTGTTCTTAAAACCAAAGTCATGTAAGAAAGGGCCTCCACTTCTTGACACACTGTGGAGAGGATGTGGGAAAATTATCTGCTGAAAACCATGATGATAATTTAGAAGTCAATGAGACTGAAGTAGAAGCAGCTGTACTACTATGGTGGGTGACAGGATCCAGAGAGATGAGCAAACACCTGCTACCCACCTCGCAAGATATTGTTAGACTTAATTATTCAGTGTTGAAAAGCACTTTAAAATCTACTGAAAAAAGGGCAAGTATTATTAATTTTTATTGTAATTACCATAATTATCTCTATTATTGTTATGCAAAATGCACTGTGTGAGAAGGCACAAGATTACAACAAGTGCTTTTCAGAGAAGATACAAAATATTGGTTTCAAAATTCCCTAAATTATAGCCATGTCTACGCTGTCAATTTGGCAAATGTCTCATTTTAGTCTTTGGTCCCACTTCTCTGATACTCTCATGCATGACAGTTTGCTCCTGGGCTGGTGTTTGAAGCAAATCTTGTGAGAACACGATGCCAGCCACATCAACTCAAACCTCAGATAAGCTCATTAATGACAGGGGTCTGGAGCAGCTTGGCATACACGACCAGATCAGGACCATGGGGACCAGGACAAGAAAGCTTTTGTGGCAAATGCTCAGCTTTCTTCACGTCTGACTGAGGACAGAGAACCAGGAGGGCAGGGGAGGGGGTACTGATTGTGTTTGAGGGCAGACAAGGTATGACAGGGAGCAGGTTAAAACAAGCAGGGCACAGGTGACACAAGGTGACAACAGCTTCTGTACCTGGCAGCCTCCCATCACCAGCTTACCTCACTCCAGCTCCAGAAAAAAGGTCTGCATGACAGAAAGCTGCATCACAGCTCTGGCCAGGAACAGAAAGTGAGACTGATAAACTACAACTACACACATTTATGAACATCAAGAACAGACAAACATCTACAAATAGTGCAGAACCATAAGCTGCCAGGCATCCCCTCTGCACAGGTCAGAGAACAAGTGCTACTTTCACAGTGACACTGCTACTCAGATGGGAAAAAAAAACCCAAACCATTCACTGAAGTTTGAAAAAAAGGACTACAGCTGCCTGAGACTGAGCTCACTGGTTTTACAGAGCACCGTGGTGTTAGAGAAACAGTCACAACCCTAACATCTGCCTCCCATGTCCTTCACTCTCTCTCCCTACTTTTCCCCTGGTGATATATCATCCACTACAAACAAGGCTAAGCAAAGTATCACTTTCTAGCATCTCCTCTCTGTCCCCCCACCTCATAAACAACTCATTGAGGTTCAGGTGCATCTCTGTGGCTATCCCACTCTGTGGGCTTTTCCTCTCAGAGTTTAGAACGGTTGATACACAGTCACAGAAGAATCTCTGATTTGTCAAAATGATGCACCCAAGCATCAAATACCAGGGCAGCCAGTTATTCCATTCATGACTCCTCCATGGCACTCTCTTACTTCTTGCTTGATACAAAGGGAGAGTAGGGTATTTGAGCTCTTCATAGGGGATGCCACATGGGAATGTAAATCCCATTCATGGCCACGGTTCTCCAAAGCCCTGAATGGCATCAGGAGAAATTGCCGGTGAATTCTACTCACAGGTCAGGCAGTCTGGTGGAGCTTTCCAGACCTCTACTCTGGTCACACCTGTGGAGAAATGATTTCACAGTAGCCAGTAAAAGCTGTGGCTGACAAGCATCAGGGGTTCAGCAGTGATCCTTTGTCCAGCTGCCATTAGGGCCTAAGATAAGGATGCATTCAAGCTTGATTGTGATGCTGATCCTGACACTGTGTTAAATAGGGTCCTCTACATATAAAAGGTGGACACACAACCTCATTCTCCCTAGGGTTTATGTCCCAGGGTCTTGTAAACAGGAGTCCCTCCCATTTTGGAAGGCCTCCAGAGCAGAGGAGGAAGGAGCACACCCAGTGATGTGGTCAAGATGATACCCTGGCCACTTGAACAACCACAGCAGCAAATACACCAGTAGAGAGGCAGCACAAAGTAAGGTGAAAACACAGGACTCTAAATGAAACAGGTCTGGTGTTGGGGTCCCTCCCCCGCCGTGTAGCCCTGGGAGATGGGCCCTGAGGGCACAGACACGGGGCTTCCCTGTCCCTGCTCAGCCTCGTTCCCATTTGGTTGGTTTGTGTTCCCTGCGCGGGCAGAAGGACCCTTGGTCCCGTGACTGGAACAGTTCCTCGGCAGAGCCCCGGCCATGCGGCTGGAGAAATAAACATCTCTGAAACAGCTATCAAGAATCTGTCTGTCCATATATATTTCCTTTCCACGGGACTCCTGGTTTGATATATGCGTGTTGCAGTATCCCCACTGCAACAAATGGTGGAGATTTGTGAGCAGAACGATCCCCGATCCCTAAGCGACTGATTTGTGTGAGTAAACCCTGGAAACTTTGGATTCCTCTTCTTGGTTTTGCTTTGCTATTCCGTATCTAAACTATGGAGGAACAGTGGGAAGACTCTTGGCTCTCCGAGCCGCATATGGACATTTATCTTAAACTTAAAATGATTCTTGAACAACGATTTGTAAATTTTAGCTTGATTCAAGCTCAAAAAGAACTGAAACACTTCCTGGCATGGTTGTTTAAGAACTTTTTCTATGTTTCTTGGGATTTAATTCTTACCAAGGGCTTTTGGAAAACCGTTTGGACACAGTTAATACTGGAGTCAAAATATATGCCGATGGAAGAATATTTTCGTGAATATTATTTAGTTACCGAGACTGTTGAGCGATGTCAGCTGTGTCCTGGCGCAGGGACCGTGCGGCCCAGGCCACGTGCGCCGAGCGCTCTGCGAGCAGCAGCGAGGCAGTTCCCGCGCGTGGGCGGAGCCACGCGAGCCGCAGTGTCGGTGGTGGAGCGAGGAGCGGCGGGACCCGGCGGTGCCCGCCCGGTCCTGTGCAGCGCGTGGTGGAGCGAGCCCCGTGAACGCCCGGCCGAGAGAGGCGGCGCGCGGGCGGCGGCGGGCGGCAGCGGCGGTGGAGCGGAGCCGCGCCCAGCCGAGACGCGCTCTGGAGCAGGGCGCGGGGGGGTCATCGCTCGGGGGCCCGGCCGAGACGTGGGTACAGCGCCCGGCATCGGCGGCGAAGCTGCGACCAGAGGAGGCGACGCGCGGAGAACTGAGCGGCGCGGCCCGGCCCGGCCCGCGCAGCCCCGAACGCGACCCCGGGAAGAGCGCGCAGGCACCAGCAGCCCCGACAATTCCAACACGGGAGCGACCGAAGGAGAGAGCAAAGACGCAGCGAGACAGAAAACAGCTGCCACTCGGAAAAAGGAAAAGATCATAGAAACTAAGATCTTAGGGATAGTAAAATGGTATAATGTTAAGCAAAATTATGGTTTTATAACAAGGTGTGACAACCAGCAAGACATATTCGTGCATAGAACTGCTATTAAAAAGAATAACCCTGAAAAATGCATCCCAAGCTTGGGAGATGGAGAGGTGGTGGAATTTAATATTGTACTAGGGAGAAAAGGGTTACAAGCATCGCAGGTGACTGGGCCTGATGGTGTTTCTGTAAAAGGCAGTATATATGCAAAAAATCGTAGTCATGTTAGACAATATCTCCATTGTAAGCCCCCCCTACAGTTTCCCTTTCCTAATCCCACCTTTCCCTTTTACCCTATGTCCTATTACCCCCAGTGTATTCCCAATCCGTTTTTTCATCCATGGTTTCCCTCACAAAACCATGCTTTTGCCAATTGTTTCCCCAAAAATCCCTTTCCAATGCCGAGTGGGGGATGAAAAGGGGGAGGGAAGAAGTTAAACCCTCTCCTGCCTCAGTTTCCCCACAAAGCATGCTCAGAGAATTCTGTCTCCCTTCTGTCAGCCCTAAGATGTTCCAGAGAATCTGTCTGGACATTTAAAGACTCAGGAGGGTGGCTTGTTTTGTTTTGAAACTGTTCTTGTTATGTTTATCCAGTTGTTTTCATTCTCCTTTTATTAAAATAAAACGGGTGAGGTGTTGGGGTCCCTCCCCCGCCGTGTAGCCCTGGCAGAGGGGCCCTGAGGGCACAGACACGGGGCTTCCCTGTCCCTGCTCAGCCTCGTTCCCATTGGTTGGTTTGTGTTCCCTGCGCGGGCAGAAGGACCCTTGGTCCCGTGACTGGGACAGTTCCTCGGCAGAGCTCCGGCCATGCGGCTGGAGAAATAAACATCTCTGAAACATCTAGCAAGAATCTGTCTGTCCATATATATTTCCTTTCCACGGGACTCCTGGTTTGATATATGCGTGTTGCAGTATCCCCACTGCAACAGTCTGGGATGGGTACTGATTTATCTTATAGAGCCTGACAGTACAGAGTGGGAGGAGGAAGAGCATGTCCAACACGATGTGCCTGTTATCCCACACAGGAGCACCCCTAGTGAGCTGCAAAGGGCTGTGGAGCAGCTGCTGAGCCAGCCAGGATTAAGAAGAGGAGGCGAGGCCTGCCTGTCAGAGGATTTGTCTTGAGCAGTGTGGATACAAGCTGTTTCATATCTATCACTACAGCAAGGGAAAACTCTCCTGTATAAATCCAATCACTATGGCCTAAATCTCCTTAAATATCACTGTTTTTCTCCTTATCTAATGCCTTTGTTCTCTCAGATTTTAATATTA
Organism: Corvus moneduloides; assembly: GCF_009650955.1. NCBI lineage: Eukaryota > Metazoa > Chordata > Aves > Passeriformes > Corvidae > Corvus > Corvus moneduloides. The sequence goes on along the minus strand of NC_045477.1, from coordinate 7,455,981 downwards.
TTTGATAAAGTTATCAAATAATCAAACCTTTCCAACTGGCTAGAAGATCATAACCTCATGACTCGTACATGTAATTTTCTAGCAATAATAAAGGAGAGTGTTTCAGAAAAAGATTTTATTCTTTTCTAAAAAGGAGTCAAAAATACCTCTTTGCAGAAGTCTGTTACTGGGCTAGTAAATGAACAGCAACATATATATGCACAATATATATATATTTACTGTGGGAGGATCTACCACAGATCCATCAATCAAAATGTTAAGTACCCACTGTACCTAAGTGGAGTGATTGTTAAAGCCTACCTGTCATCTTCTGCCCCAACTGAATGAGAATAACAGATCCATCTAGGAAATTCTCCAAATTATTATATTTTTAAATGTACTTTATTGGCTTTCATTACATGTGAAATTCCCAAATCTCTGCTTATATGAACCATTACAGTTTAACTATTATGTAAAATTAAGGCAAGCCAAATATATAAAATTTTTTTGGTTATTCTTCAAAGCAAATATCTAGACAGGTTTACTAGCAGGCTGGTCCTTGCCAGCTAAGACTAATTCTTACTAGCAGGCTTCCCACACTAATTCATTCCCTTAGGGCCTATGATCATCAAAATGTCAGTATTCCAGGGTCTCTCAGTGGGATTGGCTCCTTGATTTTTTTCCTCCTGTCCAAAGACTTAGATAGAAGTCAAACCATGGCATAATATTTAGGCCTGAAAAACACAGATTCAAAATTCACTGTTGAAGTAAGCTGAGAACACACAGAGAAACACATTACTGTCATCCTACCAAGTCATTCGGGGTCTTAGGTCTGCCTGTAAAAACACAGAGCACACTGGGCTCCATGTATGAGCTTTCACTTGGACACTTTGGGGCATGAAAAGCAGCACAAGCCAATCTGACTGTTATTTTCTAACTGGAAATGGAAAATGCCCTTTAGCATCTGTAGAGTTGAAATAAGGAAATACACCTTCTTTAATAAAACACCCAGGGAATCTGAACTATCCAGTCCTGATGTGGTGATAAGTGAATCTTTTCCATATTCCATATCTAGACAGAGCTACCAAGAAAAGACATCTGTGGCTGAAGTTGGTCAGATTAAAGGTCCATGTAGTCTAGGGTACTGTCTCTGGAAATGACTAATAGCGATGACTTAACCAATAAAGATTGTTTAAATAGAGAATAAAAACAGGATAGAGTGATATTTCCTACATTGGCAGCCTCTCACCCCAATTACCAGAGGCAAGGATTTTTCCGGCCTGGAAGAATATCTTCACCATGTGATTGAATTTAGAAAAAGTATTTTATTCCGTTAGTTAATTTCATCATTTTTAAAGTGCACTTTTACCTATATGACATTCTGGGGCAAAGAGTTCTGAGATTAATTTTTACATTACGCTAAAAAATTTCTCAATTCTGTTTTAACAAAATTATAAAAATTACAAAGAATTACTTTTCCCTCAAGACTTGGATTCAAGTAAGAATGTCAAAGCAGAGAGTGTAGTATATAATGGAATAGTTCAAAACTACCTACCAGAACTTCTCAAGACCTTTCAGTTACAAATACATACCAACAAACTACTTCTAGTGTCTCTTTGGGTCATGATTCTCAGAGCAGTCTAAACTTATGTATATCCTTTACTGTGACAGACATTTTTGAAACATAAAGGTGGGAGGTTTTGGCCTTAAAACAATAAAGAACACTTAAGATTACCTTTTCTTTTAATGTACCCATGTAAACAATCTGATTTTGCAAACAGCTATTTCAACTCTGAGGTTACCATAGCTGCATATTAATTTAGCAAATTATATATATATATACAAATACTAGTGGGATTTTTTCATATCATAATGACATATTATAAACAGGCTGAACTTTGCTAACACGTTAAAACAACATTATCAGGTTGACAATTAAGAGGTTTTGACCAAAAAAAGTTCCAAAACCCTCACATGTGCAACTGTCCTCATTATTTGAAGTACTTTCTGACAAGACAAAGCCAATGTAATGTAATTTCTGTAGAACTTTGCCATATTAAAAAAAAAAAAAAAAGACTATCATAAATTGGTTATAACAATTTTTCATATTCCCTCCCAGACCAGTTCTGTAAAGTGAAACTTCAAGGCTCATCATGAAACAAAGTTTTAAGGGGATAGGGAGTCACACATGTGGGTGAAAGAAGGAGGAAAGGTCAGTGTGCACCCTGATGCTCTGAACTCTTCATCCTACATGACCCATATCAGGCACCTGCCAGCCAGGGCAAGCGACAACCCTCACCCCAAAGCCTTTTCCTGTTGAGTTCTGCAGCTGCTTTTCCTCCTGGATGGAAATCTCTGAAATCCAAAACCCTCTTGCTGCTACAGATACTCCTGCTTTGTCAGTCCTCCTTTCACCAGAAGGAAAAGAGAAGAGTGAAACAGCATCTCTGAGGAGCTGCTACACCACACATGCGGAGAGAAACATAAAGAGAAGCAAGACACTTTCATCTTAACTTTAACTATTTATATCAATGGTTGACATGTATTTTAGAGCTTGATAATACCCATGCAATATTTAAGAGATTTATTGACACCTTTCCTTTGTTGCACACTTCAATCTATCTTAGAGTACTTTATTAGAGTGTGATTTTTACCCATCTGCCTTTGTGTGCCCTCATAGATGCAAGAAAGACTGATTATAATAAAATTATTGAGGTACAGGTAGGAAAACTTGATGTTACTAAGATCTTTCTGCTTAAACATAAGCTGTTAAGTCCATGTTTTACTATTGCATGACTGCGTAGTCTAATTTCTGATTTGGACTTTGTAGAAATACTTATTTTGCCTTTTTAGGTACTGATCTCATGAACTGGAACTTTCCAAAAATTAAACAAAGAAAAAACATATTATGCATTTTTTCTTTTGGAATCTTGAGAGAAAAGGGAAGTTTTTATATAAAATTAAACTGCCAGTGCTTCAAATTAATTGTTTCAGCTGCCTACACTGATCTAGAAGAGGTAGTCTGTAATCCTTCAAGGCAATAAAGCCCATCCACACTCTAAACACTGAATGGAATAGATTACTAAAAATCAAAACCAATCAAAGCTAGCTACTCATCAGAGCTGATGCTCATGAAGTATTAGCTGTTCCTGCTCTTGTAAGGTTCACAGACACTCACGTTGTCATGTCTATGAACAGCTTTCAGATCCAAGGCTTTGGATTTAATCTCACCATACTTTGAAGAAATTCAGATTTTTCAAATCTTGCCACTTTTATGGTTATGTGACCTAGTTATGCTCAAGTGACAAAAAACATGCTGCTCATGAAGAATTTAGAAGCCTCTGTTGTACGAATCACTGGAACTCTTGGCTTTGCCCCTGTGTTTATTTGCTACTGGGGACCCATACTCTCAGCTACAGCTATTTCTGCATATACAGCTCTCTGCCTTGGAAAGGTGCTAAAAATTGTGACTATAACAACAGCTGACATCCTTGGAGGCCGATTTAGGTTTTGGGTTCTCCCTGAAAAGGCCACCTGAAAAGACATTTTCTAGTGCTTATATCAGCTTTTGATCTATTTTACATGTCCTGTTGTACACCAACCTCAAAAAAAAAAAAAAAAAAAAAAAAAAAAAAAAAAAATCAGGTTTTGATCACTTCTAAGAACAGTCCATAGAGACATTGTTCTAGAAGAGAATTTTTTTGCCTCAACTTTTGGACAGTTTCAAAATGAGCACCAACGCGAGCATAGACGCAGGGTTGTTTTCTTACTGCTATTATGTTTTATTTTACTCTAACTGCATTTCAAAATATATTTGTCTTTCTAGGATTCCATTTCTTGGATAACAGCTTTGGCATTGCTGATTCAAGTCATGGAGTTATTATTAGGTTTTGTGGGTTTTGGTGTAGGGTTTTTTGGGGTTTGAGTTTTTTTAAGAATCCAAAACTGTCTGTTTTCATTTGGTGGCTAATCCATTTCTCTCTCCAGAAATAGAAGGTAATATATTTGCTGCAATATGAACCTTGTTGTTAGAAAAAGAAATGCCAAGTTAATCATGTAAAGAAATCAACTTCACTCTTTCTTAAACTGATTTTACAGTTGAATGGCTTCAAATGTAGTGTAAACAAAGCTCCGTGACAAATCTATCATCTGCTATAATGCATTATACAAGTCAATGTACAGTAAATGTAAGCTATGAGACAAAAGTTTGGTAGTAACCATTTTTCTCTGGAGAAATTACAGCTACAGATGTTAAAATAAACAAATTTCTAAGGGAGGACTTTTTTTTTCTATTGCCTTGTGTTCACTGATAAACATGAAAAAGGAATTATACCTGATATTGGTACAGGAACAGTACCAGAACAGGAGTAAGTCCTTGTGCAGAAGACTTCAACTTCTAGCCTGTCCTGCATGAAACTGCATCATAACAAAAGATGTCTATTTTGTGATGCTGTTTCAGGAAAAAAACTTTAATATTCCAAACTAAAAGCCAAGAAAATATTATTTGAAAGAGCAAAATTGAAATAAAAAAATAAAATTAGATAATATGGTATGAAAAGGATAAAATTAACTTAATAGGTTTTTCCCTCTTTAAAATTACAGTTAGCCCCCCAAGATCCTTCAAACCTTATTTAATTTGCATATCATTCATTGTCCACCTGCTGTAATTCCAATTTCTTCTTTGCCATCTGGTTTTCTAGTGCTGTATCTACCACAAATTTTTCTGCATGTAAGGCCTCTAAATTGAAGCTCATTGATTAAAACATATTACAAAATAAATATGTTTAGGCTTTTCCTAAGAGCTAGCTCACTGCTTAAAATTAATTATACACCCTGAATCACCCTTGGTAGCTGATAAGGTAAATAATGACTGTAGAGTTGACTCCTACAAAGAATGGAAGAAAAGAAGAAGCTACAGCAAAAGACACAACCAGAGAAGTCAAAGGAGAGGTCTCAGGAAGGTTATGAAAAGAAAAGATAAATCCCAAAGCAGTCCAGCAGAATGGAGATATTGACAAGAATACATGACTGGGAGGAAATTTGACAGTCCCAGAATGTGTCATGTAGTGTGATAAGAGAAGCAGCAGCAGCTGGTGCATGTTAAACAGCACTTTACCCTGCAGTTGGTCCTACTAATTTTAATAGGATAGATTTCTATTCACTGATGTCTCGTAATCTGTCCTTTGTGATGTATCCAACATTTTTGCCTCTTCATACACCCCAGGACTCTTAGACTATTCTAGTTGTCTGTCTCAGCTGCTGTGATTTTTGTCTCTCTAGCTGTTGCATGCTTTCCCCAACAGACACTCCAACTCGTTCAATTCAACAGCTGCTACAAACACTTCTATTTTTGGCACAGCAGCCCAACAGTTTCAAGAGGTTTACTCAAAGAGTAGGTGGGTCAGGATCTATATTTCTGTGAAATGCAATACACATCTGATCTTTCACAATGCCTGGGGTGAGACAAAAAAACTGTTCTCTTCAGGTCCTGAAAACATATTCTAATTTTGGCTGCTGTATCTTCATATCTGTGAAAGTACTCATCCAAAGATGGGTAAGTCATTGCAAAGTGGCATAAATACATTATGTGCCTGACTGGGCATGTAAATAGGCAATGGGATAGTGAACAGCCTGTCAGCCTGCTTTCTAGGAGTGTTAAATGAAAATAAAGCTCTGAATTGAGAGGAACACAGTACCACACCAGTAGTTACCCATTGTAGAGATAGGAAGGAAGGAAGTAAAGGAGCATTATAAAGGTTAAAGCATCCAGAGATTACACAGAAAAACCTTTAAGGGAAACATTCAGAAAGAACACTTAATGTAAGCATCAGGAAAGATTGGGGTTTTTTTTCCAGAATTAGGCCAGTTGCTCTAGAAGGACATCCAGATCTCTGGTTTCTTCCTCTATCACTTGAAAAGTACTAAAACAAAAACCAACACCTCCTCCTGTTCCTCGTTGCAACATCTCACTAACAAATTCCATTTAGCTGTCTGAAAAAATGAAGTTAAAACTACTGATTTCAAACAACTTACACTCCTAAAGAAAGACTTTCTGACTAGAACTGCTAATGACAATGAGACTGCATTCTGCTACCTTTCCTCATGTTACTTAGCACTTTGTCAACAATCCCTGTTGGAAGTTTTTTCATGGAGAGTACGAAGACTGTTTTTAAGAGCTTTTATTTCCCCCTGATTTCTTCTGTGATAAAAATGCATATAGGTAGCTTACAAGAATGCACAAGTCCACACAAAGCATTAGACCAGATTTTTTTTTACTAAAGCTCAAAAAATTTTTGATATTTTTTTACTTGCAGATTATCTCAGGAAAATGAGATAACACTCTAAATTGCTCCAGGAAAACAACAATCATCATATGACACCTACTGTACTCAAAGTATTTTTTCTACGGCCATGCCCTCACGCAAGGATGCTCTCATCAGAGATGCTCATTTACACTGGAACAGCAGTCTAAGCCAGATACACTAAACACACAATAATTGTGGTTTGGAATGACAATATTAGTCAAAAAGGAAGGAAATACTTCTGCTCAATGAAAGCATAAAAATTTGCATCACAATGCAACAGAGCTCGGTATTTCTGGTGTCAACCTATCCAGCTGAGGCATGCACTGGAGATCTTCCTGTTTTAGGGGATGGAAAAGAAAGGGGCAAATTAAAATGCCTCAATGATGCTAAGATGCATCCTTCAGACAGAATTACAGCTGGTATAAGAAGACCTTTCCAAAAAACTTTAATCATGCTGGTGTATGTTTTCATTAACATACACACATAGCTGGAAGTTTCTTTTAATTGTCCCTTGAAACTCAATTATTCAGTCACAACACAATTTACTACGTAGATTATATTAAAATATTTTCAGCAAACTCACATGTAAAAGTTACCAGACTATTCCATAGTCCACAGATTACAAACCAACAGCATATTATTATTTTTACCTGCAAAGAAACCCCTTGCTTGCAGAGGTGCTATTTACACACTCTTACTAAGTACTTCTTTTAAATTCAAAGCATATTTATGAAGCAAATTTTAGAACACAACTGCAGTGTTAGGTACACAACCCTTTGCTATTGGGCTGGGGAGAGACTGATCCTTTTTGATGTCAATAAACTTTAGTTTAATGAGTTGACATTTGACAAATATTCACCAAATATTTTCAGGAGTGAAAGAAAGCAATAAACCTTAAAATTCAGAGAAAAACAAATTTGCAAAAAGACGCATAATTTTATTAGCATTTCATGCTTCGGAGACATGATGGAGTAAATATACTTCTGGATTACATTCTTGATTCAATAAATTAAGTATCCCAACCTTTCACATATATGAAAATCACAGGCTTTCCCTTGATGCATTTGTTTTCTTACTCAGAATCATTTGCCCAAAACACAGGACCACTCAGTACATATTCAACATCATATAAAATCACAAACAAATTAACTTTCATATTTATGCTCCAGATCATGTCTGTCCTGATTAAGTGTTAGAAACAAATAGAAAGAGGTGCAGGTACCAAAAATAGAATATTATATATATTTCTACAGAGGTTCTACTGTCATTTCCAGCAACTCATTCTTTCAAAAACTTCATTTGCTTTTCCAATTTCTATAACAAAATAGACTGGTACAGACTGGAAAACTGAACTTCACTGTCCCACTGACTCACAGTTTATGATAAAGGGTTCCTGGGACACTAATTAGTTCTCAGATGAATCTGATCAGTGCACAGCTGCTGGACTGCAGACCCCTGTCTTGTACAAGTTACAACTGAAAGTAGAAAATACTGGATGGGGGAATAAAATGCATCCTTTGGTTTCTGCTCCATTACAAGATATGGATGTGTCACCCAGAACAATTTGCCATCAACTCACATCTACTGATAGCTTAATACAGATCTACGACTTCTACAGGCCAATGATATGTGAGCTAAATTATAAATAACAAATCATATTGAAATACATTCAGGCAAAAAATGCACATGTTTACACAGAAAACATTTGCTGAAAAACACTAAGTGCTAGTAACTAAACTGTATTTTCCCATTCTTTAACAACACCTGGATCAAAGCAAATACACACTATGACTAAGCTCTTGGTTTTGAAGGTTAGAATGGATTTGGCAGTAAGGGCCAATGACACCCGGCGCTTGTTCACGCTTGAAATCTCAGATGCAGTCTCTGCTGGCTCTAACTTCTTCACTATTTGAAACTCCTGCACTGCCACACTGACTGCAACATGTTCATAGTTTGTGGGGACCTAAAATCTCTCAGCTGTTTTTCTTCTCATTATATTCCTGGCTTTTTCTCCTCATAATACTTTCAATGTCTGTCCCTTCGTTATTCCCTTCACACATAAGAAAATTTCTTCTGTCTGAAAATCTGGGTGATCTTCTGAATGGCCAGAAGGAGGATGGAAATTTTACTCCTATCTATCACCAAAATTCAGAAATAGTTTTCTGACTCCCTTGCACTGCCTATAACTCCACTTTTATTGATTAGTTGGAATCCTCATGGCAAAGGTTAATGTAACAAGGATGCAGAGAGCAGAACTGCATCTTCATTGCCTAGACTAGAAAATAACTGAATTTTCCCAGTTATCACAATTGGATAAAGTTGACAGAGGCTGCCTTAAACTGGCTTTATTCTCAAAACAGAAAGAAACAGGGAGAATGATAGCATGAAAACAGAGGAGAAAGATCAAAACATGCTGAACTCAACATAAACAGACAGTGAAGTTCAGATCAATTCCCTGGCTAGAGGTGCTGAGGGACAGATGTCTGAATTTGGCTGATCAGAATGAAGGAAATTGGCACAAAGAGCAAAATGTCTAAAAGTATAACAGATCTAAGAGCATAATTCTTTGCATTAAAGGCATCTATTGGAGGGTATCAAAGCACTCTGTCTTTCTGTCATTGCTCCACTTAATAATCCCATCTGATACAAAGCAAAGAGTTACTATTAAAAATTAACTAATTTATTCTGAACATATTCCTTTCTTCATCCCTGTTTTTAATTTTGCTATTAAAAGCTTTTACATACTTTTTCACTTGACATTAAGCTTCCATTGCTTCTCTCCAGAGTCATGGCAGCTCCCTATGTGATACACAGATATGTTAAAGTCAGTGCACATTTTGAAACTGCAAATCACAGAATGCAATGCTCTTAGCACATGCTTTCCTTGACACTTTGTTCTTGCACGTGAACCAGAAAGCTCCCAGGGGCCATTTTTGCCATTGAATACCAAAAAAGGTTACTGCTATGAGGACACCAAAAAAAAAAAAAAAAAAAAAAAAAAATTATTAATTTATAGACAATATAAAACTCACAATAAACTCACAATGCAGTGTCACCTGTCCTGGAATGATTTATCCAATTTCTGTGGGAAAACTGTCAAAGCAAAGACTTTACTGAACATTTCAGTACAGTTTATACTAAATTTCAAACTTAAAGCAACTTATTTAGTTATTTAAAATATATATAAAAATATAAAACCTTCAGTAGCAATAAAAACAAATTCTACAGTTTTCACTGAATAATGACTTTCCCTGGGTGGTTTTCTCTAACTTTTAGATTTTTATCTTTTTTTTAAATATATTGAAATAAAAATTCAAACCTCAAATACCTCTGAAATCCAGTACCTAAAAATTTATATATACCTGTGCTCTTCCACACAAAGAGATGTTCAAACTCACTTGCTACCATAATTGAGTTACATCATGCTTCATAAAATGTTGAGATCACTTCAATAACTTTTCCTTTTATTTTAGAAGCATTGAAACGGAATCCCTGTTGTACAAAAAATTTGGGTTCCACTTTCATGCAGAGGATCCAATACGAAGATAGAAAGTTAGAAAATCAGCACATTAACAAATTAGCTACTTTGCAGAGTGACTGCACAAAACACTAGAGGATAAAATTCCATTCAACAATTCATTTTCAATTTGGTGACAAATCACAATATCAAGCTCCTTTTACATCACATTTTGATTTCAATCTACCTACATGCAAGTAGAAATACTCTTGCTAGAAATACGTAGGATCAAGGTTTAGATGTGCATATTGATATAGGAATAACTTGAGACATATCTTTATTAGAGGAAAAAATACATATGTTTGCAATAGTGACAGCAAACAATGTGCTTTTATGGAAAATTCTTGCCATCTGGAAGGGTGCTAAATGAACTCTTTGCTAGGTTAGCAATTTGTTTCGTTGATAGCCAGAGCACTTAATTTCTATCTTTGGCATTTATTGTTCTTTGCAAATCACTTTCCTCAGCCACTATAACAATGCATTTTAATGCTACTTAAAATATATTCTCACTTGTGATTGGAAAACAATGAAAAAAAGTGAATAAATTAATCATTAAAAATTCCTCAAAGTCATTAGGATGGAATTTAGTCTCCTTTATCAGGTTTCAGTCACCTGCTAGAAATACAGCAAGTAAAATTAAGCACAAAGAAAACTTGAAATATTTATCTTTGGCTTAATATCATCTTCAGGCCAGATGGTAAGTGGGCCACTGTATTGATTACAAAATACAGCACAAGAATATTATATACACTTACATGGATTTGACCTGTATTTACACTCACCATTAAATGCTTTCTGTGGAAAAGAAGAAACTATTAGGGAAAAAACACTCTCATTAAGGAAAAGCAAAACACTTAGATAAAACCCAAGTTATGACAGACGAGACACATAGCAAAGTTTTACACATGGGCAGATCTACTACTCAACACTTGAGACCTGAATGTGAGTTTTGACCCAGCACACCTTGGTAGAACACCAGGCCAAATTTGGGATCTCAAGCCAAAGAACAACCAGATATATTTTCATTCTTTACTTTTGGTACAGGGTGCACAAACTATGCTGCTTTACCATTCTCCTTCATGGATGAGCATGGTTATTTAGCTCTTTGCAGAGTGATACAACTTCAACAGCAGCACCTTACCCAAGCACTTAATTTTAAGCACACCATTAATCTAATTGGAACCAAATGAATATCAGCACATTTCAGCTTAAATGTTTTATTAAATCCTTTGTTACTAAGCAGAGAGTTTTCTGCAATGAAGTGGACTACCAGGAAAGGAGCAATGTAAATTAACATCCATTTATCTGCAGATGTGGTCCAAGGTAAGTTGCAGGATCTGGATTTAGCTTTCCACCCATCCTGTCACCTTTTTCACTCAATTATGCAAGGAGTTCTGATGTCTCAAATCTTACTGCAGGTGTAATAAATCAGATTTGCAGTTTGATTACAGTAAGTGGCTTCAAATATAATAAATTATTTCACAATTAATAGAATTCATGAGACTTGGTATGGATTTCATCTAACTTTATCTGTCTATGCATAGGTATTCTCATCTCAGGGATTCACAACAGCATCATACTCATGGTGAAACCAGTCCACATACAATTCTTTGCTTTATCAAGTCAGACTAAAAACACATGTGGGATTTAGAGTTGCAGCCTCTGTACATTTAGGATTTAGAATTGATGATGTTCTCCTTCACTGGCAAGTAATCGTTTCCTAGTCCTATTTCCCACTCTAAAGCAGAAAAGCTGTAAAATACAACTGGACCAATAAAACCCAGTGATACAGTAATAATGCACTTTTCCAGGTGAAGAGTGGCGTGTGCAATGTCAAGAGTAAACATATCTATAGTTCTACTATGTAATACTCTATGTATATTATATCAATATATAAATATGTGGTGTCCTAGTTATCTCTTTAAAATAAGACAAAAGTTGTTGCATGTTCTAAAAAAAATACTTCCAGACTACCAAAATTTTTAAAGTTTTACAGTTAAAAATGGGGTTTTGTGAAATTATTTTATGAGTTTTTAAATTATATAGCATTCCTTTTGAGAAGGATAATCTGCAATGCAGTTATAGTAATTTTATTTCTGTCACTAGCTGTAAGATGAACTAGTCAAATCTGCCTGAAAAAATCCCTTTTGGCAATGTTCTCACTCTGCTCTATTCCTATTCATGCTGCAAAATACATGAGGAAGGGCAAGGAATTAAAAAACAAACCACACAACTTTATATTTTAAAATTAGTCACTGTTGTATCTTTATAATTCTTAGCTTGAATTTATCAGAAATCTATACTCAAAATACCTGTAACAAATATGAAGTCAACAAAACAATCATCTGCTTTTCTGAAATAAATTCTAAAATATTTTGGAGTGAGATTAATAGTACTTTAAAAAAATTGTCTTGATTTAAACTACTCACTAGCATAAGCTTGAGGAGCTAAAAAAATGGGTCTATAAGCAGTCTGTAATTTTTCAATATAAAATATTTTTGGGCTTTCCTCTAAAAGATTAAAGTGCTCAAATCTTATTACTATTAGAAAAATATTGTTCATATAAATAAATATTAACTCATTTAACTCATTCAACTCTGTTGAATATGGAATTTTCTGGCCCAAAATAATAAACACTGATCAAGCAATACTACTTGGAATACTTGATTTTTTTCCTCTCTTTAATGCACATCAAATGGTTTTCAGTCTTCTGTGTTTCCAGGTTGAGTATTGAAAGTCCAGCCTGGCTATGTAAAAAAGGAGCCTAGTCTAGTCCATGAGCAAATCAATACAGCTGTTCCAATATGAAAGGAAAATTGCTCAATCAGCAAGGACTGAGAAAGAGGGCAGCCTGCACATATCCAGAAGAACAGAGGACGTGGTTTCAAGTCACTGCCATGAATTATCTGTCCAGAAATTGAAATCCATTTGAGGCACCCCAAGACTAATGCACATCATCATCCTACTGTTAGCCACCTGATTTTCTATCATCTTTGTCCATTTTTGGACCATGAATTCCAACCTGAAGTGAAATATTCATTTTATTTTTTGACTGAACTTATTTATTATTTGATGTTATGAATTTGCACATTTCCCATGCAAAGGTGTGAAAATGAACACTTTCTGTCAAAACTGTAGAGTAAATCCACTGCAGGACAACTTCACTAATTCTTAAAACCAAAAGAAAAGTTTAAGTTAATTTAGCTTGAAAACCTCAGTAATTGAGGAGCCAGATTCTGCCTAGATTCTCAGTAAACCAGCACCAATGCAAAGATCCAACTTTTATATGTTAATTCAACATAATTGAATGTCTATTCCAACATTTTGTGAGTTAGTAGAAGTTACCATTGCAATAGGCACACCCTAGAGATTTACACATTTGAGCTGAAGGGGAGAAAGAAAAAAAAAAAAAAAAAAAAAAAAAATCTTTCTCTTGTAAAGCAAAGACAGTCAAGTTCTCATGACCTGTTAAAAATGAAATTTTTGGCCATAAAAATCAGGGATAAATGTTTTATTTAAATTAGGCAATTGAAGAATTGGGAATTACTTCCCTATCTCCAAATGTGGCTGATACCACAGACCTCAGGCTCCAGATACCTGATAAGAAAAGAATTTGTGCAGTTGTTCTCACTCAGTTATTTAAACTTCAGTGCCAATGGGATTTATTTCCTCAGTGGTTATAATTACTTTTTGATGCCAGAGGTACGAAAAAGTCCAATCACTCCTTCCCTCCTTCCAGTTAAGGTTTTCCTACTTCTGTTAGGAGTGAATTACATTACCTGTCCTACTGCCTATTCATCTAACCTTATTATTACTTCAGAATGTTTTCAGGCTTCATTATACTTGACTAGCCTCAATAATTTAGTGTCAGCTCTAAATTTTGCTTCTCTGAAGTCCTTTCTTCTATTTTCACATGCCATATAATTATCTGGAGAAAATTTGACATGGGAAATATCCTAACAACTGTTAGCCTTTAGACAAACTAAAGATGTGATTTACATTCACATTTTCTGGCTTCTGCTTTCCATTTCTCATTTTTAATCAATACCATTAATTTGCTTCTCACTATTTGACAATCTTCCCCAAATAACTCCATGAAAAGAATTAGCTCTAAAACAGTTAAATAATAAATTATCTGATTTTTTAAGGCAAAGCCATGATTGTATCAAGGCTTTTAAAGAGTATATCTGTATCTAAACAAAAATACAAGCCATTTTTGTTTTAAAAATTGTAGCTTTACCTCTTCTTCCTTGGAAGCTGCTCATTTTCCATTCATGTATATGTGCAAGTACACCTGTGTACATACACACAAAAATTCGCTTTGCATACTTAAGATCAAGCTCACACAGTGCCTTTGTGCTTGTGAGATGAATCATGCAAGTCCCATTTATGCCTTAGGTTTTAGCTTTTATATTTTTCAGATCCTGTGCTGCCTAGTGTGTTGTCGCGGGTTCGGATTGTAACCGGGCGGAAACACCAATTTAGTGTAGTGGTTTGGTCCAAAATACTCATTACTGTTTATCTGCTGTGAGATAAGAATTAGGAGAAATGCAAAACAGGCACCAAACTTGAAAGAATATAAAGAAGTTTATTAACAGACCTAAGAGAGGAAAAAAAAATTATACCACCTTCAGAACTCTCCTCCTCCCCCCACCTTCCTCCCTTCTCCCACTGACAATGTGAAAAGACAACCCTTTCGATGTTCAGTCTGTTTACCACTTCCATAATAACCTTGTTCAGTCCATTTAGAAAGAGAAGTCTCTTCTTGCTCATGCTATGAAAACAGTATCACAACGAGAGAGCCGCCCACTTCCAAATATTGTTCAGTCCATTTAGGAAGAGGAGTCTCTCTGCCTGCGTGTGAGTCCTTTCCCCCGACTTGCAGCTTTTCCCGCAACTGCTTTCGAGGGTCCACTCTTGAAGTTTTTTGGGGTACAATTTTAAGGTTGAGCCGTTCAGAAACAAAAACAGAGGCCCTTCTCCTTCCCTGGGAGCAAAGGGTCTTCATCATCTTCATCTTTAGGACTATCTCTGGGAGCATCTCTAGGAACTGAGGTTTTCTCCTTTCCCATTTGGAGCAAAAGTCCTCATCTGGTTCATCTCTACGGACTGAGGTTTTCTCCTTTCCCGTTTGGAGCAAAAGTCCTCATCTGGTTCATCTCTCCCTGTCCAAACTTCTCATGAAATTACAGCTGCGTCAGCATCTGCCTATCTCAGCGCAGGTGCTTTTGCTCACGAGTTGAACACTCCACCCCCCATATCTTCATGAAATTACAACGGGATACTCTGATATATCATAGCTTCACAACAGAATTTCAGCTTTAAGCATCTCCTCTCTCTCTTCCCTCAGGTTTTCAGCTCTTCACAGCAATAAAAGGGTTACTCTCACCTCGGCCTTGCAGCTTTGCAGCTGGAATGTTGAATTTTTCTTATCGCAGTGGAGAGGGGGGAGAGCCGAGCCGCTCCGGCTGCCCACGGCAAGGCAGTGGGGGGGGTTCCATGGCTGGAACAGGTCCATGGCTTCAGGACGGCCGTGGCCCGGCCCGGTCTGGCCCAAGCAGGGCCTGGCTGGGCCCGCTGGCCCCCACTCGGGGCCCGCAGCCACCTGTGCCAGCGCCGGAAACGAGAGAGAGCTTGGAGGGGGAGTTTGCCTATTCTTAAATGTGGATCACAGAGGTGATCACAACTTTAAGTGGCTTAAAGAATTGTCCATATTCAAACTGGCCAGCTGATAGGTTCTATCAGTTCCCAGAGGAAACTGTAAGCACCCCTTAGCAAGGACGTCCCTTCCGGGACTATGCTTGCTAACCCATGACATGTGTAAATCTGACACTTCATATAGCCTGTTAGCTACTGTTCTCACATTTCAGTTAGACATGGCAAACCCTCTCTGGGCCTGAACTCAAGGACACCTTGTTGTCCCAGGCCCTGAAATATGCAAACTAAAGCCTTTGAAAAGGGGGGAAAACTTGAGGTAATTACTTCATTGCCTGAGACTAAGTGGAGAATCAACCCTGATATGCAAATGGACCAAACGTCTAAAAGTGCAAAGGACCCGTGACCCGGGGTCCATCTCGGATGTAGCCTCTTCGCTGCCCAAGGTGCACCTTTAAAGGCCCTTCAAATAAATACCGGCTTTTATTCTCTTAATCTTATGTAGCCTCAGTTTTCAGGTAGCCACTTCAAGGCATCACCATCCTCTCCCAAATTTTTTAAGATGAACCACAAGCATACATACTACCCAATGCGAACCACTGACCATCTCCAATTTAATGTTGTTTTACTTAGCCATATTGATATGGACTCAAATACACCTGTCCAACAAGAAACAAGACAGATTTAGTTATTACAGTGATATAGTGTATGAAACACTATGTATTCATGATAATTTAATAACTACCCTCAGAAGTTCAGTACCCACCAAAGCATTCAATCACCTTGTGAGACAGGGTTTTTTTTTACTTTTCTCTATTCAGTCTCAATTTTCTTGACTTTCCCTTCATCCAGTATGCTGTAGGCATGCTAAAGTTTTGATATGTCTGACTAGCTCCTACTCAAGTTTTCTTGTAATGGAACTACAATTCCTGCCCAACCCTTTGCTAGATACTATTTATAAAATACTTCTGAAGGAATTTATCCTTTTGAAACTTGTCATTTAACCACACTATATATTTATTCTTTCTCAAGTTTTAATCAAATCTGTATACTTTTACTGATGATAGACTTAACTTTCCCAGATCTAAGGAATTCTAGTTTAACACTGCTTTGAAGTCTGTGTATTTAGGGTTACACTGAATCTGTTATTTATTCATTTTTTCTTCTTGAATATCCAGTGTCATATTTCTAGGTTTTTTTTATACATACAGTTTGTCCACCAGTAAGATAAACTTAATTCTACTGTGGCCATCTAAACAGCTACAAGCAAATGCTGTTTGAACTTTCATGAGCTTTTCTTTACAATGCTGTAAAATTTAAGGAGGTTTTTTCTTAAACCACTTGATAAGATAACAATGGAAAATTTTCTTTTAGTCTGAGCTTCCTATGAATGCTAAGCAAGTGACATTAGAAGCATTTTCTCATGTTTTTGCAAGTTCCCTATTCATATTAGCCTGTGTTTTCAATATAAAAAGCTCCAGGATAGGTCTAAAACTTATTATCCTCCTCTTTCCCTTAGTTTTTCCACTTTAAATTGTACCATGGGATTGAGGGGTAATAATTTTAAACTGAAAAAAGTTATCCTTAGACTAAATATAGGCAAGAAATTTTTTTTGCTAGCAGGAAGGTGAGACTGAACAGGTTGCCCAGAGAAGCTGTGCACATCCCATCACTAGATGTGTGTAAGGTCAGGTTGAATGAAGGGGCCTTTGAGAAACTCGATCCAATAAAAAGGCTGTTGGATCAGGTGATCTTCAAATGCTTCTTGCAACCTAGCCCATTCCATGACCAAGAAAGCAAGACCCTGTATTGTCTGGGTCACTGCAAATGACAGATAAGATTTTTCTAGGAGGCAATCCACTCTTAATGCTATATATGAAAAACAAAACTCCTTGATTCAGCTTCCTCCACAGATTTTTCTTGAGCAAAATTCAGCAAAATTCAGCAAAATTCAGCAAAATTCAGCAAAATTCAGCAAAATTCAGCAAAATTCAGCAAAATCCTCTATGCTGAGTGTTTTCAAAAGTTTGGAAGCTACATAATACGCGGTACACAGAGGGAAATATTAGAAAATTTGACATACAGTGCTCTAGACTGAAGGATTTATGTCATGCATGTTTCAGATTGCTGTGGAAAAAGCAAAACTTGAAACACCTAATTTTGTTTATAGTGCTGGTACAGTGGCCAAAGTGAGGAAATCCTGTTTTTGTTTACAATCACCTTAAGCCCCAAGAAATGAAAAAATGGATATTTTTATAAATTTTAGAATATGGTCAAAAATGAGATTAGTTATTAATATGTGAAGAGCCTTGTAGGCCATCTTACACTCAGACCTTAACAAGAATAAACAGTTTCACACATATACCAAACTCTGATGGATGTCTGAGATCACCCAACATAATACACACACAAATACCACACATTTACACTGCAGGATAAGTCACACAAATATCTATAGGTGTCACAGAATTCGTTTTCATTACAAAAAGTTCTTTGGACTATTTTACTATGGCTGCACTAAGGGAGTACTTTAGAGCCAATTTGAAAATAGCAGGGGTCACAGTACATTAACAAAGATCAGCCCCATGAGGTTATCATTTTTATTTTTTGAACTGCAGCCTAACAGGACATACATGAAGCTTAGATCCCATTTCATAAAGAAATAACAAGGTTGTGTTATAGCTGCTCAGAGGGAACACTTCAAATGTGACCAAACTGCTAATTCTGCTATAACTGTCCAAAGTGCCTAAAGGGCCATTTATTAAAAATAAAAAATAAATTGCTTCTGCCAGTGAATAAATCCCCAAATGCTGCTGAGGGCAGCATTTTGAAGGAGAAATATTTAAATGTTAGAAACAAAATTTGCTTAATAAAAGGCTTTGGATTTTCATTTGGTTGCAACAGAGCTACATGTCCCTGTCTCAAATTATGATAATATGCAGTTGAAATCAAAAATTAATATCATAAGATAAAGTCCACAGTACATCAAAACACAGTATATAGATACACTCCATTTAGAAATCACTTTATTTATTACATCTAGTGATAACTCCAGTTGCCAAAGGAGAAAACATACTTTCTATTGAAAAATTTCATTGTCTCAGTTCCATACTGCAGCTAAAAGATTATCATAATAACATAAACAGGGTTGCCCAATCAAAATTTATAAAGAAATGACATTTATTATGCGACCAAAATATCGCTTTCAAACGCCACGATCGAGAAAAGCAGCCCCGAGCCCGGGGTCGGAGCTGGGTGAACACGCATAGATCTGACCTCTATCGCACCAGACCTCCCAAGTTCACGAGTGCTGCTTTGGCTGGTGTCTTCTTACACAGTTTTTGGGCAGAGTCCGAGTTAATTCTATTCTTCTCGTATTCATGAAGTTTTCTTGTCCTGGAGTTGGGCTGCACAAAGCCTTTCCTGGGTCTGATGAATTGTCCATCCTGGGTGGTGAGTGGGCCATTTCCAGAACAGTTACTTTTAGTTCCCGGAATGTCCGATTCCTTATCAGATGAGATGTAGATATCAGAAGGTGGTGATCAAGTCGTCATGGTGCAAATGTCCCGGTGATAAGATCCAACCCCACCTAGGTGTAATCCTCACTTATTGTGAAAGAAATACTTTTAGTGTTGTGAAATTTTTCTCTCAGCCAGGCTGGTGCAGGGATTTAGAAACTCGGTCTCTGTAGGATCTAATTACATTTCATTTTTATATAGAATAGCACAAATTACATATTTTATTTATAACAATAATAAGATAAGACATCAGACAATAAGAATCATTCCTTGGAAATTTAAACAATGAATTCAAGTTGGTTCACTTTCCTTAACTGAAGGCAGAAAAATTACAAAACCTTCTAATGGTCATTCTACTGCTGTCATCTGATGTAATTTTACTTTATAAAGGACAACTTAGTGCAGAACCAGTGTAGGCCAGACTCTGCTTTGATTTCAAGTTAATGCAACTTTAAAAAACTTCCATGTAATTAATTAAACATCTACAATATTTGTGCTAAAAAACTGCAGAATTATATAAATTAATCCCTGTCATTCTCTGCAGATGTGTTGACATTTATCAAAATATGTAGCACTTAAATATTAAAGACAACTGGGCGATAAACATCTTACAAGTGTCTATAAAGAAAGCAGTAAATAAAAAGAACATTTTAAAGTTGGAACAGTATCACTATTTTCATGAAATATGCAGGCCTGAGCACGCAGATGTGTTCAGCCCTGCCCGTTATTTGCAGTGTCATAAATGCAATGCAGTGATATTTTATTATGTTATAGTAGCACTTCTGCTTTTGACAAAAGAGATTAGATGTGTTGTGAGTGCATGTGGAAAGACAGCACCCACTCCAATATAACCTCATATGTTAAAAGCCAAGGTTGAAAACATTATCCACTGATTCTCAAGTCCCAGTTCAGTCCTCCAGCAAAAATATTTGGGTTGTTTTTTTCCCCTCTGGAGTGACTCTTCTAATTATAAAGTTGTTACAAATATACATACTCACAAAAAAAAAATACTCACAATTATGTTCCCTCCCCAAGCAAAAGGAAATGTGATTAATATGAGAACACAGGAAAGAGGAAAACACAGACCAAAGCCTCTTTTGCTGTAGAAGTCCTAGGGTCTGTACGCTGCATACTGAAGAGCTACTAAATTCAAAGAAAGGAAGAAATACCATTCTATTTCTCAAATATTTCTATAAACTGCATTTTTCCCTCTCTCAGCTCCTTTCCTTTTACTGCTTCATCCTACAGAAAAAAACATTATGCTGGACTTGTGACATAATTTTCATGACTGCAATGCCACACATAGGATTATGACTTAACCAAAGGATCAGGCAGAAAATCAGCAGTGAGGAGAGGCTGTGAGCTTTTCTGCTGGATTAAAGCACAAATCTTCAACAGGAGTGAAAAGAACATAGACATCGCTAACCAAGGACATGGCTTTTACTCCAAACCTTCTCACTCAGACTCGCTCCACTATGACAGCTCACTTGATCACCACCCAGGCAGAAAAAACTAGAAAGACCGCAGTCAACCTCACTACACCAAGGGGTAACAAGGGGGCTTTTCCTTGCTACATTTTTTTGACCATTCTGGCAAAGGACAGTAGTTCTTGCTCTGCAGGACAGGGAGACACCTTCACCTGCTCGTTCTTACTTTACCTGGATATCAATGTACAATTGGGATCTTCAAGCACCTCCCATCCTTGTACTTCACTACAGATTAAAATCTGGACTTCAGCACTGGATAACTAACAAAGAAACCTGAACAAATTACCTGGCTGCCTGTATCATTTGTCAAAAAGTAACAGTCACAGAGATTTATATATTTACATCCATCTTTTTTTTTTTTTAAGAAACTGAAGTCTTCATTTGATAGTGAAAGCAAGCTATGCTCACAGATAAGAATGTTCTGTGTTATGTTATGAATACCTGTGCAAGTGGTTAGAGAGACTTTACATACCTATTATTCTCTTTCACAGGGATAGAGGAGCTGTGGGTCCACAGGCACTTTCCCAGGGTGCTACAAGTAAGAATAGATGCTCACATACCAAACTGCTGCTTTAAAAACTACAGCAGTTGGGTTTAGTATGAGTTCCCAGAACCTGCTTTGTCAGTGTCTTCAGCAAAGAGGACAGCACAGTACTACTGGTATAATCTTCATGTGCAAATGGCTGCTTGTCACATTATGAAAAAGTCTGTATACTGAGAATTTAAAAGGAAGTGTCCAATAACAAGCTGAGCTTTTTTGCCATGTAGGATGATAGGTGCATTGGGGTAGAGGAGGCTGAGCAGGGTGCTAAAGAGGAGAAAAGAACCTACACTGAAAAAGGGACATAAAATTTGATGTTAGATTTCATAATACATATCCTGAAGGCTCTGCTGTGATCCAACCCTAAAACATTTCTGCAGTGTCAAGTCAACAGCTGGAGGTCATTTGTCCAAATTTTGGTTTTATTAGATATAAGAGGGAAAACTTAAAGTAGATGCTTGGTAAAATTTTAAGATTCCAAACCACCCAAGTTAGGCAACAAGAATATAGAACAAAAGTTCTATATGTCAGTGTACAGGGTTAAACTAATATGGGAGACTTATCTAGGCAAGTCACCATCGCTAGGCAGAGCTGCAGTACTATAAATTAACAACCCTATTTTTAAGTTTACATTTGGAAGAACTTCCAATTCTGAGGTGATGGGGTCAGCTGGAAGTCATCAAAAACTGTGAACTGCTGCAGAGGAGAAGGGGTTTTGTATGCCTTACCTATTACCAAGGAAAGTATGGTCTCCTCAAACAGATATTCATAGATTAATGCTGTGAAATGAGTCTTATTTTCAAGGAGAAAAACCACAGTTAGAGCTCCTAGGGTCATTGTGAAAGCCTCAGACACAAAACTCAGTCAATTCTAAAGGAACCACCAGTAGAAATACCAAACTCATTTTAAGTATCACAGAGTGCATGGGTAAGTAGGAAGGGAAAAAAGGAGAAAAAAATAAATTACTACCCCTTGAGAAGTACAGCCAGCAAAATGCACAAGCTGACCTCTTCTAAAAAAGGTGTATTACTTCTAAAAAGGGGCAGATGTTAAAACAATAGTCCTGAGATTATACACCTCAGAATTCCAAGATTTTAGGATTTTTTTAAAAAAACCCAAACAAACAGCAACAACAACAACAAGACACAAGCATGTAAATTTTTTTCTGTGAATAGGAATATGTACTTTATAGGAGTTTTTAGTTTTGTTATCACCTATTTGACTTACTCACAAATGGAGAATCCACAGCAGTCTTCATCCAGAAAGAATCTTCAGCAGCAGTCCAAGTTACCCTCATAAACATTTAACCACAAGGGGTTCTAAAAGTCCAGCTACAGTAGCTTAAAACAGCAACCAATTTGCTCTAATCGTGACCTTTCCCATCTTATCGTACACAGATATAACACAAATGCAGAGCCTAAAGGCTTTTACTGTATCCTCCCCTTTCTGAGGGTTTTGACCGCCTCAGCTCAGGACTAATTGAGAAAAAGCACAAAGCAAAACAGCTGAACATTAACAAAGCCCGCACCCTTTCCCTGGGGTCTGCTTTTAAACTGAGGCTCTCAAGATTGGCTTCAGCTGTAGATAATACACTCCATCTGTGTTGCAGACTTACCACACCCCAGCATTTCCACATCCATCCATCCATCTCTCCAGCATTTCCCCATCCATCAGATTCTGCCCCTGACCCACAGACTGGCTTGCCCTTGGATCTGTCTTATCACTGTAACCTTGCCCCCCACCCTGGAAATGTGTCTGACTGTTCCCTCCCCTGATGCTGTCCCAGAGCAGGGACTGCTTTTGTGGCTGAGCTCGAGCCATCAGCACCCCTGGCCCTGCCCAGCTCAGCCCAGATCCCCTCCCTTCACTGGGTGCTGCCAGGGGAGGGTGAACACTGCACTGTTCCCAGGCTTGGCACAGCAGCCCACGATGTGAACCCTGGCACAACGGGTCAAACTCTGGGCACTGTTCATTCCCAAATCATCATCTGCCATATTAATGGTCTGAGACTGCACCTAAACTCTGCCATACAAATTGAAAATAAGAATCTTGCCAAGATTTTAGATTTATCCCTTAAGACGAGGAAAGGTCTGATGTCCCAAAAGTATTGCCCCTTAAACCCCAGTGGATATGTACCTGCCTCGTTCAGCAGCTGAGCTGACAGGAAATGACTTTTCCACTTTGGCAGTGAAAGAGTGACACTGTCATAAAACTGATAAACCAGAATTTCTTCTCTTTTACTTTATACTGAACCTAAATTGCAGACCTAATAAAAGCCACACAGATGTACTTGGCAGGATGATAGTGAATTAGTGCACCATTCTCCTACCTCCAGAAACTTCAGGGAATGCCACAAGCTTAAGCTGCAAGTTAAATGAGGACAGTGGATTCATCCTTGTCTACTCTAACTCACGTGATGCATTTCTCCTTGTTCAGCCATTTAAACTCATGTACCTCCATTGCCTTCAATAGATTTCCTCCAGGATCACAGTGAAGTAAGGCACATCTGGGCTGTAGGATTGAATAGAAATGTCAACAAACGCAGCCATTGTAGCCAGTATATTATGAAAGAGTTCCCAAGGACAGTCCTCAAAAATGGGCTGCAATGGTTCACTTCATTGTGATGTAAACTAGAGGGCATTCAGCTAGTGTTATGGTTGAATTTGTCTGTCAGATTTAGAAAAATATTCAAAGAAATATGATGTGCAATTGCTGAAAGACATTGCTTGTAACTCTGAGTGGTGCTTGTAAAACTGAGTGGCGCTGATCTCACAACAATTTATCTGGAAGAAGAATTTGATCTGTAACTTTCATAGATAATTAGACTTATAAGAAAAGCATCACCAGTAGCTATTATATTACACCATTTATTCCCATTAATTTGATTAAACAATTCCTTACAGCACATCAAATAAAAAATAGTATCCAAAAGTCCATATTTTAAAGTTTAAACACTTTTAAATAGACTTCCAATTTAATTCATAGCAAGAAACTGTGGGCAGATTTGACATGCTAGTTAAAGGTAATTCCATACAGACAGCCTTTTGGTGCTAATATGCCATTTAAAACACATGCTCTGTAAGCTTCAGTAAGATTGGGTTTTGAAACAGAGCACAGGCATTTTGTTTTTCTTCCAATTAACCTTTCATGTAGGTATTTGGTTGCAAAGCTCAATATGTTAGAAGAGTCTTATGTCTAGAACAGGATTAAATAAAATGGCAGCAATGTATATTTATATATTTAAAAATCAATTTGGGTGAATTCTATGTCAAATCAGTTGAGGAAAATATTGTAGTGCTTTTGGGACTAATCAGATCAATTCCAGGCAATCATGTCTTATGTTTCATTGTAGAACGAGTTGTTCTTCCATGCTGAGTCTTTGCACAAAGTGTGAGAGATGCTGACACAATCAATAGTCTGTTCCCTACAAAAAATAGTTCAAAGGCTCTGTGTGAATAACATTACCCTATTTTCTCAAAATCCTTCCTAGCATCAATAGTATGGCTAGAGAAAGGAATTCCAGCTGATTTTTAACATTAAAATAAAAATAAATTATAAGGGCTCAGCAGACCAGCAGGAAGCAGAGAAATCATGCCCTCTTTCCCGAAACTAACTTAATTAAAGTCAATAATCTCAGATAATTTAGGATAACTAAACTCTAACTTCTTAGCAATAATTGTTGAAGAGATCCTCACTTCTAAAAGACCGAGTAACATCTGTCATCACAGATAAAATGAGAACGAAGAAAAACTGTTTCTTTTTGTTGGTTTTATTGTGGGTTTGAGGGGGTTTTTGGGTATTTAATATTTCATTTTGCTGTAGGTTTTTTAAATTATTGTTTTGCTATAATTTTGAATTAGACATGTTGTAGACCAACTTTTGATTCTGAAGTAAACAAGTGCTTGCTGTTATGTCCCTGTATGTGTCTGGACTTCTTCATGAAGGTACATAGGCTGATATTCCAAGTTAAATAGGTCAATAAGTAGTCTAAGTCTAAATGTATATGTTCCTTTTAATGGAAGTGATTTCCGTATTCATTACTAAAGCATGACATTATTTTTCCAGTGAAATTTTTTATGGGTTTCATTAAAAGAAGGTCATAAAGAATCACCCAAAGTAAGTTTCAAAGCTATTTAAAATATAATACAGTTATTTAGGAAAAAAAAAAAATAGAAGGAAAGAAGAAAGAAAAGAAGGAAATTTCTACCTATGCAAGATTTGACTTGAAAGTCCTTTTTTTCCCCTCCAAAATAAATTTTTCATGTTTTCAGTTGAACAGAAATACAAAATTAGACATATAATTTAGATTTTAGACATTGAAATTAATTTTTATACATACAACTTTTCAGTGCACATAGTGATGACTGTCAGTAACAAATGGCAATTACATCTACTGCTCAAACTATTTTAATGATCATGTGATGGATACTGTATTTGGGAGTTCAGTTTTGTGCACAGCTACACATGCTCCCTCTGTATGATTATATTTTTCTAAATAAACAGCAAGACAACCTGGACAGAGATGCTCAGAGGGAGAATATTTCAAAAACCAAATGGTTGAGCAGGCTCACATCAAGATGCTTGTACCCACAGGGCATTGAGTAGGACAAGAAGAGCTTCTTAGGAATTAAAGGGAATTGGGAACACTTTGCTGGAGCTTGAAAATCATTGTCTTCCTCAAAGCAAGCATACGTTGGGCAGGGGAAAACTGTATATAATCCATTATTACTCCAGTTTTCTCTTCCCTAATAGATAAATGTTCTCTGTTGAAAAAGGTTAAAAAGTCAATTTAATTTTCTAATAAATTTTTTTAAAGTATTTAGCAAGCCTTTGATCACTGGTAATTAGTTTGCAGGGGACTGGAGACACAACTGGACATATCTCTCTCAAAGCTTTGACCAACTTAGGTATTAACAGGAGCTGTAAAATCATATTAAAAAAACTCATTAACATTTTAGTAGCTCTTTCCAAACAAATTCCAAGGTCCCAGTATCATTTCAATCCTAAAGTAAGCTTTCTCAATATGTGATGTCATGGTTTAGGCCCAGCCAGCAAGAAAGCCCCACCCAGCTGCTCCATGGGATGGGGGAGAGAATCAGAAGAGTTAAAATGAGAAAACTTGTGTGTTGTGATAAAGACAGCTACACAGGGAGAGCAAAATCCATGCATGCAAGCCAAGGAAAACAAGGAATTAATTTACCACTTCCCATGGGCAGGTAGGTGTTCAGCCATCCCCATCACTGGGAAGACAAATGCCATCATTCTGAGCCTCTCCCCTGCTTTCCTCTTGCTCCCCCAGCTATATACCCTTAGCACAATGCCGTGCGGTCTGGGATATCCCTTGGGTCAGTTGGGGTCACCTATCCTGAATGTATCCCCTCCCAATTCCTTGTGTCCCCCAGCCCACTCATTGGTGTGTGAGAGGCAGAAAAGGCCTTGGGTCTGTGTAAGTGCCCCCCGGCAACAAAAATATCCCCAAATTATCCATGCTGTTTCCATTACAAATCCAAAGCACAGCCCCATACTAGCTACTGTGAAGAAAATGAACTCTATCCCAGCAAAACCAGCACAGATGATAAGTACTAGAACTAACATGCAGTTAAAAAAAAAAATTCACCAAAACTCAAACAAACAACAAAAAAAGACCAAACAGAGCTAACACTACTTTTCATATCCAAGCTACAAAAGCTGTGTCACTTCACTTCCAAAAACAAAATTACACAAGACAGCTTGAGCCAATCTAACACCTTGTCACTGCTCCCTACTGCATGCTGTCTCTGTTTACCTTGCTTTAGCTGTAACATATATCAGGCCTCTCCATGAGACAATTTCAGATGGTTTTCTGCTGGGTTAGTGCAATCAGTCTTTTGAACGATGATCTTGGGTAGAGCCTAACAAGGAGCAGAATGACACCATGTGAAGGAGGGAGGAGGAGCTACTCCTGCAGCCACGTAAGAGGAAGCCTCCCCATCTGGCAATGGTCATTTGTGGCACTGACTCAGGGTCTCAAATAAGTCCAACTGGAGAGGAATCAGGTTATAATGGTTTGGACAACTTTAGTGGTTAGGATTTAAAAGCTTGAGAGAGACCTAAATAGATACAATGTTGATGTAAATAGTGATGTTACAATACAGATCTAATAGATACAAAATTCATTCTGATTACTAAATTACGTAGGATTTATCGTTTTACTAGCGGATCATAGTGTACAGAATGACCGTCAGGTTTTGTTGTCAAAATTTCAAGAACCCCTGAAGACTGCTGTTGGTTAGAAGTAATATGGCACTGCTGATCTCAGAAGTATGGCATGTCTATGATCCCAGAAGGGTGAAAAGTTAATTGTTATGAGCGTAGCAGAAATTGTGCTGCCTCTTCCATCTCCAGCTCTCCAATGGCAAGAGGCTCCTCTGTTTTGTAAACATCAGGCTGTCTCAGGTGCACAAACAGTAGGTTGAGCTGAATTCTTGCAATGCCACAATGTACAACCTCTGTTATCTTCCTACAGTTCTATACAGAGACTCAGGAATGGAGAAATCATGGGAGAAATTAAATAAAATTGTGCTAGTAGAAGGAAAAAAAATATTGACAAAAGGAGTATATATCTGTGTATGTATTTATGTCTAGATATGTCTTTAATTGCTAAATTACCAACATTATTTTTTAAGATTATCTAGATTTTTTGTAAATGAAAAGGAGAATAATTTATAAGATTTTATGTAAATGTTGTATTTATTATTAGTGAAATCAGAGTGTTATTAAAGTTCTGTTGGTACAGGGAAGGTGAGCTCACTAAATTCATATGACATTATTTAAAAGCTCTTAAAAGATACATGGTGGATTTCAGAGGAGTTAGGTTCAGAATTTTAAAATGTTGTTACAGTATAGAAAAGCTGCAACAACCAAAGATAGAAGATTATATCGAAATGGATTTCACTGAAGAGATTAAATCACTGGTTCCCATATTAATTTATTTACCTCATATCAGCACAGCTGAGGGTATACCTCTTTAGATTATGTCAGATCATGCATATCTCAAGAGCAAGGCCTCTCTCATAGACCAGAGGACTGATCTTTTCAAAAATGCAAAATAAAGTAATGCAAATATATCTGGGCACAGAGTGGGACAAAGAAGGCCAGTAACTGATGATGATGGAAAAAGTAATTGTAACTATGCATTTTTTCACTTTCTCAATTGCTCCCTATTAAGATATTTGCATACTGAAAGAAAGTAATGGGAATAAAGACAGTCAGATTCTTTAATACATCCTTGTTTTCTGAATCTCATTTTTATTGGCATACATACACAACATTCTAAAAAGAAAAAACAATAGCCCAAACACTTGATTTATAGAAAAAAATTCTCATTTTCTCTATGAATAATGGTCTTGATCCCATATAAATCCAAATAACATTCCCTGAAGTATAGTGCAGAAATATTTCAGAGGGAAGGTCACCTTTCATATGCAACTCTTGGAGATACACATAAAAAAAGGCACAAATAAATCTCAAAATCCACTGCTTAATCAACCATTTTGCTTCACAGGAGCAATCATACCTGAAAATCAGCACGTCTATTTCAACCATCAGGTGGATGTAGCAGTTGCCAAAGGCAGAGTTGTTCCTCTTTCCCTCCACGGAACTCCGTATTATGCAGCGCAATTTCCTGGCATAAACCTCCAGAACATTCTGACACAGACATATTTGTAAAAATGAAGCAAACCCCACTCCCCAAACAATTTCAACATTTTCAGAATTCTACAAAGGCTTATTTTCTTATTTAAAGCTGTAAATAGCTAAGTACACATGCATCTTGGCAAGTGGAGCCCTTTGCATTTTTTTAACAACACCTGCAAAAAGAAAGAGAAGAATGACAAACTAAAGTATGTGTGGGTTGATCACATGTTAGAGGAATGGTTTTACACCCACTATATGATTTTTAAGAAATGAATTCATTTTGATTTAAAGTGATAAACACTTTTCAAAGAAAACTTTGGCAGAAAATATCGTTTGGATTTCTATGTTCTAAAGTTATTTTACTCTGAACTATTTCTCTGGAAAGTTACTGCAAACATAATTTTACAGTAACCTAAACTAAAATATTTATTATCTGCAACTGATAGTTAGTGACCTATTTCTATATAGGTCTTCACTTTGTTCACCTATCACCTTAAGATATATCAAGAATTTTTTCCTTTTATCTTTCATTGAACATGCCCTAAACCAGAAGGCACTTATATAAATCAGAATGATCAAGAAATGTGTTTGAAGTTCAACATTTTTAGCATCTCTGACATAGTTTGTCCGTATTAATATTAAAATGAAACAATCTCAGTGAACTACAGTTCAATTTATGGAATAATTTAACTCCATAAATATTTTAGTAAACACATTATTAGCTCCTGTATGGAGCTTGTCTATTTGTGTGATCAAATTAATTCTAATGCTCTGGAAAAACCTGTATCCTCCTGAATTGAATGATTGGTCCTGTTTAATGATATATTCTCTGTCATAGAATTACAATCACCTTATTTTGTCCCCTTAAAACAAGGTAAGAATTCACTGCCGATATACAAATGCTTTGCTGTGTCAGTAACCTAAATCTGAAACATAAATTGCCCCAGATGTTTAGCCCACAAGTAGCTCTAAATCTAGAGCATGGGGTATTAAATATTCAGATGGAAAATTTCTGATGTACTAGACTGGGAGTGAAGAGATTCAAGTTCTGCCTGTTTCTATGTCACTTCAGATGCATTCTTGATTTCTTATGTCACTTGCCTGACCTGTCCTCTATATGTATGAGATAAGAGTCATGCTAGCTCATCAGGAAGGAACGCTGATGTCATTTATAATTGTTGATTCCAAAACAGGTTCCATATCTGGGTGTTACACGAGCATCTCAGATACAAAAAAAAAAACCAAAACACCCAAACATTCCAAAAAAAGAGACTGCAAATCTAAATCAAAATGTGATATCTGCTCAGAAATCACTTTCTATTTGACATTGTCATATTTACCTTTCTTCCATAACCCAGCAGGCAATCAATAATTAAAAAGATAAATAAATTGGTATGTTCTTGTAAGGGAAGCAGTAGCTCATTACTCTTTTTTTAACTTAGTTATACTTGCCATCACTTGGAAGACCTGCTCCTTTCATTCACTAAGTTCAGTCTCTTGAAAGTGATGTTTCTTTCATTTACTAATCTGACATATGAACAAGTAGATGCTGTGATAATTGTTCGGATGCTCCAAGGAAAGATCATGAATACCAGAACAAACAGCAGGGTAAAAACTCCTAAGTGTCTGTCCTGCTTAATGTCCCTGGCAATAAAAAGGACAAATTACAAACCAGAAGATTTTGATATGGGATTTGTTGTTTTTTGCACAATGATTTTGGTTTCATTTGTGTCCCCCCTCCTTCCCTAAAGCTATCCTCAACTATTTAACCTTTAGAAATGGTACAATCCAGTTCCAGACTGCCTGCAGAGTCATAGGAACAGAGAATGGTTTGGGTCAGAAAGAACATTAAAGATGACCTAGTCCCAACCCCCCTGCCATGGGCAGAGATATCTTTCACTAGATCAGGTTGCTCAGAGCTCAATCCAACCTGGCCTTCAACTCTTCCAGGGATGAGGCAGCCACAGCATCCCTGGACAACCTGCGCCAGTGCCTCTCTGCCCTCACAGTAAATACTTTTTTCCTAATATCTATTGTAATCTACTGTCTTTCTGTTCAAAGCCATTCCCCTCCTTGTCCTATCACTACCAGACCCTATAAAAAGTCCCTCCCCAGCTCCCTTTTAAGCTCACTTCAGATACTGGAATGCTGCCATAAGGTCTCCCCACAGCCTTCTCTTCTCCAGGATGAACAGCCCCAGGTCTCTCAGCCTTTCCTCACAAGAGAGGTGCTCCAGCCCTCTGATCATCTCTGTGGCTTCCTCTGGACTCACTCCAACAGGTCCACATCCTTCCTGTGCCAAGGACCACAGAGCTGGATGCAGTACTCCAGCTGGGCTACTCATGAGAGCAGAGTAGAGGGACAAAGAACCACTGGTCACACTTCTTTCAATGCCACAAATAGCCTCTTCAGAACTGGAAAACCGTCAGGAGAGACAACATTCAGAAATACATCACCTTCAGATGAAATCTCAAGGGCAGAAGTGAAAGAGGCAGTTGCAGTTCTACCATTCCTTCAATCATCATGGAAGATTCTCCTCACCTAATTTATAGTCATTCCAAACCTCCCTTGACTTACTACCTTTGTGGGGTTTTTCTCAGTGGCTGCCTAAGAAAGGTCAATTTCTGCATCTGACAACCAGCTGTTCAGCAACAGAGAACAAATGAGATGGGCTTAGCTGGCTCTTGAATGAGTTATCCTGGAAGTAAACCAGAAGGGAAGAATAATGGCTGTAATTGATCTGCATAAACCACTTTTGCCCATCCATCCTGAGTGGTGGAAAAGGAGGGAGGAAACCTCTGTCCCTCCTGCAAGGTTCAATGGTTCCCCCACTTCCTTTGCCCAGCTGAGGAGCATCTCAGTGCTGCCAGGGCCGCAATGCAGAGGGCAAGGGGAATAATAAAGCTGCCCACCTCTCCTTCACAGGCCTGATAGTGAACTTAAGCCTAGACCACCCCAAAGTACCTCAGGAAGGCTGTGTGTTACACCCATTGCAGTGGCCTCCCTCCGAACGGATTTTAGCAAGAAACACTGCAGCCACTGCTGCACTCTCACCTTGGAAGTATTCATCCTGGATCTGTGCTAGTGAAAGGTTTTCCATGAGCTCTAACAATTGTTTTCTTTCTGTAGAGCAGCTGATGGCTCACCTAATCAATTCCCTGTCAAACCCAGCTCTGTGAATGACATCTTACCTCAAAAGTCACGAGGCAAAATCTCTCTTACTTGGCTTTAGAGTTTCTCTGACAGCGAAGGTCTTCCTCTGCATCATATCTGCAGCACTTGCTACACAAACAGAAAGTCACTGATTGATAAGACTTGACTTATTAATTGTGCTAAGGGACCAATTATAATAGATTATTAGGATGAACCTTTGTCCCTGCAGATGTTGAGACTAGAATCACAGGAAGTCAAATATTATGACAACTATTCTTCTGGGCTTGGATAGGAGCTTGGAAGCTATTGAAATAAAATATGAATGGCTAGACATGCATATAATATAATTAAATGTATTAAAATAATGCAGAAGTTCCCAAAATATGACTCATACTTCCAAGCTACCAACAAAGGAAAAGAACTGCTGCTGCTGCAAGGAGCAGTTGACAAAAAGAGTCACTACACAAAAGCAACCCAAATAAACAGATAATCTTCTCAAACAAGAAAGCATGCAGCTGGATTCTTCTATCTGTTCATGACTAAGTGGCATAATAGGCATGAGAAATGTGATACAGAATTCTTTGGCTCGTACTTTGAAATATTAGAAAGGATTTCAAATACTGAAGAGATGTTGCTGAGACGAAAGAAGCCTGTGGTCTGTATTATCATCATGCATCAAATAAAAAACTTATAGGTTATTATTTGTCATAATTAAAGTCCAAACCAATCCCACAGCTCACCTGACACCTTGTAATTGGCTAAAATTTCACTGACGTAAACTGATTTCTCTACATGTAAATCTTAAATGTGTGGAATCACAAACCAGTGTGGTTCCAGCAGATATGTTCAGTCTGTAACACCATGACTACCTAATGTCAAGCAATATACAAAGCATTACTCACAGGACAGTGATATTTTGATGCAGTGTGTACATTCATGCATTTTTAAAATAATGAAATAATTTTAGTACATACACCTTGCCAATGCTTCTGTTTCAATGGCTCAATATGCATTTTTCTTCCTTTGTGGCTGCATTACTTCTATTTAGATGACACTTCATGGGTACACCAGTCAAAAAAGAAGAGATTTCTATGCAGAACTCTGTGATGGACGACAGAAAATATACTATCTCTAGGGTAAAATAGAAAATGAAAGCTAGTAAAATGTAAATATAGTCAGAATGTGGCATAAGGTTATTGGACCTAGCCATGCAATTCCTGTCAACAATTTGGACATACATTCCAACGGCATAAATGGTCCTGTAGCAGCATCTGGTTTTAACTTGTTTTGCTCAATAGGCCCATAAATGCATTTCTGAATAGGAAACTATGATTTTTTTCCTATTATCTTTTCTCCTATGCAAATAGTTCTGAGAAACAGACTGCATTCTGAAAATAAAATTTATTTAGTACCTTGTAAAAGTTCTCTATAAAATGTAAAGGAAGAGTCTGATTAATCTTGAGAGGATTTATGAATATTTTCTTAAGTATTTTTCTTTCTCATTGCTAACTGTGAGCTTTAGTGACCATAAACCATTCATCTAAAAGAAAGGCCTTAAGGTTTCATATAACCAGTTTTACTCTGACTTAAAATTTTATCAAAATTGAATTCGAGGATTTCTGAAGAAGCTGCTTAGACAAATATAGCACAAGCTTTTATTAGAAAATTACAATGGACACAGTATAATCTTATCTCATTTATCTTGACATTCTTGTACCTTTTTTCTGTTCCCATGTCTGTGACAATTACCTTTTGTTACTGCTGTTGCTGTGAGTAAGACAGTAGAGGTCACTGCTGATGGTGTGAGTTGAGAGCTGGCCTGAGCTTCCCTTCTTGAGGAGACACTATCATCTGTCCTTTTCAGAAAAAAAGGAAATGCTGACATTCTGTAAACAAAATCAACTGACTAAGCAGACAGCTCCTTTGAATACAGGTGTTCTGTATTCAAAGATGCTTAAAAGCTATTATCTGATGAACATTTGTGAAAAAATAAATATTACGATATGTAGCATTATTTTACTGTTTTGGAGAGGATATTTGCATATGGTGGAGACAGGGAGGTTTGTACACAATGTGAGGCTGACATGTTGGCATCACTGAAAAGATAGGGACTAGTCACTTTTGAAAGGTCATTCTTCAAAGGAAATTATTTTTCTCTGTTATCTCGCGCACAGTTGTTTAGTTTTCAAACTTTCCAAAGGCATTCAGATTTCAGTATAATCACAATAGTGCATTCCATTAACTATGAAAAAGATTAAAAATGACCTTTCATCAGGCAAAAGACACAGCACAACTGGCAGCTTTATGTATTTATTTTCAATTAGATATAAAAATGCAGCAATGTTCCAATTTTCAGCTACATTCTCGCACAAAGGCAGGCATTTCAGACTATGTGGGTACTAAGAAAGTGTGAACATTAAATGAAAAACAAATGTATATGAAGAAGTGAGGAATATTTAAAGAAAGAAATGAAAATTGGTTGTGCCAGCAGTGGGAAGATAGAGTGTATTTAGACAAACAAAAAAAGCAAGAAAGTAAACATCAGTTTATGGTCATTGCCTACAGAACTTGCCCTTTTTCGTCAGGATGTTTCCTTGTTTATACCTTTTTCAGGTACTTGTAGCATTCAAGTAGGAAAAGCCAAGTCTGACCAGCAAATACCTTTTATTCATACTCTGTCAGAACAGGCTTGATTAGTCATGTTATCTTCACAAAGTTTATCAGCTGCTCCTAAACTACAGATTTGGTGAGGCATAGGCTGAGGGGTCCTGGCACCTTGTTCTGGGTGACCTCTTCTTGCCCCACAGGAGTCTCTTTCCGAGGATAGGAACAGAGTGAGGAAATAGAGGAAATGGTGTACACTTAACTCTTGTCACACAGGTCACAGCTTCCAATGTCAGGTTGTATCTGCAGAGCTATAGCTGCTCCCAGTCTGCTCCAAAACCTTTCAGATAACACTGGGTTAGTGTTAGTCAGACAATTAGCTGTGGTGGCATGAAGTTCATTTTTGGCAATACTCAGAACTTCATTGATCTTTGCTCTATAAGCAGCTATCACTGCAGCAAAGTCATGTTAAAGAGTTTGGTTATGAAATCCTGCTGGGTCCCATCAGATTCATCTCATCCACAATGCAGTCTTCTCTCCAATTCTCAGCTTTCTCTTCCTTATTAAAGAGTTCAGCCACAGGCAGGGTAGGGAGATTCCTTGATGAAAATAACTTGGGTTAGTTTGTACCTCTAAGCTCTTCTGGATGAGACACTACACCCATTTAAAGAAGCGATTATTATTACTATAGATATATAACTATTATAATATATAATATATATAATTATTATATTATTTTATATATATTATTAAGTAAATCTCAGTGAAGCAGTGATCAAATTGAATCTTGAGGCACAAAAGCTCATCTACTATGACCTGCACAGCAAGAATGGCCCTAAACCTACTGAACTTGTTTGATTAATACCCCCTGAAGACCATCAATGGCCACTGCAAGGGACTCTGCTCATTGTCTTTGGGTTCATGCAAAGAGTGATGAGCACATTCTGTGACATGGGAGCCAATGCCAGCTGTGTAGGACTTGTCACTGTTTCCTGGGTTAATCTTGCAGCAGTTTTAGATGTTCCTTTTGATAGAATCATTCATCTGAAGTCATCATTCTTTATCAAATTCCAAGAAATCTACTGTGATATATTGTGAGTATTTTGCATTATTACTATCATAATACCAGTTTGGGCAGAATTATAGGATTACAGCTGTATCAAAAAGCAGGAAAGATTCATCTCAGCTTGAGGGATTTGTTTTGTAATAACTTCCTTTCTTTTCTGGCAGATATCCAACTGAGAGGAATTCAAGTACTTTTTAAAGGCTCTCTGTGAAAAATAAACTGATAAAAGCAATACTGAATTAGTCCATTTCCTGAATGACCTAACTTTATTTTTTATTTTGTCAACTCTGCCCATTTGTAGAGCACGGAAAAGCTGTTCTGACACTGTGGTGGAGTTAGTGTTGTTAGACAAAAGCAAAAATATGTGATTTTCTTTGTAAGAACATCCTACCTCCAAGGACTGGAATTCAAGCTGTTGTGTACAAGGCAAAATTCTGAAAATAATTTCGTCACTGGAGTATTACCCCCAATGTCAATATCCTCATTATGTTATCATCCAGCACCAACACAAATTAATTATGATTCATCAGAAAAAAGCACAGATATCCAATACTTACATCAGAATTTGGAGAATTTGTTTTTTGCACATAACCTCAGTGCACAATTTCAGAACACATATTCTAAGAGTTTCTAGATAAACAAATTTAGTCAGTAGAAAAGAATGGCTCAAAAAGAACACAAACATCAAGCAAAAATCCCCAGTGTCACCATCCCAGCAGTAGCCAGACACCTCCATGTAAAACGAATAGCTCAAACACACCCTGGCTTTCAGTCTGGCTTTTCACAGTTTAAACAGAAAAGCTTTACTTCAAGCAGGTCAAGCAGGCTTTTGTTCAAGACTTTTTCTTTTTTTTTCTTTTTTTTTTTTTTTTTTTTTTAATTTAGTTAACATATTTGGTGAAGAAAGAGGGGGAAAATTGCTTGAAATTTGCAGGTTGAAGTGAGTCACAGTGTTTGCATTAGCAAGGCCTTATAGAAGGTTTTGTGTTTGCTCCCAAAAGGAGTCAGAGTGGATTCATGTAGGGTCCTGGCAGAGCGTGTTCCCTGGCAACTTCTCTTTGACAACAAAATAAATAAAGAAAAGAAAACAATGCAGTAAAAGCATTGACACTTTTAAATTTCAAATCAATTTAGTTTTTAACTAAATTTCCTTTGTTGGATTAGTCTGCTTTCCACCTCTGCATATGTCATCATTAGGTGTTACTCCTTAGTCGGGATGAAACAGTTTATTCAGTCAGCTTTAGAAGATCTGTAGAAAAGTTTTTTGGTTAAAGCTACAGGTAATAATGAATGGATTCTGATGTCCCCTAGAAACAAATTCCTTGCCTTGTGCCAGACCTTTTGCTGTTGAAGCTTGATATTTCCTCCAGCGGCACAAAGCTGGCAGGGCTGGATGGCTCCTTGCCCTGGACTGTGCACTTTGGGGCACAGCAACCAGGACAGCACAAAGCTCTGCTCTGCCCAACCAGCCTTGGTGGGGTGTGAACACCGTCCAATTGGGGTCTCAGTGGCCTGGGAGTGTCAATAATAATAATAAGTATTATTATTATTATTATTGTTATTTATATCTATTAATAATACATATTATTATTTATACTTATTAATAGTAATAATAGCTATTATTTCATATATCCTATATGAAAAGGCAGTGGAAATGAAGGTGTTACAGCCAGCTTCTTGCACACCCACTGACTGGCTCTTCGCAGACAAGAAATTATCTCATGACACAGTTTGCAGTGTTCAAACGCTTTTCTGCTTATTTGTAAAAGTGTAGCATAAAATGCTCTTGCAGCACCATCTAATCTTGTGTGTATGTGTTAAGGTACAGAGACTTCTGCCCAGACATTCAGCAGTTCTCTCTCCTTCCTGTCTTCCTTTCTTTCTTTGTCAAGTTGAGCTGGAATTTGATAATTCTTTAGGAATCCAAGTCCCCGACCAAGATTTTGAAAATATGGCTTATTCCTATCATAGCATCAAAATTATTATTTTTTTATCCTTGAAATACACTTTTTTAGTATTACTAATAGTAGGACTCTTAGTTAATTCCATATTGTACTCCATCAAAATGATTCTGGAAGTATTACAATTTTTACTTATGTAATATTTTCATTTATATTTATGCAATATTGCCATTTCTACTTATATAAAATTTCCAAACATTCTGAAACCTTTTCCTCTTTTACTCACAGTGTCTTTCCTATTAAAACAGGATTGAAGTGCCAAATTTCCCTCAAAATGCCTATTCTATTGGCCCTTTATTCAGAGATCAGGTAATTATGTTCTACACATACACACTCACACACACAAGGGATTTAATTACTCACTCCCTTGCAGGTAGATTACATATTTGTGCAAAATAAGTGATACATATGAATGAGTAGAATTGGCATATACTGCTTTTAATACAAATAGATGCACACACACACATACACACATTAAAAAAAAAAAAAGAGGATCAAATCCACAACACTTACAAAAAGTGCAGGAAAATATTACAAAATATACAGCCACCTTATCTAAACTGGTATTAAAGGACTCATGAGAATTAGCCAAAAAATACATTTATAACAGTAATCCTAGCCTAGACAAGGTCTTATAACTTAAAAGAAGATTTTCAGAATCACCTAAGAGTCCTCTGGGCCTCAAGGTGGGGTCCCAGATGCATCAGTTTCAGGTAAGAGCGAAACATAAGAGTTTAAAGAGGTCAGTTACGGAACAGACAAAGTGGATAATGTACTTTTAGCTTCATATGCTAAACTCAAAAACACAAAAAACTTCCCAAACCCAAGCCAAAGCCTGAAAGATTTAAATATAATTAGAAAATTGGATTTTCAGAAAATCCTTGATACGTGCAAAACCTTGTACCTGTATTGAAGACATTAGTAAACAAAAACCCAAAAAATTCTTATAGGAGACTTAGTTTCCTAAAATAGATTAAAGCAAATGTCCACCTGTATAAATCCAGTTAAGACTAAAGAAATTATGAAAGATGATTTTTTTTCCCGTAAATAAGTTGCCAGTGCCTGACAGCTTTTCTATTGATTTTTATTTTGGAAACTGCTTAGTTCCCCTCTAGCAGTCACAGGTAGAGACATCTTATTCTCAGGATGTTTCCTAGATGCTTTTTCTTCTAAACTATTTTTTTATAAAGGCAAATATATCAAGGACAGCAATTCTTATAGGCTGATGTCTGCAGTTAAAAGAAAATCTACATTCTTGCTAAATTCTTGCTAAATGACACCATCAGAGATTTCTGCTTCTGGCAAGACCAGGAAAGATAAAAATTACGTTATTTAAAAAGAGACTACTCACATTAGATGGACATGGAAGATGAGTCAATCTCCCCTCTACAAATGCTTCCCCAGACATGCTTAGTTTAAATCTTACAGAGGATGAAAGAGTTATTGAAAGTTATATTAACCATGAGGTTTTCTTCAACACCTGAGCTAAAATACTTCAGTACTAAGCACTGATGAGTTTCAGAAAATCTGGTAATTTTAATACAAGCTGAGACAGCAAGTGCTATGAGTAAGGGTGGGTACAAAAGATGTGTAGAAAGAAGGAACCAAGGCAGAGTGTGGTCACGGTTTGCATCTCATCTTTTTGATGCTCTCATGAAAAATGAGCACACCAGATCTTTTTTTTTTTTTTTCTGTCAGAAGTTTCTTGCTGCCACCTTGCTTTATAAAAGTACATTTATTTAGACAGGCAGCTGACCTCAGGAGAAAGAGAAAAGTCTTGTATAAATCCAAGTGTGAGGCAAATATTCCTTCTCCTGTATTCCATAGAATGTTTTTAATAAAATATTAAGTGGATGAACTTACTCTCAAATTATATTTTGGATAACACACTAATGTCATCATGGTGCCCTTCACATTCCATCAGTTTGTGCTGTGTTGAATAGTAAAACATTAGGCATAGGTCATTTATTTCAACAATCATCATCTGTACAACAGTTGAAGAGAATGCTACTTCTCTAACAATAGCACCAGGATAACACGTCCCACTTCCCTTTCACTTGGCTACTGAATTGTTGCTCTGCACTAAAAGGATTAAGCATTGCATAATAATAGCAATATCAAGATAAATGTGACTAAGAAAAAGCACATTAAGGCCGTTTCAAGGCACACTTTCTCGTTTAATCTTTGTACAGAGAATCAGAAGATCGGCTCTTGTAACAGAGACAAAACTGGGAGAGTTTCTGGCACACTTAATAGAAAATACAAATGTAAATTTTGCATTATTACATATTAATTATGGACATGCAAGCAGCCTGAAAATTATATTTGAAAAAAAAAAAAAAAAGAAGTATTAATAAAAGCAAATACTTTATCTCTTTGGGCACCATGTATAATTGTAATATAGTACCTGATTTGATAGAACTGAAGTATTTATTGCAAACTTCTTGAGCAGTGATCAGTCCCTAGAGATAAGCTCTAGCAAAGTCAGAGGCTTAGATATTCCCCAGCTTTTAGATCCTAAATAAGCTTTTTCACAAAACACTCTTCCATGGCTATCCTTTCCCAAAAAAGCAGGCCATTGAATTTTAATTAAATTCTTATTTGTGCAAAAATTACTCCTGTGTCTGAAATTTTTCGGTAGGGTCCATATAGTGGTTATGTCATTGATATATTATTGCTATTCCTTTCCAACATTCTTTACCTAAAAAATCCAAATTTTCTCATGTTGGCCCAATAGCCTCCTGATGCATTTTTGAAAAAATTGATTGTGGTGTTTTTGTGACAAAAATCCCCACTTTTTTCTTGCAATCATATTATGCAAATAGAAAACCAAATGTGAGGAACCTGCTGAATCAGAATTTTTACAATTGGATAGAAGATGTTTGATTCAAATTTTCTTTAATTAAAATGACTGTAATCTTAGCCTACTTAATGCAGTACACGCTTTGAACAAAAGTATATGCTACAAACTTGGTTAAAATTGTCAAATGAACAATACATTAATGAGAGAATACTAGCAACATGACAACCTTGTAAAAATCAAAACTGGTGTAATGTAATTCTGAACTTTTTTTGTTTTAATTATTTATTCAAAATTCTAGATTAAAATTTTTAAAATCTACCACTTGTGGTTCAGAGCAGAGGAGGAATAGCACATATGAGAATGCCAGTCTTTTTTTACCTGTTAATAATTTTATTTATTATACTCCTTCATCTTGTTTTTCGGTTGCTTTTTTTTTTCCTGTGAAGAGGAAGAATTCTTCAAGAGTTGGGGAACTTCATTGACATAAAAATACAAATTTGGTATGACTGTGGAACTGTGATGAAATCCAATAGAGACCAATACTTTTTGTTAGCTAGGAACTTTGAATGTTTGATATCGTTGCTAGGTCTTTGAGAAATTTATTTCTATAAAATAGAAAATCCCTCTTTCTGTAAATTTTAAAGGCAATGGTGCTGAATATTTTTACTTAAAAGATTTCTCAGTTGCTTCACACATAAACATGAGCTTTTTGTTTTCAATACCTCTGCAATACCAAAACCGCCCACAGTCAGTACTACATAATTCATTTCCACGTATGTGAGTTCTGAAGAAAAAAATTCTGATAGCAAACATGCTATGTCACCTACAGGAATTTTAGAGGGTTTTTGGGAGGTTGTGGTGTGGAGGACTCAAGAGTCAGAGGACAAAGACAGCACCTGATGTGAGACCATGGTCAGGAGCCCGACACCAGCACTGGTACCCAGGAAAGACTGGCCTTCAAGAGGAGTCAGGGACACTGGGCAGTTTGCTACAATGCAGAACACAATAGCCCTGAAGGACTAAAATGAGGGCCAGGATCCACAGGAAGACACAGTGGGTAGAAGAACAGGAAGGTACCAGCACTTTTTTTCTCTGATCTGGCCAATTTTAAATTTGAAAGATAGGCATCCTAGTTTTTTATCATAGGAGCACCTGACTTCTTGATTTTAAAAGCTCTTCGAACTTCCTTGAGGATCCAGGGCATCTAGTTCTGTTCATCTCAAAACAGGGACAAATTTCCCATCTCACCAGGCTGCATTTTTGACAGTTTTTGGAGTTTCTTCCTATAATATTTTAGCCTTACTTTCCATCTTGTCAAAGAGACTATCTCCTTCATAATATAAATCCAGGAAGCAAAATACTCTTAAGCTGTTTGCCAAGACTTTCAGAAAACTGTTCTAATGGTGCAAGATGGCACAGAGATTCTCATCTGTTAATTATGAACTGCAAAATCTTTGGGGAGGTGGGAGGAAGGAAGATACTAATATTAAACTGTATCCATCTA
This sequence comes from Corvus moneduloides, assembly GCF_009650955.1. Classification (NCBI taxonomy): domain Eukaryota; kingdom Metazoa; phylum Chordata; class Aves; order Passeriformes; family Corvidae; genus Corvus; species Corvus moneduloides. Next base: position 7,414,214 of record NC_045477.1, on the reverse strand, counting down.
TGAAATTTAAATACAAACGCTGAATTTGGGCTAGATCTTTATTTGGCGTAGTCAGTATAATTCTTCTAACTTCCCTCAGATCCATCCAGCATGCACAAGTTGATTAGCTTGTTCATTAGTTCTCTTATCCATGATTACATCTGCCAAGGACAGACTCCAACCACAGCCTCCATGCATTCCATGTTGGGTTTTCCCTTGTTCTCCAAGACTGGCCATGTAAACCTCTAAGTTTATATACCCATCAGTTTTGATGAGAAGTCACACAGGCATAGGGGTCCATGTGCCCAAATGTCTTTCTGGAGCTGGAAGAGACTGTATGTTTATTCTTTTCAAAGTCAATACTTATCAAACTCTACAGATTGAGACTATTTTGTTTTTCAGAGCAGCCCTTGTCACATTCGTCTAAGTAACTGCCTACTTCTTCACTCTTTCATTCATCTTTTTCTGTTTTCCAGACTTTTCATTCCTTTGTAGCAGTTGCAGTGGATCAGAGCCATATGGCTCTGACTTTTAACTGCTGCAGCAAGCTGCTCTACCACCTGGTAAAGGAGTGATACAGACTCTGCTCCTTATTTCCAGAAATCCCGTGTCTCCTTTCACAGTGACTAGGCTTTTCACAAAGCAGTGAAAGGAAAGAATTAATCTGAACCCACTTAACAGACAATATAGAAATTTCTATATTGATATTTATTGAAAATGTGTATCTTGGTAGACTGCAATACAGGATTTAATTTCTTTTTAACATCTTAACAGTGCAAAAGTTAAGGATAAATGTAATGACGACCAGAACGTGCTTTGTAGATTTTTCAAGTAATCTTGCATCTAAAAGCAGATGTGGTATTTGATCTTCAAATACCACGTTTCAAGAGATCAATGGCAACCTCTTTAAAGAAAAAAGAAATCCCTCTTCTTTTTTTTTTCTTGTATTTCTAAGACAGTATAATAGAACCAATGTTTATCCCTTCGCCTTAGCTCCCTTTCCATATAACACACAAAGGTTTTCCCATGTGGTCTATCTCAAAATATTCAGTAATGTTTATACATTTTTCCCTTTAAGACTTCTAAGTGAAATCCATGTGTCATTAGCATTTGTACTGTAACTGAGGAGCAGCTTGAAGATGCACATGAAAAAAGAAACCCTCAAAAAAACACCAGAAGAGCATTTTGAAAAAATAGAAATTAAATATAATCTCAGTGTCCTTACTTGAGGGTGCACTTTGCTGCGCATGGAGTAGAGGTAAGCTTCACAAACAGCTTAAAATATACCAAGTTTGTCTACATGAATAGTGCTGCCAAAGCTTCACGTTCGTCAACACCAGCATTTTGTAGAATTGCATTTTCACCCTTGGAAAATCTGGCTGATTCTTGATTTTATATTATGCAGACTCCTTGGGGTTTATTTTGTTTGCAATTCATTGGTCATAACCTAAAGTAACTGTGTAACAACCTTACTGATTGAAATGCATGCCACATGAAGAGGAACTATTTGTTTGTTCTCAAAGATTTAACAAAACTGTCATTTCTTGCAAGAAAGAGAATACTTGGTGAGGACACCTTCAAGGAGTCAGGGTTGAAGGTGGGGGTAGAAGGGTTCAGTAAGATACTTCCTCACATTAGACCATAAACTACTGACTGCATATGTTTTATAACAAGCCATTTGGGGAAAGAAAAAAAAAGAAAGATGAAACATGGAAAGACAGAAAAAGCACTATGGAACAGAAGGAGTGTGAGGATAAATAAGGAAGGCAGGAAGGAAAGTTTCAAGAAATGGAGAGTATTGGCTCGCCTGTCAGAAAGGGAACTGTTTATGTTCTAGAGTCCTGGTGAAGAAAAAGAATATGGACTCTGGTATGAGCAGTTTCTTATAATCACACAAAAATGACATTACAGTGACTTCAAACATCTCCAAGAAACTGGAAGTGCCTAAAAGAAAACCCCATAAGATTGGAGGGGGGGTGCAGGGGAAGTTAGACTTCTGATAAAATTAGGAGCCCTGGTGATTCTGATTAACAACCCATCTTTCATTACTGCCTTGTCATGTGCTACTAAAGACCCTTTTAAATTTAGCTCACTGGGTTCCTGCCAAGTTATAGCATGTTTTAAAGTGAACTTTGGCTTCAGTGAAGCCAAACTGAGAAATGTAGAACCCTCTCTAAGGTAGAGGGGAGTTACATTACATGCAACTGCACAGGGAACTTCATCAGCTCCTCAAAATGTGCTGTCAAAGGACACAAGAAGAACTCAAGTTCCTTTTATCCTCTGGAATTCAAGCTAAAATCCAGCAGCTTTGTGACACCAAATAGAAATAATTCAGTAGCACTTAGGAAGTGGATACTTTTATCTACTGTTCTGACATCTTCTGGGCATAAGCAGCCTTGACTTTCAGTCCTCATTGATTTTAAGGGGTTAGATACCGTCCATTTCTACTGTGACAGAGGACAAACTTTTTAAAACTTGGTATTAGTCTTCAGCATTGCAAAATGTCTATTTTGATGATGTCCCAATGGAATGGACTAGGCAATTAAAAGTTTTTGCTGAAAATCCGGCTATTAAATTACTAACACATGGAATTCACGTGAAACAGTGTTATAAATTACCCTGTCCAGCAGCTGTCATTGATTTCACATGCACAACAAGTTCTTGTATTGTATCATTCTTGATTCTGATGCTTTCATTGTTAAGGAAGATGACTCGTAAAACAAAGATTTCCCTCTTTTGCTCCACTTGCAGTTTCTTCCTTCCTACGATCCTAGATCCTACTTCCCTTTCCAGAAGATTGATCCGGTGTACAAATGCAACAAACAGATGAAGAGAGCTCAGGAGCAAAGACTGAATACCTGGTGACTCATTTACACTCACTTATTAGCTATTTAATTGGCAATTTAGGAACTGTTTAGCTAATTTCAGTATTTGTGATTTCTGTTGTGAACCAAATCAGTGTCATGGTTACCATGCAGTTGACACACTACACACACGCCTCAATTTTTTACAATTTTTTACCACATCTGGGGAAGAATATCAATAATAATGGACAAAAATCTCTGAATACAAAAATGTTACTCTTGTGGATCATCTTCTGGAATCTGGTAACTAGCCCACTTGCCATATTCAGTAAACAAATTATACACAACAGATACTTTTTCAAAGCATGGAATAGGTTCCTCCAAGTGTATAGGCCACAGAGACTTTTGAAAATAATGGCAGGAAAAATGCAGTATGCTCAAATAACAGAAGAGGCTATTTGTAAAATGAAAGGTAATAATAAAGTACTTATGTGAAGCAAATGAAAGTTCTGCCATAACTGGGCAAAAGTGGGCAATGAAAAGCTACAGTCTTTTTGTAAAGGCTCGACACTATTTTTAAAAGGAGGAAAAAGATGGAATAACATAAGTTAAGGATGCATGATGATATCTGAACTCTAATTATTACGTGCTTTTTTTCCCTCCCTTTTTCCCTATTTTAGTAAGAGAGAAATGCACATTGAAAAGTGAGAAGAATATACCTTTAGAGGATAGAAGTTAAAAAGTGCATGCCTAAATTTGCTGATGCAGGCAAAATATTAGGTGCTCACGCACCTCTCTTTTAGCATAAGAGCTTGGTTTGGATTTTAAGAACAGATTAGTGTAAGTATTTTAAAGGAGATATATACATGATTTACTCTATTCATCTACAGCTTTAAATTGTAGAACATGAAAGCCAAATGATTTTTTAACATCTTGTTGTCACTATAGCACTGAATTATGGTAGCAAACTGACAGATGAAAAATATACACACTTGCCTGAGTCCGTGAAATAAGGATATGATAAATATTAAAAACTACAGCAACTTCACATAGTCATGGGTTTATGGGTTCTTGATCAGAAGGGAGGAGAGGAAGTAAAATCACCTATTTGATTATTAGTATGATGTTTCTGTAACAATACACATTTTGAACCATGACAGGAATAAAACCTTCACCTTCAGAGATGGCTTCAAAATGAACCTTATTCTTGTGCGTCCAATAAAAACCAGATGCAATATAATTTAAAAATGTAAGCTTGTGGTCTTGCATTATTGTCGTAATCAGCTGCCTTAAGAGACTGTGAGGGGTTTTAGTCATCCAACATGAAACAAATTGGCTACTTTATTTTCTTGCTCATCAGTGCTTTTCCTTCCACTGTCAGTACCTCATATGTTTTAATTCCCCCTTCCTATTGCTTGGATTGGTGCACCAACCAAAACAAGAAACTATCTCTTTCTGAGATGCTTTCTGCTGGCTTATGAATTCCAGGTTCATGCTTTGGTGAAAGGAAAAGCTTGACTGTCAGAGTCTGGAGATGTCCCACTCTTTTATGCTGGTATCATTGCTGAGCAAGGAATGCAGTTAAAGACTTTTTTTTTACCTCACCTGCTCAGAAAGAAAAAAATTACCTCAGGATAGCCAGTGTCTTACTATTTTTTCTGATTTTTTCAGCATTTCTTCATACTATATTATGTCTAAACTATTGTTTCTTTTTGTGGCCTGTGTTCTCATAGCAGTGGAGCTATGAACTGGAACCCTAGGAATGTTAATAGATGGAAGATATGCCTGTCTTCTCAGATAACTTCTATATCCTTCATTCATGTCCACAACGATCCCAACACTGTTATATTAGATGGTCATATCCTCAATCTTCTCTTTTCTTCCCTTAAATTTTCTTAGTGTTTTCAACTCTCTTCTTTCCAGGGTCTTTGCTAAGTTACCTCTCAAAAATCCTGAGGCAGCCTTTTACAAAAGAATCCATTGGGCAACTTTGGCAACAAAGTCCTTTTTCCAGACAGTCTTTCTTTGAATCTACTGGCTGCTCAGGAATTAAAAGTTCCAAAACATCTTGATTTTTGAGAAAACAGCTTCTGGCCTGTCACACTCAACATGAGACAGGCATTTGCAGTAATATCTAGCTTACGTGACATAGCTCTGCTTTTGAAAAGAATAGAAAACAGACCTACGTGAGAACCACGTGGAGATTGATCTCATCTTTATTTTAGGCGTGGATAACAAAAGTCTCGTCTGCTTTATACTCTGGAATATATTTTTCTGAATACCATAGAGTTCTGCACTAAAAATTCTACAAGGAAATGCAAGAAATTAGAACTTTTTTTTAAAATCAAGAATTTTTAAACCAAGATTGTTTTAAAATTTCTCAGAGAAAATTTTTATATTGAATATATGTCATCTATCAATAAAAATACCTTCTGAACTTAGGATTGGGCAAAGTTTTTGGTGAAAATGTATGTGCATATTTACTATGTCAGCAGGACTGCATTCTCTCTTACCACCAGTTAGTGGTATGACAGGTTGAAGAATGTCAAACATGTTTATAGAAGAGAGAATTAGCCAACTTTACAGTGTAAGCCTGTTTCGGCAAAGGGCCACGTCAATGGGCAAGAACTTATCAGCTTTGTTAAAAAAAAGTCACCTAATGAATCAGATATCAGCAGATCAATGGTTCTTCTTCCCTTTTTGATAAAAGTCCAAGCTGCCACCTGTGCCAGGTTGGCTCCCACCTAAGGAATATGCAACCTAGGGCTAGGAAGGGGATGTAATTACAGCATGCCAGCGGGCAAGGAAGATCCTGCTTTGGAGTCATAAAATCATGTTTTTCTCACAAGCAAAAGACTTACCAAAAAGTGAAATACACAATACAACAATTCCAACATGCATTGAAAGAGACCTGATGGACAGTATACAACAATTCCTGCAGTAATCTATTGCAGATTATATGTGAATATAACCAACTCTTTCTCAGATTGCTCATCCTTCATTAAAACAGCTCTTCAATAATATGATCTGTAATACAAATTGAATATTACCCCTGTCAATCTTACCTTATCTCTCTGATATCTAACTGCTGTGATCTGCACAATGCAGAAGATGAACTATTGTTTGAAAAAGAACAGGTCTGGTCTTGAAGAAGTCCTACATTGGCACTTTCCCATGTTTTCCACCCTTCCCTTCATTGCAAGAGTACTTGCATAATCAATCATGGAATCATGTGATCAACTCATGGACCACACCAAGGACACATTTTAAATACAATCAGCTAAAATCTTGCTCTGCCCTGTCTGTCAAGGCTTTTCTTTTCAGAATATAATCACTCACCAATGTTGGAACACCAGCTTTTCTTTTATAATTTAATTTGATGGGAACAATCATATTTATTATCCACAGAAAAGTGATGTTTCTCCTCCCCCGTCTTCCCACCCTAAGTATGAACAGTACAACAGATAGATAGACCAGGATTTAGTCTACATCTAGAATAAAATACAGCAGCTACAAATTATTAATGCTAAAAAGTGGGTTGATTATACTAAACCTGCTCAATGCTTAAAGTAGTAAGGAGACATCTTTTCTTCCAGTCTAGAGGGATATCTTAGCAAGCTGATCTATCTGGGAAACCTCATGGACCATGCTCAGCTTCCAAAACAGATACCTAAGATACTGATAGCACACACACAAATCCTAATCTAAATTTGCCTCTTAACAATAATCATGTTAAAGAGCACTTTCTGTAAATAACCTAGTTAGACGCACAGCTACTCCAATCAATACTACCTGATAGAACAGTCCTTTTAAGACACATGGGGAAGTAATCATTTGAGCCAAACAAATTAAAGGGAATTAGACATCTTAGAAATCAGTAGGAATTAGTGTTCGTACCATTACTGGTTGGAGTTTTTTCCCTTCAAGTGTTCTACATTCAGTGGAAAAGGGGATTTATTTGTCAGCCTATAGCATCAAGGCTCCTCAGTCTGTGAATGTCTAACAGAAGATTGATTGCAGCTGGATGTACAGACTCATTACAGAGTGATGTTTAAAGAGCGTCATGATGAAAAAAGTCACTCAGAACAAACACTAAAGCCTGGGAAAGAAGGATGTTAACAAGATAACCCACAGAATGTAATTATATGGGCACAAAAATTAGAGGATCACAAATACAGAAATTACTTTCATGTGTTGACACTCTTTTAAACACCAGTCAAATTAATCCCTAATTTCCAACTAACTGTGGAGCTTGTTCACATCAGCTGACTCTGTGTAAGTACAGGTGCTTTTGCCTCGCCAAACAGAGGTGTAATATCCTGACACTGAAACTCCTACATGCACAGAAAGGCTTTTTAAATCATATGAAAATAATTATGCAGAAAACCTGAGTAGAAAAAAGGGTACAAATAAAAAGCAACCAGCATTTTCAATACATTAAGTACACTAAACTTCAGTAGATGATGACCAGAAAAGATAAAGAAGAGATGTTAAAGAGTCATTTAAGATTTGAATGTCTTGCACGTTCTCCTGCATCTTTACCACTGTTTAAAGACTGAAAAGCACCAAGGGCATCATACTTAAAGGGCATCATACTTTTCCCTACTTAACAGAGTTAATTGTTTACATCTGATACCCTTTATCTTAGCAGTATATTCTGGAAGCAACACTTTGAATTCATAGGACCTCTCTGTTACAAGGTCTCTATCAGTAAGAGGATGTCAAAAACGAGCCCTTACTTAATCAACATTGAATTATTAAAGCTTTGTTCTGTATTGAAAACTACCATTTCTGCAATCAGGAGAATAGACAACGACGGAAGGGAAACTTGGTGTCTCAGAAAAAAATAGCATTTGTCACGACCAATTTTTCAGAACAGATAATAAATGCAAGCTTTGGCAAGACTGGCTGTCATTAAGCTTGCGCAAACCAAGTTTATGAACTAGAAGTCCCAGTGTAAAAGTTTTAGTTAAGTTGGAGCACAGCTGAACAAATCTTACAACGAAGGAGTATTTGTTAATTTCTGATGTTCGGTCTTTCTTGCAAATTCAGGAATTTCACTGTGGTTTTTTAAGGTGTCTGAAATAATTTGCTTATCATGGCTGCCTGTATTATCCAGGAACCTGAACTTCATAATACAAAAGATTCCCTTCTGCCATAAATTCCTTGGTAAAATAATGTAGAATCCATGCCTCTACTGTGTCTATTATGATTGTTTAACCAACATCAAAATAACTATAACCATTTGGAGAACTGCAGGAGATCAAGTTTTACTGACTGCCCTTTATTTACACATTCTGAGAAGCTAATTATAGTCAAACTTCATATTAAAACTACCTCACATTCCCCACTTAAATGTAGAAGGGTTCAGAGCGCACATATGGGCGTGTCAACAACTATAAACATACGGAAAACAGTTTCTTCTCAGAGGTGAGTCAGATAATAGCTCTCAGAAAAATGCATGTTTTCACTCTCTAGATATTAAACAATTGTGAGCCATTCTCTCATACAGTAATGCCTTTCATGTGCTCAGCTGTGTGCTATTAAGAATGGTTGGGAGCTCACTTTGAGGCAATTATCCAGGATTACCCACATATCCATCAGTGAACTATTGGAGGTCCCAAGACAGCCTCTCCCATCCTCTTCAATTAACTGCACCAGGTGCATTTGGCTAAATTATGGATGTTTGGTCTTCTAGCCAAGTGATTTCGATTACTCTGGCTTAATACTATGTCTTATCCCACAGTTCTTTACTATCTGTGACCAGCACCAGCAGGATTGTGTAGCATCATCTGGATCACTGATAAAAATATCACATAACAAACAAGCTCTTATGTCTGTGAACCCCACTTGATATGATTCTATACATCCTCCTCAACAGCTCCGTCATGGTATCTGTCAAGAATTTAATCCATCTAATCAATTCCCTATGTATATATATGCAAACTTATGAACTTTCATGTCATGTAGTATCAAGTTGAATGTCTGGAAAAGTCAAATACTGGATTAACACATTTTCTTTTATGAATCAGACCTCTTATCTCGGTGGAAATCATCAAACCATTCTGCCTAACATTAATTATAATTTGGCCACTATTTATTTTCTTTACAGACCTCATAATTATGTTTTCACTACTTTATGTGTCAGCAAAATTTTTCTTGGCTGTCTACATTCTCTTTAAATACTGTTACATCAGTTAATAATTTTCTAATTTTTAAGAAATAATTTAAGAGGTTATTGATTCAGATTATTTCCCAGTTGATTCTTTAAGTGAAGTTTATATATCTGTCTGTCTTACCACCCATTTTTAATCTGTCCCTTCACATTAGGCTGTGGTTTTACTTGTTTTGAAGGTAGTACTAAAATCTATAGGCTGTACTGTTAACTTGCTAAAATTCAACTAGGCAAATAGAAGACATAGAAATATACAGCTGATTTTCGGATCTTACATTATCATTTTTACTGAAAATGTTCCCTTATCTAAGTTTAAAATCTATTTAGATACATATTTTGCCTTGTATTCTAAAATAAAAAAAAAAAAAGACATTAGATTGAAGCCTCAAGAATAAGAATCACATTTATCTTGGTGTAAATTCATTCATTTATATTTGGCTTCGTATGTTCTGTCTCAACAGTTTTTTAAAGAACCACTCCACTGTCTTCCATGTTCCCAAAGAAAAGCATCATTTTGTGAGCAGGGGGTAGATTGCTTCCACATGGAAAAACTAGTGAAGCCTCTCAAAATTGCTGATTCACAAATTGTAGTGATTGAAAGTTAATCTCAATTATAGTACTAAGGTGTATTGTCGCACAGTGTGATAATGGTATTTGCTGCCTTAAGTCTATTTTGATTCAAACACCAGCTTCAAATAAAGAAAAGAGAAAAAAAGAACCAGTCATTTATTATATGTTCATTGTAAACCTAGTAGACTGGAGTTTTTTATATTTACAAAAGGTACAAGAACACTTGCACAGAGAGCAGTAATTTTTCAAGGTATTTTCTTAAGATGTGATTTTAAATATTTTTAAGAAGGACATGTTGCCATACTAATTTGAAACTAGTCCATAGTAATATGAAAGTTTTGTCTCAGTTGATTATTTGAAGAAACAGAAAAAAATCTATTGATAGCTTGGCTGTTGTTTACAGGGGTCATATAGAGGAAATAAAAATAAAAACAAGGCTATATCCTAGGCTAAATGTAGTTTCTAACTCTAACATAAACATTTTAAAAAGGAGAAATCCCAGTAGCAGTTCAGTAGTATTTCCTTGTAAAAATATGTTAAACAAATAATTGTTGAAAGGGCACAATCTGGAAATAATGCTGTACTATAAAGTTTACTAGAATAGGAAATGCAGGGAATATTGCTGCACTCCAGATACAATATTGGATTCACAAATCCCTGGAGTAAATGGCCAAATAACCTACTACAAAGAACAAGCATTCACCTATTTTTGGCCTTTTTCCCGGAGACGTTCTATTGCAGTCACTGTCAGAGAAATAACATGGTTCTTGACATGTCTTTGGTTAAAATAATTATTTTACTGGAATATTTTAAACTGAGCATGAATCAAGTGTAACTTTGCTTTTTGACATTCATTAGAACACATTATACTATTCATCTTAAGCACTGCCAGCAGAGCCTCGTCCTGTCTTCCAAAGCATCCCTGTCTTTTCACCTTCTGACTGAATTTTCCCTCCTCACAAATAAATATTTGGTACTTTTAAACCCAGTCCCAGGCAGTGACAAGATAATTTGCTTAGACCCACAGTATCTCTCTGCAACACTACTGCCACCATCAACACTCTCACACGTTAGCAGGCTTCAAACGAGGAGTACACTGTAAGCTAATTAGTCAAAATTTCAAAACATGGATTTGTCTTCAGGTGAGCAGCCAGCATACAGAACACACTTTGAATTTCTCTTCAAATGTGAGTTAAGCAAGAGAATGGAAAAAGAACCAAATTTTCAACCAAATTAATTCTGTTGGATACTGAAGTAGCTCCCAGCAATCCATCAAATGAGGCTTTGTTTCACCACATGAGGATCCATCCCCACATTAAGGTACTTTAAATGTTACAACAAGGAGAATAAATTTGCAAAGGACAGAAGGGCAAATCATGGTCCGGAGAGAGAAGTGAGACAGGTTTTTGAATTCCTGCAAAGGAGGCTTAATTATCCAGAACAAGAGCTTGTCTTAAATGTCAGCGTTCATATACTTCGAACGTCGCTGACTGAGGAACTCTTCAGAAGCTCTGCAGCTGAAATGTATCCAAGAGAAATGTGTTTAGAGAACTAGATGTAACTTTAAACAGAACTGTAAATTTGGGGGGGGAAATGCTGTTTATAGGAAATGAAAGTGCTAGAAAGTCTATGTTTAATGTGTTTTTTGGTCTGTTTTGATTTGTCTGTTTTAATACCATTATTCTATTTTTAAGGAATAGCAAACAAAATACTAAGTCACTCAACTCCACTGTTCTTAACAGAGAAGGATATAAAATTAATATTCCTCCCTGAATTGAACATACTGTAGCTGATTATCAATGGCAGGCTGAAATTAGCACTGTTGTTATAAGTGGATATATGGTACCCCACCACCTTCACAAAAATTGCAGATAAAGAAATCCTGGTTTACAAATTATTTAAATAAAGATGCAATTTCTGCCTGCTCCGAACGGGGGTGGACAGAGCCAAATCGCGGCCTAGGAGGGCAGGCGAAGCTTTGGGCCAGGTTCACCTTGCCCACCAGTGGCAAAGGTGTGAGAAGGAGGTAGGAAAAAAGGTGGAGGGACTTCCTCGTGGTGGGAACGTTTTTGTGGAAAAGAAAATCCACGGAGAAAAGCCGAAGCTGTTTGGTTTGCAGGGGGTCTTGTACTCCCATGGTCTGGGCGTGGAAAACACACAGTAACCAATGCAACATTAACCAGGGAGTATTACCAAGGCAGGGAGAAGGAATTACAGCAAATGGGAGAAGGGGTAGGCGGGGAGGAATAACGAGGACCAATTAACTACCAAAGAACATAGAACTCTCTGGAAAGGCAACTAAATATGAGAAATAAGGGGAGGGGAGGGCTGCAGCCAATGGTAAGGCACAGATTTATATATTTTTCACAGCCTTATGAATGCTCAAGGCTTTTGGGCTGTGGCAGCATCAAACCAATGTACCTTTGGATCCACTTGATCTGGCTGACCCTGGTTTTGGCCATGGTTCACCACAACAATAGATGGTCTAACAAATATCAGAATTAAGTACAGTGATGCAGACTTCACTTGCCCTGCTTTGCAAAGACATGACGCTGTTGGGAAGTGAGTCACATTCGCAGTTAGAGTCAACATAGGCAAGGACAGAGATCCAGCATTTTTGTGCTGAAAGGTAGGGGGATTGCCTGGAGAAGTCCTGGCATACCAGAATCCTGCTCCTTTTCCTGCCTTTGTCGTGGATAACTTCATATTGTTTTAACTGTATCAGTGAAATAGGGCAGCAGTAGGGTTCCTCTTCCCAATTCCTTAATTGTAAGACTAGCACAAGTCCAATTTCTTAACCAAGGAGATGTTTGGCTAGAGGGACAGAATGCCTTTTCTGAATACTTAGCTATGCACAGACTGCACAGGAAACCTAGTGGAGTTTGGCAGCATTTTCTCTGAATCTGGCATGTACCAAAGCCTTTGGTGCTGGAGCAGCTTCAGTGTTGATACAATGCTCAAAAAGATCTTATTAGCCCCTGACGATGCTCTACTGAGCACATGTAAATTCTGATTTTCAGAGGTTTATACCTCAGCCAAATCGAAAGGAATTTTCTTACAGATAGCAAAAGTCTCTTTGACCCAATGATTATTCTCCTGCCAAATTTCGGGTACCTACTGCAAAGCCAAAGGACCACTCAAAGGACTATTCAAAGAAATGATTTTACAGAAATCTGATACTGGCAAAAGCATCTACTTGGCTTAAGCTAGTGGGCAAAGTACAATTTTAAACTATAATGACACAAGGTGGGCACCCATTTTTACATCAGTTAATGATTCACCAAAAATGGAAAGTTTTAAGGAGAGAAACCACCTGCAATTTTGTGTTCACCTTCTCCAAAAAAAAAAAAGGGTGGGGGGAAAATTAAACTTCAGAAATTTTTTTAGTATTTCCTTTTCTGTTTTAATTGATAGCTTTCCATTTTCATTTTGGGAATGTTTAAAGTATGGTTTATGTTTAATATCAAACTTTCAAGTAGGTTGAAGAATATTAAGTAATACCAACATGAAACTAAATAGTTGGTTCTTAGTTGTATTAAAAATCAGTTCAAAGAAAACCTACACATTTTTAATTTTAAAAGGAAAAAAAGCTTCTATTCATCCTCCACTGTTTTTTTCCTTATTTATTCAGGTTATCAAGGAAGCTCACAATCTACTTTTCTGACACCTTAACTTATGTTTTGGTACATAATTTCACTAGGCACTGCAAAATACCCTGCATCAAAACTGCCAAAAAGTTGAGATTCTTTCCCTGTTCCTAAACACACTCATTCCCATTGTTAACCTTATGCTGGCTCTGGAGTTTCCCTAATTGCTTCACTATTCCATTCACCTCACTCAAATGGCATCATGCAAACACACTGGGAGTCGGGAGGGGTGGTAAAAAAAAGTGGTTTTCAACTTTTTTAGTGTGTAAAATAAACCATCACAACTGATGAGCGTGTAAGTTTAGTTTTTTACTTTTTTCTGAACTAATTAAATTATAAGTTAAATTATATACATTCACTTGTAGATAAGTAAATTTATAGAAGAAAATATGAAATCCCAGGTAAAAACAGAGTTATGTTTTCCAAAAAATATTTCCCAGAAAAACATGAAGCAAGTACTTATTTCCATACTTTGCCAGAAAATGCTTTCATATCTACTTAAAACACTCAAGTTACACATTATGCTAAATTATAGCTCCTAAAAACTTTTTTATATTTCTCACATTAGCACTACTAAATTTTCACAAACTGAAGTGTGGCAAGGCTTTTTAACTCAGTAGCTCTTAATTCCAGACACTTTATTTGCAGTGATGAGTCTGAAGGACTTGAATTTGATGTGAATATCAGGCAATGGGTGCAAACAATCATATGTTCATCAGCCTGAACCAATAGTAGCAGGCATTGTGCTGTGAATTTACCAGTCTCTGCAGTCTCAAATGAAAGATCTCTGTGCTGAAGTTGAGATTATATGCTGTAAGAACCACTAGGGATGATGAATGCTCAAGTGAGCACTTGCTGCTGGCCTTGGACTGTGAAGCTGCAAGAAACACTGATATGAACAAAGCTAATGCAATTTCTGCTACTTTAGGGCCATTCAGCTGTCTACCGATGTGAGCAGAGATTTGATGGACACAACAATCTCTGGCTACTTGCTCCCAAGAGGCAAATAAACTCTACTTGCAGTTCTTTATTGTCCTAAATTTTTAATCTGAGAATGGTGGTATAGTCCAAGAATCCCCTGGAGGATAATGATTGAAAGCAGAAAAAGTACAGCAAATTTATTAATTGTTCAGCCAAGCTGGGATAGTTTTTGTTGTAACTGTTTTCTTACATCAAGAGTTTCCAATGAGCAGAAAAGTGACAGATGTTCTCAGGAGCTGGACAACACCTCTTGCAATAGTTTAAAATTAAAGAATTCATCATGAAATTGTTCCCACCTGAAGTACAGCAGCATTCTCTCTGTGTTTACGTATGGCTCATAATCCTGGCAGCTAGAGGTTCAAGGCCTAGAGGATTAGTCCCCTGTCCAAGCCTTAAGGGAGTTTGCTCCTTTCAGCAGCATTAGAGAATCTGAGAAAGTCCAAATCCTAATTGCATTTAGAACCACAGCATCATGATCTCCTTTCTGAGGAAAGAATACTTCTCTCAGGCTCCCACAGGTGAGCCACTAACAATAGTCCGACAGACAGCAGTCACGAGGCTGCAGCACAAAATCCATGCTGCAAACACTCAGAAACCATTCAGGCTGTCCCTTCTGGAAGGGAGCCGTGAGGAGCCAAGTTTTCACAGTTCTAGCACCAGCAGAGCCTGGCTTATCCTTTTTACAGTCTCCCAGCAGTCCTCATTTGTTATAGGAATGGTTTGTGAAAGTGATTTGAATACCGAAATATATTAACCTTCATATGACTGAAAACTACGTACATCATTAGAAGCATTTTTGAAAATGTCAATAATTTCTCAGTTGCTGTTTTGTAGGTGTGTGGGTGTGTTGCTGGTGTCTATCTGATGTGAGTGAGCAACTGATAAATAAATTATTTGGTTTTACCATTTTTCCCTATAGAAAGTCTGTCTTGGACTGCTTTAAGTTTTAACTATTGAACAGACTTGCGGGGGTTATTTTTCACATGGTTTAATTATTGTTCACAAATTATAGGTATGAGCCATGGACCAATATAGTCAAAAGACAATGACGCCTTTTGATGAAAGAGGAGATTAATTAGTACTTGATGACTTCTCATGTGGCTATACCAAAGTCCAGTTATTTTTAGGATTTCAGAAGAGGGTTTTATGTGCATTTGTTTGGAGATTTTTATTCAACCAAACTATGAACACTGAGATCTTGTGTGCATCTTGCTACTTTTGCCATTTTTCGTTTGTTTGTTTTCTCCCTATTTCTTTCTTTCTTAATTATATGGGTGATGTTGAAGCTGGAAGGACAGAAGACAGACATTAAATTGCAGTGACCAAACCAGCATGGAGAAAGACCATCTGCAAGCAATGAAAAGCTTGGCCTTGTTAAGTGTAAAACATACAGAGAGAAAATAAGTAGCAGAGATACTGAATGAAAGGATATGAAGAAGCTGCAGGAACAAGGGGATTTTCTTTTACTTTCATTCCTTAATTCTGTTTTAGTAATGCTTTTTCATGTCACCAAACACTACAAATCACAGGTAAAAGGGGTTGGTGTTCATAAAATGTTTTGTTCTTTAGTTTCTGTGAGAAGTTGCCAAAAATACAGAAATAACTGAAGAGTTCATAGATTTTAGTACTGGTTGAGACCTAGACATTAATTCTTAATTCTGCAATATTATTTGTAGAAAGCCAAAGTACACAGTTAGGCCACTTTTATCAATGTGTTATTTTTTTAGATATAAATAGCTTTCAGAAATATACTGGTACAAATTGGTGCAAATATTCAGAAATTACACATAGAAGGAGGTTAGGCATTTCCAACATCCCAGGTCAGCAGGAAGAGTGTTCAGACGTCAAGTTCATCAATTTTGTGCCTATTATACATCCTTGACAACTTTTCTGAGATTTCTGTGGTGTTGTGATAAAATGAATATCCTTCCAGTAGGCAATATATTTATCTCAAATTTATTTACAGCATGGAGGCTGGCAAACAGCTTTCTGATGATAGAAACATTTTATTCAATATAGCCTTCTGAAAAAGGTTAACAGCTTCCAGATAACTCAATGGCATTACTCCAGCAGATCTTGCATCCCAGGGGTTTATGAGTGAGTTTAGTAGATTTAAACTAGTACTTTTTCCTGGCCTTTCCAATATGTACCTTATCACACAGATGCCTTTCTTAGATGTGCTCATTTACACGCCCTTAGTCATTTAGGCTCTGCATTGTAATCACTGGAAGTAAAGACCCTAAGTAGCCTGATAGTGGTTTCTCTTAATGCCACTTTACACCCTTCTAATAGCAACAGAGCCATAAAAATAATGTAAATATAAATTACCCCCGTTTTAATGCCTCTTTATATTACCAGAGTGATGTGAAGTGCCCTTCTTCCAAATGGGAATGAGGCCTCAGGAGCCTGAATTGATGTAACTCGCATGCTGATGGGTGAAATGATGGAAACAAAGCAAGCAAACTATAAATCTCTCAATAGTGCATCTTCTTGTACTTTCCTTTGGCTCCTTGGGCAGTACCTCAGATGCCCTCAGGCTTCCGAAGAGGACGAGGAGTGTGGCGGCCTGGGGCTCAACCCTTCCCTCAGCTTCACTGCTTAAACATGTCTGTGATTACAGACCAGGCACCTCTTCCTCTACCAGAGATCCCAGGAGCAAAGCTGGGAATGAGGAAGTGCAAATTTTTTAGTGCTGAGCCCAGGGTTTGCCTTTCCAGGGGCTGTGGGACAAGGAGGCTGGGGAGGGAGAACAGGGCCTCTGTGCTCTCCTGATGGTGAGCTGTGATTCATCCCCTGAGGGAGATCACTCCCACCTTTTTCAGAACCTATTCTATTATTACTTTCACTGAGGGAAATTGACTTCTTTGCACTACTAAGAGTAACACTCTGAATATGTGGGTTACAATACCTGTTTTGCCAACATTCCCGCTTTGTGTTTGCTCCTTGCTTAAATATTTCAAGGACAGACAATGTCTTTGGTCAAAAGTGCACTATAACAATATCAAAGGATGGGTGAGTGACAATCAAGCTGTAAATGGAAAAATGCAAGTATTTTAACTAAGTAATTAAGGATTTTATTTCATGTAAATCTTTCTATTACAAATACATGTTGCTATTAAATGTTTATTAAAGCCAACCACAAACTCCTAGGAAAACAGCGAATTTTTGACACTTCCACAAGTAGTGAAACTTTTTTTTTCAAATCTCACAAATTTCAAAAGCATGGTAATTGTAAGTGTTGGTGAAATATCAACATGTATTTTGATTATCAAATCCACTTGTGTGGTGTAACTATACATAATTTATTATATATTAATATTAGCCATCATTATAATCCCTTAAGAGATAAAAGCCCAGATAAATCAAGTCTGGCAAAGTAATGAACCGATACCATCACTTTTTCTGTTCAAACAGAATGAATAATGATATCACGTCAGTCTAATGCTAGAGATATATTTTTTCTTCTGAAATTTCCTGTCGTAATCATTCTTTGAAACTCTTTATTTTCCCTAGCAATGCACTATGGTGTCACCACAATCTACCTGGCATGCAGAGAGCAGCTCAGGAGCAGCTCTCATCAGTGAACTTCTGTTCTTTGACCACATTCCACAGCTTTTGCACAACAATTTCAATAATGCAAATTAAACATGGCCTGTTTAAACATTGTAGCTGAAAAATTTGGTTTCATACAATTAAACAATTGTTATCTTACCCCTCTTCTTTTAAGCAGTCACAAATCAAGAGACAACTATTCCAGCTCATTATTTGGGAAAAGAAGAGCTCCTATCTAAAAACTGTTGGTCTCAGTTCAATAATTTTAAAGCATTGTTTCCATAAATCAAAAGTTATCTTTTATTAAAAAAATGTAGTACTTTCAGTGGACAGTATTGAAAGTTAACTTTTTTTTTTTAAAGCATTTTCCAGGTGGCTGCAATTCTGCCACTGTCTCATGCAAAATATGCTGGAGTTAAATGGAGTCAGTGTTCCTAAGGGCAGGTGAGTGTTTAATTAAATCAAGACATGAGGTACAATGTTGCAGTTTGCGATGCTGAGCAGTATGCCTCATAGATGTGCTGGAAATGCAATGTTCATCTTGGCAAAATAAGACTTTTGACAATTTTGACTATTTAGGCAAAATCCTAGTATAGCTACATCACCCACAGTATTTCCTGTGCTCAGTCAAAAATTAGAGCAGGCTTGGGTCAGTCTCATTTTTCCACACTGTATGCAATGTCTGAAAAACCTTTCAGTTATGTTTAATTTTGAATCTTTTCAAATGCCAGAAAAGAAAGGCCACATTTCTGTTTTGTAACTGTTGGGTCTTCGCTCTGATGCAGAGAAAAATGTGATGAACCTTTGGACCACTATAAGAAGTAGTCTTAAAATAAAAAATAAAATTAACTATAAATCAAATGTATTCTGAGATTCTAAACTGTCTGTGTCTCTCAAAGGCCTTGAGAATGAAATGTTTCACCTTCAGTTTTGGAGATAGTACGTAAAATATTTATGATATAAAATGAAGACTAATTCTGGTTACTAACTCCAGTACTTTAAAAATTTACTAGGTGATGTCAGTTTTTAATTGGTCACTAGATATTGTCAACCTGTATAATGATACGGTAAAAACAGGAAAATGTCAAACATGAAGAGCTCATCTGGAGATGTTTCAGGTCTAAGGCCTTGACAATGCAAACTTGTGCATTAGTAATTTATGAATCTCTGAAACCATTATTTGGCATCAAGAGCAACTGGAATGGAGTAGATGGTGCAGCACATTTTAAAGACTCTCACCCTCCACAGCAGTCTGGGTGCATCCCAAGTGTCATTGGAGAACATTCCCTGGTCCAGGCTGATGCCTGCGCTGTGCCTGGGGATCGCTCAGGAGGGTGCTACATGGACAGGACCAAAACCATGGTAGGGACCGGTTACGAATAGCAGAAACAGCTGAGATTCCCATGGTCAAGAAGGTTCCCCAGCATTTTTAAATTGCTCATATAATAATATAAATTTGTGCCAGCAGCTTTACTTAAAGCCTAGAAAAGAACAAAGAAGGTACATTTTCTGTGACCACATCTGAATCAATTGTTTAATACAATTGCCATTTAGCTTCTCTTCTCATAAAATATGTAAATTATATTCCTTAGTCCTTTCATTGTAAGATGCATTTTCCACTTCTATAATCATTGTCTTAGCCTTTTTTTGAAATTTCCTCAGGCCACAGACTTTTTTTTTAAACTGGAATCAGTAAGAGATAAAGAATTATTACTGAAGAATTACTTCAGTGCCAAAGACAAAAAACCAAACAAAAAATACCAAACAAACAAACAGAAAAAAGAAAGCGAAGTCAAGATGGCTTTCATGTAACTTGGTCTTTCTTTCAGCATGCACATAAATAATGGCATTGCACTTGGAGCTTTAGTTGAGTTCAACTCATTATTTATCAAAAATCCAAATTTTTTCGCAGTTTCCATCCTTCAGATATGGTTGCATTTTATTCTTAAAGACATGGGTTTACACTTTGGCATACTAAAGAACAGGTCATTTCTTTGCAGCCATTTTGCTAACAATGGCACACTTGTCCTTTTTACTGCATGCTGGTTCCCTGAACCTTGTCCCATCCAGAGATGTTATCAAGAATGATATTTTCTTCTTATTATTTGTTCAAATTTTAAATTGTGTAAAGCAACAAACACACCCTTTTGGGTCTTCAGTAGAAGTATGCCTGGGAAATTTTAAAAAATATTAAAAACCCAGGGATATAACTTAAATTTTCTGGATACCACATGACCTTGGATACAACTGTTTATTTCCTTGTGACAGAAACTATTTGTTGAAGATGGAAAAGTTGTATGTATTAATATATATATAAAAAAATATTTACATATAGAAAGTGTATGTAAAGCCCCTCTACAGTTTCTTTATCTTGAAGCAATAGTATTGATATCAACTAGAAAGCTCACAAGAAAATTGTGGGTTATATTTTACATAGTTAGAAAAGGAGAAAGTTCAATCTTGTATTCAACCTAATTTCCATATGCAGAATAAATTGAGGACATTTTTCAGATTACTTTCAAACAGGAAAAACATAAAATCTATACTGAAATCTGATATTTATTTTAATAGTGTGTTGCTAAAAAAATTACCTCCTGGCATTATTTTTGTGAGATATTATGGAAAATAAATTCTAGTTAGGTTTTTTTTTTGTGCAAATTGCAAAGCAAAACTAAGAAAACCACAGGTTTCGAATGTGTAAATAAGGGCTATAATTTCACCACGTGTGCCACACCAGCTGCTCCATCAGGGAAGGGAAGCCAGGGGATATCAGGACAGGAGTGCCACTACCCAGGCCCAGCCAAGAGCTCAGTGTGGGTCAGAAAAGCCCATGGGGATGAAGAAGATCCCAGGTCAAGGCAGCCAAGCAGGGCAGGGGCAGAGGCGGCCAGGGGGAAGGGGGGCACACCTCTTTCACAACACTGAACCAAGGCTGAGGAGCCACGTGCCAGCACTGACCTTGAGCAGGCTGCAGGCGAGCAGACTTGACCTTGACTCAGGCAGTGGAGCCTGCAGGGTGTACTCAGGATCTTCATAGGCAGTATAGACAAGACAGCCCTGTTTTAGGAGGGAAAAGGGCTGAGGGGATGCAAGCTGTGTCATGTCACTTGCCCTCTGGTGCAGCAATTGGTCTCATGTTACTTACTGGCACAGACAGAGCCTCCAGTAGTTGTTTGCTGAAAGACTTGTACAACAGAGATCATGCTTAGGTCACGCTTAGTCTGTATCACGAACTATGCAACCCACCAATTGAAACAGGATCTGTCCAGGTATTTGCTACAATTTCAGTATGCAGAACACCTATCTGATCCATTGAGCAGATTTAATTCTAGCACAGAATCAGGAGAAAACCTGCAAAAAGATGAGGTAATCACTCCGTGGAGTTCTTGCACTTAGTTGCTTGTGGGATTTTTTTAAAGCAATGCCTTCCAAACTGCCTGCCTTGCTACCCAGATGGACATGACTGCACTGCTCATTTCACATACACTTGGCAGTTTACCTAAGGTGAAAATAGATATCTCAAGATATCTCACACACCTCAAGAGATGGATGTGTTGACAAAGAGAAGATGTTGAAAGGTACTATACCTTTTCATACCTCCACAATCTGTGATTTGTCTGTTTTTGTCTCTGGTTTTGATCTTCATTGTCATGTACCATATTGAGCAAGATCAGCGAAGAGCAAGTGTGCGTGGCTTTCATCAGCACACACCTGCAATTTGTCGGTGTTGGCATTTCAGGACTCATCTCTCCTCTGGGTTAATCTCATTAGACTGTGTGTGTCAAAGCTTCCTGTAAGTCAGCTTGCTGCTAATAGAGTCGAGCCAAGGAAGACTTCATTCCTGCAAAATGTTCTGCTTCTCTTTCAGCTGGAGTTTCAGTGTGTCATCATTGACATCAAATTAGTTTTCTTCTCCTCTGGATAAAATTCAATAATGTGCATAAATAATCACATAAAACTTGCCAGTTTCCTCATTACTGGCATCATAAAGAAGAATTTCAGTTTTAGACAAGACTTGGACAGGCTTTGAGCACACATTTCCTTGAACATATCCATGATTTATGTTCTTTCTGTTACACAACTGTTGCGATTGGTTTTGGGCAGATCAAGTGACCTGTGTAACAGTCAGCTGGATCACAGCAGAGATTTAAAAACCACTCCTATGGGTGATGATACAGGCCCTCCCAATCCCCCTTTGTCTTGGCTGGCTGTTGAAACATGGTGCTGGTGATGCTGGGTCACAGCTCATATGGGAGATGATGGAGCAGATAACGCTGCCATCAGCACAATCTGCTCCTTATCTGCTCAGCACACACAGAAGGCAGGAGGGCCTGTTCCCCATATGCCCACTGAAGTCTACCAGAATGAGAAACCCCTCAAATATGAAGACATCCAGCTCCTATTATACAGACTTTGTCTTTTCTCTTCCAGTACTACCGTACTGCATAAATTGCACTCAAATTTAGGAGGCACCTTGCGAAAAAAAACCCCATATGCATTCAATGATGATTTAAACCTCAACATATTTTTTTTTATAGTGAAGTTTTGCTTCCAGTAATTAATTTTATTCCATTTTAGAAAGCTAAACACGGGAAGATTATGTTCTTTAGAAGTGATTACCTCCTCAACAATTGCATGCTTATTCACAAGTTAATTTTCCATCAGTACTGTAATGTTTATTGCACTTGAAGCTCGCTGTTTGCCAGGGAGATACAGAGGTACAGCTGATTTTGGACTAACCAATACTCCTTAGGCATTCCAAGTCATGCCAGTTACTTCCTCTGGTCACCTTTGCAACATCTGATATTTGGTTAAACCGTGTCCTTATGTTTATAGTGCACTATCCCCTTACTCCAAGTATGGTATAATATCTTTTTTTTTAAATTAAACTTATAATTCCTTTTAACTCTTAATGTGATGCATGAAATCCTTAAAGTACCTAAAGGAGGAATAACATTTTGTAGAATTTTTTCATTTCATGAAAAAAAAAAAGAATCATAGTGTGTGATAGATATAGACAAATGAAGAAATCACTTTGAAATGTATGATAGAATAGAATTCTAGCAACTATTGTTAATTTTTGGTGATAAATTGCTAAATTTCTACCAAATTGTCAAGCAAAAAGTAATTACTTTTCTACATTAACTATTCTATATATGTGTATGTCATTTTTCTCGGTGTGGGGTGATCTCATTCTCATCCAGATCAATAGTAATTTTTCAGTTTAACTCAATGGGTGTTAGATTAAGCTTTTCTGGGAAAAGTACCTTCCCAAACCTATTGAACACAAAGATATTTTCCATATAAAAAGACATCTACATAATTATACATTAAAATAACAATGCAATTCCTATTCTACAGGTCACAGTTCTAAGGACTTGCGCCCAAAGTAGCTGCATCCTCTTGAGATATATCCTCTGCTTTTTGCAACACCATTTCCTTACATTTCCTTGGTCTAAATGTACAAAAAATTTAACAGCAGGAGTCACAGTCCTAGAAGTGTAGTGAATATGTAGGGTTTTAATGGCAAAGTACAATTTTGCTTCTCAGTGGAGAAACCACTTCAGTATATTCCATTATTAATTTTAAAATTAGTTCAGATCAAGACATCTTCTCTGAAGGACTCTTAGTTGAAGTTATAAATTGGGGGCTTGTTACATCTGTTAAAAAAAAAATCGCTTCACTTTCATCACTTGCATCTTTCATAAAGAATATTTTTAGACTTTAAGAAAGAGAAAGGGAATTTATCTCTATATATCAGTCATCTCTTAGCATAGTGTCTAGCATGTGGATTCCTACAGCAGCATTTATCATAGAGTCGTGAAGGGACCTTAAAAATTGAGTTGAAGAGACCTTAAAAAGCACCCAGTTTCAAACCCCATGCCAAACCCCAAACCATTCCCCCTTGTCCTATCACTCCATGCCCTTGTAAAAAGTCCCTCTCCAGTTTTCTTGTAGGCCCCCTTTAGGTACTGGGAGGCTGCTCTAAGGTCTTCCCAGTGCCTTCTCTTCTCTGGGATGAACAGCCTGCACTCCTTCAGCCTGTCAAGTTCTTCCATCTACCTTTACCCCATGCCAATATCCAACCACAGACCCACGTTGTCTGTGGACTATCACTGACTTGGTGGACTTGAATACAAGTTTTTAGTAAAATCACTAACTAAAATGAAGATGTAAGAGTCAAGAGACAGATCCTTCATGTTCATACAACATTTGTAGTTGGATTTAACCAAAATATCATCCCAGTCTCTGATGCTTAAGCCTCAGGAAGTTATTTTTATCCAATACCAGGTGGGTGATCTGTTTTTGTTCGTTATGATCTAAGAATTAAAACACTCCAGTATCTCTCCCTAGATGATGAGCGAGAGTGGTAAAATGACTTTGGCAGGCACCTAGTGTCCAGGTACAGTCAACCCACCACATTCCTTTAAAACTGGAAGGCTATTTGGGACAGTCTGTCCAAACTCATCTAGGTCCCAAACACACCCCTGAGCCCACCCTACTGTGAAGCACAAGTCTGAGCGAAGTTATTCTTGGATTACTTTACCACATTTTCTCCAAAAAGAGGGAGAAATACAGTTTTCTCTAAGTGACTGAAATCATATTGTCAACCTGATTCAGTAACACTGAAGCTTCAGTTCAATTTTCTCATTAGCACCCTGACTCAGAGGGGTAGGATCAGTTGTTAGTTCAGGAAACCGTGAAACCAAGGATTATAGCTTTGTTTATGGATTAAGTACTCCTGTACTTAGGGTGACATGAAAAAGGCCTTTGTGAAGTTAATGATTCATCCAGTGATTTCTGAATCACAGAATACCGCCGATAAGCACCTAAGAAACGACAGTTCCAGAGGATGAGGGAGTATTCATTGTGTAATAAAAAGCAGAGTAAAGTGCAGTTTGGGGGTTTGTGTAGTGATATTTCTGTTGATACAGCCTCTTTAGTGCTGAAATCCAGCTCCATAATCTGTAGCTCCTTGAAGAAGCATTTTTGATTTGGCATTTCAGTTTTGCATTCAATTAACAGGCTGGTTTACCCTGAAAGCCAGACAAAGCCGAGGCATTGTCTCTGGAACCTGCAGGTTTTGATGCGATGTATTCGATCTGACCTCCATTCCCCAAGCAGCGTTATCCTTCTGAAAACAAAACAATCCAGAATCACGTACATGACAGTGAGACATTTCCCTCTTATAATAAAGTGCACATCTTAAAGCTTGCTGAGATACTATTTGGCATTGTGAAAAAAACCCAACACCGCAGCACGGTAGGCATCTCAAAGAGAAAAAGTACATTGAAGGGAAGAGAAAACTGCCTGCAAAATCAATGAGACAAAAAGATAAACACTCCACCGAAGCATTGAATGTTCAGTGTGTCTTATACAATTCTTTTAATATAAAAACAGAAACTGACATTTGATTTAACTGAGGAATTAGATAATTCTGACTTCAAAGGCGTAGAAGAAGATTGAACTGACAGATGGAATCAGCTACAAAAGGGTGTTCTTTACCCATCATCAGTAGAAAAGGAACGGAGGATTGAAGTCTCTTCCCAGAGATCCCTGATGGCCAGAAAAACCCAGTTTATTAGGAACATTCTGATTTTGAAAGTACCTTAGTGTAATGCTTAATCTCATAATCTAATTAAAAATATTTTTTTTCTTTTTCCTAAATTAGGACTGACACTGCCACAGCTGTATGTTCTTGTCAGTTCTAATGCAATCTCCCTGTTCATTTCTTTAATTTTCCAAAAAGCATTCAGCACCTAGCAGGTATCTATCAGCTTTCTTTACTTGTCTCTGAAAAATGAAGAGTCTTGAAATTTATGAAGGTAACTCAGTGAGCTTTTACATTATCAGAATAATTATAAGGAAGTCAGCATAAGAATCAAATTTTTTCTATGCATGGCAGAAGTAAGGAAAATTTAAATTCCCCAAGACATTTGATTTAATGCAGCTGTAATGATTCTTAGCTAGGAAAAAAAAGATAGGATTTTTGTATTTGGCAACTACTTAGAAAACAATAATGCTACTTCAATTTATATATTTTTTTTTAATTTTATTGAATTCCTAAGTCCTATATGAGCAGAAACAGGCAGGGCAAAAGATGGATAAAAACTTTTTCTTGATTCTGAATTGCGGGTTTGCTAATTTTACTTTTATCTAAACACATGTGCTTTCTTTTGATGCTAGAAAATCTTAACTTCCGCATAATCTTAGGAGCTGATGCAGTGATTCAAAAACAGCTATATTTTAATACACACAAAAAATAATTATACCTTAATTTTTTGGGAATTATGGTTACTTGGCTTTTATTTTTCATCTTCACAGCAAGCACAGAAAATGTTTTTCTCCACAGTTTTGCTGACATCTGCTTTGTATGCATCACATCTATGCATCTTTTTGATGTGTCATCTTTCTCCTCCTTGTCACAGGTGAATAAAGGACCTGGCCATAAACTTAACCTTAATATTAAATATTTGTGCCAAGAATCCCTGCTCTGATTTCTGAGCACTGGAGTGACTAGTCAAAATCCAGGTCTTTTGAAAAGCAATGTTGGTTCTTCCCAGGCTGCAGAGTGTCAGGGCTGTTTGCCTGCCTAACATTAAACAGCAGTTATGTTTTCTTCTACTTCTGTTAAAAATTAATGAGACCAGAAGGATGTAAAAAGCTTTGTTGTTCTAAATTGCTTCTAAAGTATTTCCAGAACATGCTGTGTGAGAAAGCCTTTTAGTGGCAGAAATATTGCCACTTGAGAACCTAGAACCCACTTTCCACAGGTGGTAATGACATTTCCCAGAAGAAAGAGAGAAAATGTTTGAGGAAATTTTCCTAATTAGATGATAGAAAATAGGCGCAAATGATTGGGACATAATTTGTGTGGAAAAGGAATGAGAGAGGAGAGAACAATCCAAAGCAGGTACAGAGTAAAACAGAGTAAAACAGATAAAGCATTTCCTCCAAAGGCTCTCAGAAGTTAGAATTTGAGATCTTGTGCAATCTATGGGATGCTGGAGGCTTCCCACAACTCTTTTTCAATGGAAAACAGTTGGGGAGGATTCGATATCTCCTCTTATAAAGAAAGGACTACTACTTGGGGTGGATTTTGGCCACTAGAGAAGAAGAATACAGTGCTTAATTTTACTGATCAGAAAGAGATTTATTTACCCTAAGAAATATTTTCAGCTGCTTTTGTGAAAAGTATCCAACAAAGAAGCTAGATGTTAGATTTGAGATGCATACGTTCTGTAATAAAAATCCTACATATGATAATAATTCAGGCTTCTTTAACCCTTAATTTCACACTAAATCAATGAGAGCATTCCTTTATTTGGCATTGAGTAATTTTACCAGCAGCAACAATACAAAGAGTTCTGAATTTTCCTTGTGTTAACCTTCTGTCAAATCAAAGCAACTCTGGTCCATCATCAGGTCTAATGCATCATGTGAAATTAATATACAGTAGTTACTGACAGGAGGTCTGAATTTTCTATATTAATTTTAATTATAAAATCAAATGTGAAGACAGATTCTTCGTGATGTAAAGTAAACTGACCACAGTAATTAAGAAAACTGATATCTTATGCCCCATGTACAAGTCACAGAGGATCACACAGAGAAATCATCCTTAAAATAAAACTGACAGAGGATGCTGTAAGAGAATGTGAGAAAGATCTAGGAAACAATGAAAGAGCATCCTTCCCAACAGGAAGAAGCTGATTCCTGCAGATCTTCAATTATATCTCAAAACATAATTCTTCAAGAAGGAGCACACTTTGAAAGTTCCACAGAGGATGTTTCTGGCAGAAAGGATATCTAATATCAAAGTTTTGTCATCACAAGTGAGTCTAAGGACACAGGTGAGAATCTGCAGGCAGAACACACAATTAGAAACAAACCTGAAGGTAAAGAAAGCCACAATATTTTGTTACGGGTGCTAATCCAGCCATTCATGACAAAGGGACTGCGATGCTTTGCAAATATTTACAGATGAAAGCCATGTTTTACTGCACTGTTTCCGGTCTTCCTCAAAGTCTGATGGGGTTGAAAAAATCTAGACCATCTGGATCCATGTTGAAGAAAACAAACCTAGTTAAAAACCAATTATTTTTATAGATAGATAGATAGATAGATAGATAACCCTTAGAATTAACAATAATTGGATGATTACTTTGATGGTAATGAAGGACCAGATTACATACAAGAGATATTACTCCCATAATTAGTTTCAACGTTTTAGTACCAGGACAGGCAGCATTAAGTTATACAAAAGCAGTGTTTGTCTCCAACAACCCTGACCACTACTGAGATTTCCAGACACTAAATAAGAACATGGTTTCTGTTCACAGGATGAAAAATGCACCTTTTTTTTTGCCTGGTTAATGACTTGTATTTTGCCTCCACACAAACATGAGCATTTTCATGATGTGTAGTTTTATTTTTTTTCTCTGTGCAGCATGTGCTTAGAATTCAGAAGAAAAAAAGAAATAAGAATTTTAAAGAGAACATAATCACAGAATCACAGAATAGTTTGGGTTGGAAGGGAACTCTGGAGATCATCCAGTCCAACCCCTCTGCCAAGGCAGGGTCACCTCAAGAAGGTGAAGCAGGAACATGTCCAGATGGGTTTGGAATGTTTCCAGAGAGGGAGACTCCATGACCTCCCTGGGTGGCTATTTCAATTCTCTGCCACCCCCAGTGTAAAGAAGTTCTCTCTCATGTTGAGGTGGAACTTCTTGTGTTTTATCTTCTGGTCATTGCTCCTCCTTCTGTCACTGGGCACCACTGGAAAGAGTCTGGTGCCATCCTCTTGGCACCTGCCTTGGAGACATTTATGTGCATTGCTGAGATCCCCTCTCAGGCTTCTCTTCTCCAGACTGAACAAACCCAGCTCCCTCAGTGTCTCCTCAAAAGAGAGATGCTCCAGACAAAGATAAGATTATTAATTTCTGTAAATTAATTGTAATGTTTATGATACTAGGGAAACCGCTGTGATTTTTTCAAAGCTGCATTCTCACAGAAAAGCTTATTTTTATCAGAACTCAAACTTTCCATGGGAGAAAGCAATTTTAGACCTCTTTTTTTCTGTGTTCCAAATTGGCAGTTCAAAATTGTTTCCATCTTGATACATCAAAATGAAATAAAAATGTCACCGGATTTTAAAGGGTATAATTTTTTTTCTTGTGGAAAAAAAAATCATATTTTGATATTTTAAATTTGGATCCTGAGGGGAACAATGAAAAGGCAGCTACATGGAAGGAATTCATTGGACAAAGATTTCCAGGGGAATTTGAAGGAGCTATACAAGTGGCTCCAAATGAAGTTAGGATTTGGAAGCCCTGGGGCTGGCACCTTCCAAAGAGGTTGGGTCTATAAGGGAATCAGGAAAATTGAAGTTCCTTTCTTAAACTGCATTAATTCAAATACAAGAACAAATGCTTCAAACTAATTTCGTAGAGCTCTATCAAGGAAAGCTACTTTCAGACAGATTAATTTGGGCACATAATAACACCAGAAACACTGTTGGTAAATCAATGATAATGGCAATTAGGCTGTCTTGACTCTTGTCACAGTTCACTACCTTTTGTACAACTGCAATATGTCAGTCTCCTCACTAAAGCAACTTTCACTGTTCTGTGCCTTATTGACCAGAATTGTACTAAATATGGGACAAAAACAGTATCCAAGTGGAAGCAAACAAGAGGCTGTGGAGAAACCCCAAAATGTGTTGTTACAGCTCTGTTACTAAACAAATGATATTATCATACGGTGTAAGAACATTACAACAGCTTTTGTTTCTCAGGATTAAGCTATGTGAAAGTTTGTTACTATGCTGATATTATGTATCTACAGGATTTAAAACAAACGCAGCCTTGCAGGATCACCAGTGAAATCACTTGTTCCATGCTCTCACTGCGGGATGCAAAACATTATCTACTCAGTTACGTAAATATATCTTACATACCCATCTAGATCCCAGCATGGGTACAAGATGGTCATTCCTGTTTTG
The DNA here is from genome assembly GCF_009650955.1 of Corvus moneduloides. NCBI lineage: Eukaryota > Metazoa > Chordata > Aves > Passeriformes > Corvidae > Corvus > Corvus moneduloides. The sequence goes on along the minus strand of NC_045477.1, from coordinate 7,384,502 downwards.
TTTATAAGTTTCTTTGTTTCATTTCCAGTACTGAGTCCAATTTCAAGTATACATACTGTTCTTAACACCAGCTAATGTCTGCACCAGCGGGCACAATTGTAGAAATGTATTAAGAGAAGGGTGTGTCAGAGCCAAATTCACTGCTTCTTAAAAATGTCTGGTTGCTGGATCAAGGTTTTATTCAATGTATCTCTTCTTAGTACTGAAACTGTGGACAGTTTAACCTGTGAAAATAATGATAAAATATAGTTTATCCATTAATGGTATAAAGATTAACTAACCAGAAAGGAATTTCCAGGTGGCTTATTTATTCCTAAGTAAGACCTGGCACTTCCAGGGTGGCTGCAGACACAGCATGTTCTGTGTTGTTCCACGGACCTGATGCATGTAAATAACCATAACAATACACGCTGGATGTGCCATGGTTGCACAAGGAGTGATGCAATCTTCTGCATCGCACTCAGCTGCTCACATTCTCCTAAAACCAGGAGCATTTGGTCTCGAACACCTGAAAATGTCATATGACTACACAACAGGTGACAGCAGAGTGAAAAGTTACCCAAAGATACAAATGGGCTGTTCCAAGTCCGTCAGCAGCCCGGCTGCAGTGTTCAGTAGATCACTGTAACTGAAGTTATCCTTTTTGTTTCCAGACATTTTCTCTGAAAGCTCACAGAAAATCAAAGTGTCTCGGAGACACTTGCTTCAAAACAAACCGTCTCCTCACACAAAGATCAATATAACATAAAGGAAGGAATGAAAACTTGTTTATAGGTACCAAAGATTGAATACATATTTCTGTCTTTGCTGTATTTAATGCACTCTTTAATGCCAAGTTCTGAAAATCAGATGCCTTCATTACTGGTTTGGGCCTAAGGCCTAATCATTGCAGTTTTTGTGCTTCTAGCTGGCAGAATCCTCTCTAGGCATCCTGGGTCTTGAGATTTTATTGTTCTAGTTCACACCTATTTCACCAAAATGTGAAAGCCATTGCAAAATAATTCAAAAAATATATTCAGTGTGATAGTTGGACTACTGTTTTACTTGTATTTACTTTTCTTAGTTTGAAAGGCCAAATAACATTTGAGGTTTTCCATATTAAAAAATTCAACACATTTGGCCTGGATAACAAGGAGTACAAAATAAGGTAACACCGATTATTGCCTGGCAGATGAAAATGCCACAAGCTGCCTTCAGCTGGAATAGTAAATGGTTGAATAGCCCAAGGCTCCGTTAAACAAATGACCAGCAAAACCTGTCAGCACAAGTAGGCTGACTTTTACTTTCAAATAATTGAGTATAGCAAAATAAAGACCAGTGGGCAGGTATGCAACATTGTTTTCTTAATATCTTCAAAAGAACCAATAAAAAAGAATTGAAGAAAAAGAATTTTTTAGACAAAGAAGAAACAAACAATTAATGTATACTCTTCAGAAACATTCAGTGGCAAAAATAAAATTTTGAAAAAAAAAACTAAAGGGAGAGAGAGTGAAAAGTGGATTTTGTCCAAATGTCAGTCATGTGTTAAGAGAAAATATAATAACAACTGTGCAAACTTCAGTTTATTTTTAACTTCAAGTCCGTGAAGGGAGGAGAAGATCACACTGTGACATAAAACTGTTTGCTAGGAAAAAGTTAACAATCAATTTGCAATAATAGTTTCCATGGGCTACAACTGAGAAACTGCCATCCCATTTGCAGCATGTTTTTAAAGAAATCTCATTATGTCCTTCAGACAGAAGTACTGAACTTAAAACCCAAGATCGAACTCTTAGAGCGTATCAAAAAAAGTACAGAAAATGTACATCCATCCATTTTTATGCTACTTCTAGCATAAAAATGGATGGACGAACAGATACACATCTTTCCTTTTGGTCCTTCATGTGTATCCTTCTATGTCAAGTACATACTTTCAGAGCAAATGGGATTTCAGTCTTCAGTCTTTCTATCCAGTACATAGTTCATCAGCTGCTGGTTTTTGTTTTAAGGGAGAGTAAACAAATGAGCTGCCACACAGCAGAATTATGGACTTTTATTCATTGAGGATAGTGGTCAGCTTAAGAAAAGTAATTTTGCTTGAGAAATGTCTTGTGTTTCTCTGTGCATCATAATGTTCCAAAACTGTGAAACACGAGAAGGGATATGCAACCTTGCTTCTTTCATGTTGAATTATCTGTCTGGATGGGGAAAAGCCACTTACTACAGATTTTGGTTCTTTATGTGAAACCCATGAAGTGTTTTTAAGAGAACCATTAAATACTTAATGAGGGCAACATATAATTTGCATCATAATACTAATAATAGAGAAAGAGAAAAAGAAACTAGAAATTAAATATAAAATAACTATTTTAGGTGGGCATTATTCCATTGAAAGCCTATAATGATATTTGTAGACTGTTTGTTCATGTGTTCTTAAAGAAAGTGGTTAAAGCATCTAATAAAAAAAATATGTTAAACTTGCTTCAATACCTCACCAGATTTTATACTGACTTTTTTTTCTGGCCATCTAGATTTGACTGTTTATGCCTCTCAGGAGTGATGCCTCAAGGTCAAAGTAGTGCAAATTCATACTCACTTCACTGCCAGTTTTGCTCCTCCAAGCAGTTCAGAGTAAGCTCCAATTCTATTTCCAATTTGTCTCTTGTGGGAAGGATGTTGAGTGTCATTTTTTTTCAGTACTATGATGTGAAATAGATATGTGCTGTCATGCTTCTGAGAGATTTGAGGAAAGGAAGCAACTGATTTCTAAACCAGACTTGTGCATTTATTACCCATCAACATGAAAGTCATGGGGGAAAAATGGTAAATTACAAGATATTACTGTCCTTCAAAAATGCTGAAAATTCAACACACTCATCACAAGAGTTTTGTGGTTTCCACCCAGTTAGTTGATGTTTTATGAATTCCTTATTGTTTTATTTAATAGTTATTTGGGGCAGGTACTGTTTGTGTGTGAAGGGGGTTGTTCGGTTTGGGCTTTCTAAGAACTTTTTCTCAGAGCACTGTTCCTTTATTAGATGCTTTAAATTTTGAAATTATCAGCAGCCATATGCACAAGGGTGATGAGTACTTTCCCTTTTGCTTTTAACTCCCCTTCTTTCTCCAGTGCATGTTCTTCTAGGTTTTTTCTCTTAAATGACCTTCGCCTGTCTTTCTCCAGGAGACAGCACAAACAGGATTTCCTAATAAATGGAAAACTCACAGAAATTATGTGAATGTGGCCCAACAATTCATTCAGTCTAACAGGTAGGAAAATCATGATTCGCCACGGTAATAAAAAGCTATCTTTTGTCTTCTGTGTCAGATAGTGAAATGACTCCAAAAAAATTAGTATCAGGAAGGAGTCTTATGGGATGTTCGGGAATACTAATCTCAATGTTCCTTTTTCTACTGATTCCTTTTCACAGTGCAGCCTTGTCCTCCTTTAACTGTTTTGGACAGAATTTACTCCAAATCATGGCACCTAAAAAGCTAAAAAAGGATAGAAAAAGGGACTTCAGGACTTTGGTAGGCAGCAAACTCAACATGAGCCAGCAGTGTGCCTTGGCAGCCAAAAAGGCCGCCAGCACCCTTAGCAGCATTAACAGGAGCACAGCCAGCACAGCACTGCCTGAAAAAAACCCCAGGCATTTATTACTATCAGGGAAAGAGGAGGGTTGGCAGTAGCAGAAGACAGTACATTCCACCAGCAATTTGCTTCCTCAAAAAGCCTCCTGGATGTAAATCCCTGTTGTCATATAAAACATATCCCATGGATCATGTCCTGCCTGGTGCTCTGCTTTGCTGTTTCACCCAGTGCAACCCCTATAGTCGTAGATGGCATTTTAGTTCAAGACTTAAATAACAAGTCACATTTACATGGCCATTCTCATACATGTCCTTAACCAACTGAGCCATTACAATACAAAAAAACAGTCATTTCTGCTGTTAGCATATACAGGCAACAAAGAAGTTCAGAGTATTGGACCTTAGTGATTTTTTATTTAGCTAGATCAGCTTGGATACAATGGGAAGAGAAATTTGAACAGGTAGAAGGTGTAGTAATTGTAATTTGTCTATCTATTTTTCAAAAATATTATCATGTATTTCTCATAAATAGAGTATTACTTAAAAGTAGTGATAACAGACAGAAAAGCTTTATCCTAAGATAGGAGATTCAAACAGAAATATCATCTTCCTCTGGTTTCCAACACTGGCTTTTCCAGATAGGATGCATGACTGAGGTCCAAAAGGGGCCCAGAAGAATCTACACAGGCCAATGGTGAGCTCAAAAGCCAGAGCCTAATCTCTTAAAGAGATATTAAGATACATCAGTAAGAGTTCCTACCCAAAAATGATTTTATAGCTTACATTAAATTCAGCATAAGGGCTCCAAGGACTAAACTGGGACAACACTTCAACACTTACTGGTAGCCATTTCTGGTCAGCTGGCTAATTATGATGATAGTACAGAAAGCCCCTGCCTTTTTAATCAAGTATAAAACTCTCAGTACTTTGCAGACATAATTTTCTGGAAAGAAAAGGAAGCACAGTCAGCAGTGACTGCCATTCAAATTAAAGGTGAAATATGGTAGGAAATATTCTGGCCATTACAAAACATCCTGAAAGCAAAGATATCTGAAAATTGTCATAAATTCAAGTATGCCATTAATATTTGTGATAAACACAGTGAAAAAATTACAATTTTCTATTTTAGAAATTTCAATATAAATTATTTTTTCTTTTCTGCATTGTCAGATTACAAAGTTCATCTTCTCAAACTAGTACTTTGCAGTCTGGTTTTGGAGTTAAATCAGAATCTAGTCACCATGACAATCTCACCACTAAAATTTTTAAAGTCCATTTTAGCAGAGGATCTTAAGCAAATGCTTAGCTTGAAAAAATATTAGAAATTGTCAGTTTTTCCAAGAAGCTGTATATTGGAAAATGGTTTTAAGGTAAATACATTCTTGCCGACTGGCTTCTGCCTCCTAAGGAAGATATGCACATATGGAATGATGTCTTATATAAATACCAGATTTGTGTGCACAGATGCAGCTGTGTGGATGTGTGCAAGCTCAGATCAGTCTTCTGTTTACCAAAAAATCAGCATAGGAAGTTGAGCACCTGATTGAACCTTTCCTATTTCTGCCATGCAGTGCTTCCTTTCAGAAGTGGTTTTTCTGGACCATTGTTCGTCAAACAGGTGTAGTGGTGACACGAGTGCCTCTTTGCTCAGGTACATTTCTTTCTTAGGAATAATTTCATGGATGCAATGTCTAGTTTGCCCACTTGAATCACTGGTACTATGAATTAATGCCTTGTTCTGAGAAAGTGTGGAATAGAATATTGTTTCTCGAACCAGCTGACAGCAACCCAGAGCCCAGAGGACTTGAAAGACTCTGAAAAGACTACCCACAAGCTATAGTTTTATCCCAGTATAAGAAGACCTCTTCCAGTTCGCACCATTACGTATCCCAGTGCTCCTTGACCTCTTCCTCATCAGCTCAGTTGTTCTGATTGATTGTTCCATGGGATAGAGACTTGGCTTGTCCATCCTCTTATAGATGGAAGAAAGAATGATTCCATGACATGTACTTACACTTCCAGGGCAGGGCTGGTGATAAGGTAGTCCCTGCACAGTCAGGTAAAGAAGTTTCTTATTCTCCTATATCCCTTTGTGCAGATAATCAAGACAAATCCATTTTATTTAACTTCCTAGACAAAGAAATTTATTATAAACCTTGGCCAGAAATATCATATTTTTGTCTATTATTTTCCACAATTTTCCCATTTTGTTTTACCCTTGCACTTCTGTTACTTTTCACTTCCCTAAATACTAAACACCACACCATAACACAAAATATGCTACAAATGTTCATACACACATGATCAGGTGGTGTCTTTCAAAGCTAAAAACAGGTGATGCTACTAAATAAGAATAAAAAGTTGTATTATAACAGTTTCAGGCAAGTAAAGACATGGGGCATTAAGGAAATTCAGTGGTCAGGGATCGAACCTTGCAGCTGGATAAGCAGGATAAGTGATAACAAGCTTTGGTGAGAGCAAGGCTAAACAACAGCCTTCACCAAGAAAAAAACCTCTGAATGTTTTATGTCAGCAATGCACAAAGTCACAGAACAGATTATCCAGGAGTATAACAACATTGAAATTAGCATTAGAATCTCCAGAGCTTTGCAAACAACATTATAATAAAAAAAAAAAAAAAATCACAGATAAGGTATTTCTGCCTGCATATAAACAAGCAATGTTATACTGCTCCTTTCTTAATTTAGAAGTTATGATTTACTTGTAAAATAAAGATAAAATCCATATTCATGGAAGTGGAAAGACTCTTATGCATATTATGAGAGAGAATTTGTTTATTTAAATGGTGAAAAAAAGCAATCAAAGCTTATGCATGTAAGACATAAATGTACATTTATAACTATTGAATATATCACATGCATCCAAAGCATCTGAACCATACAGAATAGTCTTTGCTCGTCAACCCATCCTTCTTTGTGGGAAGATATTTTTTAGCATTAGATCCTGTTGATTCTCACTATAATGGCATTTCAGATAAAATAATTCAAAATTACACCACTGCAACATTAACCAGGACAGTCTTCTAATGCCTCTTTTGTGGCCCATGTTAAATCTTTGTTGGTCTAAAAACATATATAAAAGACAAAACCTGTGACCAACTTGCATTTTCATTGATGAAGCCAAAGACTGTCGGCCAGTTTATCTTTAGACACACAGTACTTTGCTTTCAAAATCAAAGTACAGGTTGATTAAAACCTATACAAAACCCCCCTTAATTCTTGAGACATAGGTAATTACTCCAGAGCAGACCTGAGATTCACCAGTAGAACAGTGTACAAAAAAACCCCAAAAGGTCATTACTTGAGTTCAGTGTACTAATTAAATAGAGAATGATGCTTTCCACAGCTGTTAGTCCAGTGCCTTTCAGTAGAACATTCAGCTTAGGTCTTCTAGAGAGAAATACCTACCTTCACAAAATATGGTACTTAATTTCAGAAAAGAAGTGATTCAAATATATAGAAAAAAATTAACTGTCCATTTGTATGATTATTACCACAGCCCTTCAATGACAATAAATGAAGATTATCTGCAGAAGCTTGACTCTAGCTTTGGATTTTTTTTTTAACAGTAATCAGATAAAATTTCCAATTGTCCCATCCTTTAATTTGAAATGTGATTTCTTAGCTATGAGGAAGCATTTAAAATTTTGCCTTTCCCCTAGCTCATTAATGTTAGTAGGTATAAGGTGTTTTAAAATAAAAGAATGATTGTCACTGGAAAAGGGTTTTTTTTTTTTGCTTAATCATTATCCTTCTTATTTGCTAGACAGTCTCACTGTGATATGATCACATCTTCTCTTCAAACTTTCCAGATGACACGAGATCATGTTTGTAAATGCTTTCCTTTTGAATGTCGTAAAGACAAGTCAGAGAAGATACAGGGATAAAGAATATGTGCAAGCATAAAAACACTCTCAAGGCACTAAATGACAGCAGGATAAGAGATCTTAGAATATTAACTACTTTTCTTCAGCCCAGCAGGATTATTTTTTAAGGGAGCTATATTCTAGAAACATACATCTTGAGAACTTTTCCAGTTTAATTTCTAGTCTTTTTTTTTTTACGAAAAGAACATTTTTTTGGACACAAAGGATAATCGAGGACTAGAAACTGATTTGTTTGTTTGACCCTGCAGAAGTCTTGCATTACTTTTCTAGAAAACCTGCTTTGTAGAAGGTTTTCACTTACCTCATTACATCCATGGAAAGAGGCATCTTTGTTCTGAATTTTATTAGTATTTGAAAACATCTTTCATAGGTTTCTAGCAAAGTACCCTCTCCACATCAAATCAAAGAGTCATAGTTGACATTACTTGCAGTTCGCCAGCTATTTGCCTAAAATAAAAATTTGAAAATGATTACAGGACGGTCGTAGCTGAAGATGTGTCCACAGAAGCCAGAAAAAAATGAAAAAGCAGGAAGTCAAACGCATCAGAATTAAGTAGAATAATCAGGTTGCAGTCACAGTGAGTCTTTCAGTTCTAGGCTGAAAAATAAGTATTAGTATTAACATGGCTATTGATGGAGACTTACAGACAATTTCATTCTTTCTCCATATAAAAATGGGGATTAGAACAAATCAGAACAAATTAGAATAAAGGGTAGATACAGTCACAAAAGAAGGTTTACAGTTACTGCTAGTTTCCTCTCATAGGTTAAAGAAATAATTAGATGTGAAAATATTATGGTAAAAAGGACAGAGTTTAAGTGTAATGGGAAAGAAAATGTAATCTCCCACAAAGAACACAAGTTCTGAAAAGTAGCGCTGTTTAAATGTTTCACCACTAGTTTTCATTCCCACTACTACCAAATTATATCCAGAAATGTCCTTTGTAAGTTTAAGTCACATAATGCTATTAATAAACTCACTGTATTTTCTTTTATATACTTAAAAAAGCAATAGAAGGAAACATCTTGTTAATGGAGAAAATAAATTCATTATATTTTTAAGAATTTTTCTCACATGAAAATATTCTTATTCATTAAAATATATTTAGTTTTAAAAAGACAAAATATCATGAATTTGGATCTGACAGGCAAGAAATCATACACAACTGTCAGGACTTGAAATGTTACCCATCCTGGGGGTGTATAGAGATCACCACCTCCCTTCTGAGGTGATCCATGCCACAGAGCCTGGAGTCACCTGGGCATCCTTGGATAGAGTCCAAACTCTCAAAGAAAACCCCTGAAGAGCATTCACCCTGTTTAGGAAAAGTTATGTGCAGCATGGGATGTTCTCCAAGAAAGAGTCTCCTTTTGGGATAAAAATTAAGTCGTTTTTATAACTCAAGAGAGTGCAGGATGTACCACTTTGAGCAGCCAATAGATGCTGCTAATTTTGACTTTTCACCTGTAATAGCCAAGACATAATGATGATTTCTGTTATTTCAAAGCAATTTGATTTTTCCAGACTATTTACCACTTGCTCAGATGATAAATTGTTGTTGCAGCTCCTTGTTTATGCACCTCTTGGTGGTATCTCAGAGTGCCTCTGGCATCTAGATTCCCACAGTTGTCATTCACATAGTTTCCAGATTTACTTTTCAAGGAAGTTTCTGATTCACAGAGCTACTTCCAGGCTCCAGCTTCCAAGCTGAGAAGCCTCCCTCTGGCACTATTTATCAGGAGATCTTTTATTTTCCCCAGTATTTTGCCTGTTTAACCAGGCCACCTTATTGCTGCTTCCATCAGCATACTCTTAAGGGCTTAAGGTTTACCTTTGAAGCATTTTCTGCTGTCATCACTACTTATGCAGCCCTAGAAAGATCTGATCACCTAAGAAAATCCAGAAAGACTAAGAGGACAGGAGGGAAAACTGAAAATATTTTAAATTCAAGGTGCACAGATTAAATAAAAAAAGTCCTTCACACATTGATTAAGCCCTTATTAGTGACAAGTTTTTCTTTTCCTTTTAGTAAAAACTTCAACCCTCAGCACTAGATACTGAATTTTCATAAATTTGGAAATCCCACTGAACCAGGGAATGGCCTATCAGATAAAATCTGTGTCAGCAAGTTTGAAGAATGAAACTTTTTTCTTTCTATAATCATCTCAGAGTGAACAGATGCGTGTTTGATGATTTGCAGACAGAATAAAAGACTAAGGAAATGGAGAAACAATTGGTCTAACCATGCAGTCATTTACCCAAGCAAGCTATTTCCATTTAAATCAAAAAGCATTGCTTACCTGAGCAAGTATTTCCCACCTACATAACAACTCGAAAAAATGGAATCGAAGCCATCCCAGTAAAGTATTACTTCTGAGCAAAGGGAAAACAGATGAATAATCTTTCAATGAGATAAGCAAAATTTTAACCAAATTTTATATTTGACAGTATATTAAATGTATCACAGAGCAATCCTCCTGAGGAATCAACATTTGAAATAATCTCTAAGCAACAGAGCACTTTCTCCTTGCTGTAGTTATTGTAATGTCTGGTTTTTTTGAGTTGCAGTTTGTTTGGACAATTTAATTAAAGAGCTGAGTTTGAAACAAACTTTTCTCCATTGTGAATTATGTCTAGGATACAATTCTATCTAGTTTTCTTGCCTTGAAAAATCTATTTAGGAACATGGTCGAGATAAACATTTTTATACATTTTCAAGTTTATCTAAGCCTATAGATCTTCACCTGCTGCAGTCTCTAATACTACATGGAAACCATTTGTGTTCAAACAGTTAGGTAAGGAGGAATGTAATTGTGGATTTTTGGCAAGAGTGGTGTTTCTTATTTAATACCCACCTAATTAAGAGCTATCTTGAGACAAAAGAGACTAATACTGAAAATATGGAACCTTAGCAGTTTCAGACATAGGAACATTATGATACACTAGCATCGAGAGATGAAAGTATATTCTTTTTCCTATCTTATTTTCAGGAGGTTCAGGAAACCTGAGGGCTGCTTCTGGCAATTCACCTGGATGCCCTTTTTCCCTTTTATCAGTTTCATTGTGTTTTACAGAATGTACAATGGCCTATGGTGGCATAAGATCACCCACAGAGCCTAAATCTGCATCCAGCAGTGCACAGAATACACATATGCAAGGCATCAATCTCAGGAGGGACAGAAAATCACTTCTTCAGATTTAAAAGCAGAAGGGCAGATTGTGACATTGGCCTGCACTGGAGGGGATATGGAATGGTATTTGCCTATGGGAAAACACTCTGAGCTGCTCATTTCCATAGGAGTTCCCAGTTCTTTTTAGATGGTGTGCTTGCACCATCACGCCCTGATATTTTAGTCAGCTCTTCCCTATATGTCAAACCAACCATAACATCAAAGGGAAACAAGAACAAAGAACAGCCTGAAGTGGTGTCACACTCACAGGTGGCAACAGATCCCTTTTTGCCTTCTTCATTCCTGTGGGTATTCATCAGGGCGAGGAACAATCTGTTGTTTCTCAGGTTCAGCTACACACTTTATAAAAAAAACTAAACCCTACCTGCTTGGAAATAAACCACAGCACACTAAGTCACCATGAACTTTTTTACCTCTGTTCAGTACATAATGATGAAGTGGAGGCTCATGGAATTCCTTTATTTTGCCAAGTCATTAGTTACATTGGCAAAGATGATTTCAGGGAAAGGCAGTGGCGTTGGACTCAAAATGATGTTTACTCTCTATTTCTGTTACAGTGGTTTATTATTACCAAAGTAAGTTCTAAGCTTCAGATTTCTGGTGCCAGAAAATGTACATGGACAAGTGGGATGTAGGAGTGCCTGTTGTTCCTTGGGAAAAGTAGGTTCTTGCTTCGACTGCAGAATGAAAATGTTGAGAGGAAAATAAGATAAATATATAACACCATGGAACCTTATGTTAGCAAATTCAGGAGGTTTAAAAATAAGATAGCAAAATGTAGGCACCTTAAACACCTCTGCTTTGCTGGTGAAAGTTCTTGACTTCACTAATGGTGAAGCCCCAGCCAACAAACGGGACTTCCCACCCAGCGCATCAGTCATTTGTCATTTTGTGGTAAAAAAAAAACTCATGCATTTTCACTCAGGACACCAAAAAGATGCCCAAAAAAACCAATTGATAAACAACTAACAGGTGAGAAAGAACATGCACAGCGAAGTGCAGAACAAGGAAACTGTGCAGGTAGTTGCAGCTGCTACCATCTTATTCAGAAAACTAGAGGTGGAATCCTATGGAGCACAGCTCTGAAGGGCAGAGGAGCTCAAAAACTGGCAGGTCTTTAAAGACAACCTCCTCCAAGTACAGGAATAGTCCATTCAAACTGACAGTAAAAATTGTAGGTGTTACAAGTTGTCATGTGATCTGTAAATTAGTTCTAACAGAATGGATCATAATTACCTTTGTATTATGTAAATAACAAATCTAATCAAGGGAATGATAGAAATATGGAAAAGAAAGATAAAATCCCTAAATCTAAAGAAAGAACAGCTACTCCTATTACTAGAAGGTAGTAAATACGGACTTTGGATAATGTTACACCCTATTTCTTTTCTCTAGCATATTCCCCAAAGAAACAGAGCCGAACTTTTCCAAGAGTAACTCTCCACCTTTTTTTTTCCCAAAGTTTGCTCTCATTTCTGTGTTCTTCTGCACCCCCACACCCCACACCTGAGCTTCTCTATTCTTCCTGTGCTGTTGCTGTGACCATGGGTGCTCTCCCAGCTGCTTGTCCTGCCTCACTATCCCAGTCCATTGGCCATCACTCCATGGTGTTACACTGATATGCTTGCAGGCAAAGTGTGTCTCCTCATTCTAGAACCTCTCTTACACCCACCACTATCTTCTTCTAATAACTTGCATCAAACAAGTTCTTTGCACCTTCAAACTAACTAAAAATGATCGTGTGCTATTTCCAATCTAAATATGCTGAAATACCTCAGAGCAAACCTCTGTTTCTCTATACAATCTCCTAGACATGTTGTCTCTTTTCAAATGCCTTCCAAAATGTTTGGGGTTTTTGGGTTTTGATTCATTCACTTTTTAGATATCTGGTTTAACAGTGACAACTGAGACAAATTTTCTTTAGCACTAGATCTGAGAAAGTCCAGGAGTAGTAAAAGAACTGCTGATAATATATTCTTTAATGGATATTGTCACGTACATTATTTTGCTACAAAAACAGATTTAAATGGGCACAAGATAAAAACTACTTAATGGTGGCAAATACAGTATTATTAATAAAGTGACATATTCCTATTTTTAAGTCCCAGGAAGAGCACTTTCCTCCCCCCATTTATTCTATGTATAATACCTGTTTAGATAAAATATATTTTCTATTTATATAGTTTCAGAATTAAAATGTGCCATCCATCTGATGAAATTCACTCCAAAGGAATTTATCAGTCAAAACAAAAAGCCACACAAGAAGCCAGCCACAGCAGAACTGATACACTATTTGAAGCTGTTATCTTTAGATAACAGTAACTTACATAGATTAAGACTTAGAGTTTGATTTTTAACAAAAAAAATCTTGGCAGCAACTGTTTGAACTATTTAAAAAATAATTCCCTATCACGGAACTCAAGGGGAAAAGCAGCACAGAAATTTTGTAGGATGGTTTACACCGAGGGGAGAGATGGGGCTAAGAAGTTAAATACAGAAGAATAAAGTCCTGCGACTCATGGACCCCATATGTTTGACTAATTCAGCTCCTTTTCATCCAGGGAGAAGAAAATGGTTCCATGCTATGCAAGCATTCTGAGATCAATAACAGCATCCATCGTCATAACCAAGCTATTGAGGCGGATGATGACAGCAGGAGCAGGAAGAGAACAGCACTGTACATAAATCACACAAGACTAGCAGAGAAAAACAAATTGCTGAGGGATTTGTTGCAAATCCTGTGCACTGACTTCTCCTGTGGTCCCAGTAAGGAAAGGATGAAAGCCAGGATCTTGGAACTGGTTCTGATAGTAACAGAAAGGGCAAAAGAGAAAGTTACAGGGTGAGAAACAAGGTGCTACAGAAGTTCCATCAATGGAGGAACAAGCTTCAAGGAGTAGCAAGAAACAAAAAAGCTATAAGAAGAAATTAAACTGTTCTATGTGTAGCATGATAGCTAGAGAGTTTAACAAAGTGTTGGAAGAATAAATGTTTTTCCCTAAAGCAGAAATGTCAGTGTATCCTCACCAGACCTAGCTGTGTGCCAAGAGCTTCAGCAGTTCCAAGAAAGTGCATGACAGTATACAGTCTATCATTTTAAATATAAGGAGGGATTTTCAATCACTGAGGCCCAATATTATAATATGAAGGTCAAAAGATTAGAAAAAAAAAAAAAGAACATACACTACTGCAGGTAAGAGGTCTGAAGAGGCAACACAGGGAGTGCGGAGAGAAAGGAACAGCACTATATTGATTGTTATTAATTTTAAGTATGAAAATACCAGTAAAGAATCAGCAAATTTATCCTGAGAAATTCTCTGTGGCAGAAGTTCTCTCCAAGGCAGCAAATAGAAAGAAGATGTATTTGTTGTGAAAAAAGTTTACAGCTTAAGTGTTGACACTGTACTGTGTCAAAAGCAGCAGCCAAACATCTACTGCTCAGCATGCCTTCCCTAAAAGTTGAAAAGGGGAAAAGGGCACTCCCTCAGAAAGATGGAGAGCTAGGGTTGAGCTGTGGGCAGCCAGCCCAGATACAAGGGGTTAAACAGCACAGGTTAAACAAAAGAAAAAAAAAAAAAAACAAAAAAAAAAAAAAAAAAAAAAAAAAAAAAAAAAACCAAAAAAAGAAAGCAGTTTCACTTCAAAAGTGTCAATTGCCAAAAAAGGAATTGACACAGAATGAATTAAAAAGAGCCCAATAAATTATTACATATTATGAATATGTTTTAGAGAAACATTGTACAAGTTATATGAGTTAACAGGAAAGACCACAGATAATTAATTTACTCTGGATATTAATAAAAGACTACATATTCATGTATGCAAATGATTAATATTTAAAAACATGTTATTACCTGCTTAATTATCATCGATTAATCAATGATAATTAACAAGTGATTAATCAATGGATCTCTATAGAATTGAAAGAAAACAAGTCCCTACCTGAAAACAAGAATGTAGATAAGCAAACTTTCCAGAAACAACTAAATGTACAGAGATGGTGTTTGGCAAGAAATATAATTCAGCCCCAATCCACAGGGAACTGTGAAGACTGACATCCTTCCAGAGACTGTAGAGTGGAGAGGGCATGGCAGAGGCACTGCCAGAGCACTAGGCAGAGCTGAGATTGCACAGAATTATAGCAATGGGTAGGTGAGACCAGGACAGTGGAGACCCTTACATCAACCAAAGCTTAAGTGCAGAAACTCAAACTACATCACCCAAATGGATGCCAGCAGTGTGCTCAGTGGTACAGTACAGTGGTGACTGTGACTCGTTTCTCAAAAAAAGCACAAAGTGATCAATTTCCAGATGAATTTCTATTAAAAAATAAGGGTATTCCGGTTATGCCATAATATTTGCTGAAGCAGCAAAATGGCTTCAGATATTCAAAATAGGTGCAGGTGTGCAATTCAACAGCTTTCCTTTGAGGTGATACAGATGGTGCTTGGCAAAAACTCTGGCATGGTAGGCCAGGGGTCAGGCGAGGCCAGCTGTGAGTATGCAGCAGCCACAGGATGCAGGGGACACGTGCATAATGCAAGCACCAGCAGGCAGGGAAAGCACTGAGTGTCAGAAAGAGACAGCAGCTGACCAAAATTGCAGTTACTCTGGGGAAAGAACACAATCCTTAGAGGGCTACACCAGAGATATTTGCAGCTGTGATGGAGGCACAGAGGACCCTAGGAGTCACTGCCAAATAAACAGCATCCAGCTTACACTGCACCCGCTTCCTCTGACCAAAAGGAGCAAATAAAAAATGTTTCCTATGCAAAATACAAATCAGGAGGAGAAACCTGAGTGGTTCAAAATCAATCATCTCAGTGATAGCCATAGCAAACAAAATACACAAAAGAAACCATATTTTTACATGTCCAAGTGTCTGAATAATAAACTATTGTACCACTTAGGGATGTGTGATAAGACATTCAAGTTGCTGTTCTGTGTATAAGGTGAACAGGTGATGCACTGGCAAATGAAGCTGGATTAGAGATGCATCCTGCTAACCTGCTGCACTTTGTTTGGCAGCTGCTGATTCTTCTAAATGCCCTTTACATCCCATCTGCAGAAAAGGGGGATTTTTTTTCTTGCTTTTCCAGAGGGAAACACATGAGGTGCTTAAAGGACTGCTCAGAGTGAAAGTCCTAACAGGAAATTCCCAAGTATAAATTCACAAGTCAGCAATACAACCAAAAACTGCCTAAAATTACTGTATTTGCCATATACAACTGAATCTGCATTCATTAAAAAAAGCAAGAGGGAATCACACACTTCAAAAACATTTTAGGAAGGAGAGATCAGGGAAGAAGCAAGACGAAGGGAAAAACAATCAGCAGATTTCCCAACAAATCTATAATTTTTCAAGTATTTTGGGAGAGATTAAAAATGCCCAGTGATGTGAATTTGTACTGCAAAACTTGACATTTGCCACAGCATCAATATTCAATTAACAAAAATGCCTAGAACTTGAGCAATTTGTGGATCCTGTGGTTTGGTGGACCTCATTCTCTCTCCAAGTGTGTGCTCCTTACTTTTTGTAATAGCTACTCTACACATTGCATAAAAAGTAAGTGCTGAAGGCAGAAATAGCATTTTCACCTGTGCACTACTATAACAATGACTTCAAAATACCTGGTATACTTTGGGGTAAAAGGAAACCCCACAACAAGTTAGCTTTGTTAGGCTCCTCGTGCAGAAAAGACTGTTGCAATTCTGTTTTCAAAATTTATAGAAGCTTAAAACATTTCAAAAGTCAGGAAATGTACAGAATTGGGATTCTGATGTTGCATAATTACTTTTCAGAGTCTTCTTCACTACTGTATTTTAAACTTAACCCCTATGCTTCCTAGATTAAAGGAAATAGATTAATATGTCTGCCCTAAAGAAGATTTTTGAGCTTTCAAAATCCCATTAAAAGAAACAATCTTTTCCAATGTATATCACAATATTAGTAACTACAAAAAGAAATATTAGTTGCTATGCAATAGATTTAAAATCATTTCAGAGGCTATGGAGATTAGCATAATCTTTTACTACTGAGCACATCAATCATTGAGGGTAGGCTTAAAAACATATGGTTTTGCATAAAAACTGGAAAAATAGTGGCTTTTCAGTCAAAAAAAAAAGAAGATTTTGAGGAGAATTTGCATTCTACTAAAGGAAAGGCATGGATTCATAATCAACATTTTCTGGGAAGATGGGAAAGGTCAACAAGGAATAATTTTCATTTACGGCAAAGACTTGTGTTGACAGCAGGAGAAATATTTTCTAAGAAATGTTGAAATAAATGAGCAAGTCCATTGCTTGGAAAAAAACCCACAGAGATAGGTTAGATAATTTTTTGTCATTGAATCGCCTAAGATAATCTCTTCAAGCAATTTTGAATCCTATGTTACTGTAATTCCCAGAAGAAATTCTGGGTTTGCTACATTTCCTTTCATTTAATAATTTATCTTTTAATAAGTCATTTCTTTTTATATATTTGGGGATTTTTCTCTGCTATTGATTAATTTTCCCCCTTTTTAGTTATATATTGAAATGGAGATTGTATTAGAGTTAAAAATACATATTTTGTGTCTTTTCAGGTTTTTTTAATGGTCAAATCACTAATAGGTAATGGTACTTATAGGTTTGTGACATTTCTTTCTGAAAAGGCCCTGTATTTCTGAACAAAGTTTGCAAATTGATCCACTTCTTATGATTTTTACCTCCAAAGACATTATTTATTACTGCCTAAATATATTTTCCATAAATCAGTAACACACACCTCAGTTTTTGGTTTCAATTTTTGACAGTTTAAACTATCAGTTCTTTGCTGGTAAAGAGAGTAAATTGATTTGTCAGCCAAATCTTAATCTACTGCTGCACCTTCGTTAAACTGTGTAATAATCTGTGTACAGAATATATCTACTCGAGTGCTTCTCAATTTCAGTATTCCAGTCACTCAGAGTGTAAATTTATTTTAGTGAATTTATTTTAATGATATAAATGTATATCTTGTCATAGAGCCTTGCTACTGCTGATCTTTGTTGTTGACATGCCATAGTATTTTGCAGACAACTGGCACAGAAGAGAAACTTACTGAGGCAATTTTTTCTTCTTCTTTATTTTCTTTTCATATGTAAAACTAATAGAGACAGAGCAATCTCACCCACATTAAAATTCTGGATAGGAGGATATATCCACAAAATAAAAAGTTTTTTTGGAGTACTATGAGCAAGACTTTGCCTCCAGAGGAAAACAGAGGGCAAACACATCCTTGTGCAGAGAAGGATGACACTGAAACAACCAATTCAGCAAGAACAGCTGTTATCCAGAGTGAACAGCCGAGTCAACACACAGTCTAAATCCAAAAGAAACAAAATGTTAAAAGAAACAAAAGTGTTTGCAGAGCCAAGGCTATTTTTCAAGACTGTGAAAGAAAAGAAATTGATTAATAGTAGGTTTACCACAAATCATACTTAATACTTTATTCTTCCCTATATAGAAGGTTCTCTGGAATATGATGATCAAGCAATTGAGTGAAGGATTATGTTATCTGTATATTGTATTGAAAGTCGATTTTAATGTTCTGTGAACGTATAGGATTCTTACCAATAGAATATATAGTGTGCTTAGAGCAAGTACAACCAGTATTGGGGCTTGAACAGCTTCAGGGCTTGTCACACGGGTTGGAGTAGCCACAAATAGTTGCCAAACCCTAACCAACAACTCAAATCACACTCAAAAACCTGCTGGTTCCCATAAACAGGGCCATGCTGGTTTCAACAGCCCAAGGATATTCAAATTTTCCAAATTCTCAAATGCTATTGTGATTAGCCTGGAGAAGAAGGGGGACATAAAAAGAAACATTTCATGTAATACCTAAAATTATGATATCTCCAACCAATGTGTTAAAGAATGGCAAATCTTTCAAGATTTAAGCCTAATGAAATCAAAGATACGTAGGCTTAAAACTACTATTCACATTCAGTCAGCCATACTATTAACTTAGTTGGATATTTTTCATGTTGAATAGATTCTACTCATAAATGTCACCACAGGGATATTTGTTCACCCGAACGTGTGTTAGCAATTTCAAACCTTTGAGCAAAGGTCCCCTGTTGTGGCACTTCTGCTGCGATCAGGATGTCAGCGGGTTTTGGGATTGCAGCTGAAATCCTGGGTGGAGGTTAAGATTAATTTACCAGTTTTTAATAACCCAGAAAGGCAGACAGAAAGGAAGGAAGAAAAGACAGACTGACAGAAAGAAAGAGCAACTAGCTTTCTGCATCCAGCAATAAGTTATTCCTCAAACCAGTAGTATTCTCAGCAGTATATACAGAAGCATCTTTCATTTTGAATCCCAATGACCTGGATATCCCACCATAAATAGGAATTGTCATTCAATTAATAATAGGTGTAAAGAAGCATAAGACTGTATAACAGTTACCACAATGCTTGATTTGTCTGATTTATTCTTTCTGTTTTCTAGTCAGTGTGGAATGATGAATGCTTTCTTTTCATTATTGTCTGCTTGAAGTTACGCTTCTAATTTTCTCTCTCAACAAAAGGTGAGAATTCATGTTTGGGACAATTGAATTATCAAAAAAAAAAATCAAACATGATTTTTAACTATAGATGAATGCATTATTCTTCTTTATTCCTACCTTCTTTCCTCCTGTGAATCCTTGCCAGCCTTTCTCCCACAGTGACAGCACCTTCTTTGCAGGAGCAAAATACAATAGAATGAGTTACAGTCTTTTTTTTTTTTTTTATTTAGGGGCATTTCTAGTTATAGAAATACTTAAAATAGCTATTTTAGATTTAGGTTTTCATCCACTGTGAGGTTTATGTATTAAAAATTTTAACATGAAAGAAAAGGGTGATGTTTAGTCTTTTGGTCTATGTTTTTTGGTGATTTCACTGGATTATAAATTCTCTCACAAAGATGATGTTCTTTATTCAAGTGATCCAGTAATTTGAAAATAGTCTAGTCTTACAAATAATTTTACTCCCTGCCTATGTGTGATTTCAGAGGGCAGGCTTCATGCAAAATAGGTCAGTGCAGAATCAGTTTCCAAATTCTTCAAGTCAGCCTAACTAATGATTTTAGTCTTGATCTTTTGCTGAGCTTCATGCAATGAATTCTCTGCATATACCAAGCCCCAGTGGTATTAGCACTGGCTTTGGGGCTGTACTTGTTCTCCAAATCATTGAGCACTACTTCCAATTAAATTCACTGGACTGAAATCAAGAGTGGTGTTTAGGGAAGTAGGTATGGTTTTCTGTGTTTCAGAAACCAAGAGAGAAATTATGAGAAGAAAATGAGAAGGGAAAACAAATTAATAGAATGCAGTGTGAGCAGCAGCAGCAGTCATGATCTCCTCCTTCAGTTTTTCTCTTGGTGTTTCTGCAGTGTGTCTGAACTCCCACATAGTCTCTCTTTGACTTCAACTCTTCTGCCAACTCTCCCTGACCATGACATTTCTTCTCTTGTCAGTTGAGTATCCAATTTTTGAAACAGAATATAATACTGGAGACGTAGTTTCAGTTTTAAAGGAAACAATGGGAAATGATTCCCACCTGCCTAAGACAACCTCAGTTACCCCTTTAAAAGAAAGCAGAGCTGAGATTTGTCTGCATAATGTCAGGGTGGCTTTGGTTCTACTGAAAGCTGCTTACAGAAGAGGTAACATTCTCTGACTGTGCCTCTTGACGCGGCTGCCAGCTTTGCAGGAGAGGTTGCCAGGACTGGTTTGCAGTAAAACTGGTGGAAAGAAGCACAGAGATGTCAAAAGTTTAGGGGACATTTCCACTACCATTTCTTGAAAGGGAATCTTTTAGGCTTTTCCTTGATTCTTCTGCTACAATTTTAGAAAATTTGAACCCCTCTCTTAAAACCAGCACAGAAGGGCTGGAAGTCCCCTATAAATTTCCTAAGTTGTCCCATATGCAAATACACTGATAACTCCATGTAGCCTATTATACTGTTTGCCTCGAACACATACATATAATTAAAAAGTAGAAAATGCATATTTATTGCTAACTAAAAGAACATGTACCAAGAATTCATTGTGTCTTTCTAATCTCCATATCCATCACAGATGTTTTCCAATTACCTGTGTCCACCATAATCCCTCTTAGTCTCATTTGCTCAGTCGTAGGCACAGTATTACAGCATGAGTTACTCTTCCTTTCTGCTTGTAGGACAGGTATCTAGCTATTGCCTTTTGATCTACTTTTACCCACTGCTTCTGGTTCCCTTTTTAAAACAATAAAAGTTAAAGCTTCTGCCTTTGGGAAGATTTAAACCCCTATAACTGCTATGGCTGCACTAAGATGTGTGACTGCCCCTGCTATTCCCTAGCAGCTGTCCAGGACTATCATGTCTCCTCCAGAGAGTGACCCCAAAACACATGCTGCTGACAAGAGGCCCTTATTTGGGCATTTATGTATTAAATTACACATCTTGCAGGAGGCACAAATACAAACAGCATTACGACTTGTAGAAAGGTGGGTCTCAAGAAATTTCTTCCTATTCCTTCAGTGAAAAAAGTCTCTCTTGGGATATAAGGGCCAGGGGCATGAAGGCTGGTGCTTGGTTAAGAAACAGAAGCAGTTGTATAAATGGATGACAGCCACCTTGTTAGCATCTGTGACGTCCCACCCTTCAGGGGAATGACACTCATAGAAGCTCAGGGTTGAAGAGAATTACAAAAGTCAGAGGGACCCCAATAACTCACAAAGTTTTATTAGCAAATTACACACTTGGAATGGAAATTGGTAGGTTAGTCCCTGACGTGCTGTGTAAGGGGTTTGGATAAAGGGGTAGGGTAAAAGGGAAGAGAGAAATAAACAAATACGAAGAGAGAGGGAGGGAGGGAGGGAGGGCGGAAGGAAGGAAGGAAGGAAGGAAGGAAGGAAGGAAGGAAGGAAGGAAGGAAGGAAGGAAGGAAGGAAGGAAGGAAGGAAGGAAGGAAGGAAGGAAGGAAGGAAGGAAGGAAGGAAGGAAGGAAGGAAGGAAGGAAGGAAGGAAGGAAGGAAGGAAGGAAGGAAGGAAGGAAGGAAGGAAGGAAATATTTTGATGGTCTTGTTCCCCCCTTACAGTTCATGTCTGCTTCTTGATCTCATTCCTGTACCTGTGCTGTACTGTGTTGTGCTTATCTGTAGGAACTATAGCAAGGATGTTTGTCCCAGAAAAGTGTTGCCCTTCCTCCCCATGGCCCCCTTCTCCAGCCACATCCTTCTCTCTCTCACAGTGTGATATTACCAGCAATCCTTGGTTTTTTCTGTCAACAATTCTTGTTTGGCTTCACAGCCATCCAGCTATTGCTGTTTGAGACATACACAGAAGTCCCTTATCTTCTGAGCTTCTACAGCATCTTAACAAGATACACTGGTATTGAATACCAAAGAGAGTGATGATGCTACCACGAGAATTGTCAATCCTGACTTTTCATATGCTGTATCTTCCAGTCAGGTAATGTGTTTACATACACACTCCCACATAGTGAGCACACCATGCATTTAATGCAATCCTGGAATTTAACTGAGGTTATATGCCAGCTTTTTAGTAATGCACAGCATCACTATGAATGCCATCTGTTAAAACTGTGGTAAGATTATAGGCAGTTAAACTGCTAAATGTTATTCGTCCGTCTTTTTTAGTCCCCTTCTGTTCACTGAGACTCACTGGAGCATGTGCAGGTTCTGTAACTCCCTGAAATAGGAGGAACTGAAATCAGACTAGTTTTCTATCAGGGAAACATTATCACTGTGTCATTTCTCCTAAGAATTTTCCTTAAGTCTCAGAAAAATTGAGAATGATGCTACCTGGAGATTGCTTGACTCTCCAGAAATGGCCAGCTCAGAATTTAAGAACTTACATGGCATTACTCATTCCAAATGTATGCTTGCTCTTGAGGTATGAAGAAAAGGTTTGGTCAGTAAAGAAGTACTGGCTAAGGACAAGTCTGAATTGTTGGATATCAGTTCTGCTCATCTCATCAACATCTTATTCATAAGGGAGTTCTCTAGAAAAAGTGATGTTGTCTTCTTCAAGGTGCTGGGTTACCCTCTGCTAATTAATCAAGGTAGCTCAAAAAACCAAACCAAGCTGGAAAGAAAGCAGCATTTCAAGAGGAAAGGAGTGCACCTCAAAACCAGCATATTATTTGTGAATTTTCTTCTCTGTATTTCAAAGGAAAACTATAAAAACTAGAGAATAAAAGTTATGCAGAGCAGTGGTACCTTTAAGACTAAATTGAGTGATATCCCTAAAAACCAAGGGCACTTATGGTGATTGTTGCACCCTTCTCACCAAATAAATTACACTTGCAAGAAGTCATCATTCTTAAATACCCATGTTTCTAATTCCTCTACCAGTTATGTGAAACATTCTTAAAAAACTGAAACCTTCTTCTCTTTCAAGATATCAGCCAACCAAAGTATGAGGTCTAGCACAGAATCCATAGTTTGGAGGTAAGATACCAAATGCTATGTCACCAGGCCAGGTTATAAAGTATAAAACCCCACATTTTATGTGTCATAATTAAAGTAAGCTCTTTTAACACTACTAGAAAGCTTTTTTTCCCAAAAACTCAATATTCATGACATCCAGAACTGAAGGTTAATGCAAGTCTGCACAAAATGCATTGGAAGTTTAGTTTTTAATACATATTAAAAAAAAAAAAAAAAAAAAAAGTTGCTTACATTCATCTTCCTTTTAACTATGGAAAGAAAACAAGACTAATGTGAAATAAAAACATGGCTCCTTAAGCTAATTTCAGATTGCTCCAGCTACCTCTTCAGACACTGGAAACACCAGCTTTGCTTCAAATGTAGTCTGCAGACCGTTTTTTAAATTATGACTTCAAACTATCTAAAGACATTTCCACTAAAAAAAAACCAAAAAAGCCTGGTTATATCTACTTGCTATTTGATCCCTCTATTAAAGGGACACCTACAAATGTGAGTCACACAAAAAGAAGAGCATTTTCCATCAAAGTCACAGAATTTTCTCACAGAACTCACCAGTTGCTACAAACCAAAGGCCCTAATCCCTCAAATTTTAACATGTAGTCTCAATTTTACTCTTGTGCATCCCATTGAAGTGAGTAATGCTTTTTAAAGTGGGAAGTATATACATGAATATTACAGGATTGTTGACTAACAGAGAAGGAAACAAGCACTCTTGTACTCACATCTAGGCACAGAAAGTGGTGACATATTCTAGCAAACTCCTGAGAAATATAGTTTATATCTAAAGTGACACATCCAAGTTTTATAGGATCCCTTATAAAAGCATCAGACCTGTTTTCTGGCAACACAAATAATAGGCTTATTATTTGCCTGAAAATAATGGAATCTGAAAGTAAGCACTAGAATTGAGCAAATTGCATATTTAGAGGGATTGGTAGGGTCTCTCTGTCCACTAAACTCTGTGGAAGATACAGCAGAAGACACAGCTTTCCTGACTTTGTACAAAGATATTTCTTTATGTAAGATGAGTCAGATGAATTCCAATTGTTTCAACATGAAATTAAATTCTTACACATCCTATAGGTTTTGGACAAGAAAGGAGTTCAGGGATGCTGGACAACTTCAATGATTAATGTTTGTGTTGCCTATATGTGTACCTCTCAAGGGCAAATTTTCTGCGTGGTTCATTATTAATGGAAATTGCATGCCTAACTCCCTGTACACCATGCAGAAAATGTACTTCTTTACAAGTATCCTGATACAAAAAGTAGGAAAATATTTATTTTCGTATTCTAAAATTATATTCAAAGTATCTCTGATAAGAAGCTAATAAATATGCAAAACAGCTGGAGAGAAAAATAAGCGAAAGTGGAAAGAGGTTCTAGCAACAATTTATTCTCGACACAATAAGGTGATTTCCAATATCTTAATGTAAATAAAAGCATTGTTTAAGGTTATATCTTCTTATACCAGCACAAGACAGAGTATATTTTCTTTGTTTCTCCCTTAGTAATTATAGGGGATTATATAATGCATATTATGTACTTAGAATTACTATTATAGAAGCAAAGAAAAAAATCGTGAGCTCTTTTAAATGTTACTGAAACATGACAGAGCATTTCTAGACAAAGAAAGGCATAGAGCCTCAGTAGTTTATTAAGCCTCAGTATGAAGGAGTTCCCCATTTTAAAAATATTGACTCTTGATTGGACAGGTTCCCCTTCAAAATACTGGTGAATAATTTAAATGTTCCATTTCTCAATGGCATTGTTGAAGTCCAAACCAAACCTTCTCACTGCCTTACATATGAAAGTTCAGTCAAATAAAACACAGAATCATAGAACATCTCAAGTTGGAAGGGGCCCAAAAGGATCATGAAGTCCAACTCCCTGTTCCTTACAGGACCCCCTAAAATTAAATCATAAACTAAGAGTGTCATGCAGATGGTTCTTGAACTCTGACAGCTTACTACTGTGACGGCTTCCTGTGGAGCTTGCAGTAAAATAAATGTGAGGTAAGTGTCACAAGATAAAAGACTATGTCATTTAACTGACAGAAACCACAATATCTCAGAAGACTTATCACAATATTAAGCAGAACATCAAACGTATGGTCTGGTAAAATTGGTGGTTTGGGGGTTTTTTTTGAAATGAATAAAATATTGTTTGCAATAGGAAATACACAAAAATATACCATTAAAAAATCAAATACGCAACAGTAGAGTGCAGAAAAAAATTCCCCAAAAAATAATATTGTAGCAGAAACAAAGACTCGGAAAGTGGGATACTCCAGGACTAACTGGAAGCAAAACATGGTTATTGATTTGCTTATGGAGGATGGGATGGGAGAATGACATTACAAAGCCCTATTTGTTTCAAAATAGTTGTAAGAAGCAGAGCTAGAACAGATTCCTAACAGTTACTGCAAACCTATTGCCTACCTGATTCACAAGCTACCTCAAGACTTTTTTAGTATCACTGCCCAGAGGGTGATTCTTAAAGCTGCTGAGGATGATTCTGCTAGATGTTAATAAGGAACCTCAGTGCCATCTTAACACTCCTAGGAAGTTTCCAGCTCTGACATGACCAGGCTAAAACCAGATGTTTTAGCAAAATCAGGGAGGAAAAGAGAAGAGGAAAAGAGAAAAGGAAAATAACTTACAGCTCTCATTAGGGCTTTGTCTAACAAAATCAAGTAGAAAGCAGTAAAATGTATAGAACTCATTGATCTGTTCTAAAACAGAACAAAACAGCAACCATGTAGCCAAGTTTCTGGATGGTCTCTGGATGTTATGTTGTATAGACTTTGCAGTCGTGAAAAACCAAAAAAAAATCCTAGGCTGGCTTTGATTTCTTCCTCTCTGGACTTGAAAACTCTTGAATTATTTGCTTTCCCATTTTAAGTGACCACCTGTTATGGAATGCAAGTGAGAAAGTTTGGTCATAAATTCCTCTAGTTTGGAACTCAGCACTGCAGACTTTACTTCCACAGAAGACAAAATTAATTTAAATTGTTTCTTTTGAGTAAACCCATATAGTCACTTTTCATCAGCTAGTGGGGTTTCTTTTTTTCAGAATTAAAATTCCATTTGAGACAACCCCTATGAAAGTACTAAGCAGGATGAAATTAAACAGCAGCTGTAACATTTGTGCAAAATTTAATCTGCAAAAAGTTGAAGCATCTGATCTTTCCATTTCGATTTCTATCCTAAAAGTAAGCAAAGTGGTTGAATGATGAAGTAATCTGAATTTTGTGATTTGATATGGAAAAGGTAAACATTTTTCCCCATTTCTCTTGGGTGTTCCATATAACCAGTTGGGAAAGTAGGAAAAAAATTAATGAGAATTTATCATTTTATCTAATTTTTCTCTCTACTACCCTTTGTCACAACCTTGTTTGAAGGAGTTAGAAGTATGGTCTCTCTGTTACGCTAATTTATTTTTCTGAATTAGAAGTTTTGGTTGACTGAGAGACGCTGTAAATATTTATGCCAGATTCTCTGTACAACCAGTCCCAGTGGTTATCTAGAGCCTCCATTCAGATTAACACAAGCTACACACTGGATTTCTAGCTGTAAAAAAGTTAACACATCAATATTTAAAACAGTCCACAGCCGGCCCACACCTGTAGCATTTTCCTTTTCCGACTGCATTTCCCATCTACATCCCCCTCAACATCAGGACTTAAATGATTTTTAAATCCACATCCCAGTTCTGACCACTGCTTGGTCTTTAGCTGGAGCAAAGCAAAACATTCCTCTGAGGTGCAAGATGGAGAGGTAGCAGCAATTGCAGTACCCACCTTTTCCTGGATCTGGGGGTTTGATTTGGTGCCTTTTCCCCAGTCCTTGGCTCAGAGTTTATATCTAGGGCTGCACCTCTCACAAGCTGCTCTAGGTTTCTTGGGAGAAAGCATTAGTTTTATGCCATTTCTCAGAAATACATCACACAGCACCTGCACCCCAAGGGCTTCTCCAGATTCATCCATAGCGTTGAGGCAAAGGGCTTGAGCTCCACCTAAGCGGGATGAGGATGAAGACTCCAAAAAAACACCTACATCTACAGAAATTAGCATTCCTTCTTTTTCCTTCCACTCATGCCCCTGGAAGCTCAGCTCTTCTGCAAAATCTTTGTCTCAGCACCAGCCTCAGCCTCACCCTGAGACCAGGGACATCTCTCGGAGCAGGTCCCAGCACTAACCCAAGTGCCACATCCACATGGCTGTTAAATCCCTTTCAGAACACTATTCTATGAGTGAGAAAAATCTACTGAATTATGGACTACATCCATGGATGCATCACAGATAAGGCAGAAGAAATTTCTCTGCAATAGTTTTATGTCAAAACTCTACTTGAATATTTTGTATAGCCCTTGTCCCTTTCACTAGAACTAAATAATTGTGAAGGAAACCACTGAGACGCAGGGAATCAAAAGTATTTTCCATTCAAATAGGTGAGAAAATTTATATCTTATTTAGGAAAAAAACTCTAAAAATCAAGAAAATAATTTGAAGTACCAGCTAGTGTAGTAGCAAACCAGATGAATTTTCTTTTAGTAATCCTCTTTCTGCCAGGTACCACTGCATTACGGTGGCTCTAATTTTTAGGCAATGCTTACTAATGAGGAGGCCCCTTCACACTTGTAGGACTCCAAAGAAAGCAACACTGTATATCTGGTTTAGAAATGCATAATTTGCCCCAGTTTATTATTCTAAGTTTTGGAAATCAGTACCAGAATCAACAGGAACTTTTATCACTGAACGCTATAAAGATTAGTTTCCTGACATGGAATTTTTAGACTACCATACTACTATGAATCCTTTGTAGGGCTGGAATTTCAACACAACACGTTCCTTCCACATGCTGAGATCCTCAAATGGGGAGCAGAGAAATTCTCAAGAAACATAAAAGAGCAACTTCATAGGAAAAAGTAATTAAATACTCAAAACCAGATGGGGGAGAAGCTGGTAAATCGAAATGACAGCTTGATCATGGACAAATGTATACCAAAAGAAGAGAGCTTAGCAATTTCAGAGAAATTTCAGATTGTTTAAGCGTGAACCTCAATGAAGTCGTGTGGAAGGTGGATGATGCATCTGTGCATCACTGATTTTGTATTGCTAAGCCTTTTTCAAGTGGGACAGATAGCAAATGTCTGTTGTATTACACAACGGCCACATTCAGGACATGCTTTAACAACACTGTTCCATACCAGAAGGTCACACAGACTTCACTTCAAAAGGGAGGCACTTCTTAAAACATTGTAGAGAAAAATCTAGTCTGTCATTCCAGTAGAGAAACAAATGAGTTTCACAGTCCAGTGTTGAAATAATGGCGCCTTATGCACCTAAGAATGCAAATGCTAAACATTTAAAACCAGAAGCACATTTCCATAGCAATTATTTCCTTCACAAAAAAAAAAGAAATCCCAGCACTAATTTATGTAGACTGGGAGTGTTACCAATCACCAGGGAAGTACCGAACAACTCAATTGCTCATTTGTAGACTATTTATTGTGTCCTATTCAATAAGTGTTTATTAATATTACTTGTTACTGAATTAAAATATCTCAAATGTACTTTTATTATTTTAATGTGAGGAAAGTTTATCAGTCTTAACTTCTTGGTAGAAATTACATACTGCACTGAGGCCAATATATTTCAAGACAGTGGACTTACTTTATTCCACTCTATGAGCACTTTCACGTCAAAATTCATGCTTTCAGAAATTTGAGAAATAGAAAGAAACAGAGCTATATGTACATTTAAAGGCTAGATTTTCTTCAAGAAAAATCTATATTTTCCACAACAAAAGGAGAAAGCATTCCTCATCTTGACTTATTAAAGTTATTCTTAAAGTTGCAATCCAATATGTTTTTCTATTGCTGATTTAATGAGGTTTGTTTGGATTTGATAGAAAAGACTTCTGGGCATATCAGCTGGTCTGCTACGTAGACACAAGTGTGTGGCAATATCTTGAGTATCTGAGAAAGAGAAATGAATTTAGAAGCAGAGAGAGAATGTGTACCCTAACGAGTATTTTGTAAATTCCTCAGTGGAGTGGCAGTCAAACCCCGCTGTGAGGACTGTCACAATTTCTGCAGCAATGAGAGAAAGAGAGATGAGAGACACAGAAGAAGAGACAATCACCACCTGAGCTACAGATCCAGCTGGATACTGTTTTCAGGAAATAAATGAGATTCCAAGCCAGAGGATCACAAAATTCCCAGTGTAACTGAAAGAGGGCTTTTCTCCATTAAAAGCTAAACTAAAGAAAAAATGTTTTGCTTAAACTGCTCAGTGCCACAATATCAAATCTTCTACCCCACAACAATCATCCAGGGTCATCCCATTCCCCGTGGGAAGATGCTGAGGTGAAAGACAGCATCAAGTAATGCATGTTTTTCTTATAAATATTTAATACATTCACTTTAGCCTTAAGTTCTTCCTCTATTGAGCTATTATGGCCCAGACGTCTATTATTAGTTTGCTCTAAATGATATTTATGAAAATTCTGCATACTAGTCTTAATACTCCTTGCCAGTTTGCAGGATTTTAATCAGCTTTCCAAGATGCTCTGCTTCTGGTCAAGTGATAATTTTCTCCGAACAGGGTCCCAAGTAGAGCTTAGTCACAACTTGGCTGTGCAACAAAAGAGATCTTTCCAGCTCATGGTGACCCAAGCAGCACAGTGAGAAGAGGAGAAAAGCTTAGGCTAATTTCACTAGATGAAGTAGCAAAATGTTTTCCTATTGAGGCTGAAATTAATTTGAGCTGCTACATGGAAAATACCGGAGTTGATTGTTCTTGATTTTCTCGTGTTGAAAATAAGGACGAATTTACTCATTTACAAAGTCCCATGGTCTGTGAAAAATAACAAACTAAGGAAAAACATGTTTTGAAAAGAAATTAATTTAGTACAAGTAACCTTCTCAAAGAAAAGTTCAATTTACAATGAAGAAAGAAAATTTCATAGTTGGTCCCAAAAAAATCTTTGCAAATCTAATGCTTTTTTTGTTCCCCCCTGAATTTCTAAAAAGCACCAAAACCCCGCTATGCTTTCAATTATGAAATTGATACAATTCAATTCATTTGAAGAAATCCTTGTAGGTAAGGATAGGCATATGCCACCAAGCAAGAAAACACAATAAGAATGGCTCTGCAGAACAAAACCATTCATTCTGAAAATATTATAAGCACACGGGTGCTGGGGGTTCCTCCTACTAACTGTAGTCTGGTTTTGTGTATTAAAAAACCCATTAGGTGGTGAAGTGTGTAAACTATATTCTCCAGGCTGCATTGTGATGTAGTTTCATAAAGAAATCCAGCTTTTATACTTCCAAGACCACTCTCTGATGCTGCACAGAGCCCAGTAACTGTGGATGATCTGGAGGGTCACTGTTACAGCACACAGGATAAAAAATGAAACAAATCAATGTAAGCATACCTTAAAGTTTTCAGTCAGTCAGAATTTAGAAAAGGGTCTGCATAGTTTTAAGTGCATGAATGGTTTCAATGTTCTTAGTGGAGCTTGACTAAATTTATATACCTTGTGATCTGTCTGCTTTGTTAAAGCAGTCCAGAATCAGTAAATTAAAAGGGCTTTTACATTGCAAGCCCATATAGAATTTTAACCTAAATTATATCTTTTGAAATTCAGAAACATTCTGCCCTTTCTTAATATTTATGTAGATCATTCATTTACGCTGCTATTTGTTTCCCTTTCAGTTCAGAAGTACTTTCAGGACAGAGGTCTTAATACAAACAAGTATGGCAACATCCTCCTCACCTCTCAAAATTGTTAAAGGCACAAAACAGCAAAATATTTCAATTTCAAGAAACTCAGGGAATGAGATAAGTTCATTTTACTTCTCTTTTTCTTCTTCATCTATAGACTAGTGTGGGCTAGCACAGACATTAGGCAGTATAGTCAGGTAATTCCTCTTGTACGATACGATTTTAAAATGGTAACATTCTTCTGGTGAATATCTGTAGGCACAGAATACAGGTCTCCAGCTTTGCTACACCAAAAAAAAGTGTTGCTTTATACTACTGATCCATATAGCCAGACAGTGAGACCACGGAAGCACTACAAAATGAAAATAAATACTGAGAGAGAGACATTTCATGGTCACATTTGGAAGTGCAAATTATGGTCTTTGAAGACAAACAAAACACCTTTATTGGCACAATTCAAAGTGTCAGACACTTGATTTCCACATGATATGACACAATGAAAATTGCAAACCTTCAGCCTTACTCATGACTGTAACCAACAGTGAGTGACTAATGATAACACATTAACACCACAATTTCAACTAAACTGAGTTGATATGATAATTTATGTAGTTCAGACAAATGTGTTGGCTAAATGTAAATCAGTTGTTGCATGGCATTAGTCAAAGACCTAAAGCTCACTGGAACTTGCAAAGTTTTGTCTGGGTCTCTTATCAGAATACTGTCAAAAAGTATTGTCATGAAGACCTTACATATTTTTATCAAATTAGACTGTCTAACCTCTGAAAGAAGTGGTGGAGTCCAACAGTCACAGGCTAGAGAGGTTAAAGAGATTCCTTAAACAGTATGAACTGCAAAACCTCACTCAGCAAACATTTCCCTAAAATCCCTGGAGAAAACCAGGCCAAAATACACTAGTGAGCACAGCTCTCATAAGGTCATACCCCTGGGAACTCCTTTGCCTTTCTAATTTTGTTACTGTTGTCAGTGTAAAAGATTAATGAATGATGTACTTAAAATATCTAAAACTGCTGGATGTGATAACTTACACAAAAACTTAGATCAAAAGTTATGCTTTTGTAAATATACTGCTGTGAAGGCCAGGAAAATCATGAACATTCTTAAGCTTGGAGAGAAAAGTGGATCTAGAAGCTGCAGGAAAATATAGTTGCTTAGCAGCTGTCCCAGATTGTTCTGGTGCCTTCACTTACAGAGTCTTTAGGGTCATCTTGAAACAACAGAGACTTTGGTCTTGGTCTGCTGCTGTATTTTGTTAACATCCTCAGAGTATGCTTGCATGTAGGAGTCACAAAAGGAATGTATTGCATCTTCCCAGATTCTGATGAGTCATTTAGTAAACTTCATTCCCTTCTGCAATCCTTCATCACTTTTGGAAATGCTGCATATGAAACAATTATGAAAAACAAAGACAGTCCCTACTCTGTAAGTTCAATCTTCATTAAATATCTGAAATAAAAAATAGCTAATTTTTTAAAAGATAAGCATGTGTTTCATAATGTTATAGTGATAATTAGTTTTGATGTGATGAAGCATTTTCATAGATCAAGCTATACTTGGAGTATGAATATTGGAAAAATATCCAGTCTTACCTTCTATTTTCCATATATAACAAATGCCTTAACAGAACACAAGAACTGAACATAAAGTTTCTTATTTTTCCTTCTTCAACTTACCTGTTATACAGTAAATAGTTATTGTATACCGTTAAAGTGAAATATTGAAATTATTTAATTAACCTTTTTTGACCTCTGTAAAATGCAAAAGTTATAAATATGGAGCAAATCAAATTGAGTTCTGCTGTAGGCAAGAAACCAGCCTCCAGTGGATTGCCTGCTGCTCAGATAGCATTTGCTAATTTCAGTCTTTATACTTCCACAGGAAAAACTGAGGCTACACACGCAGTATAGCTGTGTTTAATGATTTTCTGTAGTTTGGTGTTATAAAAATCATTCTGATCTTAAAAAATGAGACATAGCTTAATCCAATTAATTCAGGCACAGTTAAATCTCTGTTGTAAGTGAAAAATTTCAGACAACTAAAATCCAGAAAAAGAATTTTTAAATGACATTTTGTATGTGTCCTTACTTACCCCTATTTCCATAGACAGCCTCTAGCAAGGGCTAATTTTCAGCTCATTCTAATCTTATCATCTGTCACTTAAAAACTTACTGACAATATGCTTCAACACAGTCCTGATATTAATCAAAAAACTCAGGACCCATAATTTAGACCCATAAGAATCAAAAATCTTGCTTTATATGTCATTATTTTAAAGTTAGTACCATCTTCCAACAACTGAGGTATTAATGGCAACCGAATGCACTTGCCAAAAAACAATTTTGTGGCTATCAGAGAATCTAGATTTTCTTTAATAAGTACCTTGAAAACCTTTTTATAGTTTCTTCTGCTCCTCTGTCATAAATATTTTCCTTTATAACTCTTGTATCTCACTGCTATAGAAACTTGAATTTTGGATGCTAATCCATTAAATCTTCTGTATTACAGTTTTTTATGGCTGCATGTAGTGCAACACGTACT
Organism: Corvus moneduloides; assembly: GCF_009650955.1. Classification (NCBI taxonomy): domain Eukaryota; kingdom Metazoa; phylum Chordata; class Aves; order Passeriformes; family Corvidae; genus Corvus; species Corvus moneduloides. Next base: position 7,351,081 of record NC_045477.1, on the reverse strand, counting down.
TTTTTATAATTCTTAATTCTATTTTCCACCTAGCAGCAAACTGTCTGATTTGATTGTTCTGTATCACAATGGCAAGTGATGTAATGAAACACTTTACTGCATTGTTATGTTTTAAAAGCATTAAAAATCACCTAGCAAACTTACAAATGTTTGTATTCCATAGATTTCTATGATTCACATGCATTTCAATTTGATCACAAATAACAATGTTTTGCTTTAAAAAAAAATAGGTTTATTTACTTGCAAAATAATATAGCTGTTACAGTAACAAACACCTCTCACCTACTCTGAAACAACAGTTTAACAGACTGACAAGTTGTTGTATTTTGCATAATTCCTTCCAGTTTACTCCTTTTCAAATAGATTTTCACTATTTTTCTTCCAAAGATGGGTGAAGTCAGTTTCATATTTTGAGCCAGTAACAATTTGCAATGTAAGTATTTATCTTAGTAGTCATAATGTCTGTGTTCATTTGTGATTTATTGGCTTAATACAAGAGATTCACACTCTCCAGGGTAAAAAAATATCCTGACACTTTCACTGACTTCATTCATAATGATTACGCTTCTGAGATAGAGCAGATTTTAAGTGTTAGGCAAATATTTCAGAAGACTAACTACATTAAAGGTGGTAAGCTCATACAAAGAAAAAAAAGTAAATAACTGAAGTCTAATAAATGACCAAATTGATATACAAAGCCATGTGAACATCACTAAAATTGAAAAATCAAAGACTTAAGAAATACCAGGATTCAGAATTGCCTATGCAACCTTGATTTGTCCTCGTTCTGCAGATACATTATAATGAAGTATTTAATTAAGATTAATGTCAAAGGTAACCACTAATTCCAAGTGGCCAATTTTCATTACACCGCTCTGCGTGTTCTTAGTCCAGTTCACACCGGTTTTAGGATGTCTGCAGTACTTCACATTGCTGCAGATAAGACTCTTTGGTATGAAGTTGGGAACTGAGAAAATGAGCATTAATATCAATTTATTAGCACTGTAAAAACATTTGGTCTGAGTGACTTACCTAACATCAGAGAGGAACTCTGAGGCATAGTGAAACATAATCCAATTCTCAAAGGCTTCATTTAGTTACTTGGAGACTGTCTTTTCCTTTTCTTTCAGACCTCTGCCATATTGAATACATATTTTCCATATTTTCTTCAGTTAATGAATTAGTGATTCTATCTATCAGTGTCTTCCTTACCCCCAAACCCATGAATCATCCCCAGAGCTTCTTGTTGGGCTGATTGAGCCCAAGGCTTTGTGTTATGTGGAGGACGGGTAGAACAGGACAACAGATGGACAAGGCACGGAAGAAAACAGAAGGAAGAGCTGTCAGGCAGTTTTAGTTCAACATATAAAAATGCAAAAGCAACATAAAGATTGTATAACTAACAAGTTCATTTCTTTCATTATGACCATCTCCTAACTATAAGATCCTTACATACAGTAAATGTATATATTTCCCTAAAATTCATGGAAGTGAATGAAGGAGAAAAAATGTTATCACATCAATATCCATGCAGATCACCAGAAGGCTTAGAGACTTTAAATCCACCTGACATCTTTTTATTTGAGCTCATCAGCAAGGGAGGGGTAGAGAAAATTACTGTTTCCTAAAGGAGATAGTAACTTCATAAATAATTTATCACGAATATCAGATGTTTACTAAAAGCAGATGCATTATGACAGTGAGATACAATGAGTTTTGGGCCCTACAAAGCAATTTGGGTCCTTTTGTTTAAAGCCTGAAGTTTTGTTATTCTCCTAGTTTGTCTCATCTACCAGCAGCTACTTTTATGATTCCCCTTTCCATTCCTCTGGCTTCTCAGCTCGTGCTGTGTAAGTTGTACTACTTAAATCTCGATTTTCTCTTTTTATGCTTTGTGTCTTCTTTTTTTTTTATTATTCTCTTTTTTTTTTACTTTTGGACTTTATTTTCTGGGTTTTCATCACCACACAGTTTCCCTTTGTTACCTGTTTTCTAGCCTTGACTCATGCTCTCCATCCTGTGGCTCCTCAGTCCAGTTTCTGGACTCAAGGATTCTAAGTTCCTCTTTGAAACTTTTGTCTGTCTTCAGATTTATCTTATCCTTCTTATTTCCCAAATAATCTGCTGGTCCTAAACTCCTCACCTGGATGATCACAAACTCCTTTCATTCTGGGTTCTCAACATGTTCTCCATGCTTTGGTTTTCCTTACTAACAATTTATCTTCCCTCAGATTTCAACCTCAGTTTTATGCCAGCCTTTTTTGTCCATTCAACCTGTAGTCCTAATTTTACCCTGACCTTCCATCACACCTGTGCTTTTTCTAGAGCTACTCTCCCAAAATAATTTGTCTGAACATATTTTACCTTCCTCCCTTGTGGATTTTTCCTCTACTCTTTTTTTTTTTTTTTAAACCACACGACCTCCTTTTGATTCTGCCTAGCGTCAGCAGATCAAAAGACGACACAAATCTCTGAAACCAAAGACTTAGATCTATTCCCAATTCCTTGGGAACTGTGGTCTCTCAGACTACATCTGCTGGGAATTAACAAGAGCAGAGCTGCTTCCTAAGGAAAGGCGAGCCAGGAACACAGGGATGCCCAGCCCATGAGGACAGAGGCCTCACCACCCCTACCCCAGTCCCACAGTGCTCAAGCAAGGACAGACCCAGAGGTTATAGCAAAGTCCAGCCAGGATTCCAGACTGTAAGGCAATATCACAGTACTGGAGCAGGTCACAGACCACACTGTGAAGGCTGAGGTTAGGATCAGTGGTCACAGGACCAAGCAATCGATTAAAATCTGGCTCAAAGTATTCCATGACCAAGTAGGAGTAGGACTAAGCTAGAGACATGCACTCTCCTAACACAGATCAGCTTAAGCAGAGCTCCTGAGCCCATGGGTGTGGGTGGAGACTCCAGTTGAACAGGATCATTAGGGGTTATTAACGCCCTCAACATCCTGTCTGAACAGAAGAGCAAAAACTGGAGTACACAATTTCTCATATTCCCTGGTTTCTTTGGTGTGAATGCCAGGACACAATCAAGCAGGTCTTCAGTAAGGACAATTGTGGCTGGTCAGACACAGGTCAGGTAGAGTCTGCTCTTTCTAACTGTGGTATCTAACACTACAATCTCATTCCCGTTGCTGGAAAGAGCACTGGTAATCCAGTCTAGCTGTATTCCACTGCCAGATCGTCTCATTCTTAGGAGGCTGTTAGCAGAGACAGGATATGTAGAAATTATAAAGGCTATAATCTTTAAAGTCAGTTGTGTGTTTTTTTTTTTATTTCCCTGAGGCTCATGCCTTGGGCTGATTTTCATAGAGACAGCAAAAGAAATGCTCTTTTCACAAAGGTCCTCCGAATTCTTAGAGCCCTGTTTTAAAAAGCATGGATGTGCTTCAACAAGTATTTTAGGACTCTTTAGTATGGGCAAACTGATACATTTGTTCAATTCTATGAGTCTTACTCTGGATCAGTTAAAATACTTTGACTTGTATTAGGAAACATTTTCAATATGGGATGCACTAATGTGAAAATCATAGCCTGAAAAAACCCAAATGTTGGATCTAAATGTCTAGAGCCTCCTTTATGTTACCAGAACATGTGGGAAAATCATTGTACTCTTGTCAGTAATCGAAGCTGCTCTTAAGAAAGTAAAATGGATGACATGATGTTCTACAGAAGGAACAACTCCCTTCTTACTGAGTTTTTGAATACTTTTTTGTCACTTCAGCTGGGTGCAAGAGACGTTTTGTGCAGCACATAACATAATCTGTGCTTAAGTGATAAAAGGCAAAGCAACTACAAATTAGAAAACATTATAAATTAAAAAAAAAAAAATTAGATAAATGGAAAAATGCATATTCCAAAGATGTTAGCTAGGATGCATTCTAAACTAAATGCAAATCTGTTCAAGCTCATTTAAAACACAACTAATGTCTACTTAATTCCATGCATTAATATGTTCTTATGTCCAACTGTAACATGCATTACATAGAATCATAGAATATCCTGCATTGGAAGGTCCCCACAAGGATCAGAGAATCAGAGAATCAGAGAATATCCTGAGTTGGAAGGGAGCCATCAGGATCATTGAGTCAAACTCCTGGCCCGGCACAGGACACCCAAAGAATCATACCATGTTCCTGAGAGCATTGTCCAAATGCTTCTTGAACTCTTGTCAGGCTTGGTGCTGTGACCCCTGCCCTGGGATTCCAGTGCCCAACCACCCTCTGGATTCCACAACCATGGCTGGAACTTTTCAAAAAATCGTAAGGAAATAATGGCGTAAGAGCTGGTAAAGTTATATAACTCCCCAGTTCCGTCGTTTTGGGTAGGGAACTAACATTTCTTCAAGTAGTTGCTTCTTGGTTGAGAGTTAGAAGGCGTAGGAAAGTACACACTTCTGCTAATTATCAAACACTCTAGGAAGTGGGAAACCTAACTAGAATATATGGAGAATCATGTTAGCAGCACCATTTTTTCTGTGTCTTCATTCCACAAATTATATGGATGAGAGGTCAGGTAATGAATAAGATAATTCTGCTTCCACTCATCATTGGTAATTCTCTTCTGCAATTATATTCACCAACTCAAAATGTAGATTAGGTATTTTTCAATGAGAATGATACCAGTGAGGTTTGACCTTGGTTTACTTTGCACTGGCATTGCATTGACAGGGTTGATTTATAGACTTTTTTCTTCTCCAAAAGTCTGTGAAATATCTCACATTTATAATTGCTTTATAAATGGGGCTTCATCCCACACATACTTTATATGTAGTATTCGCAGCAAGCAATTCCTTTTACTTGCTTCATCTTACTAAATAACACAGAACAAAATTTCACTGAATTCATAATATTGCTCTGGAACTGATACATTCTGTATATTTACACACCAATATGTTTTATGGAAATGAACACATTTCTTCTCTGGAGCATATTTTCAAACTTCAATTGCTCTTTACTGAAGCCAATTTTTTTTTTTCCAACAAAAAAAAAGTGCAATGCGTTTCATGTCTATATATTTTTATTCACGCCAATATATTTTCACAGTTGGATAGATTTAACTAAATTACTAGTTACAGTATTTGTTCAAACCATTGCATTTTTGCTGGCATCTGGTAAGTAAATGTTATCTGGGGTTTTATTTTTTTTAAGTAATCAGCTTCCACCAAACCCAAACCATTAAAAACAGCAGCGACTCACCTCCACCACTCAAAATTTCTTACCCAAAGCAAGAAAAACCCCACCTCTTCTGCTGCAGCTGCTGAAGTATGGTAAAGAACAATGCAAAAGGGAAATGCACAGACTCCAGTGATGAACATCTGGTGCTCTGATTTCCACATAGGCCAGGAATGGTGCACTGGGCAGGGAAATGCATTTTCTGTGATCCCTCCTGGATCTAGGGACCCTCCACATGAGGGAAGCAATGGTGCCACTTTCAGGTGTGGTGGGACAAATAGAAGCATTAAGGACTTATTAAGGACTACTGTAAGAAGCTGTTATCCAGACAGAGATTTCTTCAAGGCTCGGGGGACACTGCAGTGGGGTTTTCTCACGAGATTTTTTTTTACCGAGCCATGCAAATAAATCTCACTTTCCAAATTGCTGTTTTTAATGTGATCGTGAGTGTTTAGCAGTTTTGCAGCTCAGGATAGATCTGTCTCTAACTTCTGTCACTAGCAGCTTGCCTTCTCCTTATTTCCTGTGGGGCTTCTTTAGTTGGTTTTGGTACTCTGCAACCATATTTTGACTACTTCTTCGCTACCCTCTAGATGATACAAAATTTACTTTAAAATATCTATTATAGGACATAGCACAGAACAATTGTTTCTAGAGCTAGGTTTCCCAGCTTGTAACACTGGAAGTTTTTCTCTCCTTAAATCATCTATACATCTTCCACCATTTGCAGAATTCAACAAAACCATAATATTTTGCCAAATATATGTTTTCCTTGGGTTTCCCCTCCCTAATCACTGACCACTGATGCTATCAAGGAGTATCATTAGAAAAACATGATTATCCCTTCAGATTTTGCTTGTCTTCCAAGGCAAACTCTACAGGTACTCTAACACAGATGGCTCCTTCTAGAAGAGGGGGAGTTTAGCTTTTCAGAGAGAAACCCAAAGATTTGCAGATCAGGAGAAAAATTGTGCAAGAAAATGAATCAGATCATGTAGCAGACCCAGACAATGAAGCGGTCAGTGATCTGAACCGTCTGTTGTGACTGCATGCAGTCCCACCAACTATTTACCCACACCTGTGACATCTTTGCCACTTAGAAAAGGATGAACAGGAAATAATGGAGAGGAAACAACTAAGAAAGCTGGCTTCTCTGCTAGAGGAAGGGTTTGTCTATTCTTTTTTGAGTGAAAACCAACAAGAAAAAGATTGGGAAGGTGGAGAAGGCAATGTTAAGATCTATGCTGAAAGTGTACAGGAAGTTGGGCAACTTGTTATGTAGCAATTTAGTGAGAGGAAATACTTGAGGACTCTTTCTGAATCATGTTTGGGGATTAAAATTATTTTGCTTTCTTTAGCATTAGGAATATTTGTACATATGGACATTTGTACACGTCACCTTGATGAACAACACAATAATGCAGGCAAACATATTGCTGGTTCTGATAAAATGTTTACCTTCTGCATCTGATTTTCAGCATTATCTCTTGTTGATATTTTAGGGTATTACTCTTTACTCTGTTCTGAAGTGTGTTTCCTAAAGAAGCCCTGTTGCCCTTTTGGTCTGGAAGCAAGGAAGCTTCTGGCCATGCTTCTCATGAGCTCCAGCTCCACAGACCAATTGCAAAGTTCTGTGTTTGGTTTAGATGTCAGCTGCCACTGGATGTCAAAAGCTGTGTTACTATGCCTACAGAAATGGTCAGATTAGCACAGCTGAGTTAATCAGGAGAAGTATGACATCATACCTGGCATTGAAATGATTTTAATGATACATTTTTCAGATATATAGTTAGTCAAAAATCCAAGGGTCTTTTGCTGGGAATTGTTTTCTCTATCAACATGCTGCTAGCTCATTTCAGACCCACCTGAGCCAGAAAAGAACTGCAAGAACAGTATTTCTGGTTATACTCCTGGCTTGGGGTGTGATGTGATGTCCATGTTACTGAATTCTGGGAAGAAAAGGTCAGCTCCTGTTTCTAAAAACTCAGATCGACTTTTCCAAGTGTACTAATATGGCAAGGACTTGAAAACCCCATGATGTACAGACAGGTGCTTCATTCCTACACCTGCCAGACACCCCTTTTTACAGCCTTTAATCACTAAGCTGGGAAGACACTCATGTCTTTCCTATAATGTTTCCTGGAATAAGACTACAATCAAAAGTATGTCTTGTCAAAAGTACAGAGCTATCAGCTGTCATAATTAACGCAAAAGCACTTCAGGATGGATTACAGTCCTGCCTTAGTAAAGGATTTACATTGCTCATTTTGTGGGAATTGTTTTTTTAATTTCCTCCACCAGCAACCAAAAGAGAAAAAAAAAAGCATTTGTTGACATTTATAGGGCTGCCTTAAAAATGATGACTTGATCCTTTTTTAAGTCTTCTAAAAGATTCTGGCAATCATTCATTACTGCTGTGCCTGCACTGAACCCTAAGAACAGTTGTAAAACCTTTGCTTGTTGTGTCTTTTTTCACTAAGACTAAAAATCCAAGTAGAGCAAATATCTACTCATGCATTAGAGACAGACTACAACTGCTTCCCTGTCCTAGGAGACATTCCAGTGCAATATCCTCTATAGTGTTAACATAACCCTCCAAAGGCATGGAGATGGACGTGGTGGTCCTTTGCTACAAAATCATACAAATACTAGAACCTTAAAATGTAATTCTGTAATTTGATTCTGTATTTGATGCGAACATCTTTTGGAGATAGGGGGAACTCAGTATAAATCCTGATACAGTCTCAACTGCTGCCAGGCATAATCATCACTTGCTAATGAACAAAGTGGAAGATATGACTACAGAATACATAACTTCCCAGATCCCACTCCAGTGCAAGCTCTTCAAGGTGGAGTTGACAACTGATTGCACATCCTTGATGATCTGAGACCGTGCCCCCTTCAGAGAAATGAACTTTTAAAGAGCTTCCCTCTCCTGTAGGTAAGACTATTTCACCACTCATCTCCGCAAAGCTCTTTGCTGTCAGGGACTGGGACATCAAGGTTGAAATTCAGAGAGGTAGTGTGGGAAACATACTGCATGGTGTAGGAGAGAAAAACTCAATAGGGAAAGGGTGGAACCAGAACTGGATAAATACCTGGTCATTATAGGCATTTGGGTGCATGGGAATCCTGCTTTCTGCAGGATAAGGCAACACAATTCCTCCACAGGGTGTTTACAGACAGATCCAGCAACTTAAGAACCAGGCATTTTGATTTTACTGAGAGGCTTAGGCACAAGGTGGCCCATACAGTGCTAAACATCAAATACAGAAACGTGAAGTGGCTGCCTGCCCTCTTGGATTTCTCATGGCATTCAGTGCCTTATCTTTCGGAACACAAGCAGTTCTGGACCACGAGCTGAATGGTATCAACTCTCCCAAGAAACCTTCCAAAGAAAAAACTTTCTCCACACCATACAGACTCCGGGCAACACCGCGAAAACTCCAGGAAGCTCTTTATTGCCATTGTTCGGGGGCCGATCTCATCGCCGCCGCGCTGACGGCACCTGCACGGGATTCGTTCCCACGAACACGGAGACTCAGCCAGCCCTTCTTGTATCCGCTGTTCTCGGGGAGGAAAAGCAGAAGGAAGAGAAGGGGCTTTAGGCAGGGGCCGACCCAAGGGACCGTGTCCCTCGCACAGCCCCGGGCCGCTCCCGTGTCCCGCGGCGCTCCCGGCCGCTGCTGCCGCCGCTTCAGCACCGGCTCTGGACAGCGCCCGCTCCGCCCCGCCCCCCGCCGCTCTCGTCTCCCATTGGCTGCGGCCCCGCCGTGCAGCCGCCGCTCCCCGCGATTGGTCCGGACCGGCTGTCACTCAGCGGCGCGCCAGGCGGGCCTGGCCCCGAGGCACGCCCCTTTTCTGGGTAACGCGGCTCCTCATTGGCCGCTTGGCCGATGCCGGGCAGCGGCTATTGGACAGCGCCCCACGCCAGTCACGCTCCCGCCTGAAGGGCCGGGCCGGCGGAGAGGGGCGGGGCCGTTCGGGAGGGGGCGTGGCCAGCGGGACAGCGGGGGCGTGGCCGCGGTGCAGGGAGGGCCGGGGTGTGGCGGCCGGGCGGGGCCGGGGGCGGGGCTCGGCGCAGAAAGGGGCGGGGCGTGCGGCGGGGGCGGGGGCGGGCCAGGGGAGCCGGGCGAGCGGAGATTGCCCTTGTGTCTCGCGCCGGGAAGCGGCTGGAGCGGAGCGGGAGCGGAGCGGGAGCGGAGTCCCTGCGCATCCCCCCCCTCCTCCGCCGCCCCGCAGCGGCACGGCACGGGACGGGACAGCGCAGCACAGGCGAGCGGAGAGACGGACGGACGGACGGACGGCCGGGCGCGCCGGCAGGGGCAAGGGGAGCCAGCGGGGGCACCTGGCACCGCTCCGCGGTGGGAACCTGAACCTGCCCAGCAGCGCCGGAGCCAGCGGAGAGAGCCGCTCTTTCCTCCTCCTCCTCCTCCTCCCTCCCCAATCCACCCCCGCGACCCTGGTCCTCCTCCTCCTCCTCCTCCTCCTCCTCCTCCTCCTCACCCCACTGGATACAGCGAGGGAGACACTGCGGCGGAGGCGGCGGCGGCGGCGGCTCCTGCGGGGGGAAGGAAGCGCCCGGAGAGCGGAGCGGCGGGAGGCTGCGGATCTGCGTGCCTGGCGCCCACCCAGCCCGAGGGGAGCCCCCAGGATGCGGCTGAAGCCCGGCGCGCTCCTGCGCTTCTACAGCCTCTGCGGGATCCTCGTACAAGGTACCGCCTCCTCCCCACCCCTGCCCCACGCGCGGGGAGGGAGGGACGCCGGGGGGGGCACTGCCGCGGCGCGGGGCATCCCAGATTTCCCCCCCCGCCCCCCGCCCCACTCCTGACCCTCTCCCTCCCTCGCCCCTCTCCCGGCTTCACCCCCTCGCCGTGCGCCCCCAGGCTCCCGCTCGGGTAGCGCTATCCAGCGCTGAAGCGCCGCACGGCTGTTAACCCTTCCTGCCCTTCCTCCGTCAGCCTCTTCCCGCCCTCCTTCGCCCTCCGCGCTTCTTCCTCCACCTACCCCCGCCCCGCCGCTGCCGCCAGTCGTTCGCCGACCCCCGCAGCCGCCCCTCGACTCGCCGTCACCTCCGCGCTCGCCCGCCGCAAACGTGCCCCCGAAAGTGCGAGTCCAGCCGCAGCAGCGGCGTGTGCGCTGCAACAACATCCCGGGGAAACGTGCGGGCTCCAGCCGTGCCCCCCCGACAGGGGCGGCGGGAGGGGGGGTTGTCCGCGCCTCGCTGCGCCGCCGCCGGGAGTGCGTGTCTGTGTGTGAGGCATCAAATGTGCACGTAGGGTAATCGGATGAGCCGGGGGTTCCGCGGCGGATCCCTTCGCCATCCTGCTCCAGGCGGCTCATCCTGCAGCTAGTTTCCAGACTGGATGTATTCCCCTCTCCCTCCTCCCCGCCGCCGCTCCCCCTCGTTCCCGTTATCCGGCCAAGTCGGATGGAGCGGCCGCCGCGCCGGGAAGCCCCGCGACGCGCTGCGAGGTGACCGCCCGCCGCGGCTGCCTGCGGGGGAGCTTCCCCCAGCCCTCTCCCGCTCCAGCCAAGCTTCCCCCAGCCCTCTTCCCCCAGCCAAGCCCGCTGCGCTGCCGCCGAGAGTTTGCCCCCTCGCTCCCTGAGCGGCGGCGGGATGGCGGCGCGGTCCCCCGGCCACCCCGCCCGGTGGGGACCCCACGGTGGGAGGTGGAGGTCGGGGGGGGCGGCGGCCCCGGCCCGGCGGGTGCGGAGGGGGCCGGGGAGCCCCCGCGCTGCAACTCGCTGGCGGTCCCTGGTCCTCCGGGAGGATGCGGGAGGCCGGCGGGGCATCTCCCTGTTCTTCCCTCGCTCGGCGTGCGGGGTGTTTCGGGGTGGGAGGGAAAAGCGAAGAGCCGATTAAACTAAGTGGCCTTGTAAGATTTTTTTTTCGTTGTCTTGTCTTTTCTTTTTTTTTTTTTTTCCCCGCTCGCCTCCGTCATGCCATTTCACGTCAAGTTTAATATATTTCGCGTTTCACATGGCTGCGTCATGTGTCGGGCGATCTCTCCGAAGGGAGCCGCGGCTGGCAGCCCGGAGCCGGGGCACGGGAAGCCGCCCGGGTTCCAGAAATACGGGAGTCTCATCCCTCCGACACCCCAATCGTCCAGACTCCCACGAGTGCCCCCGCTTCACCTCGCGGGGAAGTTACCGGCCGAGGACGCGAGAAGGAATGGGAGGGGAAGGGAGTGCGCTGGGCAACTGCGAAGGACGGGTCGGTCGGGCGGATTATTTGTATTCTTTCCCGATGTTTATGGGTTGCCCGGTACGTCACCGCACAAGGAGCTGCTGTGTTGGTGCTATACAGGATTATTTATTGGGGCATGTGCGGCGCGCTGCACCTGGGGGCTGGCTCCTCTCTGCCTTTTACATTTCCCCGTGAATTGTCAATTCATTGCCCTGCAACGGAGCTGGGGGTGGGAAGCCTCTGGACTGACTTTCTGTCACCAATGAAATCGGCGCTGCTGCTGGAGGAGGAGGATTTGATCTTTCCTAAGATGCAATCAGCCGCATTCAGCGCAGCGCAGTTTTGAGAGTAAACCAGTGATTAAAAACAGTGATGTCTTTCACTGCAGTTTAGGGACCGTGCCAGGCAGAAAGTAACTCTGTGAACTGCATCAGGTAAAAAACGTGTTGCAAGAAATGGGGTGTAATACAGATCTGACTGTGACTGCGTGAAAATAACCAGATTGGGCCTGTCCTTGCAGATGGGGAAAAGTGATGCTTAACACATTACCCAGCTTGGCCTCTGCATGTGTAAAACATCTCCCCTCTCTTCAGTTTCTCACACAATTATTTTTTCAGCTCCTGATTAAAACTTCAATCAAAAATACTTAGGCTCTCTGTGTACCGCACTTCAGCAGAGTGTTCTTTCAAGGGGATATAAAGAACCTGTAACACTTAGACAGAAGTGAGAGGAAGTAATTTCTCCAGTCCTTGTCTCCTAAGGTAAAGGAGAATGGAGGAGATGAGTAAATATATTCTATAAGACTGTCCTCAATGGCAACTGTATCCAACAGAATATCAAATTTTTTCAGTCCACCTTAAAGTGCAACTTTGTAAGTGTTGTGTTCTTAGTTTCTGCCATTTATTTTGACAGAAGTAGCAGACAGAATTACCATTAGACACATTTCTTGTTGGTAGTTTAATAGCTGCATTTAAAAATAGTTTTTTCTGTTAGCTTGATTTGCTTCCCCAGACTGTATTGTGAAGTGGCTCAATGGATTTATGAGATTGCTCCAATTTTCTGTTTGCTGGCCATGGGACATGCAGGTTTTTCTGTCAGCTCTGTATAAGATCTTTGTCCTGAGGATTCGAAGCACTTCTGAACTGTAATTACCGATAGTTTCTGTTGGTGAAACTGAAGCTAATTAAAGACAAGGTGCCAAAGAGTCAAGCTGACATGTGTCCTGTGTGGGAGTGTGCCTTTCTGGCAAGATCTGTGGAGAGACTTGCTTAAGGAATCTGTCCTGAGTATTGATGAAGTATCAGCTGAGGGAAGAGGACATAGAATAATGCTTCTCAGCTTGTGCATGGAATAGCATTAGCTGCAAGCAGTCCCTTTAGAAAGGAGGCAAACAAGAAGTAAAAGAGCCCAGTGTCAACTGCTTGCTGTGAAAGGAGAGCGATGGAGGTGGGAGAAGGGAGTAATGACATGTTGAGCCGGGAAGCGGTTTGTCAGCTGAGTTTGGGTACGGTATTTGTCTGCTCTGCCCTCTCCAGCATTTGCTGTGAAAATAGTAGGATCTCTGGCTGCTGCTGTTCTTGTGTGCTGTAATGAGCCTGGAGTACTTAAATGATGTCCCAGGGGATTAACCTGTTATTTATGTTTACAGCCAGCCTTACTTTTTTTTTTTTTTTTCCCCATTCTGATTGTCTTTTGACTTCATGAACGTAGTCTTACTTAGACAAAATTTAACAGTTGTAAGGGGGCATGTTTTTGGACTAACTCAAGTGCTTCATCTGAGCTGTTTTTATGTAAACTCGTTATTGTCAAGAGTCACCACGTGAGAAACTGTAGCAATAAAAATAGTTCTGCTGGATTCATAGGATACAGATACAGGTTAGGATTATCCTGGAATTGTAGCGGCTGTAGCCCCCTGCTGTGTGATAATGCAAATGGCATCTGATGCCTTAATGTGCTCGGCTCCGAGAAGGCACTGGATTGTGCCATATGTGGGAGCAAACGATCCGCTTCCAGGATTTGCCAACACTGGGCAAATCTTCTCAGTGCGGTTGCTTCAGACACTTCAAATGCTTCCTGTCTACTAATGAAAATAATGTAGAGACTCTTTAATTTGTCAGAAACTGTGGTCACTGATGCAACAAATCAGCCAGGACAGGTAATTGCTTGTGGGTGAGACTCTTTTCATTAGTCCAGATCTGTTACAAGCAGAATAAAAAAACTGCAAACAAACCTGGACAAACATGGATATAACTACTTATGAGATCATCTAAGCTGATTTAAGATGAAGTTGTTATACATTACTCAATATCTTGTGTATCTAGACTTCGTTTTGAATTTTCAGTTGGATTTCTGTTAGCAAAACCTTGGCAACCCAATGCTGCCTGCACAGGGGTTGTCTTGACAGCTAAGTGTTCATATGCTAATACCGTGTACAGCAAGTCAAATGCATGTCGTTTTAATTCTGTAAGTTCTGTTTAGGGCATAAACAATTACAGAATAAAAACAGTTTTAATACAATCTCTATGTGGAATATTTTAGACACAAGTTGAAACAAAATTTTTCACTCTACTTGATGGTGTCTGTCTTTATATGACTTCCATCAATCTAACCAAGGCTTGGTAGGCTTATTAGCTGCTTAGTTCTCAGGCTAGTTCATATTTTATGAATTATTTCGCTTGATTTCTTCATGCATTTTTATTGGTAGTCATCCTGTAGCAGTTCAGGTTTAGAGCATGAGGTAACTAAACAATCCAAATTCCCACTGATGGTGTCACACAACTTCCCTGGGGAGTACATGAATAGGGATTACTCACTCAAATATTTATCACTCTTGCACTCAAAGTATTTATTAAGTTTCTACCATCAAATCAACACTTAACAGTTTTGAAGTTTGTCACCAAAGAAGTAACTCCATGGAAATGCTGATCAACAGAAGCACCTTTGTTGAAACAAATACATTTTTCTTGTCTACTTTCCTGTTAGTTTAGTTCTTCTTCTTTTTATTTTTTTAAATTTTGTTTCAGAAATGAAGAACAGTGAATCTCCCTCTGCTTTTAAATTTACTTGCCAGTTGCATGGCATGATAATGTACTGTAAATGTCTTTAAGTTACAGTTTATCATTATAGAACCCTTAGTTCTCATCATTAGCTTTCTCATCCCTCTGGCCTGATCCTACTATGGACAAAATGTATTGAATGAGATTACTCTTACTCTTTCCACCAAAGAATTATTCTCTTAATAGGACTTATTCTCTTTATATTGATATGTAAATTGAAGCTTGGATTTTGAGGGTTTTTTGTTGTTGTTGTTGTTTGGTTTTGGTTTTTTTGGTTTGTTTGTTTGGTTTTTTCTTCTTTTTCTCTCCTGTGCATTACAAATGTTGATTAAGTAACTGATAACAGCAGTTTTGTATGGACATGGACATCAGGTGCTTGCCAAAAGAACAGCAGTATAACCAACCAGAGTGTGGTCGACTGTGCTGGAACAGTGACTCCCTCTCCATCTAACACTTAAAATTGTAGAACTAGGAGATGTTGTCATTGTCTTGTAAATGCCTTCTCCAAGAGAAAGAAGGATTACTTCAATTTTGTTTTAATTGAGTTGAACAGCAGGCAGAAACTCTCAAAAGTTAGGCCGTCTCAAAAAAAATGGTCTTCTGTCGAGAGAATGCCACTGACACGCTTTTTAAAATACACATCCTAAAACAAACGCAGAATGCTAAAACTATTAGATACAATTTAGTATGTGTATCCTCTGGGATGGCATCAATATTAAGTATGATCTTAATGAGCATATCCCTTCTTCCCAAGGAGTTTTTGAGGTGTGTTTGAAAGGAAGAAAGGCAAATATCACGTTCCAGTGGCAAGGAATAAATTGTAAAATCATTATTTCTCCCAGGATTTTGCCTTTGTACAATTATCTTTCTACATGATGAAAACATTTTTGAAAGAACTTAGTGTTTTCAAAAATGAGTATGGGTATCTTTGCAAGGGTTCTTAATGTTGTGGGTTTTTTCTCTCTCTTTTTTTTTTCCCCTCCTTTTTTTTACCCTCTGAACCTATTTCAGGATCTTCTCCCTTCATTTTATAAATGAAAATTAAAGACAAAGCCCAAATGTTTGCAGTTTCTCTTATGTTAATGCATACTAAGCTCAGGATGGGTGCTTTAAATATCAATGCATAAGACACTATCGTAATAGCATCCTAAGGGGGTTGAAAGAAGGAGAGAACATTTATTTCAGTGACAAAACACTGGGGGCTGTGTAGCTGTTCTTCCAGTGCTCTCCTTTAATGCTGGAGTTTGGTGTGTGGGACTTTTTAGCATGTGGAACTTGGGACAGGCACAGAGGATTTAGTGAACAATGTAGGTGGTAAGTTATGTTTGGTTTCCTCTCACAATGTCTGCCTACCTATTGTCCTATCTCCTTTCCCTGTAATCTGTAACTGTGAAAAAAAAATCATACTTGCATCCTTTGCTATCCTTTTATTTGCAAAATAGAGATCTTGGGACCTTTGTAAGTCTTATTTAGGAGTGCTTTTGCTGTCTTGACAAGTTTGGGATTTTCAAGGGAAAGACAATTTCTTCCCAACAGTGACTTGAGTTGTGTTTACTGCTTTCCAGTTTAATCAAATGGCTCTTAGAGAGTGTGAGTGGTTGTATAACTTTCACATTTTAAGTAGCAGCAAATCAATTTTAATATAGTTTTACGTTACTATAAATTCATGTGTTTCTTTTTTTTCCTGTTTTGTAATACTCAATTTAGATTTATCATTTTTTTCTTACATAGCAGATAAAGATTATTAACTGTCCATAAGCAGCTGCTCTTCAGTTTCAGAAAAATAATTATACTGTATGTTCCTCAATTCAAACCTCTTAAAAGTTCTTTCAGAGCTGAAAACTTTGCTGTGTAAGTTCTGTTCATGTGGAGATACATTCCTGAACTACTCTACAGCTTTTTCTTTGTTCTGTGAATGGAGTTGGAATGGTTTAGGTTTTTTGTAAAACAGCGTGTACCATCACATATCCAGTAAGGTGGTTGTTTAAATAGCTTTGATAGTCCCTCTATCATCATCTTTGTGTAAACAGTTTGTTGACTATCTGTCATTTTCTTTGCTGGATGGGAGGGACAGTGCAGGAGAGACTGTTTTCTTATGTTAAAAATATCCTGGTGATATTTTAAACCTCTTATATGCCACAGTATTAATCAAACAATGGTTCTAATCATGGTAATTCAATTACTAAACCTTAGGTGAAGGAACCAGAGTCTGCTGCTGCATGCAAAAATAATCTGTGGGCCACGTATGAAGATGCAATTGTGTCTTTTTGGATATCATCAATATGGGATGCACTGCATTATTGCTGCTTCTTCTGGCAGAAGCTGAACAGGCAGTACAGCTGTACAGACCTGTTAGAATCTTAAAACTCCATTTTTTCCCAAAGTTTCAGCACTGGAGATTCAAGAACTGCAACTGACTGACAGCTCTGAAGAGAGTAAGACCAAATTACTTCACAGCAGCAGTTGTAGTAGGCACAGGCACTTTGGTATTTTCTGTCTGTTCCGATATTTATCCCAAACTGACCTACATCTGCTGGATTAACAGTGTAACTTGACCTGCTTTTATTCCTCCTACGCTATAAGGCAGGAAGGCTGTTCTGGTTAGTCCCTAACCAGGGGAAAAGCTGTACTAGTTGAAGCAGAAGCAATCAAATTTATTTTAATTAAAAGATTGTAAAAAGTATGTTCTAGCATCAAGCTCATTTTATATTTATCCCTTTTAAAGTCTTTTCTTTTTTTTTTTCTTCCCTGAGTGTTAATATGTTTTTATATGTGAGGTTTAAATCTTGACATGCTAGTTGGTGCTTTGTTGTGGCACACTGGAGAACAGTGAAGAATTCTCCACTGATTTGCACAGTTTATACAGAGAAAGTAAGACTTCATTTGATAAATGAAAACACTTATTTACACTCTTGAATTTCTGTGAACTGAATGAGATTTTTTTATGTCTTCAAATACACAAAAACGCCGAACTGCAGCCATTTGCAAATTGGAGAATAAATGCAGTGACTAGAAATAATGCTCACTAAAGTGATTACTAATCAAGGATTAACAAAGAATCGCAAATCTGTGACAGGTCATAAAATGGTATAATAAACTGAAGTATTCCATTTATATGAATTCTTTTGTTAACATTTAAGATAATAGGAGTGAGAATGAAAGAACTTCTTGTCTTTGGAGGAAACCTTAAACTAACATGCCAATTCTTAAACGACGTGTGAAATATCTTCTTGGCATTGCAGTTTTCTCCTAACTTTACCATTTTTTAACTTTTCCATTGCAGATTTCTCATATTGTTATTGATATTTCCAGGCTTGTATCATGTAGCCTTGTAATACTCTGAAAAAAAGGTGAGATTTGGACTAATATGGAGGAAGATACACGTTCCATCTTGTTCAGTGATGATTGTGGTTAATGACAAATTATATCTGTACAGTCAAAAGGGAATCCCTTCAATTTTAACTTAAAACCAACTGTAGCAAAATTGCCAACACCTAACATTGAGGAGCTTTTCCGAACTTAAATGTCAAGGCAGACAATTGATAGGACATCGTCTATTAAAAAAGAATGTCTCATATTTTGATATAAAACCAAATTAGCAGTGAATTAGCTTTATGGACTGTGTTTTCTTTAAAGGCTGGAGTCGTCAGTCTAACGTCTTAGGGCATCTCTTGACTGCTGCTTGTATAAACACAGTCAGGATGGTGTGGTTTTGAGCACAGGCAGGGTATAAGTAATTTAAGTATGGGTTGGAACCTTGACTATTTGCCCATCTTCTTCAGAACTATTTGCCATTCTTCTTATTATATGGATTTTTTTGTCAAGTGCATGGCATATCTCTCCTCTGTAAACGTAAAGTTTGTGGTTTGCAAACTTCTGGTTAATGCTTCTTTTTGTTATGTAAAATGCGAAATTCATACCATTCTTAGACTGAATAAATCTTATTCACTCCTTCAAGAATAGTCCAAAGCTGTCATAGTTCAAGTACTTTCCCCACAAAATAAACCTGAGTTTTAGAATTGGACCAGAATAAAATCAAAATGCTTTCAGCTTCCTAAGTCATCTTTGTTTTGCAAGTTGTAAATCATTACTGCTTTGCTGCATTCTGAATGGTGTATTTGGGAGCCACTGGGAAAGCATATAATCAATAGAAATATATGGGCCATTTGTTTTTATTTATGGTAGATAAAAAACCTCAATGGCTTATTTATGGGTCTTTCACATATACTTAACACATAAGATTAATGTAATTTCAAAATAGCTTGGAATATAACATTGGTCTAAGTGTGTAGGCTTTTATATATTTTGTGGAAGCAATATCTGGGGGGAGGAGAAGTGTTCTTGAAAATAATGTGATTGCAGAATTTACCAAGCTGTCTTTGGATTTTGAGAAGAAGAGTTATGCATTTTGATTTTGTGCAGACTTGCTTTTGTCTGTTAGAAAAAGAAGTGATGCCTCTGTTCTACAAAAGGAAAACTTTTTTCTGATCTGATGCAAAATGGAATAACAGGAAATCTGGGTAAAGAAGGCAGCTGGACATGTGCTACAAAGGATATTCTTCATTTGCTGTGATATCTGTACCACAGGATTTTGAAGTGCAGATGCACTTAGTGTTCATTAGACTATGTTGCAAACTGAAATATACCATTAATTCCAACAGGGAAACAGAATCTAGTAGTCTTTATCATTTCAAGTAAACAAATGAGAAGTTTTTGTTTAATGAATTAATACCATAGGATTTTTTTTTTCCTTTTAATTGGTCATTAAAAACTCCTATCATTTGAACTTTTTCCAGAAAGTAAATATCTTCAGAAAGAAATTTCATAATAGGTGACTGGCTGGTCACAGATAAATGCAGTGTAATCTGCCTCTAGGCCTTGTCTTCCCAGGATGCCTGTCAAGAAAAACAAACTTCTTTTTTTTCCTTCTGCTTGCTGCTCCAAGGCTTATGGTAGGGAAACAGCAGTAGCCCTACTCTGTATACATGAGGGATTTGCTTTCTTAAGGTTGTGAGAATAAAGGCCTCAAATTTGGATCCTGTCTCATCTGTTTACATTGATGTGTCAATTCTGCGATGAGCGAGCTATGCCAGGACAGCTCCTAAGTGGCCTTCATGGATGATAGGTGGCCCTGTGGATGGATGGAGGACAGGGCATGTGGACAACTCATTTTCTCTAGGAAAAAAACATCCCTTCTGGAGTTACCACAGAAGCCTTTGCTGTGAAAGACCAAGACATCTGTGAAGATCAGGCTGGAAGAAACCCCTGTATGACTGAAGATTTGCAGGATGCAGTGGGACTTTTCACCTTTCTCCTGCTGTGACTTTCCACCTCTTCCTCTCTGCAGGAAACAGAATGGAACAGGTCAAGGTTTTAGGGGAAGTGCATTCTGTAGAAGCTATGAGAGGACAGCCTTCTTCCTACTTGGAGGAGAAAATACCTGAGAGGGATGTGATAGCAGGTTTAGGTTTGTTTGTTTGTTTCTTTTTGCTTTGTTTTCATTTTTAATTATTAGTGTTTTCTTCCCACTACTTCTCTGCCTTCCTCAAATGTGCACTGACAGAGGTGAGGAGGAGAGCCAGTGGGAGTCAGTCCCTGGCACTGGAGCCTACCTCCTGCCAGGGACACCAGTTTCAAATGCTTTTTACAGGGGTAGTCATAAGGCTCCAGTCTCTTTTGTCCATTCACCTGATTTTTTGCGTCAGTAAAGCATGGAAGACTTCCTACAGGCATAAGCAGGACAGGACAAATTTGAGAGCTGAAAATACTTCAAAAGTCACCTTAGGAAAACCAGGAATTGAGATGAATTTCTGCAGATTGGTACAAATGTACTGCATGAGAGCATTTCAGCATAGCTCCATTTCATTTTCCTCATTCTGAGTTAAGATAAATCAATTGTTTGATTTGAACATTTCATTCAAATGCAGCTAAAGCACTTTGTAGGTGCAGTTAACTCCCATTTTCTCTATAATGTTACAAGACATGCCAGCTCACTGTAGAATACAGTATTACCCAGAATACTCAAAGTATCAATGTCACTTGTGCTCTATTTTAATTAAGAGGCTTACAGAAAAGATCCAGTGAAATGTATATTGGTATGAGAAATTGAAGTTCACTTATGAATATCAATGTCAAAACAGAAGATGTCTTCAGAAATACGGTTCTGCTGCTATTATGTCCTCTTGATGTGAGTGAGAATTTAGAAAATCTAGCATGTCTAGAAAAATGGAATAACTGTTCTGGATGTGTAGCAATGTGCTTATCAAATTTAAACACTGGCAGCCACTCTACTACAGCTTGGGTAGTGTTTGCATGGTAGGAGTAGGCAGCTTCTTAGGTGCTGCTCTTGCCTCCGGGTAAACTTCTGGATTGTCCCAATACACACCACTCATTCTCTAGAAGGGGAAATTCTTCACATGAAAACTTTCAGTCCAGCTAACACCTGAAATATCTACCCCATTTCTGAAAGGCTTCTGCTGCTTGCAGAATAGAAAAGTAACTGTAAAACAACTGGCAACAAGTTTTTTTTAAACACATTACTGAGGCCCTGGGGATGTCTGTATCATGAATATATTTTTTGTATCTGGAACATGTGTGCACACTATAAAGTGCTGTTGTACAGGGGAATCAATACAAATACAGTGTTTTGGTTAAATTAGGGAGATATTCCCACAAGCAATATTAGGAATGGGTGAGCAATCCATTCAGGGTTTCTTCTGCTTCAGAGCAAGATTTGTATTATTGCAAGTCTCTGCCATTCTTGCATGTGCAAGTTGGTTTTTTTTCGCAGTATACACTTGTGAAGCATCTACATCAGATGCTTTAATAACTCCTGACAAACTTGTTAGTATTGTTTCCTGTGGCAGTGTGACAGATTTTATTGCAGAATACACACACATATGTGAATTTAGATTACAAAAATAAATCAATGGATGATGATATTTGAAAACTTTTAAATAGAGAACTAGGTGGTGCTGTTCTTTCATCTTTGTTGCTTAGCTGAATTCTTAAGTATGGACTGAGAACACCAGGCTACTACTTTTCAAAAATGAATTTAGCTGTCTTAAATTTTAGAAGAAGTTATTGTTTCAGATTTCATTAAGAATGCTACTTTAACAGCTAATATTTGCACAATACAACACTTTTTGTAAAAGAACTTTTGCACTGAACAAATGGTGTAGTTTTATTCAGCATGGTGATATACTTCCTTTTGTTTTCAGTTTGAATGACTTCAGAGTTAATTCAAATAACTTTTTAGACTCTATGCTTGGTATTATATTTAGGATAATTTGGTCTGATCAGTTTAACTTGTTTAGATGTGTGAAGCTTTTTAATCCTTTTCCATTGTTGGTTTCTTAAACACTTTGGGACTAATTTGCTAACAGCACAATGAGATCATCAATAATAGCTGGAAGAAATTTGTTGTAATTCTGTAGTAGCAGTATATAAACTACAATTAATTAAACAAGAAAACCAATTTATTAAGTTTTTTTCCATTTAAAAAAAAATCTAAATTTTTAATCACTGTCTTGTCTCAATGCCATTAATGCTACAACAGGAAATAGTAAAGCTAGATTATAATGAACTGCCTTGGATCGAGATAGATTTGTTTTATTAGTGTTCAATGTTGCAGCAGAATAATGAATGTCTAATTAGAATCCAAATCCAGTATGTAGCACTTCAGTAGAAAGTGCCTCTCATTGACCACTGCTTAAGCTAAAATGTTGAAAGAACAGATGGAAGATAAAGAAATAAGGGGAAAATGTACTTCTCCACTGAAAAAGAAATTAAAATATGCTCTAGCTAGGTCAGAGTAATAAATGTGTTTGCTCGAAGTGTATAATTACTTATTCAAAAAGTAAGCTGCAGCTGTTAATGGATGAGTGTGAAAACACTTTTTCATGGAATTTATTTCCCCTATTCCTTCTGAAGTGCTGCAATATAGAGTGGAATCTGAAGCAGAAAGTTGGGGTTTTACTTTATGCTTAATAATGAGCAATCAAAAAGCACTTTTACTTGACTCAAATTAGAGATTTAGTCAAATATCCAAATAGTACCGATACAATTGCAAATTCATACCTACCAATGTTAAAAGCAATAATTCATTTTATGTTGATTTTTGTGAGATTTCAGTGTCACAGGTGTGGTTATTCCAATATTTGAAAAGCATCAAAAGGTGTTTCAATTTATTTTTGGAAACTGGAAAGAAACCAAAAACAACTCCAATTCACAAAGTATTTTAAAAAATCCCTTTTCATTCCTGACAAGCAAATATTCTTAGCTTTGAAGCAGGAGTCACATTTCACTATACTCTGCGTGGTAATCGACTTTGTAGTGCTTTTGTTTGTACCATTAAAAACTATTAATAAAAACTCACTGCCAGAGTTAATTCAGTGCTTAGCACTTGCTTATTGCAGAATTGCATCTCAGGGATGGTGGTTCAGTTTGTGTGGGTTAACAGACTATTTACTTTTAAAAGGGGTGTGTTAATAGATTAAGTGTTCCTAACTGTAATTGGGTACAAGTGTGCAGAAGATTTCTGAATATATATTATAAATTGAAAATGATCAAACCTGCTACCTTCAGAAGTTTCTACTTTCTCCCACAGCCTATAGTTTGGCCTGTGGGTCAGCACATACTCATAATTATTGCAAGTACTGAGTTTTTGCAGTATTTTCCTCTTTTTCTCCCGAAGTGTTGGACCCCTGAATCAAGTCCTTCTATATGCAAGTGTCCTCCTACAGAAACATTTGACTGGAAAGAGAGAGAATTTATTTCAAGTAGTTACTTCTTTTCAAGTCTTGTGATTCAAAACCACTAAAATTGATCATTTGTGTACTGTGTTGGAGGTGGGCTGTCAATAAATAAATGAAGGACCACTTATGAGTCTTTCTGCACCAGCCCACTCCTTTCAAAGCAGCTAAGCATGAACATGTGAAGGAGTGAGGAGTTAGAGCCAGAGCTGCTGTTGTTTTACTGATTTTTCTAAGTTACTGATGCTATTTAAGAATCTAATTTAAGCCTGTTGCACCGAAAATGTCCTGTGATTTCTACAATGTTCTGCAACATTGAAAAATAATTTTTAGAAAATGGATCTGCTGTTCAGATCTGAGGAAGAGAGAGGGTTACTATTATTTCAAAATAGAGGAAATATGATAAAAATGATCTTTATTTCTGTTGTTATGTTTAGGTTCCGGGAAATACAGTGGTTTCAAAAGCATGAAAGGTGTCCTTGCCCATGGCAGGGAGGTTGGAAATAGATGATCTTTCAAGTCCCTTCCGACCTAGCCCATTCTCTGATTCTATGATTCTGTGATCTCTGAAGCTTGGATTTGCTTTCTTAGTACATTAAAATAATACTAAGTTCTTTTTTTGTTTTCCTCCCCTCCTGAGTATTATGGGGAGAGATCTGAATAAGGTACTGAGTTTTAGGTAACTTCTGTTTGAACTCATTTAGATTGGCACTGTAGGTTTTTTCCCTTGGCTTACATTGCAATGAATAATTAATACATGAAGTGCAAGATGAGACCATATATAAGGTTACTTTCCTAATCCAGGAAAATGCCACAATGTAAAGGAGCCATAAAATACTTTGCATTTCTATTTGTGAGCAAATGATATTTTTTTCAAACATTCTTTTATTTGGGCTTTGTATTCCACTTTCAGGTTTTATTCTCTTTCAATCTGCTGCTTCATCTGTTCTTTCTCCACTCTCTAGGGTTTTTACTTTTTTTGGTTTGTTTTTTTTTTTTTTTTTTTGTTTTTTTTTTTTTGTTTTGTTCTTATGTCAGTGTGCTGGTGTAAGACCTAATACTTTAAATTTATTAAATCAGCTGAAGAATAGTTCTGAATAAACATGAAATCGTCTGTTTTGGGCAAAAATATGAGGAACCCATTGTCACTTGAAACCAGTGGTTTGGTTTTTTTTCCCTTTTGTTTGGATTTGAGTGAGGATAATGGAGATAACACTAAACATTAATGTCTAGCTTAGTAAAAAAGACAAAAACACCCAACTTAACTTCTATTGTATCTATGGAAGGGTTGTGAGAAGGGAGCAACAGAGAACTACCCTGTTTTTTATAACAATATCTCACATTTTGCTGCTGCTGCACCACTTTATGTTCTTAGATACTTTCTTTTGATATTTACAAGTACTTTCCCTTTGGTTGCATCATTTTTCAGTTGCCACAGTTACAGTAACTGTTTACTTTCAAATATAGTCAAAGCAAGACTCTTTAGTATAACTTCAGTGTAGGGTGTGACTTTGGTTTGTTTCTTCAGCACAGCTTTAGACCACTCACTCTTCAGAGCTCAGATGAAAACTAAACAGATGTGTACATAGAGAGAATTTAACCTGAAGTCTTTCTTCCAAGTATGGATTTTAAAAGAAATAATTAGTATTTAAACAGTTCTTACTCCTCTTTCTCCCTGATAATGGTATCTCAGAACCTTTGGATTTAACTTTCTAAAGTTAACACTAACTACATTGAGCTCTGAGGCTTCTCAGGCTCATGACAGTGATACAGTTTTTTTGAGAGTTGTTTCATAGTGTTTGTCATGATTAATTAATCTTGAAAACCTCTATCTGTGCGTAACATTGCAAACAGAGGAGAATTAAATGGAAATTATGAGATAGGCAAAGAATTGCTTGTGTACCTCTATCTGTATCAATACTGAAGATAAATGATCAAGAAGATTGGGAATTATTGCATGATATTTGATGAACCTAATTCAATTATTTAGCTGACTCTATGCAAATATTCCAAGTATGCAGGAAAGAAGTTTTTTGGGGTTTCTTTTTGCCAGCCGCCCTACACTCTCCCCACTTCCCTGAAGAATTTGAAGTGTGCGTGAAACTTCCCTGGCAGCACTTAAAAATACGAATAAAATTCTGAAGTCCAGCTCTTCTGCCATGAAACCAGTTATCTAAGCTGATTCAAAGATGATTGTGTTTTTTCATCTCTGTGGGACTGTATCATTTGGAATTCTGTTTACTTTCATTGTGAAACACGTAAGTAATTGGCATCAGTGCTCAGATAATATCACGGTGATTTTGTTACTGTAACTTGTTTGTTCTCTATTCTGTTTTGCATTTGGAATTGTAGG
Source organism: Corvus moneduloides (assembly GCF_009650955.1). Lineage (NCBI taxonomy): Eukaryota > Metazoa > Chordata > Aves > Passeriformes > Corvidae > Corvus > Corvus moneduloides. The sequence continues at coordinate 7,325,545 of NC_045477.1, read as the reverse complement.
CATGCCCATGTGTCTGCTGTGTACCTGCTTGTGAAAATTCAAAAGTGCAGTCACAGTATGTGAAAAGTCATTCAGCCCCACAAGAGTGTTGGCATTTTTCTCAACTTGCTGAGTGCATAAGCTGTAAATTTTAAGTAATTGCTGTGCAGAAGCCTCATACATATAACAGGACCATTTTATCTGTGCTTATTTGTCAGCAGCTGCATCCCAGAATTGATTTGTTAAATAAGTACCACTCTTCTGCAGTCTGCACTTGTTGGAGCTTTTAAGTTGTCTGGTGATCTCAGCAAATCAAAAACTCTTCCCCCACCCCACCAAATAGTCTTCTGAGATTGTGGAAGTACTAAAATTTGTTCAGGAAAGTGATACAATAAATGAGGCTTTTGGCCACCTAAAGTATTGGCTGAATTATTGACTATTGGTCCGTTAAATGTTTTGTCTTGTTGCTGGGCCTGCTGGCAAGTATTTTTCAACATTTTAATTTTTGAGGCTTTGTCATGGCAAAATGCCAAGACAGACAAAATATCAAGTAAAGTTGAGGTCTTCATTCTGCACTAACCCTTTGAGCTGAGCCTTATCATATATGAAGTGTATCTTCTGAGCAGTTACACTTCACAAGCTTATAGCGACGTTAGGGGGCTGAAAGTGGAGTTCTCCAAACAAGTCCCTGAGCTGGAAACATCATGGGGCTGTGACTGAGCTAATTAGCCTTGTGTAATTCATCTTCAATACACTGGTTTTCCTTACTCTTCTATTTGCAAACACAACCATCTAACTTTTTGTTAATACATGTCACATTCTTCTCAGTGAGAGTTTTTAGTATCATCTCATCCTATCACTGCACTAAACCAGATCTAGTCTTGGAGCAGAATGCTAAAAGTGCATGTTGAAATTCAGAGTTTTGGGTGAGATGTAGTCCAACTTAATAATGCAACATCCACCGTGGTCAGTGCAGAAGTTTATGTGCAGAATTTAGGAAAAAATATTGCATTTTCTATTATTTAAGGAAGAATATGTGGTGCATAGGTTGCATTTATTGAATATGTTTTAACTATATTTATATATAAACTTTTAAACTAAGTTTAACTCTCTATATACATGTATTTGTATTTCATCACCTGATTTGCACTGCATTCAAAGCTAATAAATTAAATGTCCATGCATGAGTTGGCTTCTGGCAAGAAAGTTGCCCAAAACTAAAGACGACTTAAGTGCAATAACTGAAGTGTTCTGAAAGTGAAAAATGAAAAAATCCCCTCAAAACATGTTTTTTTGCTCTCTGTAAATAGAAGTCACATCAAAAATGTGTACTATTTGTTTTTTTAAGTGTTGATGTCAATGTAGCTGAGTTATGGAAGACCTGGTGCTGGCTGGTTCAACAGAGTCAGAATTATGCTGTTCCAGGTCATAGTGGGTCATCTGGTTAATGCTGCATGTGAAAGGCTGTGCTACATTCCAGCCTTTGTCCTACTTTCATGAAACAGATGCTCTTCGCTGAAGAGACATAATTAATTTCTATGAAATGGGTGGGTGTCCGCTTGCCATTTCTTAAATGTAACCATGTCAGTAAGTTTTGTGTAAATTCTTTGTTGTTTGTAGCTGCAGGAGCTCATATTTTGAGGTTTTGAATTTCTTGGACTCCAAGACAAGCTGAACAAATGGAAACACAAATGTCTAGTACAAATGCTTTCAGTGTTTTTAAGCTTTTTGCTTATTTTGCAAGCATTGGATCTTATTAACCCTAAACAAATTAATCTGAAATGGTAACAACCATAAGTGTTATTGCAACCTCCTCCTTTCACAAAAAGTACCTGAAACTTGCAACACCAGAAGGTCACTCAGAAGGCCTCTATTTTTGCACTGAATGGGGTTCTATGAACATTTTATTTCTTTCTTTGAGTTTTTTTTGCTAGGCAGTAATTCTCCTGTAAAAGATTGGGCTATTTACTAGCAGGACTAGAAGGTAATATATCTGAAAAAATATGATAGTATGAATTTCATTATGCATGTGAAGTACATCCATTAAATTTTCAGAGGCAGATGTATTGCTTTTATTATTGGGCTGCAATGAGGGGAGCTGCCAAACCAGATCTTCTGTAGGCACCACCTTGCTGATCCTGGAGTTTCAAGGCTAATCTTGATCATCTACAGGCCTGAGTGTGCACATTTAGGTGGGAGAAGCATCTAGGGAGGATTTGCAAGGCTGGGAGACACCAGTGTAGTCATGTGGAAGAGGCTTCAGATGGAAGCCAGACTTGGATGGTTTTCTCTCTCCTGGGCAGCACAAAGCTGCATTCACGTGGCAGTGTAGGATATTATGGTGAGCAAGGAAATTGGGAAATGCAGAGAGTTCTGAAATGCTGGATAGAAAGGAGAGGGATAGAACTGATGTACAACAGCATGGCAGAAAGGAGAGAAACAGGCCATATGATTTGAGGCATGAAGTGGGGGACCGTCTGCTGTAAGGTATAGGAAAAAAACATAATTTCAGATGGAAAAGGTATAAAAGTGTAGCTGGTTCAGCCTCACTATACAGTTCAGTCCTAATCAAATTGCAAGTTAAAATATATTCTAAATTCTTCACTAGAATTAAGAAATTACATGTTTTGAACATGCTTCAGCTTCACATACTTTCTGTAACAAAAGAATAAAATAATTTTTAGGGTGAAACATTGAATACCAATTCCTGGTTAAAAATTGCTTTTTCTTAAAAAACATTGTGGAAATTTATATTATCTTATTTCTTCACCTTCTTTTTTTTTTCTCTTTGTGATCTCTTTAATAATGATATACTTGTTTCTGTGGTTGGTTCTTCCTGTGCCTAGTTTCAGAAGAACAGCTTGAGTGAGTTCCTCAATTCAGTTTTTATACAGTGACAAGTATCTCATGCTTCTATTCCAAATGCTGTGTGCTTGACTAGCTTCAATCCAGAGGGTGAATATCCCTCTATGAACAGAGCCCATTCTAATAGTTTTCAGAATATATGTCAGCTCTGTTCTGCTATTCTAAGCTGCCACATACTATAGTCCCTTTCATGAACCAAGAATTCATTTTAGCAAGATTAGGAATTTATTGTTACTAATCCTTCCTTATTTTTAATGTCCATTCCTGCTGAATTACTCTGCTTGTCATTTACAGGAACTGTAATATTTGGAGCTCACATTTTTGATTTTTTTTGTTAGTTCATTTATTTTTTAGATTTTTTGTTTGTTTGTTTTGCTTTGATTCCAAGTCTTTAAACCAGAAACTTAAAACAGGGAACTCTCTATAGCATGCAGAAGGAGTGAATAGCTACCATTTCTCATTTCAAGGTGCTGTATTGGTCCAGTGTTTTAAGTCATGAAGGTTTTTTTAGCTGTTAAATTGTGCTTTTTCCCTACACTGATAGTTCTTCCTAAGTCTATCATCAGTAAATTTAATTAGCACAGTCCTACCTATGTGGTAATTGTTGCTTATGGGAATGTTAAATTAATTTTGTCCAAAGATCAACCTGAGGCTCTCCAGAAATAAGCAGAAGCTAGTAGAGTTTGATTTCCATTTCATATGTGACATATTTGTTGTCTTAGGAAGATCTGAGAAGATTTGATTCCTACTTTCTATTAATGTTAAAAAATGATAGGTTGGTATTTTTTTTTAATGTCTCCAACATGGTATTTATCACAGTAAAAATATTTTTCTTCTGATACAGAACTTGAAATTTGCTTTACTTGTTAATCAAAGTTCCATTCATGTTGCCTTAAAAAAATATATATATATATATACAGAAGGAAATGCTTTTTCTCCTTCAATCTTCTTTATACATTCGTTTTAAGACCTTACTTGGTAGCTGTTCTTTTCATCCTCCTTGTAAGCATTAATTTATTCTTGCCTTGTTTCATTTTTATGATTACATTTTTTGTAATGTTTTCAACAAGTTTAGGTGAAAATTGATTAAAGAGGTCTCTTGATGTAGCTGTCTATTCATTAAAGTCAGAAACTTCTCAATAGCCTTTTGGGTTTCTGCCCACGGATTAAGATTGTCGTTCCAGACAAACTCTTGGGAAAGTGCTGACTCTGAGTATTTGCTACATTTCACTGAAGATGCTTTAAATCTTCATTTAGTCCTTCTGAAATGAAAAGTTTGATGTTTTTTTTCCCTAGTTCATCAGAAATGTTTTCTGGTTGTGCAGTCCAAGGTTATATATTCTGGTCTTGATTTAGCTACTTGACAAAACCACGTGTGAGATAATATAAAGTCTAGTTGATGCTTTGTGGCAAAAAAAAAACCTACCAAAAAACAGCCAAACAAATCCCATCTCAATCAGATTTCTCTATTCCCAGTACTGGTACTCAATGTTTTTGAATGTATATCAAAAAAAAAAGTTGAAAGCTGAAAATGCATTAATTTCTAGTGGCATCTGCTGCCAGAGAAAACCCACCAAGTAGTCAAAAGAGATTGAACTTGAAAAGGAAGCTTTCCTACAGGATTTGCAAAGTTCTTCTGTGGGTTTAAATCACAAAAGAGAGAAAACAGTTGGCATTTTATTTTTACTCTTCAATTAATTATAAACATGTACTTCTGCCTTTGAATAACATTTTTAAATATGGCTTTTGCAGACCTGCAAGGGGTTTTTTTACGACTTAAGAATAGCACGTAAAGTTATTTCACAGTAGAATAAAGAAATCACTGCTTAATAGAATGTTAATCTTTTTACTAAACTAAAGCTGTTAACCTGGGAACATTATTTTGGTATAGCATTCATTTAGCAAGACTTCATTGTTTCTTAGTATAGTTTTGAAATGGATTCTTGACTGTCTATAGTTGTTTTTGTAAGAAAAGTTAAGTTCTAAATTTAGAAAAGCTTCTTATGACAGAAATTGCATGAATCTGGTGTGTGCATATGTGTGTGGTTAGGAATATGTGGTATACTGAATTACACTTTTTTTGTGTTCACTCTTCATAAAAAGGAAAATATGTCTTTGCACCTCTTTACTCATGGCAGTTGCATGTAATGTGGCTGAGGTTGAAGTTATTTTGGCTCACACTTATTCCCCGAAAAGTTCACAACAGTTCATTAAGAGTAACTTTTAGAAAGCAGGTAATGGATTTATATAACTTAAATAACTCTGAAGTGCTTGTGTGTCTTTGGTAGCATACAGATATGTTGTAGAAGTGTGCATACACATGTAAACTCTCTTAGAATATTTTGCAGGCATGTTATCGAACATTTAATTTAATAAGTATTCAGGAGCAATCTTCTGTTTCTCCTTTGCTTAGTCATACTTCTAAAGTGCTTCCTCTGCAGAGCATATTACAGCAAATCTTTTGAAGTGTTTCATCAGAAGCTGCAGGTGCCTAAGACAAGTGAGACACCCGAATAGCTGCCTTATGAAATCTACTCATCATGTGGTATTCAGAGAGATTCATGTTTGTCTACAAGTCAATTTAAAATTCAGTTCTTTCAGCAAGCACCAAGACAATGGCTAAAGATTTATTTCCATCATAGTTAGTGAAGAAAGAAAAACCAATAGGATCAGCTAACTGATCTATTTCCATTACACTGTTTTCAAAGATTCACTTTATTGCTGGAGCGGATGAGAAAACAATAGCTAAAAAATGCTCAAAGTTGTCATTATTTGCTGTGTTTACCACAAAGGGCATGTGCTAAAATCTTACTAAATCCAGGTGCACATTTAAAGAGTCATTTAACTTACTTAAATTATTAAACTGGGGATGACAAATTAAAAGACTGATTCATTGTTTATTTTCACAGTGTCAGTTGCCAAAAAAATTGCTATCCTCCTACATTGTTTCTAAACATTTTTCCTTGGGAGAGTGACCAAATTTTTCATCATTTCTGACTTTGCCAGGATGCATTTGTTCTGTGACTTAAAGCTGTTAGATATGCTCTAAATACTCTGAAAATTACGGATCGGTTGGATGGCACTGTTAGTCAGCATCTTCAGCTGCTGTGTCTCCCAGTAGCTGTTTCAGGGTGATGGGTAGAGCTCACAGTGATGCTCAGCTCTTGGATTTGGCCATGTGCCTTGGTGGGCGTTTTCCTTGTGGCATCTTTTGTGTGCCTGGCAGCTCTGAGAAACATGGAGCTGATCCTGAGGGAGCAGGTTGCTCCATCTCTGTGCCTTGGATTGTACCCATTTGGATAGAGCTGCAGCTGAGGTACGGGGGGAGAGGGTGGCACAGCCACTTCTGGAGTGTGGGGAAGGTTAGGAGCTGTAGGGAAGAAGGGCTGATGACAAAAAATGATGCAGGAGAGGAAAATGGAAGAGGATATGTCAGCAGGACTGGATCAGAGCAAGAGGGAAGAGAAGCTGCAGCAGGGTGTGGTGAGGAGACCAAGGTCTGTGGAATATAAAAAGGAGAAGGAAACAATGGCCATGGGCCTCTTTAGAGAAGGCAGAACAAGTCACTCAGACACTGTGCTTAGAACTGTGCTTAGAACCCTGGTCCATTTGTGTGTTTCTATGCTGTTCTTTTCCTCAGCATTAAAATGGTTCAAGCAAGAACACACGCAAAAATCATGATGTCTCCTTTGTCTCTTCTGATGATGTAGCAACATAACCAGATAACCCCAGCACTGCTGGAAGTTTAATCCCTGAGCTTGGAGTTCAGGACACAGCCAGTCTGCTATTGACCTGTGTGTGTGTCTTTGCACTTGCAGGGTGTTATGGGACAGTGATGGTTTTGCTCCAAATTTAAAGCATCTTAAATTCTCTCTTTTCCTAGGTAGAACAGTTTTACAGCTGCCAACATTTGCAAGCTTGACGGCATCATAGAATTTATTTCACATGTGCATTAACTTCTAAAGTGTATCCTAACTACAAATGCTAAAACAGTTAATATGTCTGTATGTCCATCCTTTTTCTTTATTTTGAATTGTATTGCTTGGACTGTACCACACATTGCAAAAAAATAAATGCAAATGAGAAGTTTAGTTGAATTGAGACTTTGGCAGTGTGCCAAACTTGATTGAATTAAAAAAAGTATCAAACATGTTTCAAATATGCATATTGTATTAAGTTGAAAGAATATGATCTATAAAATAAACCAATAGTATTGTTTTATTAATGCATGCATATAAATAGAGTAAAATAATTGTATTCATATGTATTTATATAAGGTTTTGAAACCTTACGTTGTTCTAAACTGTGCAGTAAACACAGTCATGCTGCAAAAATCAGGAAGAACTTCTGTCTATATTCTCAGCTTCATGTCTGGCTTTTGCATGTGTTAAGAATACTCTTCAGTTATCCGTCCTTGGACCCTGTCTGAAATTGTTAAATTTAAAAGTTTTAAAAACCCCAAAATATCCAAAGCCCAATACTAATGCTTCTCTCTTCCTCTTCTTTTTTCCATGTCTTAGATCATTTAGGTGAAAGTGAACAATAAAACAGTAGAAGACCTTGACAGGTTTTTCTACATGTCACAGCAAACCCGTCACAAATTTTTCCCTCATCTATCAGTGTGATATTTGGGAGGGGACAGAGGGTAGCTTAATGGATCCTTCTGTGAGTGCAGCTTCCTCCTGGCTTATCAGAACTATTTTGCCAGTTTTATTTCTTCTTTTAGCTGCCTCCAAGTTTATGGCCCATCTGTTGGACATAAAGAAGCCAACAAGTTGTCTTGGGTTGCAAGAACTGCCAGATTCAATGGCAATTGGAAGCAGAGCCTGCTGTTGATAGGGAGGATGTTGTGTGCAAGGATTAGACGTGTGCAGCATTGCAGAGGCTTTTGTAGTACAACAGATATTGGGGAGTAGCAAATTTGAGTGACTTGTAGCTGGAAAAGGGAAAGGGTGACAGATTCTACTGAGAGCTTTTTCTTTCTTGCCATGGTCAGGTGTCAAAACCTCTAAATCAGCCATGTGCAGCACGCCTGCAAGTGAATACTATCTTGAAGGTGCTGCATAGAAATAATTGAAATATTTTATTCTGTTTCAGGGCATCAGGATTCAGCAAGCCCATAAGCTGTAAAAAGTCAAAAGCTTTTTGCCCTCACTCCCTGATGTAATGAATTGTATGGATTATCTGGAATTTAGCTGCAGCTCCAAGGCCCTGTCCTTCCCCATGCTGGCCTTGCAGACAGGTGTTTTGATGCTGGAAATGTCGATGCTCCTTCTGCTGCATCTGTTGTCAGCTCCATGTGCCAGGACATTATTGGGCTGTAGTGCAAGGCCTGGAGAGTTTTATTTATGAAATAGGTCTGTTTTAATGTTGATGCTTACTTGGTTCGAAAACTCTCAAATTGTCTTTTTTGTGAGAGTGGTGTTTTTTGCACAGTAAAACTGCTACAGCAGAGTAGTTTTATGTAAGAATATTCTCCGCATTTGTAAGGATAAATGTGTGCAGTACATTGGCAATGAACACTATTCGCTTTGTTGCTGGACCACAGTGATTGTAGACGATCTTTTTGGACATTAAGCTTTTGAGTTTTGGGGTTTTAAGAAGCTTTCAAGGTTTTCTGAGCCACCTTAAGAAGTACTTCAACCTGCCATCAGCTGGTCAAATAAAACACAAAATACGGATAAGTAAACTTAAGTTAGTGTACATCTGAACTTGCGTGCCTGGGATGGAGAGGTCAGCATTTATATAACCTAAGAAATCACGGGTGCCTAAAGAAATGTGTCAAAGATTTACCATTGCTTACTAGTAGATGTACTGATTTCTCATATTTGTGGCTGAATTTGATGAAAAGTGGGCAAGAACTATTGGCCTATCCATTCAAAGGCAAGCTGATAATACAGTCTAGAAAAATCATTGCTTTAGGCTGATGTCCTAATTTTATCTACAAGTTTGAAGCAAATTCTGAACAGAATTTTAAAGTTGTATTAAGTTGTATAAGCTTCCCTTACATTCATTGGGGGTTTTTTATTTGTTTGTTTTTGTTACTTAATTAGTTTCACTCTTTTGAGGAATTTCTTCCCATACAGCTATAGTATTGAAGCAGATAAAAACTAACTAAAAGGGACACTTTGCAGTCCTACTTGAGTTTCCTATGCAAACCAGTTCCTTTGACCCACTTCTCAAGTAGTTAGATTTCTTACTTTTAGTGGGGTTTTTTTTGTTTTTGTGGTTTGTTTATTTCTTTGTGGTTTTAACACTTGGCTTTTACTATTCTGTGCTATCACTGGCTTCTAAGTAACACTGAGAAAATTTTTAAACTACAGGTTGCCAGAACAGAAGAGCATGTTGATGGTTGTAAGTGCAAATGTGGTCTCTAATATGTACTTGCTACTGTCAAATTGGTGTCTGTAATGGTGTATCAATTCACCTCTTGAGCTTTTGATATCGAATTGACTCTGTAGCATTTTGAGTTGCTTTCTTCCATTTACTTCTGTTTTCAATATTCCATTTAATTACTTGGCTTAGACTAATAAATGATCTTGTTCTTACATCCAGAAAGTATAGTTTTACTTTAATTGTTATATCTGATTTCACATTGGTGTGCAGTATCCTAGCAACTTAATTCCTTGGTAATTTTTCTTACTTCATTGTTATTATTTCTGCAGTTTGACCAGCATTTTCTTTTCATTCTGTTGCATTGCGAATCTAAATATGGTTCTATCTAATCTGCCATTTGTTTCTTCAGTAAAATGGAGAATATCCAGCTATAAAAAATGGAGTCTAGATTAGTCAGGTCTACTGAAAACTGATGCAATGTGGATCTTCGTGCTGTGCTAATGGATTTCTACTCTCTATCATTTATTCAGATGAAGTGAATGCAGTTTTTTGCCCTGAAATCTCTCTTGACCCTGAAAAACTGTTTTTTACTCTTTGGTGCATACAGAGTTATGTTCTGCAGGATTGGCATTCACGCTGGGGAGGTTGTTCTGACAAGTGTGTGTTTATATCTCCAAGGCTGTTCGTTTGGGAAACTAAATGGAAAGAACTCTTATTTCTGCATATGCCTGATGTGGTAGCAAATAGGTTTTATTTATTTGGTATCTTAATAGGTTTCTGTTGGACTATATTTTGGGTTTTTTTTTTTCTTTTAGATTTTGAATGTTTGTAGTGAATGGACATGTCTACTGTTAAAATGACATATATATTATAATTTATTTAGCATCACTTTTCTTCTGGGTAGTCCCTTTATCAGAGCACATTTTGGGAAGAAATTTGTTTACATTTTGGGGCCTTGCCGTGGAAAGCACACATCATCCTGGATTAAGATTAACATCAAGCTTGGAGAAAATAGGATTGGAGTACTGTGCAGCTGGAATTATTTGAAAGTGTGCTGGGCTGAGGAATTAAAGGACAGATGTTTGTCCATGTAAACTAATATGGATATATTAAATATGAGAGTAGTGTTGAGATGCTTATAAAAATAAAAAGTACACTATGTATACACTAAAAGTACACACAGTATCTTTATACTGAGAAGAATTTTGAACCTTTTCTGACATTGAAAAGTTAAGCATCAAAATAAATAAAAATTGTCAAACCTGTGTGTAATAGTTACTGAAGTGCTCACTAACATGGGGATCAGCTTCACAACTGTAGCTTGATTTATTGAATTTCACTCTTTGGCTGTAAGGAATTTGTAAATAACAAAGGGGACAAAGCTATTTCTGGGAACAGGGAGAATGCCTATGCTACTTGATAATTTTTGCTAAATAAAGGCCAAAATATCTTTGGAGAAAAAAGTGCCTTGTTAGAAACAGCACGGCTGTAAAATACCTGTTACCTCAGCATACAGTCCTAGAGGCTGGAAAATCAGGAGACCTGAGAATTCTGGAGTTGTTGAGAATCCCTGTGGTCAGAAGTAAATGTACAGAGAATCCCAACTGCACCTTCTGGCTGCTTCTGGGCATTGGGAGTCCTTGGGGAAAGCAGCAAAGCAGATTTAAATCTGATCTCACAAATCTACTGTGGAAGGGATAAGCCACTGCATCAGCTTGAACTCTGCAATTCTGTGCTCTGCAGACTTCGACATGACTATAGTTTTCCTTCCCTATATCCCCACTTTCCTGAGATCCTGGATTTTTATTTTGTGTGTAATATTTACTCATTAATTCATCTTTTCAGTTGATGGATTGAATGCTTGTGCCAGTTAATGAGCAAAGTAATTTTTTTTAATCTTCCCAATGGAAGACTCCTTACCAGTCTCTTCTTATGCTTTCAGTACTAAGAGTATTAAGAAAATGTGTAGTTATTATTAGAATTCCCAGGAAAAAAAGGAAAGTTGATCTGCATCTTAGATTAAGAATAAAAAATATTCAAATAAAAAATAATACTAATCAGAATACTTAACACATCCTAAATTGTGGCTTTTACTAATGAAATTTAATGTAATGTATCAACATATTTTTCTAGGCACAAATGAAGAAAAATAGAGATCCAGTTTGTTTTAATCAATTTTTATTAATTCTGCCCTGAAGCCCTTCATGATTTCAGCATGGAACACAAACATGCAGGGCAGCAGACAGAGGGGAAATCTGTCTCATTAATCTCTTTTGGACAGAGCATGGTGCAGAGTCATTTAGGATGCAGACAGGTTTTATGGATAACATGCTGTCCATGTTTCCACCCAGGCCAGAAAGGCTTCTGTGTCTTGCTCCAAAAAGGTGCCAAGCTGTGAGTACAGAGAGTGCAGTCAGGGAAGGGGTGAACAAAGTTTCCTGTCTTCAGCTTGGGAGGTGAAGGGAAAAGGCCAAGATCTCAGGATTTTTCTTCTATGAAGAGTTGTTGATACTAAACCACATAACTGTGTCTTATCAGAGGCCTTCAGTGCTAGTTTCAGGCATCTTTATTTCTAATTAATGGGAAATATTTGTAAACCAGTAAATAGCTGATTTTAAAAGGTTTTTTGTTTTAGATTTTAAAAGTTTTTTTGTTTAAGCTTTGGTTTTCCTAATTTGAGATTAAATATTTTTCCCAGGTTTGCTTTTAGGATTAAAAAAATCCAACAATAATTGAAAAAAAAGTATAAAATATTATGGGAAATAGCTTTTAAAAAGACACAAAACCAAACCCCATGCAAACCCCCAAACCTGGAGGAGATAGCAGTCAGAGCTTTATTGAACAGCAGTTGTGCAGCAGATGGGAAAAACACGATATGCTGAATAGTTCGAGGCTTTTTGAGGCAGTTTGCTCAGAGTTATCTACAGTCTAGAAGTCTCCCAGTTCTTCAGCAGGAGCTGGAAGTCTTTATATGCCAGGCTCCAGCTCTGAGCTTTTGTGTGCTCTTGAGCAGAGGCACTCTCAGATGTCTGTGTTCCCTCTTCCAGAGAAAGGGGCACTTGGAAACCTGGGTTTAGAAAGGCTGTTCCCTGCCAGTTCACATGAGCTGATAAATAATTGCTGATGAGATGGCAGAATTACCAACAGGGGAAGGCAACCTCCCCAGCTCATGTGCCCTGAAATTTCTGATTTCCTAAAAGGTTAATCACCTTTGAAACGTTTTGATAGTATTTAGCATCTTCCAGAAATCCATTAGAAAATAACAAGCTCTATTTGGAATCAATATTGAAATGCAACATTTTACGGATGTGTAAAATGAGATACTGGCCTGTCTCTCCAAAGTAATACAATTTATATTACATTTTATAAGTTATTTTCTGAAAGAAACTAATATACGATGTAGCTACAGAAAGTGTATGTCCTGTAACAGAGCACAAAATTATTCCTGTTCTTACAGGGAAGTGAGAATTGAAGTTTTGTGAATTACTGTCCATACAGTCTGTATTCCTAATCTCTACTCAAAAAAAAAAAAAAAAATAGCTTTGCTTCATTGAGTGTTGAGTTTTACTTTTTAGTAACTTCAATGGCCATTCATTTTTTCTAATGATCTATATTTTAGAATTTGAAAGAGCTAATCTTTTCAAGAGAACAGGGTAGGAAGGGGAGTATACCAGCTGGACAGCACCCTTGTAGTTTGGCTTGATAGATTATAAACTGGTTCTTAAGTATCTGCTTGTTTGTTTCTTTCTTTCCCTTCTCCAATAATACTGAGTTTATTGACATGAGGGAGAAGAGGACTGTGAGTGCAGTAACAGTACCCAGTTTGATAGAGGGAAAATGAGTTAAGGAAGTAAAACACTGAGGATCTCCACAAAGCAAAAAATTAATTTGCACTTTTTTTTCTGTATCTTCTGTGTTGCACTTGCATTTTGGCTTTGGAGACTGAGAATTTGCTGTCATAATCAGTCTTTTTTCTTTGTAATGTGTCTGAGTGCTAAGTCACCATTGTAAACCCTTTTTACTGCTACTCTTCCAAAAAGTTAATGTAGAGGATTACAGACATCATCTTTTGATGTTTCACTACGTAATATTACGGACATTCTTGGCTGTCTGGGTTCCCTAAGTATCTTTCCTGCCAGATGAAAGTCATCAGGAAATTATCAGTATACTTTTTGGTTTAATCTGCTGTCACCTCTTTCTGGGCAAGAAACTCAAGCCCAGATTCTCAGAGCAACACTGGTGTAAGGAGGAAATATCTGAGGGATGATCTGTAGTTACTTGTCCAGGCGTCTTGGTATGAAGGAAAATCAGGATGTACTAAATGAGCTTCCAAGACATCTCCTATTGTACAAGCAAAAGGACCACCACTTTCATATCTCATCATCTCTTTCATGCCAAATCAGAGCACAGATTCCCCCCTCAGTCATCAGGGGCTCCTGGCAGGTGTCACCTGTCTCAGATAAGTGCTTTAACCAGAGGGCTTGGAGAGAGCTGCTCCGTGGATTCCCTCTCTAGAACAGCAGGTCATAATGTGTTTGCTACTCAGTGTTACAATTCTGATAAGAGTGTGAAGTAAAAACTTTGTTCGCTTGATAAAAAAGCTTAATATTCCCTTGGTGAGACAAGATGGATTTAAACTCTTCTGTCTGGGTAGTGAGTCTGTACTTTACCATTTTTTGATTATTTAAACCACTGCACTTTTGGGATTCCATACATCCCACTTAAATGGTAGTTGATTAGCAATATCTCATTCCCTTATGCTTTCTGTGATGATTATTTGAAATACAAAAAGGTTCCTCATTTTACAATTCCATTTCTAGTGATGGAAAATTTTAGACCTGTTTATTTGACAATGTTAGATTCTCAAGAGAGATGCTTAAACCTCCTAGACCTGTGGAATGAAATGAAGTGTTCTCTGTCATTAAATTTGTATATTTTCCTTTAAATTGTATCCTCTGCTCTTAAATTGCTCTTTTCTCTGAATGCTCTATGCAAACTGGACCCTAACTGTTGACTTGGATACGACACTTAAATAATTGCAGTGTAAATGCTGAGTAACATTGCTCTGAAGTACCATAGTTACCTGACTCTATTAAAGATGCCTTTTGCAAGATTTAAGTTTTTAACCATTTTCTTTTGCTTGGACTTGAGTAGTTCTTCATAATGTCTTCATAGTCCTCTCAAAATCATACATCTTCCAGATCCATTTTATTTTTTTTTTCCTGAAAAAGATAATACTTGCCAAATGAAGTGGTGTGAATACTCATCACTGCTAGAGAAAAGAATTGTCTCAGTTCAATGCAAACCGCGGGTAATATTTTTACAAAGAGAGAAGCAACAAGAGAATATAAGAGTTATGATAATGGCAGTTCTGAATGGCATTTGAAATTTCAGTCCACAGCTTGATGTGTTAGGAAAAACAAATTAATTTTCCATATAACCTCCTGTAAGGGAATAGTTCTTTTCTTCCGACCACCAAAGTGAATATTCCAGGCTTATATTGCTGCATGATTAACTCATTGGAATATAAATTTGCTTGTAGAGGTATTTTTTAATAGGTGCTAGCAGCCTAAAAAGTAGAAACCAGTTTTAAGTGAGATTTCTGTGAAATTTTTCGTGGTTCAGTACTTGTGTTCTGTACAGGTTAGCTGCCCACCATGGCTTGTGCGCAATGGAAGGACATTGAGCTGGAATCACTTAAAGGAGGGAGAAAGAAGAGTTCATCTGATTTTCCTTTGAGAGGAAGAAATTCCTATCTTTGGGAATTATTCTTCCCTTTCTTACAAGGCTCCTGATTACAAAAAACCCTCTCTCTAGCCAAGGCATTTAGATAAAGGAAGCCGTCAGTGGACTTCTGAACTAAACTCAGAGGGCTTATTCCAAGGATATTTTCATTATTGTTCTCTTTCTTACATTTTCAGCAATGAGTATTTGTCAGTAAGTATTTATGTTTCAATTAAAATAATTTAACTGAATCTTAACTCAAGTCTTTTTTAGGTGTTGATATTGGTGACTTTCACTAACTGACTGATGTGGCTTTCGAATTATATTTATTTTGTAATTCCATTTGATCTTGATGTATTCAGAACCCTCATAAACAATATCTTGGTATCCCAGTTGGCTGATTAAAAATAAGTATGAATGAATATTCTGTCACTCTTCTCATATCCTTAATTCATACAACATTCTAAAACCATTCACTTCCTAAATATTTTTTTAATTAGTTGGAACTTGCAAATTGTGTGTTAAGTTTATGCAACAAAGTCTTTTATATTAGAAATGCTCTATAATTACATTTTTTCAGTCATGAAAAATGAATTAGTGCTGCATTTTATGTGATGACAAATTTTCCTGTTTGTTCTAATTTTACTGAATAGCATGCTGTAACTTCTTGGCACAGCCTAGAATAACTCTATTTAGCTATGAAAGTAGGAACTGTGCTTAGTACCAGAAAAGGCCAATATTGTGTGTAAACAAGTAACTTACATGAAACCAAAGCCAAACGGCTGTGAGAAGGATGACATGGGGAATTGGCCATCAGACACCAGTACACCAGTTTGTCTAGACAACTGGGATCAGTGATAGTGCTTGAAATGGAGCTTCAGCAGGACTGCTGGGCAAGTGGTGCAGATATTTTCTCTTCTGGGAATATTAGTTTATCCCTGTCTAACTTTGTTTTGATAGTGGGGAAGTAGGAGATGGAAGGCATCACATCTTTTTTTTTCTTCATTGCTGAAAAATCTGATTAGAGACACAACCAAGCTCACATTTGATTTTGTCCTATGGGAAAGTGTTGTTTTTGTTTCTCCCATTCCAGATGAAAATGGAAAATACCCGAGAGACAAATTCTCAAAAGAAAACACATTTCGGGTCTGTCAAAATACTCTGTTTGGATAAGTGTATTGTTTTTAAACTTTCATAAGGATTGGTAATCAGGTTGCCTACTATTTGATGTAGTTGGCTTGCTAGCCATCATTCTTCCTTGGTTCTTGTAAAGTGTCAGATGGAACCAACCAACCATGTTCTTGTTTAACTCCAGAGAATTAGGAAACATGTCAAACAAACAAACCAACCCACCAATCTGGGGTCCACTGAATTACCTCCATTTCATGTAGCTTTCTGAACTAGATCCAGCTAATAAGTGAAAAGAAGGATTTTAGACAGGAGAGAGAGAGAGATAATAATGGCTATTAATCTAATTCCTGAATTAGACTGCTCTTTCTGGTGCTGCCTTCTAATGCTCAGGTTAATATCTAGTTATTTGCTCTTCTTTTTGTCATGTGTATGCTTTTTGGCATTGAGACACTCTGCTTCTTTGTAGTACATATATAAAGTTCAGAATGTTTTTTATGTTATAACTAATGTAATAAATTCATTGTTCAAACAGGACAGAATATTCCATGCCTGTGTATATTGTTAGTAATGCCAGATGAATCTCTCAAGTCACTTAATTCAGAGTTTTTACTTGTCAACTGGAAGGCTTCCTCGGCTTTTAAATCTGAATGCTGTGTCAGACGTTCAAAAGCTTTCCAAAAGTCAGTGTACATTGCATTCACTGTGCTTTCCTTATCTGCATAGACAGTCACTTTGTCACAGGGGGAAATTAGGTTGGTTGAGCATGATTTGCTTTTTGTAAATCCATGTTGACTGCTCCTGATTGACCTTTTTAAACATGTTTTGAAATGAATTGTGAGGATTTACAATCTGTGGCTTATGCCTTTCTTGTTATCTCAGGTGGTTGCCTGATTTCCTTTTAAAACACAACAAACCCAAACCCCATAATGAATGATTTTGGCTTTGTTTAAAAGCCTTTGAAAATCTTTGTAAATTCCTTAGATGGAACATCATTAACCTTGTGCTGTTGTTCCTCACAGAACTGTATTATGTTTCCAGGCTTTTCTTCAAAAACCCACGTTGACTCTTGCAATATAAATCACATTTATCCACACATTTTACTAACTCTACTCCCTTTATACTCCCTGCGATTTCGCCTGAGGTAGCAATCAGGAGCATAGGCCTACAGTTCCCTTAATAAACCATGGAACCATTTAAAATTTTTTTAAATAATTATTTTCTTTAACAACTGTTGTCTCCACTTTATAGATAGGAAGGTAATTTTAAATGTGATTTTATTGTGCAAGCTGTGATGTATTGCACAGCAAGCAATACACTCTGCTGGAGGGGTGGATCGCTACCAACTTCAACATTTGTGGGAGTATCTTTCCTGGGATTTTAAAATTTTTTAACTGAAAAATATAGTTTGGGCTACCTTGAGGATCCATTATCAGTTCCTGGTGCTGATCAAGACATTCATTTGATCCTGGCTAAATACGATTCTTAAGAAGTAGTTTGCACCTTAATTTAGTAGCTTTAGGCTGTTCCAACAGGCTTAAGGTATAACACAATGAAATATGTGATGCAGTTTTCCAATCTTAGTGACCAGTGGAGGACAAAAAGTCTGCTTTGGACAGGAAAGTTTATGATGTGCTGACTTTTCACAGACCAGGAGAGGTTGTCAGCACAGACAGCTCAAACACTACAGAAGCAGAAATCTTCACAGTGTGGAATTTGCCACAAAATAATACGGCAGAAACAGTTTTGTAAATACACCAGCTAAAATAGCTGTCTCTGTTATTCTAACGTGACCTCTTTACTAATAGATACAGTTCGAACCGAGTCTAAATGAATTGGATAAGTAGCCAAATGATGCAAGTAATTTAAAAGTCTCTAAGTGTTGCAAAAGCAGAGTCTCACTGCAATTAGGTGCCTGCCTTGCCCAAAGCAAGACTTTTTTTTTTTTCATTTTTAAATACTTTTTTTTTTAAACAGCATGCATGTTTCTAGCTGAGTTTAATGGTTAGGAACTTGGGAATTCGTGATGCTCCAGCTGATGTAAATTCCTAGT
This sequence comes from Corvus moneduloides, assembly GCF_009650955.1. Classification (NCBI taxonomy): domain Eukaryota; kingdom Metazoa; phylum Chordata; class Aves; order Passeriformes; family Corvidae; genus Corvus; species Corvus moneduloides. The sequence continues at coordinate 7,307,460 of NC_045477.1, read as the reverse complement.
CATAATCAGTAGGTTGTTTTTCCACACAGATTTTAAGACTGGTTGTGCCAACAACACTAGTAAAAAAAAGATGGTGAAAGGAAGTAAAAGCAAGGTGAGTATCTTTGGCGAAACTTCTCTGTAATATTATCCTAATCTCTGATAAATTACGATTAAGATAATACCTGTGTTACAGGTGATGTTCCATCTTTAATTAGGCATTTGGTTCATGTTCAGTCATCTTATCTTCAACAGCTGACTTTAATCAGCAAACTTGATTACTTCCCTATTCATCTCTTCTTTGAGATGACTTAATAATGGACCATCCAGTTGCTATTTTAGAGCACTTAATTGAGTATCTCCAGTTTCAGTATCAATCCTTCCAGAGCTCCACCAGTGACTTCTCTCTGCTGTGAGCTGTGACCATGCGCTACTGCACTGTTCCGTAGCCAGGTATTTCCTCCTGCTGGATTTTACACCTGGTGGCAGCTTTGTTTCTTTAAGCACCTGGGGAAGGGGCATTTTTGAAAGCCTTTTGTGTAAGTACACCCCTGTCCACGGCTTTTTGACATCTTGACAGGACTCCCAACAGCTTTCTGAAGTATCAGTCCCCTTTACAAAACCCAGGAATGTCAAACTTTAATCCTTAAGCCTCCTACCCCGTTTTTAATTTTCTATTAACCTACTCAAAAATTACATCAAATTCATGGAGATAGAAGAGTTTATTTGCCTCTATACTGTCTGCAAAGATGAACTCTTTTGAGCTTCCTTTCAGCTGCCTTTTTTTTTTTTTTTTTGTCAAGTGTCCTTGCTCCTTGAAAATAAGCCCAACAGGAATATTGTTGATAGAAGACAAGAAAAATATGTTAAACACTTTTTTCCAACACTAATCCTTGTAGTTCATCTGCTTAATGCTTGTTCAGGTATTTAAATGGCATTTTATTTCAATATTAATTAAACCCTGGTGGACAGAAAGGTACCCATTTAAACAAATTTTGTAAAAACTGACTTTAATTTGTGGTGAGTGCAATAAACTAAAGAAATCTGTCAGGGCCCCCAAGGATACTAATAGGCCTTAATTACCCTGACCAGCATCACCTGGCACTGGACCCACACCCTCTGCCCCTGGGCCATGGAGCTCCGTTTAAGCTCAGGCCAGGCAGCTGCTCCTGCTCTGTTTCCAGCCTTGTTCCTAAATATCAGTGGGACTTCCCTGCTTGTTCTTAGCTCATTCCTTTTCCTGCTGGGATATGTTGGTGGCACCTGTGACCATCATTTTGTGCCCCTGCTCACCGTGTTTAGGCACTTCAGGGCTTTTCTCTGCCCAGCAGGCACCTTTTGTGCTGGGCTTATCCCCAGCTCAGCCTAGCTCATGCTGCTTTCTGCTACTGAGGTTGGTGAGTTTAAATCTTGAGCTTTAAATCTGTAAAAGTAACTGAACTTCTATTAAAGATTGGGGTTTTTTTAGTGTTATCAAGGCAGATAAAAAGTAGTGTTGTGGTACATACTGCAAAACAGCAGCAATGGCAGAATATTCTGTGTCCTTTGATTTGATTAGTCTCTTTTCCTCAGTTTCTCACCTGTAAGCTGCAGATATTGAAGCTTAGCATGCTTTTAATTTTTCCTGTGGAAATCTTGTATGTACATTTTGGTTTTGCTTTAGCATTGTCACAATTTATTTTTTTCAGAAATTCAATTAAAAGTGTGTCGTTTTCAAGGACGACTGTCAAGAGCTTTTAGTTTTTAGCTGTCATTGTTCTTTGTTTTGTTGTCTGTATTTGCAGCTTATGGTTGTTAGATAAATGAAAAGGCTCTTGTGATATTTTCACACACACAGGCAATTATATTCTAAGTGTTCAGGTAACAAGCTGTTGGGCAAGAGGCCACAGACCAAGCTGCATTGGGGGAGCTTTAGATTGAATGTTAGGAAGGCTTTTTACTGAAAGGTTGGTCAGACGTTGGAACAGATTGCCCAGGGAGGTGGTGGGATCCCTGTCTCTGGAAGTGTTCAGAAAATTGTCGATGTGATGCTCAGGGACGTGGTTCAGTGGTGTACTTAGCAGTGTTAGGTTAATGGTCAGGCTGGATGATTCTGGAGGTGTTTTCCAACCTAAATGTTTATATGATAGTTTTTTTTTTTTGGTTTAGTATCTGTTAAGCTTTGTATTGCACCTCTGAAGAGATGACTGGTTATGCAAAAGGCTCTAGACATCAGTAAGAGAGTCCTACCTGATGTGGGAAAAGCAGGAATGTGATATCCATGGAGTCCTATTCACTGAACAGCGAGATTAACAGGCTCAACACCATCCCTTATTGAGAACAGGTGAGCAGAGATGCTTCTTCAGTCTGCATGATACCTTCAGGCCTCTTCTGGTAATGCAGTGCAAGGACTGTTTTCCTCTTCACAAGGAGATTTTAGAAAAGCTTTCAGTTACTTAAAACTCAGCACCAGTACTTTTGATTAGTATCTCTTATATATTTTTTTCTTAGGCAACACTGCATAAATTGAGTTACTATGTTCTGTATGTGGTACTGGGTTGTGTAGTTAACTCCATGATGTATATTATGGGCAGAGATGAGGTAGACTTTCCCTGCTCTTAAAGTCAGCTGTAAGCAATCGATGTGTAAACTGATGTATCCTGATTTTCAGCACAAATTACTGCTTTTGGTCTGACATTGTCCATGTGCTCAGTGGGCAGAGCTAATGCTGTCAGAGGAAATATGTCCATATCTGCCTGCCAAAATCCATTCTAGGCTGGACTGTTTGAATTGTGTTGTAAAAGCTGACAATGCACAATGAGTAAAGAGTAACTCTTCGTATTTTTTTGTAATTATTGAAAAAAAAAAACCCGTGGGTTCTGTCATGATTGGTGCATGCTCAGAAAATGCTGGGAAGAGTGTACAGCTGCAAAAAAAAGTTGCTGCTGTTTAAAACATGCAGATGTGCTGCTTTGAGCAGCTTGGATGCACAAACATGTAAAATTAATGCAGAATTAAAGGGAGTAGAAGATAATTAAACTAAAAGATGATGTTACCTTTTCCTTCTATTTCTTAGTGTTTAGCTTGGGAAAAGTTTTGTCTGAGTTCTCTTAGACTTAACTAGGTGTGCTTCAATTCGGGAAGAACCTGCTACTTCATCTTGGTACCAAGCTTCTTCCCTGTGATGCTGCTCTGTGCTGAGTGAGAGCTGTGTCTGTGCAAGCAGGTATTCACAGCTGTTCCAGCTGAACGTGAGCAGTGCTGCCATGCCTGTTGGATTGAGCTTTAGCAGCTCCCTGCAGAGGCAGGTTTCACAGGCAGCAGCAAAGAAGTTTCTCTCTAAGAAATGTTTGCTGTGAATAATGCAGAATAGTCCTAACTGAATTTCCAGGCTGAAGTTGGTTCAGTTGCAAGCTAAAAATACCTTAATCTTTTCTTGTAAACTGAACAATCTCCTTATGTTGTTCCCAAAAGTATGGATCAATCTAGGTAGTCCTATAGTGGTGCTGTTTTTTAGGTAGATGCCTTCAGAAATTAAGTTTTGTGTTTTAGGCTTGTTGTTGCTATATTTGAAAAGAACAAGTTGTGGAAGGGTGTCACAAAACTACAAGAATTAACTATGAAAAAGTCTACTTTGTTTCAAAAATTGTCATTTGAGACAATAGTTTGTCTGAAATCAAGGAGTAAATCAAGCTGAGACTAAATATGAAGTGAAAATAAATGCATTAAAACAAATAAAAAACTCAATAAATACAATTAAAAACCACTGCAACTTCGAGTGAGGTCTGTTTCTACCTGTAAGAGCTAGTATGTCACATGGACAGTTCTGCTTTTGAGTGCTTAGACACCTAGTGCAATTCACATTGCTTTTTCCCTGTGGCTCTGTCAAACTTTGAGTTGGATTACTTTAAATGGATTACTTAGAATAGCAGGGTACTTTTCATTTGTTTTCCTTCCACATGTAGTTGTCAGAGCTTCTCTTTGCATTACAACCTCTGCTGCACAAAGTTAATCTGTGCCAATTATTAAGGATTCAGCTGCCAGCAGGAACTGAAGTTAAACTGGTATTGCTCCCAGTCGTTCACTAACTAAGTTTTGACATTCTGATAAAAGACCAGTGGAAGATTCAGAGAAATTCAGTAGAAAATATAAGTGACTTCATACACTAAGATGTGAAGAACTCTCTTAATTTATTCTGTCATTAGCTCCTTTTTACTATCACCTACATTTTTCTCCACCTCAGAGCTGTAGAGAAATCACTCTTCAAGCAGAGTGACTTGTTTTGTTCAATAGAGGTAGGGATTTTGAAAATACTGTATTATATTGCAAAATACTTCCTCTCTACAAACTCTTTAGGTTTTAAGCAATAGGTTTTGAGCTCCTTATTTCAGCTAATGAGTGCAGTATTTACAGTCAGTACTCAGTGATGCTCTATTTGTTTATATAAAATTTTAGGCATGAACTATTTAATATGTGATGGTTTTTTTCTGAGTTTGTTAAACTTCCTTCTTTAAAGGTTGGTGTTTTAGCACATGTGCAGTAAAACCTTGCACAACTCATGCTTTGTTTCTGCAGTGAGAGCCATGGGATCATACTTATCTCAGACTGTCAAATGTACTAATACCATAGCTATGTAATTTTGACATGTATGTTTCTTGGAGGCTCATTTAGATGCATGTCTGGATTTGGTGCATGGTTCAGGGTTTTAAATATGTAAGTTCAGAATCTGGCAGCCTTTGCTTCAAAGACAAATTATATTATGAAGTGTCTGTTAGCCATTGTTTCTTGGCTGTGACTGTTGTGTTGTGGTACAAAGTAGTCCCTTTGAAAATTATTTATTTTAATTGAGCAGTTCTTCCCCCTCTCCTGAATAGTTGTTTGGAGGTCTTTAAACCTATCATTGCTGGTTTTTTTCAGTGGTTTCTTTGATTTCAAGATGTTTGGTTTAGATCTGTTAGGAGGTACAAGCAGGATAACTGAATTTTTGGAGCATCAAATGCTGGGTGAGAAAATTTACTACTTTGTATATATGCTTCAAGTTTTAAATGTGGAAAAATCTGTTTCTTGTTTTCTTGCATTCATTGGAAGAGCAAATGCCATCCAAATAAATACAGAGTTAAAACAGAGCATGAAAGCTTGCAAAATGTTATCTATAAAGCTTCATTTTTTTTCCACTACATTCACAGACATACATGTTTTTCTTTTTTCAAGTACAGTGTTTTGGGTTTTTTAAGAAAAAATTTTGGTTAGTGGTCCAACAGCAAGGCCAGAAGAAGTGTCCCTCTGATAGCAAGGGATCTGAGAACTTGCAGATTAAAGCTAATCATTCTGCTAGGTTATTTTGTGTCTGGATCCCTTCCACAGCCCAGAAGCCGGCAGTCAGAGCGTAGGTGGCACAGCAGCAGAAATGAATAAAATGGAATTACAGGGAGGGATGGAATTCCTTCTTTCTGTTCCTTACAGTGGCTAGGTTGATGTGGAGTTACAAAGTAATCGGGACAGAGGAGCTCATCTGGAAGAGGATTACCTACCAACTCAACACTTCTGAAATATGACAATGGCTTACATTTCACCTTATAATTTTATTTCTTTCTGCCTTTGAAGATCTTTGAAGAAATGCTTAATTTTTCCTGTGGTAAGAGTGGCTGGCAGCTTTGAATTTCAAACAGTGGCTGAAGGTGTATTTCAACACCTAATACTTGCAGTTAAATTAGGTTTTCATTTGATCAGGCATAAGTAAAGACTTGGACATGTTCTCCTCTGATTACTCGTTGGGTTTTTTTTTCTTATTTTGCTTTATTATTTCTACTTCTTTATTTAAACAATGCAGCTACATTTGAATTGTAAATACTCTGGAAAATGTCCAGTTGAAGCAGATGTTTCTACTGTAATCTGTTTAATTACAAAAAAAATAGTTTAATTGATTTTCAAGTTTGGGAATTCTGAAGTTTAAATTGGCCTGGTCATAGTTACTTGCAAATACTTTGATTTAAAAAAAAAACCCACTAAAATTGGGAAGTTTAAAAAAGAGACAATTGCATATTTCTTGTTCACTTTCACTACTTCAATGAGACTAGCTAAGAGAGGATGTCACTTCCTTCAGTCAGTAATTTCAGGTTTTTTAATACTTGTAAATAAGAAATTGCTGTATTTAATCATACTTAAAATGTGCTGCTCCTCAGGTATTGCAAGAGACTTAATTGCAAGTTAATGGATAGATGATAGTCAGTTGAGGAAAAAATGATTGTATGCATGCAATTTCTAATATGCTTGCACAGGATAGGATATTTCCAGTTGGAATGTTCCTATGGAGATTTCTAACCCATCCTCCTGCTTTCCAAGTGGCATCAGCTGTAATGTCTGACCAGGTTACTCAGCTCTTGATCCAGTAGGAGCTTGAAAGCCTCCAAGGACTGAGTTTGCACAGGCTTTCTGGGCAACCTGTATTGCTGCCTGCCTGCCCTCACAAGGAGGGAGATTCTCACTATAGCCAGTTTGGAACTCCTTTATTTCAGCTTATTCCCATTGTCTCTTGTGTTTCCACCTGATTTGGGCATCCACTTATTCTGGTGTGGGATCCTCCATGGGCTGCAGATGGATCTCTGCATCCCTGTGAATCCTCCCTGGGCTGCAGGGGCACAGCTGCCTCACCGTGGTCTCACCACGGGCTGCAGGGGAATCTCTGCTCTGACACCTGGAGCACCTCCTGTCCCTCCTTCCCTTGGTGGCTGCAGAGTTGTTCCTCATTCTCACTCCTCTCTCCCACTGCTGATTCTATTGTGCAGGTTTCCCCCCTCCTTCTCCAGTCTGTTACCTCAGAGGTGCTGCCGTTGTTGATGGGCGCAGCCTTGACCAGCAGTGGGTCTGCCTTGGAGCTGCCTGGCATTGGCTCTGTCACACATGGGGGAAGAAGCTTCTGGCAGCTTCCCAGAGCAGCCACAGCTGTAGCACCCCTGGCTACCAAAACCTTGCCATGCAAACCCAGTACAGGCAGGTGTTTGCTTAGCTCTGGCCAGTTGTTTTCCAAAAGGTGGTAGCTTGATAAAACTGCTGAAGTCAGTTGTGTGGGTAGTGTTGTGAGGTCTGAATGTACATCAGGAAAGGTGGTGTGTTGTTTTTCTAAGCCTATTTGGTGGCTTCTGTGTTTCTCTACCAGAGTTCTGTGAGGATAAGAACAGGAAAAAACTGCTGTGACTATACTAAGGGGGAAAGTCTTGAAATACAAAACATAATGGGGGCTGGCAATCGCACAAGAAAGAACCATCAAAAACTAGTTTTGTGTAAAAGATTGTCACAGCCTCTGAACAGGAGCTGTATCTCCTGTGAGAGTATGTGGTGCACACACCTGCTTATTAGAAAAGTTATGTTGGAACTCCAGATATGAATTCTTGAAACTGTACCACAAAGGATAATCCCAAGTAGGCTCACTGTTTCCACAGCTGCTGTTTGGAAGATCAAGTGATGATATATGAAGGTGGGTTAATGAGGATGTAGTGTTGCTCTGTTTCTCCATTCCTTTTGCCTAGCTTTATAACAAGACATCTGACTGTGTAGCAGGACTGTGGCCCCTGGTCTGCATCATGGCCATGTCTCTCTGTGTTTGTCAGCCTTTTGGCAAACATCTGCTATTTCTAAGATATTATGAAAAGTGATTTAAATAAGCTTTTTCAAGAAGCTATACTGCCCATTCCAAAAAAGAAGAAATCATGACAAATGAATACGTCTGGATTTCACACAAAATTGTTGAGATTTATTTATCTCGTGTATTACCTCTTCTGAAAAGCAAAACTCTAACCTAAAATACAAGCAGTCAAATAGTAGATGGCTATATTTCATACTGCTTCATTTTCAAACTCAATGAAAAATTTCATACCTCACTCTCTTTATAAGAAGTAGAGTGTGTGTGGATTTATTTTTTCCTTCGTGGTGTTCTACCACTTTGCACTTTTTTTTGACAATCACTTCTTTCTCTGCTCTCCCATATATGCAAGATTGCATTGCCTTCATTGTTCCACAGAGGTTTTCTCAAGGAAAGTTGTCTCTGAGAAGTTGGTGAGGCAAAAAATGGCAGGGACTTTAACAAGAAATCAGGGAGGCTAGTTGGGAAAACAAGTGCGTTCATTGAAGTTTAAGGTCTTTCTTTAGTTTCCCTGCCTTTTCAGTGGCATGTGTTTGGATGGTGTGGGGGCAAAGTACATTTCAGTCCTGAAGATAGGTTTTGTGTAAGTTGTTTGATATTGGACGGCTGCTTTTGGTCATAGAGAGGTCATTTGCTTTCTTTGACATAAATCCAGGAAAACCTCTTTGTCACTTTCCTCAGCTTCTTTCCAGTGGGCAGTTTTTCAACCTTTTTGTACTGGATGCGTGGTTCTGGGGTTTCATTTTTGCTTTAATTTGCTTCGGCCAGTTCTTAAAGTGGTGTCTTAAGTTTTCAACATGCCAAAATTGCTGAGAAATGACTTTCCAAGGAATAACAGGAGATAACAAGGGCAAAAGACAACTAGGGAAGGAGAGTCCTACCTCATTGCAATACTTATGCAGATCTGGAAGTGTGTGGAAGTGGCTGTGTTTTCCTAAAAGCCCTACCTCTGCTTTTGTTGCCAGCATCTGTGGATTATGACACTTGGATCTGTCAGCCTTCTTTATCTGGACTTCAGATCCCTGCCAGCAGAGAGGGAAAAGGTTGTGTGGTGTTAAACCCTCTGTTAGTGGAGTATTTAGTTCAGATGAGCCTCTGTGTGTCAGAGTTGCCCTGTAGTCCTTTTTGCCTACTTGTGACCCTGAGTGCCTTGGGGAGCTGGCACTGCCAGGCTGGGTGCCCAGTCCCTGCCTCTCCAGTCCTTCTGCCACCTGGGAACAGCACAGTGGTTTGCACCTCAGACTTCTTCAGGCTTAGAGGTGGCATTGCCATGGAAAAAAATGTTCCTATCCATGGAAGAAGCTACCAGTGGTGAACTTCTCTGGAAGCTTGGCGAGAAAGGAAAAGGAACAGGGAAACAATGAGCATTGCACTTTCAATATCACTTCATTCTCGTGGGGCTGAGTTTTTAGTCTTATAGAAATGCTGAAAAACTTAAGGTTGAGCTGGCGACATGAGACATAGGAGCCTGAGTCACAGCATGCAGGGTGTGGGTGTCCAGGGGCTGCCGGGTGGCCAGGATTGCTGTGTGCTGGACACAGCTGGTCCAAGCTGATCCCCCACCCAGGGCACAGCTGAGCTCACAGCCACGGTGGTCATGCCTTGGGGACAGCTGGGTTAAGGGAGGGCAGCACTGCCTGGTGGTGAAGGGGAAAAAAGTGAGAAAGCCCTGAGAGCCCCAAGGGGACAGGGAGAGCAGGAGATCCAGCTGCAGGAGCAGGGATTCCTCTGCAGTTCCCAGTGAAAGTGTGGTGAGGCAAGTATTCCCTGGCAGGCTGTGGACAGGACCACAGCAGAGCAAATCCCCCCACTGCCGTGGAGGGCCCCCAGAGGAACATTTTTATCCCAAAGGACTACAGCCAGTGGAAGGGTCCCATGCTGGAGCCAGGGAAAGGCTTGAGGAGGAAGGAGCGAGGAGCTGGGGACTGGCCTTAAGCTGCTGTCCATGCTATGCAGGGAGGGTGGAGATAGAGGAGCCAGGAATGAGGGAGCAGAGCAGGGCAGGGTGTTGTAGTCTTGGTCTTCATTTCTCATTGTGCAACTCTATTTGGTAATAAATTATTTTCCCCAAGAACAATCTATTTCTTTGTGATACTAATTTGTAAATGATCTCCCTGACTTTATCTTGACCCACAAGCTTTTCCATTTTATCTTCTCCACTGATGAGAAGGGGGAGTGAGAGCTCATCAGGAAGTTAAAATCCATATGTGCTGTTGAGGGTATTTAGCACAATGGTTTAATTTCAGTTGTTTTCCTAGTAAAGCATTTTTCAGAATTTGTGTGTTGAAATGTAGCACATCTGTGGTATCAGCAAAATGTAAGTGATGTTTTATTTAAAATTTTGAGAAAGCTCTTGAACAATACATCTCAACTAAGGCATGGAAAAGGCCATTCAGTTCTAGGGTGCTATGCCAGTTAAAGTTTGTTCACTAGAAGCAGCTCATGTGTTTCCATAGCTAATTCCAATGAGACAAATTAATATTTGGCAAATGAAGAGAACTTGATGTGGTAAATAGCGAGCTTCTGGAAAGACTTGAAATAAATATTGTAATAAAAAATATGTTGAGAATCGTCCTAGAGTGTCTCCATTTACAGAGAACAGATGGCATAGAGATTATTAATGGCATACAAAGCTTTTTACCTCTTGGTCATGAGTTTGAACTGCCATGAGGCTGGACGTGATTGAAAGTTGTGACCATCTGTCTAATGGCCTACATGAAATGAGTTAGTTGTTTAAATCCAGTTACTAAAGAGCATCACCTTCATCATCATGCAGATATCACAAATAATACCTGTTTTTGTCTTTAATCAGTTTGCCTTTTGGAAAGGAAATAGCGTTTCACGAATAGCCAAATCTCCTATGGATTGCAAATTTATTTTTGCCATAACGTGAATTTGCTTTGTTTTTCCACAGGTATGACTGAACAGATTAAATTAAAATATCCTGGTTTTAAGAAAATATATAGATGTGCTGGCTTATTGTGTTGAAAGGGGCATTTCATTTCTGCTGGCAGCTGCCAAGAGTCTTAATCTGACTCTGATCCCACAGTTATGCCACTGCAGTACCTTTGCTGTGCTCTGTCTCCACACAGATGGAATGTTCTAAAGGTTTTAAGGCCAATTTTATTAATTTTCAACTTAACTTTCTGGCTCTCTAAAGCTCAGAATGATACTAGCAAACTCTGTAGTCAGTTCACCTTGCAAAGCAAATGTTGCTGTTTTTCTTTTTAACACTTGACTGATGTCAAACAAATAAAGACTTTTTTTTTCTAAGCAGATGCTTGTAAGAAAGCCTGAGATAAAAATCTGAGCCTTTTGATTCTTTAGCTTTTAGGTCATTGACTTAATTTGCAGACAGGAAAAATTCATAAATGGGGAAAAATACTGCCTTGAAAAAAAAACAGAATAACCTTTGCACCACTAACTGTTGTCTTTGATGTGCTTACTGTATGCACTGCTGAGAAGAAGTTTTATAGAGGGCTGGAAAATTTATTAAGATATTTGACATGTTTCATTATAAACAGCTTTTGGAAAGGCTTGAAATGCTGACTGCTTTCTTTTAGAGGATTGTTAAAACACAACAGGTCATGCTGAGGATTCCTATGCTCTGTCTGGAATGCTAATAAGCATGTGAAAGGACTTCTCATCTGCATCAGTCCTTAGGTTTCTCCTATTCTTTTAGTGACCAGTTTCCTAATAGGTTACCATGAAGTGAGGGAAGGAGAAGTTGTAAGGGGATAGGAAGATAAATCTGAATCTACTTTATCATAGCCAGATGCTTTTGTTTCACTGAAAATATTTGTGAATACTTGCTTTACTTCTATGTAAAAAACACAACTGAACTCAATAGATATAATCCCAAGTAATTTATTCTTTCACAGTTTGATCCTAAATAACTCGTGCTTTTTCACACTCATTAAGATTATTCTGTAAAATATGTGTAGCATGTTGGTTTTGGCTCAGTAAGTTGATGCATGGACTGGGTATGCATAGATGGAAGGAATTCTGAAATAACCAGACTTTCTGCACTCTGTGTCTTCCCTATATTGAGAGATTAACTTGTGCCATATCCAGTGAAAGGGAGGCTTTTCTGGTGTGCTGAGTAACACTTCAGATAATGTACATTCTGTAACCTCTCTGCATTATGAAGAATAGGGGGAGATCTGGGGATGAGCTTGCTTATGTCATCAAAACTAAAATTGTCGCAGGACAAGATATGGTGGTCATGGTAGAAGCAAGAGGTAATTGAGTGTTTCCCCCAGAAAAGGTAAAATGCCTATTTCAAAGTTGACATTAGTCCCTCTAAGTGGGAAAGAACACTGATTACAACCTAGTGAGAGTGATAGTTTTTTTGCAGTCTGAAAGCAACCCCTTTTCTCTATTTGTTCTTTTGGTTATAAGTCAGTCAAAAAACTCCAAAGTCAATGGAAGAGGTGTTTGCTGAAGTTATAAAGAAACTGCTAAAGTGCTCATAGTTATGGCCATCCACTGCTTCCTCTGAAGCCATTCTGAATATTCAAGATTATGCAGAGACAAAATACTATTTATTTATTTTTAAGTAATAGATGTAGGTGCAGCACCATGAAAGGGAAACAAAGGAAATGATGGATTTTTATACCAAATGAAAGCCTCTGATGTCACTGTCTTCTTTCTCTGTCATGATACTCATGGGCAGAGAGATGATAGAAGTTGGCAGATACTTTCATAATGGTTAATGTACTTCAAGTTTGACTCTGGAATAAACATGAGAGAGAGGTTGCTGGGAGGACATCCTTCTCTGAACTCCAGAAGCATCAGCCACAAACAGGATACCTGTCCCTCACTCCATAACAAAATAAACTGTTAACTGCCTAGATCTAATGTTGTTAGCACATTTAGTTTTAATGATCTGTGTGCAAATCAAGTCTAGATGCTTTTCAAATGTTTGTTTTTGTGCTTATTGATGAAGTTACAGGCTCTGTTAGGGACTTAGCGAAGTTTTGGCACCTTGTGCAGAAGTGGAACACTCTTAGAGGAAAGGCAGATCTTAAAGGCTTCATTTGGTTTGAGCATGATGCTAATAATGCCAAGGTTGTGGGTTTTATCCCTGTATGAGCCATTCACTTAACAGTTGGACTTGATGATCCTTGTGGGTCTTTTCCAAATTGGAGTATTCTGTGATTTGTGGCAGGTAAACCCAGTGTGTGTGTGTGTGTGTGTGTGTGTGCGTGTGTTCACTTTCCTTTGTTTACTCCTGACTGGGATGGTGAAAGCAGAGTTTCCCTGTGATCATGTGCAGGGTTTCTTTAACTTGGCACTGACAAAGCTGTGTATCAGTGAGAACCAGCTGTTTGAATTTGCAGGAAGAAAATATGTGTCATTATCTGGGAATGTTTTATGAGCTTCTGAAGCAATGTTCAGTGGTGCCAGTCAGTGCTGTTCTGGTGTGCTCCATAGTGTCTGTGGTGTTGGTGTTGTTCTGCAGCTGCTGAAACTGTCAGGCTTCAAACATACTGTAACTTTATCTACTGTTGGGGTTGAAATAACATGGTTTCACTTTTGCAGCTAGAATACTGGTCATTAATATGCAAGCAGATACCCAATTATTATTTGTCCTGCTGTTTTCGATGCAGGCAGACTGTCAGTGCTGGGATTGGAAACAAGCTCCGTGGTGTGAAAGGTCTCTCTCGTTTGTGAACAGCTCTGACATGCACATTGACTTTCTAAGGCTTCTTCACTCATTAGGCAGTGTTAAATGTATTGCTTTTTTGGTAATTTTCAGGGTGTTTAAAAATGAATTTTGCTACAGCATTTGAAACAACATAGCTAATATCTTTGAAGATACTTGACATGTTGCTATTTTTTTCAGGTGACTTTTAAAACTATGCTGATAAAATTAATATAAGCCAGGAACAATATAAGCTTCACAGGTAGTTGAAAAAATACAATTGGGTTTTGGTTGAGTCTAAAAGCTACTTAATTAGAAGTAATTCAAGTTAATATTTTACAATTCTGTATGACCTCTGTCTTCAGAATTATCAGCTTCTGTAAAAATGACTAACTAGGTGATGCAGAAAATACAGGTTAGCTTATTAGAAACTATTAGTGGGGAAAAAAGAATCTGAAGCAAAGCAAACATACTTGGACTTGGTCTAAAAAGCATATGTAAAAGGTTTGCATATATTCTGCCTCATTTCCAGTCTTGAGCTGAACTAGATGCATGTGGGTTTTTTTCACGTTTTGTCATTTGTTCAGTGGTTTCACTGACATTCAACCTTGTTTCCTTTTGTGCCAGCAACAGATTTACTGGGTTACAGAACCATCCTTGTACTTCTGTAAACATAGAACTAACTTTGTCCTTGTTAGAGGACTTCTTTAGGCAAAGAGAATTTTTCATTTTGAGTTCTTCAAATAACTTTTTAAAAAAAATTACTGTATGGGTTACTACTATATTGGATTTTTTTCTTGGTCAAGGATGAGAACTGTAGCTAATAAGAATATATTTGTTGTTTCCCTGTCAGTCCTTGTCTTGGATAGAAATGCAGACCCAAGAGGATTTTCAGGGTTTGGGGTATTCTTTGCATAAATGCAAAGCAAAATGTGGATTTTACTTCCTGAATAAAAGGGTGTTTATATATTTTATTTGGAGTGGAAGCTGATATGGCATGGGTAGTCATTACAACTCGATCTACTCTTCTACACAGGAATCCTAGTAACATTCTTCTGACCAATTAATTTTGTCCTGAAAGAGTAGTTTTGTGGCAGAAGTTTGTCATGGTTTATTGCCACATTTGCACAGAAGCTTTAGAGGGCATTTTGTATATTTTGGGTTGATCCTGGATAATGACTGAGGCGTCTGTCTTGGTGATTAAGCTTGCCAGACCTTCCTGCTAAAGTATATTTGTACTGTCTTGCTTTGCTGAGGAGATGTACTTGTTGGAATTCTCAAAGTTTTTTGAAATTCGAGATCAAATAGATTGATAAATAATTTTGGAGCTGAGACTGCTGGGTTATGTGCAGCCCTTACTGAATTAATGGGAACTTTGTTAATTTTGAATTCCATGGAAGCAGGTAGGCTGCTATTTGAGAAGGAACCATGCTGTTTGGGAAGTACTCCCAAATGTGTCTAATGTTTTATTTTGAAGAGTGTGGAGCATCATCTGCTGTAAGAATGCATTCAGGCTACAGGCTTTCACAATTCATGCTGCTGTTTGTAGTCCCCAGGTAGATCCTTAAGGAATTTTATTTTAAAGCAAAATTAAATAACATAATTTTCTTTCCTCTTGATGACTTTGATTCTTGTTAGAGCTGTGAAATGTAACCCTCTGCTAAGAGATGTTTGATGTTAATCTGTGCAATCTCGCTCAGTATTTACAGCATCCCCAAACTATAAATGGTGAGCAGATCTATTTATCACATTATAAAATGATTTTTTTTTCCTTATCAAAAAGAGGTTCTTGAGGTTCTGTTGCAATGATCAGTAAGTGAAACACTGACATAGGAGAGAACTTAGTGTTCTGCTCTACCAAATATGTGTTAAGGTGCTACCTCATGTATATAAAAGGTTGTTAAACAAATTTGGCTTACCGTGGTGAGGTTGGCCCCCATTTATCATCTTACAGTTTTTGAATCATCTTTTGGCTACAGAAGAAGCAGAATGTTAAATTTAACAGTGAATATCTTCAATCTGGAATGTGGTAAAATTCAAATGATAAAAGGCACTTTATTTTTTTTTTTTTTTTTTGTGTGTGTGCCTTTTTCTGGCTACATTCTTTTCATGCAGAATGTCCTCTAGTTTTGGGATATTTTTAAGCAAAAGTCTAAAACATGCCACTACACAAGAGTAGGAATGATGAGATGATTGTTTCTTGCTTTATTGACCTGAGATGGTGTTTTTCTTTTTATTTTGTTTGTCCTTTTTAATACTGATTTTGTCTGAATTAGTTCAGAAACTAAATTGTGTTCTTAGAATGCAGGTCTAACTCAGATGCTGAATTCTTTCTGATAATCTCATTTGATTTCTTTAGTTGCTCTCCTAGTATTAAGTTAAACAAATGTTTTCTAATAGGTTTTTGAATCCCCAAATAGATTTAAACCTCAAGGGGGGGAAAAAAAAAAAGAAATTATATCATTGCAGCTTTCTAGTTTAGAGAACTCATGAGTGATGATCTGATATAGTTCATAAATCTATAAAATACTACATTGGTCTAAATTTCATGTCAAGAGCTGTCATTGTGGCAGAAGGTACACCTCTAGGCTGGTTCTACATAACTGCAACATTGCTAACTCCAGTCCTCTGTGGTGAAAACCTTTCCATGACTATCCTGTGTCAAGCCTTGCAATGAACAGCAGACATCCTTAGCTATCACCTTTGTACCTTTCTATGGCTGGCATGTTTATCTACAGTGTTTTCCCCTGAAATATCAATTCCAAATGAAGCTTTCCAAAGGAGCTAAAGCATGTTGAAACTGGAAAAGATTTATTTTCCCTACTTCTGTTGTGTCTCTTGTTATGGACAAAAAGGACCTCACCATATGTATACAGAGCCAAGAATTTACTGTTAGCCCTGTTAATGTTTTTAACAGTCTAATAATCTGAACTACCTAGTTAATACAGGAAAGTCTCAAAAATAAATGTGAAGTCTTCATCTGTATCTGTGTAACCAGTAGCCTACACGTTATCAGAAAAGCAGCAGTGGATTTGCTGGTGTGGTAAATGAATCTTCAGCTTGCAGCTCTTTTAATGAGATTTATTTTGCAATTTGTATGCTGCACTTATGGGCTGGGGCAGAGAGGGTGGAGTGATTCTGGGTTCTATTGAAAATGTGTGGACATAACAAATGAGGGCTTGTGCTGCTGCATGTGGCAGCAGCCTGAGAGCTGAAGCTCAGTGCAGCAGACATTTGTATTTAAGGGAAGAGGAGGGAATGATGGAAATAAAGACATTCAGACACAAATTGGGTGGCTTCTGAGGTTCAGTCAGTCTGCACCTACAAAACAGAATCTGACTGAATTTCAGTATGTGATTTATTAAGCAGATCTTATTTCATAGCAACGCATCTTGTTTGGATGCTCTTGAGTCAATTTAAAGCAGAGTATTTCAGTTTAAATTTAGGTAAAAAATTTGTAAAAACTGAGTAAATTTTTTTGTTCTGAAACTCTTAAACTTTACAAGGTCTATGGTATGATAAAGAAATACTGTTCTGTCAACTGTAGAGACGTGAAAATATAAAAAAAGGACAGTGTTTCTATTTTCTTTCTTTAAACCACCCAAAAATGTAGTTGAAACCTGTGCCAATGTATATTCCTGTCTGTTCCTTGAAAGAGTTTTGGCACAATAGGTTTAAATTATTAGGGGCTTTGTGCCCTAAGCTTGTTAGTTATGTGAAATTAATCAAACTTTGTCTAATGGATCCCTTGACAGCTGTGGAAGCTGCTTCTTTTCTGTAATGTAAGAGTGGGATCTGAATCTTGTTGTACCTCTGTTATTTAAGAGAATGATTTACTAACGTTGTGGCAGGCCTTTCAAAAGCTTCATGCCTCCTGTCAGTTGTGACCCAGGTGGATCTGAGTTTTCTCTGTAGCTCACCAGGACATAAAGGAACTTTTGCAAAGTAATACATCTTGCTAGTTCTTAGATAGTTTGTGGCCCTAATGTAAAAGAAATAAGAGGAATATTTGTTTCATTTCAGTTTGGGCCTTTTTTTTGTTTGGAGTCTTTACGATTTTTTTTTTCTTCCTATGGTGGTTTTTTGACTTCATACCTGCATTTTATAGTATGACCATTCCCCAAAACTACTAATGCTTGTGTGTGTTTACATGCAATAGTTGTGTTTTCAATCAGTGGTTAAAAATAATGTTTGATGCTAGCACTGGACTATGAGGTATTATTAAGGAAAGAAAAAATAGGAATATACAAATTCATTTCTGTAGTTATTAGAAATCATTTGCAAGGGGAACAAAATAGTTTGGAAGAGGGACGAAATCACAGGAGCAGTAGTGTGAGCTGGGCAAGAAAACAGAGTTCAAGATGTGTTGAATTGTGTGCGTTTCAGAAGAACAATGTTGAGATGCCCGGGTTGCAACTTCAACTTCTGAAGTAAAGATAAATTATGCAAACTGAAATAAAGAGGGCTCAGCAGGTGTGATGCTGGGATTTTTGAACTACAAAGAGTTCTCAAAGTAAGGCTGGTATATGAACTTTCCTGTAAGGGAAATATTGTTAAGGGTGGTATTATACTGATTTGGAGTTTATATTTATGAAGCAGTGAGACAGACAATACTTGCTGAGATCTAAACTTGTCAAAGAGTGTGTAATGACCAGTCTCTACCCAGACAGTGGCATCACACTCTGAACATTAAAACTTAACAGGATTGGTGAGTGTGGATACTGAATTTGTAAAGGAGAGCTAACAAAGAGTATTTAATATGTAATCATTAGCTACGTTTTTTCAAGCTCAGGGACACACTGGTTTTGTTGGCTGTTACCCTGCAGCTGTAGTTAAGGTGACTGGAAGTACTCAGGGTAGTTGAGAAATGCAGACAAACTTTGTTTACTCATCAGATAACATGTTCTGTGTAATCTGCACAACTGTGCTGCAGTGGAAATCAGATCAGTGCTGCTGGCACTGTCTGTAGGGCAAGTACAGAGAATACTGACAGAGCTGGTACTTGGAGGCAGCTGGTGAGTTGCTGCTTCATCTGAAATTTAAGTGAGTCATACCAAGGAAAGTGTTGAGCATGTAGTTCTGGATAACAGCCTCTGATGATGGGCTGCAGCATGCTGGAGAGCAGCTTCACAGTAGCACGTTCGGCATTGTTTTTAGTGAACTAAAAATGACACATAACATGAATCAGTCTGTGGTAAACAGAATTGCCCAATCAAAATTTATAAAGAAATGACATTTATTATGCGACCGAAATATCGGCTTCAAAAGCCACGATCGAGAAAAGCAGCCCCGAGCCCGGGGTCGGAGCTGGGTGAACACGCATAGATCTGACCTCTATCGCACCAGACCTCCCAAGTTCACGAGTGCTGCTTCGGCTGGTTCCTTCTTATACAGTTTTTGGGCAGAGTCCGAGTTAATTCTATTCTTCTCGTATTCATGAAGTTTTCTTGTTCCGGAGTTGGGCCGCACAAAGCCTTTCCTGGGTCTGATGAATTGTCCATCCTGGGTGGTGAGTGGGCCATTTCTGCTGATGGATGGGCCATCTCTGGTTCCTGGAACAGTTATTTTTAGTTCCTGGAATGTCCGATTGTTGATATCAGAGTGTGGTGATCAAGTTGTCATGGTGCAAATGTCCCGGTGATAAGATCCAACCCCACCTAGGTGGAATCCTCACTTATTGTGAAAGAAATACTTTTAGTGTTGTGAAATTTTTCTCTCGGCCAGGCTGGTGAAGGGATTTTGAAACTCGGTCTCTGTAGGGTCTGATTATATTCCAGTTTTATACATAATAGCACGAATTACATACTTTATTTATAACAAGTCCATTTGCACAAAGGTAACTTTCACAGCAAGGGTTGCTTTCTTAAAATCTGTGTAAAAGATTTTAGACCATTTACTATTTAGATAATAGTTATAAGCTTAGTTGGTAGAGGATGATCACATGAAAGCAGAAGACTTTCAGTTTGGCTGTGTCCTGTCTGACCAGATTTGTTGCTAATAATTGGAGATGGCAAACTTCAGTCTGAATAATTCAGTGGATAATGCTTCAAATGCCTCCCTGATGGTATATTTGTTTTATTGACTAAAAATACAAATGTTGACTGAATCTGGTTAGCAGAAAATTCTAAGATGCATTACATCTAAGAAACAATATGCACTGTCCTCTGATTGTTGCACAGCAAAAGTGAATGGGGTGTTTAAGGCTTAAAGCCAAAGCTGGAGTAATGAACTTTTTTGTCTCAGTTGAAACAGGTGTAAAAGAGGTCACACTTTTCCTTTTTTGTGTGTGATTAGGTCATAATAAAAAGATCACAGTTGAGATACTGTGTTGGGACTTTTCACAAATTAACCATGCTGCTCGGTATTAGATCTTGAATTATGTCAAGAAATTCTGAGTAGACAGAAAGGAAAGCTAATTTGATATAATTAGTGACTATTAGGGAATGCTCACTGAAAAAGTTACTGTAGTACTACACCTACAGAAAGTGTCTGGAACAATTGTCAAGATTCCAGATGTTTTGCTGTGAAAGAAATGAGCTTAATGAGAGACTGTCTCAGCTGACTGAAACAAAGGAAACTTCTCAGTAGGTAGCAATTGAGGCAAATAACAGGGTTAAAAAGTGAGAAGCATGTAGTAAGGTTGCTGGGTGAAATGAACCAGCACAGTCTATTTCTGGTTTCTCTGTTTTCAAATTTTAAGTTGTGATTTAAAAATATTGGGGTAATTACAAGAAGTAATATTTGTATGGATACGGTGAAGCATTAATTACTGAAAGTAGTTTCTAAACTTAAAGAATATGGGGTTCTTAGGTATCCTTTTCTTTCTGTGTGGTCACAATACCAGCTAAATTAGGAATATAATGTTACAGAGTTGTCAAAAAAACCCCTGTCATTCATCTCTCCCACTTGTTTTTGACTTATCCATAAGTGTTTTCTTCTATTATATTGAGCTAATAGTAGGAAACTTTAATAGAGGGTGTCTTTAGTTCCAGTTACGTTGCCAGGTTACAGAAAAATATAGGAAAAAAGGCAACAGAAATGCAGAGATTCAATTCAGCCTGCAGCTGTCCTTCAGCAGCTCATCTCGGAACTTCATCAAGCCAGCATAGTCCTTCCACATCTGCCTAGAGAAGAACAACCCAGATTACCTACCTTTATTTGGAAGATGGGAAAGTAGGGCTGGTTAAATACAATTTTGACCTAAAGAGATATTACATTGTCACAGGAATCTTATACCTTCTGTTTTTTCCAGAGAACCTATACAATAGGTATGAAATCATCAGGATGACATAAGTCTTCAAGGCCATACTTACATATTTAAGGAAGAGAGCTTGCTGGGCTTTCCTTTCAACCAACAATGTGTTTTGGAGTAATTCTGTACGCACTTCAAAAAAAGAGCCTCTAAAACAGAAGGCGAGCAGACTGCCAAACTCTGTTTTCTTATGGTTCAAAAAGAGTTGTAGGTCTTTTTAGATAGATCAGACAAAGCTCTTTGCCCTGAAAATTGTGTGGGTTTTTTTCAGATTAGGACAAGTTGTTCTCTTTGTTGACAAGCACGAAGAAAGAAGCCATTTGGTGCACAAAGATGCTCTTGCTTGGTGATTTGTAAATACTAGCAAACTACAGAAGCTAAAAATTGTTTATTTTTTTGATTTCTACCTCATGTAGGGAAATTTGCAGTTGAAGTGGCACATCAGTCTGCATTTCACTTGAGACAGGAACTGATGCTGATTTACAGCTTAAACCTTTCATCCTGCTCCGAGTTCCTAACTACCAAACTACATAAAACTTTGTAGCCCAGATGAAGCCAGAAGAGCATGTCTGGCCTTAATCAGACTTAAGGACCATATATCATTCTCCTGTTTCCAGCAGTAAACACAGTGGCCCAAGTGTTTGATACTGCCCTTAATATCTCTGTCTTCATTTCATGAATTTCTAGAGCCAGATGTGGAGTTGTATATAATTGGCTACCCTAATTTGATTGTTACTCCATGAACTTGCCTAGCCCCTAGTGTAATATTTAGCTTTCACTTATCTTTTGGCAAGGAGTACAGTGGGTTTGTCTGCAAAAGGAAGCAAACTGCTTCCTTTTGTTTTAAATTACCAATTTGTTTTGATAAGTACTGGCTCACATATTAGAGTGTACAATGATACTTAACTACTCTGTGCCATGGGTGACTATGAAGAGTTGTAGTCATGGCTTTTAAAGGAGTCTGCTGCTGCTGCGTGATTTTTGTCATTGCTGTTGCTCATTGAATTTTTCCCAATGTTTTTTTCCGCCTGTATCCTTGTAGATGAGGTGATCAGAACGTAACACAGTATTCAAGATGCAGACACATTGGTTCTATACTGTGGTCCAATGATGACCTCTGTTTTGTTTGGTTTTCCTAATAATCACTAGCATTTTGGTTTTTTTTTTTTTGGTGGGGGGGTGGGAGGGAACCCAAACCAACAAAATATTGGCTTGATTTTTTTTTAGCATTATCTAGTATTCAGAGCCTCATCCCTGAATTGAGATAGTCAACTTAGCCTCTGTAAGTGCAAACATGAAGTTAGGATTTTGCCACGTGTATTGTGACTGGTACTGGAATTTATGTACCACTTCACTGGAAGTTACAAAGTCTCATTAAGATAATTTGCAAGTCTTCATTTGCCCATTGTACTTACTATTCAAAGTAATAGCATCAGTAGAAGCATGCCAATTTATTGTTTGTCCCCCTTTTTCTAGATATTTTTTGTGCATTTTGGTTTGCTGCTGTCTATAAACGTAGCTTTTGGTTGAACTGGAAAACAAACTGGGATTAGAATTGTCAAGATGGTAATTTACAAGCTATTTATGGGATAGATCTCTGCCCATGGTATCAGATAAACCATATTTCTTTTTGTTTGTTAAAATCCCTGAGGTTGTTTTTCCTGGTTGTTCCTGCTCAATATCAAGGTTTCTCTTTGTCCTTTATTCTAAGACAGCTCCATTTCCTGGTTGTTTGCACTTCTAAACTTTCACCCTCACTGTTATTCAGGTGTGGGAGCAGCTCTCCATCGACATAAACAAGCTGCTTCACAGCACTGCTATCCATTGCAGAAAAGTACAGTTCTTTTCCAGTGGTTCCCGGAAAAACAGTCTGACTTGTTTCAAGTCATTACATCTTTATTCAGCTTCTGTGAAATTACACTGAAACCTCTGCCCGATACTCTGTTCCTTTCCCTCAGGCATGGTCTCCTTTCTCTTTTCTGTTTTTTGTGGTTTTTTTTTCTTCTTCCTTGGAGATGTGTTAAATGAGTAGGCATCATAGTAGTAGCCTGGTCTGTGTTTTATGAACTCAACTACCACAGGTAAATGAAGTTATACAGAAAGCAGGAGCTGCCTCTAATTGTAGGGGAAGCCCTTCTGTAATCATGTGTATCAATAAGGATGCTTACTGTAGTTATGGGTACTGAGATTCTACTTTTATCTCTGTTGGGCCATTTGGCTTTCAGGTGAAGTTCAAAAAAACTGTTTATCTTTTCTTTTTCTTTTAATTTATTTCCTAAAATAATGTGATGCGAATTATGACCAGTAAGCATGGTTGGAGATGAGTTTTATTTTTGTACACTCTCTTGTTTTTGGGGGCTGGCTTTTTACTTGATCTGAATGCTTTGATGTTTTTAGGATTCCTGAAAGATGCCACGTTCATTCACTCCAGAGAAACTCAATTATATTTTAGCTTGTTATCAACAGAGGAAGCAGCTGGACTGGAGTGAGGCTGCATTGATGTTTGAAGTCAAATTAGGTGATGGGGTGCTCTGGATATGGATGAGGAATGGGCCTGTTGTACTCAGCTGAAGTGGGAAATAGGAAACATAATATAGAAAGGAGTAAACCACTAGGAACTGAACCAAGAAGATTATTTGGGAGTGATAAACTTCATGAGAAAAGGCAGATGCAAAAGGTCTTGAACTGCTTGAAGAATCTGGAAGAGAATCCAGAATTCCTGAGTCTCAGACTTGGTCAGGTGTTGGCAAGTAGCCATGAAATCCACTAACAGCAAACATGTGCTCCATTTCTCTCTTACTAGTTCACACAGCTGCTGTAGGTTATAATCTTTTATCAGTTATGACTGTCAGCATTCATGTGACTTCTTCAATTTTAATTCCCCCCTCCCCCCCCATTTCTTCCTGTATGTATTATAATTGTCTTTAATTACATGTTCACACAGTGTCTTTCATTGGATTCTTACCCAGTTTAATGGGTGGTGTATGGAGAATGAGAGCTGTACAGTTAATGAAGCTGTTGTCTCTAGGGTTTCTGCTGTAGCTTGGTGCAGAAATAAAGTCATGTAGTGAATGAAACAGATGAATTAGGGAGAGGAAAAATAAGTCTTCCAGTGTAAGCCATTCCAGAAGATGACTGTTCTCATGGCTTTCAACTCTGAAGTTGTTTAAACCAGCTTTTCATATGTCTCCATAAAAGTGACTTTAATATCATCTTGTCACTTCCATGGAAGGTGTCTTGGAGTGGCTTTCCAGACACAGCAGCACTGTAAGGAGGACTTCAGTTACCTCGCTGGAAATCTAAAGGAAGAAAATTCTTTGAACTCGCAGCTACAGATGGTACTGTGTTGTGCCAGGGATTACAATCTTAAACTTGTGGGATGCTGATGAATCCATATCCTATTGCAAGAGGGAAGAGGGCTTAAGAGATCTCTAAACCAGAATTATATGACTACTTTTTTTCTTCTATCTGTTTTAAGGAAATCTTGGGAGAGTACTGTACCATACCCCATGTTGTTCTAGGCTGGTCTGTCTCACTGTCCTTGAGCTGTTTTTTTTCAGATAAATCCAGTGGAAGGAAATGAGAACACCGGTTCACTACCCAGTTTATTCAATAATAGAGGCTATTTGATGGCTTTGTGCTCTTTGTGAAATAAGTATATCTACGAGAGAATGGCATGAAAGCTAAATGGTGGATAGAGTGACTCTTGTCAGTGACAGCAGACTTAGGTATGAACTGCTGAGCATTTGCATGATAAAACCAATTGTATTTATGTACTGAAAATAAATCTATTGAAATCATGTTGGCATTTTGTAGTAATTGTGCTTTTGTGCCAAAATGTTAGCTTCCGAAGTGCAGAAGGCTTGCCAGCACCATTCCTTGGTTCTGTCCCTGGAGCCAGAACACTGGAGGTCTGGAGCCCAGGCTCTTCAGCATGGATCCAATCACACTGGGGCTTTCTGGCTGTAGGACACTTGTTACCCTGGCATGAAGTCACGCCCATGCTAAATGGAAATGAAATACCCTTCCTCGCCGTCCATGGCTGATACTGGCTGAATTGGACTGAGCTGTGACTTGGCCGATATCCCAGCATGAGAAGGACTATAAAGTAAGAAAGGAATATAAGCTTCAGATTTCGTGAAACAATGTTGTGTTTAAACCAATCAGAGTGATTTTTTTTCCTCACTTTTTGTAAATTATTTTTTTAAGCAGCGTGTGGAAAAGTACCTTGCAACTGGCCAAGCAGTTAAATCTCTCTGAAATGACCCTTAAAAAAGCGTTTTCTCTGGCAACTTTTTTTAATCTCCAAACATTAGGAATGTTGAGAGTTCAAAACTTCAAAACAGTTAAATCCAGAAAGAAGTTTCCTATGAACACAGAAAATAAGTTCTCTGCAGTTCATGTGTGTGTAGGGTAGCTGCTGGTTGTGAGGTTAGAGAAATTTTAGTGGGCCACTGTAAACATCTTCTTCAATGCTAACTGTGATTTATTTTCCCCACCTTTGAAGAAAGTTATAGCAACGTATACCTTTACCTGATGGGAATTTTTTGGTAAAAGTAAATCATAAATAAAATCTTTCTAGAGTGCTGAGATACATTTATGAAGATGGATAAACACAAGTGCTCAATTCAGAGAAAGACAGTTATTTTTCAATAAATGATTTATAGGAATGCATTTAAGGATCAGGAGGTTTCTAAAGTACTAGTTCATCTACTTTATGGTCTGAACTTTCAAAATGTTATGAAATCTTCTATTTTTAATGCCATATGTAAAAAAATGTAGGTGTAAGCCCTTTTAAGAACTTTTTCTGTAAGTTTGAGCTTAAAAAGTAAAAATTTGACTATGGGTAATTAGGTTTGATGATATGCCATTATTGTAAAAGGAACACTTAAAAGAATATATATTTTTTTATGGTACTGTATACTTTTGTCTTTTTGATATAATTAAGAGACAAAGTAAATAAACTCACCTCTTGTAGGTGAAAAACTGGGGATGTTTTTCTTGCAAACTGTCATTTAAATTATTTTCTTGATCTAAAATTCTCAACTATTTTTAACGAAGTTGGAACATGTTTGTTTAGAATTCAATCACATGATATTACCAGATAGACAATAGCGCATGAAGAATAAAAGCATTAAAACAGAATGTGAATTTTAAAATATTTACACTGACTCCAATTGCTCAATTATTAAGGGGCTTAGAATTCTTGAGGATGACCTTTAGTTGAGTAGTTAACCAGTTCTATTCAGTTTTCTTCTAATTAACTGAAGAGCACTTACAGCCTGATATTTCAAAGTGTGAAAAAATCAAAGCTAACCTTTCACCTTGTTTTAGGCTTTTTTTTGTATCACTAATGATTTTTGCTTTTCTCAAATGGCCTTCTGAATCACTGGCTTTATTTCAAAGTGGTAATACCATTGTGTATTGACAAACTGATTTCAACACTGGTTAGAGCAGGTTAACACTTAAAAGTTTGAGGAAAATGAACAGAGTGAAGGAATGGGTTGTGGTATTTTGTGAAATTGAGT
The DNA here is from genome assembly GCF_009650955.1 of Corvus moneduloides. NCBI lineage: Eukaryota > Metazoa > Chordata > Aves > Passeriformes > Corvidae > Corvus > Corvus moneduloides. The sequence goes on along the minus strand of NC_045477.1, from coordinate 7,281,436 downwards.
GGATTTTAAGGAAGGAGCTGTACTTTTGCTAGAATTTCCCTATTTTCCCGCTACAAACAGGAATATATTTGCATGCCCTGTCAAATATATGCACAGCAAACATGGCTTCACTCAGACTTTGTGCCTTTGCTGAAAAAAAAAAGTCCTACTAAGAGAATTCCCAAGGTTTTCTTGTAATTTAACCTTTTTTAGCACAGCTAGTCCAGTTCAGTTCAAGCAACTGGAAGCTCTGGCCAAAATAACCATGCTGGTGTACCTGCAGGTTCCCTGTGGTGCCTGTGAAGTTGGTGGCACGGGGCATCAGCAGCCCTGTGCCTGCACAAGCATTTCCAGCTGGAGTTTTCAAACATCTGCATCCTCATTAGCACGACACTCTCTGATGCAGTTCCTGAGGAGATGGAAAGGGATGTGTGTAATTTCCCTCAGTGACACATGTACATTAGGCTCTGTATTTTATTTTAATTTTTCTGCAAGGCTTTCCCAAAGAAAAAATACTTTGTGTTTTATAGCTGTCAAAGGATGCCTCATTTAAGGGTGTGCTGATTTGCCAAACACAAGATCTTTACTGGAAGAAAGTAAGTTTATTATTTATTCTTTGTTTAACTCAGAATCATGTGATGGCTTTTTTTTAGCCTGTCGTGTCTTTTTCAGGCGGAAGGGTCATATTTATTTCTTCTACAGAAATAATTTGGTACCTTATTATTCTGAAATATATTTCCAGCTTAGCTGCTGGAAGAACAAACTCTCCTTTAAGATGCATCAGATTTCAAGTATGAGTAGGGGAAAATGAGATTTAAGGCTTACCCCAATGCCTTTTGGCTTCAGCTGAAATCAACCATCATGAAAATATATTTGCCATTTCTTTTTCTTTCACACATCCCATTCAGGATATTACAGTGAGTTCTAATCTAAGCCTTGGCCACTGTGAACCAAGTCCTAATGTGATGCTAAGACCGGATCTTTAGAGTTGGGCTTGACCACTGTAGCAGACTGGAAACAAGACTGTAATTTTTGATCTGGAACTCAGTTTACTGTTGCTTTACCACCTGTGAAAGTCTGAGTTTGCCAGTCAGTGCACTTGCCTTCCTTAGCCATAGGTTTCTGAGATCAACATACGTTGTTTCAGAGCCCTCTGCAGGAGTAGTAAACATCTCATAACCAGTGAAGCCCATAATGATCAGTATTTTTCCTGAAAAAATAAATGACTACTGTACTTAAATGCACAATAGTACTTTGATTTGTGCTATTTTAGGAGAAATTAGAGCACAAAACTTGAAAATGAAGTGCACTGTGATTCTAAAAAGAAGGTAAATGTAGACACTATACTGCTTTTCCTTTTTGAGTGCCAAGTGAACAGAAAGGGAAGTCGAGGCAGTAATGATGTTACCACACTTTTCACTTTAGAGATCAGTGTAGTTGCTGGTTTTTCTAGAGTTGTAAAATGAAATTTAAGAAAAGATTTCTGAAACTATTCATATCTGCACCACAGTTGTTGTCATATTGCTTTCCATTTCATAGTTTGCATTAGGACCAACAATTGATAACAACAAACCATTTCCAGTTCCAGGAAGGCCTCTGAACTGTTAGAAAATCAGATAAATGTTGCAGTCTAACTGGACAAAAAAGAGGTTTTAAGTTTCCATGTGAACTTCAGCTTTCTGGCTCTCCTGTATTGTTAACATTCTAGTGTCCAGGTATTTGAGAGAGGTTAAATGTTCAGCAGAGCCTCGTATCCACGCAGTGTGTGTAGAACTATCTGAGGTTGCATCTCTCCTCACCCACCTCTTCCTTCCAAACATCAGTGTAAAGATTGATTCTGGGAAGATTTATGTGCAAAAAAAAAATTATGTAATGTTAGGAATCAACTCTGAGGCAGGCTGGTAATTTTCAGTAATCAATCTGCTTTTAAAAATCAAACAGTAACATTTCTTCCATTAATATTCTTTGGTTTTGTTACATTTTTGTCATGACTGTTATGTTCTGAAATAATTTGAATGTTCAAAATTATTTTAGTGAATCTGAAATTGAGCAAGTCAAATTTATCTCTTGTCCTGCAAACCAATTACAGTAAATTACAGTCATTCAGAACCTAAAAACTGTAATAACTCTGACAGAATTATGAGCAAACTAATGGGTCATTTATTATCAGATAAGTTTGCTTTCATTGAAAATGAATGTATACTCGGCTATTTTTCCTTCTAACTCAAGAGTGGCTGTTAAACCAAAAAACTTGAAAGATAGCCTGCTATATTGCCATAATACAGTTCTACCTCATACTGTGTTAACAAAGATCTATTAGATTGGAATAATATTTCACTCCTAACAGAACTGACCAAGTTAATTTTTATTTCAATGAAGCGCTTGTTAACACTTCATAGTTTTCTGTCAGCCTGGATAATAACACCCGGGGGAAAAAAGTATCATCCAGTTTTGCTGTTGCTAAAGGCAGTATTTGTGTGAAAGACTAATCTCAGCATTTTGAGTTGTCTACCTCACGAGAAAGGAGAGTTTTGTTTAGTAACTTTGCAGGATATATCTGTGGAGTGAAATACCAGCAACAAAGTGGTCATCATGGGGATACTAGGTGGCTATTCCCCTAAAATTTGGCAAATGAAACTATTGTGTTTGCAGATAAATTTGAAAATGCATATATTGAAATCAGGTATGAATGATTCACTGTTTTTATACAGCAACAGTAGCAATCACATGCAAATCAGGTTATGCATTCTCTTAACACTGGTATGGTTTCTGTACAAAAAGCTAAAAGACAAATAATTAAATTCTGAGTTGTGTCAGTGCTTTTAACCATGTTGCTTTTTGGCTCGTGGACTTTCCTAGATGCACGTTGGTCTTACTTGCCTTAAAATTAAAAGTCTTTTACCTTCAGGTACCTTTCAGAGAAACCTGATGCTTCTTTGATCAATATATCTGATCTAATTTTAAATTTAGGTATGAGCTTTGTGTTTAATTGTGCGCCTAAGAGGGGAAGAACATCAGTTGTCTATAGCTAGAGGCACTTTTGAGAAATGTTTTAATAGGGTAATTGATTGATGTGATCAACCAGCCTAATCTATAAAATCACAGGGAGATGCAAGAGGCTTTTTAAGTAAAGGATAGTTAACAGAAGGGTTCAAAGATCAGCCATCGTGATTAATATCAGTAAGTGCCAGGAGAATCTAAGCCTCAGCCTGCCAAGGAAATAGGCTGCTGAAGGCTGTTACCTCTGCTGAAATTAATCCAAGGAGACTTCAGGCAGGATGATAGAATTTGGAGTTGTTAATAATTTTAATTCAACTTAGGAGACAGCACGAAACTAAATAAGGACAGAGGGAGACATGTGAAGATGTAAGCCATCAAAGATATGTTTTATTCTTCCAAATTGTTGGGAGAAATAAAATGTTTGGAAGTACCAAAATACTTGGCATGAAATGATACCTTAACAGTGCTTGAAACTAAGGTATTGCCATCATCTCCATTCTGAGAGTGGGTACAGAGGAAATGCAAAGCCTGGTTGTTATTTATTCTGGCATTGAGGCATCCAGCTGGGGAATGTGGTGTGGTGCTGGACTTGGCAGTGTGTGGTTAATGGTTGGGCTGCATCTTAAAGGTGTATTCCAATGTTAGGATTCTGTGTATTGTTGATGAAAACTGACTCACAATTTGCCAAGAGGAGGGAAAGAAAAACACCTCTTAAGTAAATTTTAAGAGATGCAAGGCCTGTGGTGAAGAGGGCTATGGGGGAATGGTTGTGTTTATCAGGTGGGCTCTCTTTGGTCCTGTCTCATCTGACCTCTCTTAACTTAGGCAGAGTGATTCTCTGATACAGGTGTATTTGCAGTTCAGTTTTGCTCAAAGTTCCCTTTCTCTGTTATGGTGTTTTTTTCTTTTCCCCCACTATTCTGTTGGCCTTTGGTATTAGGGCCCTTGGACAACTATAATGTGTGTAAATGAATAAATAAATAAATATATTTGATGTGCTCTGATTTGTGATAAGTAACTTTTTTCTTCATTTTAGTTTTGTGTGACAAAGCAACCTATATCAGTGTCACATTGTTGTAAAGCTGTTTATATCAGTCTGCTTTTTTGTCACATTGGTGTTCTTTATTTGCATCATTAGCTGTTAATGATGTTTGTGGAAAAAACAAATCAGGAAAATTAGAGTTTAGCTGCTACTAATAATTAAGTATTGTTCATAAAGGCATCATAAAAACCATGTTAGAGACCACTTTCATTAGAGATTTTATTCTTGAAAGAGAAAATGAAAAGGACCAAGTTTCAAAATTGGAAAATTCAGCCTCCAAATAAATAGAAAACACCAGATTTATCTGTGGTTAAATTCTTTCCTGCTGACAAATGGATACTTGCAATGGCTTGCTGATTACGTGTGAAAGTATTTTGACTGTGACATTTCATTAACCCTGTAACTTTTTGTTGCAATGATGATGAATGATGACTACCTTAGTCATCATTTAGTCATTCCAGTAATTATGGACAATATAAAAAAGCAGAAAGTTGAGGCCAAATGCCTATTTGAAAAGTTTATGTAATGATTCTGTATCTAATAATTAAAATTAATAATTTAGCTTATAATGAAGAAAAAGGGTGGGTTTTTTCCTTTTTACTCTTTGTTTCCATTCTTCAAGAGTTTATTTAATTCACTGAGTAAAACACCTGAAAGCAGCGTTTCTGGTTATTGACACAGCCTATGATGTTTGGGAGTTAGTTTTCCTTCATAAAGAGAACAAATACTAAATGCTAAGCTCAGTTGCAAAATGGGTCTTGAGTATCACTAGCAAGTCATTTATATTCAAATTCACAGACACTGAAGTGTCGACAAGAAATTTAGTCCTCAAATCAGTGCGAGCTATAGGAGAGTACAAGCTTTATTTCTTTTTTTATCCTTTGTCTAAAGGAAGGCAGGAGGAGTCTGTTGCTCAACACAGGTTTTTAAAGTGACAAGAATTCTGCTACCGTAGGGACCATGGGCTAGAATGAAAATGTATCAATGTATTAAAGAGCTGATATCAGGTATAAAGAGAAAATGAGGCTTTAAAGGAAAAGTAAGGGCCCTTGCCAACTCAGACTTTGCTGTTTAGAATTATGCAAGCTTGTGTTATCTAATGATGAAAATGCTGCATAGTTGAAAGACAATTGAAGGAGATGAAGATATAAGAAATAAAAATATAAGAACTAATTGGATAGGAAGAATTAAAATTAAGGGCTTAGGGGTTTTTAATGGAAATGATTTCAAGTTTTTTGAGAAGAACAAGAATATAAGTTTCCACATGGTATCAATATTATACATATGTTATATATGCATAAATACATAAATATTTTTGTGTTTTAGTTAATTTAATTGCTAAATTAATTGTCCTTTATTTTAATTTTCCTGGGAGACTGGGTAAAGGATTCTACACAGTGTAACTATTCCCCCACTCTTTTATTATTATTTCCTTCTCTATATATACATAAATAGCTAGATAAACATTAAGTTGACTTTTTTCTCTGTAGTGAAGAGATAATATTCCAAGCTTGAAGTAAGAATGTGGCTGCCTAAATTGGAAGTCCATGGACCAAACACTGGTGGTCAATGCCCATCCCTGTCAGTGTTTGAGGCAGTTGGAAAATGCCCTTAATAATGTGTTTTAATGTTTGGTCACCATGAAGTGGTCAGGACTAGGAGGTCCTTCCAACTGAAGTACTCTTTTCTATTCTAATTAACACTGTTATTATTTAACTCATAAGTTGAGAACAACATCGTTATGAGCCATTAATTACTGTTAAAAACAGAAGGGGATGAACAAACACGCTGAAATGCCTCAAAAAGCCTCGGGCTTGCTTAGTTTTCTTTCTTACCTCATTCGCAGTATATTTATCAGTAATAATGTCTTTGTAGTTGACTTGAAATGACAAACATGATGTCCCTGTTGAATTGTTTTTTCACTCAGAACTGCTCTCAGCGTGTTAATATAGCTTATGGTCACATTTTCCTTAGCAGTCTTTTTGCTGGAATCTAAAAATCCTTAATTGCAGGTTTTCTGCGTAACAAAAGACATACTTAAAGATGGAAGAGAAAATGGAAGGCTCTCACTGATAGCAGATAACAAATACGAATTTTTTCTGTGCTTTTAGCTTAAAATAGAAAGTGAACAAGTCCAAGATAGCTATAGGCAAAATTTATTTTAGGGCGGAAGTGTACAACTTTATGCCCACACTACATTAGTACATACAATCAAAATCTCTATTTAAAGTCCCGCTACAAACTACAAGTGGAATATTCTTTCTTTTATTTCTATTTGGCTATAAGCTGTTTTATTTTTTATACATGGCTGTTTTTCAGCAAATCCCTTCTGATACTGTTCTGGACCCTGTTACGTTTTCCTAGACTTATTATACTCTTGTTTCTTTTTCAGAAGTATTTTTCCTTCATATTTTTAGAGGTAAAGTAGTATTATATTTAACTTATTTTGATGATGAAATAGTTTTATTTAGTCAAAGAATGTCTATTTTAAACATTCCCTTGCTGTTCTTGCTATTACTGAGAACAGTATGCAGCCTATCAGTAATTATTTCTTGTCTCATGTTGAAATAAGTATTACTCTTTTTATGTGATTCAGTAATGAATTGGGGCATTCTGCAGTCAAAGGCAAAAAGGAAAGCTTTTCAGCAATGATTCTGTTGATTCTGGTGTTTTGTAGTAATTGGAAGTTTGAATTTTGTAGTGGTACTGAAGTTTGGCAGAACTTCTGTATTTCAAGTTCCGGGCATCATTCTTTCCCTTCTAGGTGTGTGCCATTGACTGGATAAATATTTCCAATAAAGTTTGGTGTGTGGATAAGTCTCTTTATTTAATATATTTTCAGTTTATTATATGTTGTTGAGAGCTTCAAACTAACTTGCTTTGGTCAGATCTGCTATGAAGAAGAAACACTGATGCACCCGAAATGGGTACTTCAGTGAGAGTTTAAAGCAATTATGCAAGCCATTAAGCTCTAGATTAAACCAAAATGCTGATCATAACATTGTAGTAAGACTATATTCTGGTTGCCACAATAAAAAAGCTTCTGTTAGTCAACCACAAAATATTTTTAGAGAGAAGAAAGATGCACATTTAAACAAAGCCGAAGTCCAGCAGAGCTTTTGTGCATATAGAGAGGACATCTAATCTTTTTTCCCCAAGAATAGTAGATATGGTGTATTGCAATAGACAGGAACACTAATGTTTTAATGCTTTTTATAGTTGATTTACAGTAGTTAAAAAAAGTTGTAGAAAACTAACTTGATGACTGTGCTTTTTTTTGTATGTGGTTTAATTTTAGGAACTGCAGTATCATTCTGTAAACATGGAAAATACTGTATTCACTGTTCATTTTTTTCTCCTCATCTGAACAGCTTTTTTTTTTTTAAAGCAAGTCACCTACCCAAATAGCCTTTTGTTTCTCTAGAAGATGGCAAAAGATTCACAGCAAAGTACCTGAGTGGTGAGAAAGAATGACTGCTGCTAACTGGCTGCATGAAACAGTTTTACTGAAAGATACTTCTATGAAAAAGCTGATGCCTCCTCCTGTGAACATTGGTTACCTGGAAAAATGCCCATTCTTTGCACTTAAGGCTGCAAAAACTGTAAATATACTTAATTGCCCATTGACAGCATCTAATGACGATGCTAATATGATTAGTTAGAATTTGAAATTTTTAGTGGTTTTTTAATGGCTTTTTGGCAGGATTTTTGGGCTGGTGACTCATGCTGTGACTGCATTACTTTTCTTTGGTTTGGGTTCCTTGAGAGGTCTCTGGCATACACAAATTTACTGCTGTTTGGTTTTGCAGATCCCCTTTTCACATGTGTGTGTTTTTCACAGTTAACAGTCTGATGTGACCTTTGGATTCCTGCACGTGCTGCTGCTGACACTGTTTGGGTTTCTCCTAGGCTGTTCTTGAATCTCAAGGATTCTGCATAGGTAGCAATTCTCTCTGGAGTATGAAGTGTGTATTATTAGCCAACAAAGCATGTTTGTCTGCAAAGTTGTGACACTTCTGCACAGTCAGCTGATGTATTTTTTCCTTTGACCTGTCTCTCCACCATGCCTTAAAAGAGAAGGTTAGAACACAAAACTGCTGGCTGGTGCTGCCTTTGTGAAACTTGCTTTGTAGGTGTATTTTTCACACTGTTTAGTTGCATTTTCTATTGGCTTGTTTTTAGATGAGTTTGGATGGATCTAGACCATTGTTTGTAGCCTGCAAGCCATTCCCATGGGGCACATGTCCAGTGTGGAAGCTGTTCGCATCATTTCAGCACAACACTGGTCTGCACTTACTGTCCCATGGAGGTGGGTGATTATCTGGGGCACTTTGTCATGGGATTTTCAGGTCAGATTTGTCTTGTGTGAACCTGGGTGTGATTACATGATAACCAGATGCAGAACGAGTCCTGTCGAGAAGCCCATATGAAAGAAAATTCAGATTCAGAAGCAACTGAGATATTTTGGTAGTTTTGTGAGTGTTACTCGTGTATTTTTATCTGGTATGTGTGTTACAGGAGGTTTTGAGCTCTGGCCTCTTGTTTCTTTCAGCCCAAATATTTACTGTGACTTCTGTACTCTGTCCTGAATTTCTGGTTGGTTTTACATGAGAATTAAAGTATTAGGGGGAAAACATGCTGAAAATAAGGCTGTGTTAGTCTGATGCATAGTCTTCCTCCTCCTAAATTACTGGTTTTAGCTCCAAAGCAACTCTCTTAGCATGTTATCTTACATACTCTTGTCTCTTATTCAGAAACCTGTTTCTTATGTCCTTATTGCCACTAGAAACAACCTGTCTTTAAGAACAGTTGTGAGTCTTGTTGTAGTAAAAGGCAAAGCAAGTGCAAACCATGTAGGCTGTATTTTGGTAGGGTTGTCAGCTGCTGTTGTGCTTCAAAACAGATGCTGCTTCAGCAGGCAGCTCTTCTGAATGAAACGCCTTTAAAATGGAACTAAAATGAAGTGCTTGGAGTAAAAAAAAAAGAAACGCTAAGCTCAATACAGTTTATTATGAGATTGCCTGAGAGCACTGGGAGACTGAGCCAAGCATGAAAATTAAATGCCTATCTGCTTTTTGTCTTGGAGAAATATCTTAAAAGCTGGTGTGCTAGAAATGACCAGAAGAATGATCCAGAACGTCACTACATTCTTCCTAGGATAGAGCTGCTTTTCTGAAGCTCTGTTAAATTGGATCTTCTGTCATGCCTCAGCTGAAGTTCTAAATGAGTCAAGTGTATGTGGCTTCCTTGGTTCTCAGCCTCCCACAAATGTTCCTTGCCTTGTGCAGAACAGTGAGTTCTGCAGAGAAACAAGATTTTCTAGGTGAATTTGTACAGACCTCTAGCTGAAATTATTTAGTTACTTATAAATCTAACTAGACAAAGAACTTGGAGTACTTCAGGATCATCTATCAAGCTGGTTTTTTTCTAAGTGTTGCGTTAGTTTTTTGGATTAAAAAAACCCCCCAAAAATTGTTACCCATATATAATATACCTCACAAAAATCATCTTGTTAAATGGCTTTGCACTGTGTGTCCAGGTGAACAGACTTTAAATTTCCTCTTGGTCTAGAGCAAATGTAAACAATTTTCAGATTCTTGCAGCTATGACTATCTGTTTGATAAAGAATCAATCTGAATCCTTCTGTAGTCCTGTGCTCCTGTATGAGATAACTTACAGTTGCTCTTTTCTGTAATGAACTCTGCAGACAATATAGACCTGAGATCAACAGTATAGTTAAAGAATTTCTACATCCTAGCTGAATGTAAACTCAGTTTTCCAGCTTAACACCTGTGCTGGGTATCAGTACTACCAGAGCATTTCAGTTTCCTAATCCTCAGTTGGACTTTCATTGTCCATGATGTGTGAAGCTGGAATTGCCAATGAGATCAGTGTGGGGAATGTATCAGATTATGTAAAAAAACCCCAACTTGTACAGAACATGTTCCACAAATTACACTGAAATGCAAAGTAATGGTTATCACCAAGACTTTGTTTCAAAAAAAAAACTACAAAGAAGAAAACAAAACCAAAAAAACCTGGGGAAATTGGTTGTGGGGGTTCTTTTTGTTGGGTGGGGTTTTTTTGGGGGGAGTTTTGATTTTTTGTCTTGGTTTGGGAGTATCATTTTGCTAGTGCTTTTTTAAGTGCGAGGGGTTTTTCTTTTTTTCTTTGAAAGACGCACTTCAGGTTTAGTTCTCGCTTCTCTAATGACCTGTAGTTCATGGGAAGGAAGTAAGTGCAAGGGTCATGCCCCAACATTGAAGAGATAGGGGAAAGACCAAGTCTAAATAAAAAAAACCCCAAACTTTCAATTGTTGAATATACTCTAAAACAGGTTGTTATAACACCCTGCTTAAATGTACTTGTATTTACCTGAGAAGCATCAGGTGGTCTGCTGTGAGATCTGGGGAGTGCCTAGACGTTAATACCTTTAAAAAAAGGAGGGGAAGGAAGAAAGTAGCAGGGTGGTGGAGAGGGTTTTCTTTGACTCAGTCTATGCCTTACTATACCAGCACAATGTGATTTATGGTGATCTAATTAAGTCTGGAGAAGTTCACTCCTAGGTAGCTGTGGAGGAAAGTGTACAAAACTGTAGTGAAGAGCGGCTCTAAACAGAGATTAAGGCTGGTAAATGGAAATTCTGTCTCCAGCTTAGAAGCTTTTGTGAATATTGGATTTTATAATCCCATGAGAATTTGCAGTAAAAATTAATTGGGAGAAGGCATCATCAGCTGCTTCTGTTGGTAATGGTTGGCCATAATATCTACCTGAGTAAATGTATGAAAATTGCTTCATTCAGGGACTGCTTAGTATTGTAGAATGCCCACAAATGTGAACATGTGTAAGAATATTCCTCCCTCACTTCAGTGACTGATGAAGAATTTTTTTTCATTACTGTGTGAAACATGTGATAATGGCTGCTAAGATATATCCAGTGGTCAGCATGAATCCTGAATTGGTCAATTACACTGTAAAATTTTCAGTGTTTAAGACACTTTGAGGTTCTTACTCCTTAAATTAGGCTACTAGAACACTGAAAACAGTCTAAATTTTTTTCTATTTCCTGAAAATAGGCAGAAGTCCAATGCATTTCCTTATTCACTAATTTTTTTTTTTAATTTTTTTTTAAAAATTTATCTTTAGCATGATCTGCAAGGTAAACTCTTTCTACAGTGGACTCAAACACCACTTTAGGTATTGAAAGGGCTCCTGTGTGTTGTATGGACAACTTTTGATTCAATAAGTAGCAAAACAAATTGAAGGGTTTTGAGTAAAAAAACCTGAAGCTCTTTCTAAAGAAAGCAAGTCTAAGGAAATTTCCATTTAGAATACTTTTGTAGTTTGGTTGGTTTTTGATGATGGTGTGTTGTTGGTTTTTTGCTGTTGTTGGCTTTTGGGGGGGGAGGGGTATATATTGGCTTTTTTTTGCTTGATTTCTGTTGGCTTCTTGTTTGTGGGGTTTTTTTTTTGTTTGTTTGTTTGTTTGAATTATACTACATTTTTCCAATTCTGTGCGGTCTGTAAGCCCTAGATTGTCTCTTTTGGCCAGTGTGACAGAGTTACAAGATATTACAATGAGAAAGGAGAAATAACACTCTCCTGTCTCTGTATCCTGCTGAAAAGTGGGCCTGGCTGTTTTTAAGTCATTTCCCAGCAGAGTTGGACTGTCCTTGCTCCCATCCCTTCCCAGCTTTTTAAATTTTTTTTTTTTTTTTAGCTTTCGAAGTTTTCAAAGCATAGTACATTCTGAAGTTTTTTCTGTTTTAATAATGGAGTAATAAAGTTAAATAATTAACTTGAATATTATAGATGCTGACTAAAATTACTAATTTTTGAGAAGTGTTACACTGGTAAAATGTAGATACTAGCATTTTGCTTGTAATTTAAGTAATACCAATTTGACAAGTAAATTTTCACTGGAAGACTTGGTCTTTCAGTATTGAAGTTTTGAGAAGCTGCAAAAGGCCGCAGAAGCACTGTGGTAAATGTGTGAATAAACATGTGAAGGAGTTTGAATATATGCTTAATTAAACTCTGTTACTTTGTATTCAGGGAGAGGATTTGTGAACGTTAATTAGTTCATTTTCAAGACAGTCATATTGGCAAATTACTCCTTTCTGTTTATGGGGTCAGATATTAAAGTAAAAGTAGGTGGGGGAAACTTAAGACTGTAGCAGTAATTTAGCAGACCTGGTGCCAAGTCCTGGTTCGGTGCATTTGCTGTTGGATATAGCCCCTTATATTTTCCATTTTGATAGTGACCTAATGATTGGGAAACTTGCCTTTTTTCCAAGTTAGAAGTTGAAAACAGAAGTTAGTTCTAATAGGCTGTGAAACCTGAGCAGCACGGTTTCCTCCTTCAGCACACACTTTATGGAACATTTATACTGAATTCATGATACCAGATTAAGAAACCTTGGGTATAAATATATAATAAAATAGGAGGAAACTGTTTCTTAGCTTATAGTTGTAAATCATTTGTAGACTGATGGAGGGAAAGGAACCTGCCTCCTGATTTATTTTTCCCCATCCCATGATGTTTTAGATGTGGGGTAGAGTTCTAGGGGAAAGAAGAAACAGGTTGCCTCTTTCTTCATTAAGATTTACCACATTTTTCCTTTAAATTCATTTGATATCTATTAACATGTGTATTAGTACAGACGGTGATGTAGTTTACCTTCCTGCCTTTCATGGAGCCAGAATGAAGTGTTCAGGTCATAAGAAACAGACTTAAGCTTGCCTTGAGCTCTGATGACTGTGTGGGTAGTCTGATAACCTAAACCAACCTTTTACAAGCCAGCTCTTGTGCATTTCTGCTTTGCAAGAGTTTGCAGTGATAGTTTTTGGATTTGGGGCAACAAACACTGAGGGTAGGTCAATTCCCTTCCTTTCTCACCATCTTTATTACTTTTTTCTTTTTGTCTGGAAAACAGTGTTCTCAAATAAGTCTCCCCTCTCCTCATAAATAGAATATTAAGTAAATAGCACAAGCATATTGTATTACAGCTGTATCTTCTTACTTGTTGCCTTTTTGATGTAGTTACTTTGGACCAGAGAAAATGAGATTAGTTAAATACTATGCTTTAATTATAGATCTGTTGTAGTTTTAAATACGATGGTGATTTATCAACTTCCGTCCTTTTCAATAATAAAACCATGTTTCATTTTTTTTTCAAGTCTGCTGAGAGTCTAAAATTGTTTCTAAACACTTACCAAAATATTCCCCAATTTTGAGACAAGGGGGAGATTAAGTGACTTGCCTAAAGGGTCAGGCTAAGTATCTGCCAACAGTGAGTTCCTCTCTTGGACACTATATGCCCTTTCCTTATTTAATGCATATAAATACCAATTTTTTACTAGAGATGAGCTCAGAATACCAGGAAAGAAAATCCCCCATACAGAAAATGGAAGATGTGTACGTTTTTGTGCTGTCAGTGCTTTAAAGGAGGGGTGAAAAGAGGCAATGCATGTTGAGATGGGACAGCAGATGGTGTTTTTAAGCATGGGTGAAAAGGTGTAAAGGTTTTTATCCTGTTGAAGTGTGAGTGGTAGGCTTGCTTTTCAGAGCTCAGACCTGCAAGACACAGTGACTTGTAGAGCCAAGGCTGTTGAGTGCTACCACTTGGAGCTCTTTGGGCTTGGGAAGGCCTTTCCTTGCCTGGCACCCCAGGGTTGGATCTAGCTGTTAAACAGTTAAGTATAAAGTATCAAGTTTTCTGTCCGATGCACAGGCAGAAAATGAAAAATGTCTGGTAGCAGGTTACATAGCATCAGCAAAAGCAAGTTAGAAGCCAGTTAAAAGAAATTTTGACCTTTAGGTAGATCAAAAGTAGGGTGGGAAAAGAGAAGGAACCAGAATGAGCAAGAGAAAAGATGGATGGGCTGCCATGTGATCACTGGGCCCTCAGACTGAGGGGAGAGGTGGATGGTGGAGCTTTGCTCTGCTCTGTGATCAGGCTGTAATAAAGGTATAGTTGGCCGAGTAATTAATTTTTTTGTTGCTTCCATTCTTTTGTGCTGGATTGAGGTTCTTTATGTGAAATGATGCCCTGTCATTTGCAGGAGTTCAGTGGACAGATCTAGTGGTCCTTTCTGGACTTTGAATTATGAAAATGTCTTACGTCAATTGTAAATGTACATAAAACAAATTAAGTGCCCTCAGTGTGATTGAAGAGTGCGCTGCTGATCATAGTACGATTAAGTATTAAATGTGGATGTTTTGGCTAGGAAGCCTCCTCAGATGAGATCTGTTGTGGCTTTAGTGCTGCCACCTTCATGCACTATGGTTCTGAATTCTGAAGGGTCACGCAAGCACTCTCAAAATGATCTTCACAAAGACCTGAAAACATTCTAGTGTTAGTGCACGTCTGGGGAGACTGACCCCCTTTCCTTGTGTGCTGCTGGGAAGTCCAGAGAATCGCGCATCTCCAGGTTGTGCGAGGCAGTCGCCGCTCTTCCCCGGACTGCTGTTAGCAGTCCTGGCTGTACCTGAGGCTTCCCTGCCTGGGGAGGTCTTGTTGAGCAGGGTTGACTGACAGCTCTCACAAGGTCATTTCAGGTAGAGCTGGGAAGGAAGCCAAGCTGTGCTTCATGCTGACTGAGTGTGGCTCTGCATTACCCCTCGGCAGCTGCGCTGCCTATCAAGGTGTGACGGTGCTGCTGTTCCCGTGCAGAGGGATTTGTTTACACCTTGAGCCCATGTCCACTCCTTCACATACCTTGAACAGAGTTGCTGTTTCATCTAGCTGTGACAACTGAACTATGGTTCCTTCCAAGAACTGAGGGAAATCCTGGAGTATATATTATTTAGGTGGTGGTTTTGTTGTGTGTACATTTTTTTGGCACCCTTTAATGTATATCGGTATTTTTTGTGCTCTCCAAAGGAAGAGCAGGACAAGGGCTTGTTTCTGCCTGGTATTATACCTTTAAATAAAATGGTGTGTTTACACATGGAAGTGTCAACTTCCATGCTATAGTTTTAATATACTCTGTTTTATCTTGTGTTGTTGTGTTTGTTGATGCTTTTGACTCGTGGTTTGTGTTTTTGTTTTTTTTTTTTGCTGTTGTTGTTTTGCTTGAGTTGTTTGTTCTGGGGTTTGTTTTGATTTTTCTTGTTGGCTTCCCCCCCCCCTTTTTTTTTTTTTTTTTTTAGGTTCACTCTTTTGTGTCCTTTGCCATGAAATCTTTCAGTTACAGCCAAAGTGATTTTATGTAAATTTCATAAGATGGCAAAATTGTTGTCTTACGTACTTAACGAAGGATGGGAACACTAAAGGTTATGATGGGGCACTTCAGCTGCAGGTATCTCAGAAGAGCATTGCCACAGATGAAAAAGCGGTTTGTAAAATGTGGATGCTCCTGGGAGGCTCAGAGAATCTAGAGAACATAGTCAAAGATGGCATTTAGATGATAGGAATGAATGACTGGGAAGCAGATTTAAGAGGGCAGAGAAGGAGCTCACTATTTTCTCCTTGGTTGTTACTGACAAAATGAGTTAGAAAATACCTGTTCCATATGAAATCCTGCTTTTTAATTGTCATTCAAATTCAGGGCAAAATCTTTGTTTACCACAGAAATAATACCCCAATAATTTAGTTTTGGGTGTATTGAAGTCTTTTTGCCTGATACTGAATCATTCCCATTTGATTTTGAAAAATCAAACCATTACAGATTGAAATACGTGAAAATTCAAACAGAAAAGTTTTAGCAAAATGGAAAAGTCTTAGTCAAGTGTTTTGAAACTTAGCAAGATAGAAAATGTTTTCAAACTGTTCTGAACAAAAACAATTTTGATAAAAATACTTTCTTGATGAAAAAGCATATAACTTTCTCTTACTGTTTTTAAGTCCTATAGAGATGAAAATGAGGTAGTTGAAACTATTGTCAGGCACTTTTAGCTAGAAAGGAGTTGTAAAGGGGGAGGCTCAGATGGCATCTTGCTTCTGCTACATTTTCATGTTGCTGCTGAGCATCAGGGTACCTATTTAAAAAAGGTACAACAGTTTTGGTATGGTTCACAGTAGACATCAGCTCCATGTTTTAAAGGCGTGACTTAAAATGTTGAACTGAAATTTTCTTATCACATCAGGAGATTCAATGGATGACAATCAGGCTGCTTGTAGAGAAGTTCACAGAGTTAGAGTTTGTATTTATAATTGTCTAAAACAACTCGAAGTGATGGAGTGGTTTTTTGGTGTTTTTTGTTTTTTTTTTTTTTTTTTTTCCTAAGCAGATTTTAAGGGATTAATGTAAGGAGATCTCCTGCAAAGCTGACTGGAGAAATGACACAGAAACAATCTGTTCCATGTTTGTGTACTTTTGCATAGAGTTGTAGTGTCAACAAAAGAAGTGAAGCAGACTTTGTGAGTTTGTATAATCCCAGAGGAATGTAATCATACAATGCTGATGATGCACTTAATGAAATAGGTGTATATGTGAATAGGAGGAGCAAGCTATTTATACTTACTGTAAATATAGCAAAAAAATCCAGCCAAGGCCAAGAATTCCTGCCTCTTGTTTCAAAACAAAGTTGTTTGTAGTAGAAGATATCCTTAGGCAAGAGTGAAGAAAAATGCTTCTGAACTTTTCATAGGAGTTCAAACTTTAGTTTTTAGAGTAGAGCTTCAGAATATATCTTGGAGGCTTTGTACATGTTTTTGTTGATACTATTTGCCAAGATGCCTGACAGAGTATGCTCATGTGAAATAAACTATCAGGTAACACTCTGAATGCTGTGTTGCTCTGTCCATTCCAGTGAGGTTTCATTAATATTTTTGTGCTTAAATTTTAGGATACAATTTTAGGTTGACTGTCATTATGACTTGTAATTTCAGGGTAAGATATCTGCTCATATATAGTCAGTGTGTGTGATTTCAGCCTGTGTAACAGCAATCAAATCCAAATGCAAGGAAATTAAAGTGCCCACAAGTACTGGCTTCCTTGTAACTTCGCTGTAGATATTGTGTAAGCAAACTTCAGATAATGTTGATCAATGGCTGCTGGTGTATTGATATGTCTTTTACCTAAGAGGAAAAATAGGCTGGTAGAGGCTTATTTCCCTAATTTTAAAGAGTATATGTTAATTGTTCTGAGTCATTACCATGCATTTACGAAGCAGTTAACCCTACCAAAGAAAGCATCAAAACCCTGGAGTCTAAATATTATTTCCAACATTGAAATGTACTGTAAATTAACATGGAGTCTTTAATGTGATTCAATTCCATATCAGGTTTTTTTGGTGTCTGTTGGATTTTTTTTTCCAGTGGTAGCTTGATATATTCTGTGATTGTATTTCTAGAGTTTGTACTAGAGGTCAGGAGAGTAGTATTAAGTTAATAATGATCTTTGTTTATATTCTTCTCTAATTTTTCTTAACTTTAATGAATTAATGCACTTACCTAAAAAAGGCAATCCTTACCAAGAACACAGTGGTACAGTAATTGTAGTGTTTTTATCAACCTCAAAAGATAGGTAAAGGTCAAAAATATTGTTTTGCACTGGGAGATATTTTTGCTTACTATGTGGATGGCAACATTACAGTTCTGTTCTTTCAAGAAACTGTAGAGGCCATACTCATTTCATAAAGAAAATACACCATTGAAAAAACTACTTATGTATTTATTATTTATAGAAGTACATGTAGAAGAAGTGGTGCTTTACTGTGTTTTCTCAATAATTAACCAATTTTCCCACTCTGAACCAAAATCCTTCCCAGAACGCTACTTTGAAACACCTTACACTCAGTGGATTGTCATTTATATAGCTCTTGTTCATTCATGGACAATCTCCTAAGACTTAATTGCTGTCAAATAATAAGAAACATTTTGGATCAATTGATGATTTATAAGTAAAGATAACATTTATTCCTGAGTTTTAGATTGTATCAGGCAAATTAGGAAGCTTTTCAATAGACAGCAATTATTTTAAAGTTAGGGTCTGTGGTTATAGGTTCCCTGAAGAAGAGGGTATATTAATCTCAGTCTCTTTGACTACTTTATTTTTCTGTTCAGAAATTCAGTTTTCAAGAACATGGTTTTCTGAAACATTCAGCTAATTCTGCAGAGAGATTTCACTGATAATCCAAATCCTCTTTCTAGCTGACTTTTGTTTACTTTTTCAATGTGAAAACCTCGATTCTGAGTGGAGGTTTAACCTTCCAGTATGGGAGATGTTCAGTGATTCAGACACAGTCTGACTTTTATTTTCTCAAGAGAAGTAAAACCCTTGGGTAAATAACAGGAATAGAATAATATATTGGAAAGCCCACTAATACTTTTGGGTTTTTCTGAACCTTAATATTTTGAATAGCCTGGTCTTCAAAGGGTTTTCACTCTGTCTAGCCATTATGAAATTCATGAGTATTTATTCTGTGTATATAGTTTGTACTAGATATTTTACTCCCTGGGGTAGGTTGTAGCAAAAGGATAGTTTTGGATGTATTTTGCAAGCAAATGATTTTAATTTATTAGCTTATTTTGTTTGTTCCACAGCCACACCTGTATTACCACAATTATACTGAATGTGTAGAAAGCACCAATATTTTGTGTGGTTTGGTTTTCATCCTTTTAGTTGTTTGTTTGCTGGGTCATAGTGCAGAATTGAGCAGGGCCACTGAATTGTAGTTACAGTGTGACACATTTGTGGCCTTGTTGGTGATGCTGCTGAGGACATTGCACTGCCTGAGAAGTCAGACCCCAGTGTATTGTGATTCTGTTGAGGTGACCCATCAAGGATGGAAGTGGTTGGACTGTGAGAAGTCAGAAGTAAACATATTTTTACTGCTTTACCTAAATTATTATTATTATATATATTCATAAATACCTATTTATTATTACACTATTGTGACATTATAATGTCTCAAAGTGGCAAATATATCCTAGCTGGATCCTCATCAGGTGGGAAAGGACACTCTCATCCTGGAAAATGTAATCTTTGCAGAATCTTTAGAAGGAAGATTGTACTTTGACAGTGATTTTTTTTTTTTCTTTTTCTTTTCCTACTTTAGCAACTGGGCTTTCTGTTAACCACAGAAACCTTTAGATATTTTTCTCCTGCTTTACTAGAATGTACTTGTCTGCTGGGAGGTTGAGGTTAACTTGATTTCTCACTAGAATTGAAAATCAATTTAACTACCCCTTAGTCATAATGCTATAAACTACATTTGAAAAGCTGATCTAGTTGAATTATAGGTGGGTTTGTGCTGGGAATTGAGTGCAAGCTTGCTGAAATTGAAGTTTTCATACAATGAAAGGCTTTTTTTCTTTTTTATCTTTTAATAGCATCTACCTTAATGAGAAGTAACTATAAATTATATTTTGTTCAAAGATGGAGGAAGTAAAATTTTCTGACTTTGCCTAGTTGCTTTTTGTGGGATTTTCATTGTTTCTTTGGTTTTGGTTGTGTGGATTTTGCTTGCCTGGGTATAGCATAACAGGTGTTTTTTTTTTTTTTTAATATGTGTGAGAGAGTTCTGAGATTCTTTTCTTTAAGTGCTTGTGGTCAGGTTGCAGCTCATAAAGACAAATTCAGCAAACAAGCAAAAATACTAAATGGATGAATAATACTTGGCTGTCCATAATACAGACATTTTTAGTTTTGGGGTTTTTTT